>NC_064628.1:885302837-885917344 GCF_023864275.1 Schistocerca cancellata | reverse complement strand
ATCCGGAATCAATTAATTTACGGCAACGATAAAGACCTGGAGTCGTTCCTCACGACGTTAGATCATATAGACATTATAGAAGAGAACAACCAGAAAGCCCGTAACAACAGATTCCAATATAGGGAGATAGAACCTCCGCCAAATGGTAGGCAAGGGAACGCACAGAGATCGATAAATAGTGGAGAAACCCCTCAAAATCTCAATAATAATACCGGCAATAGTCTTGCGAGGAGCTATCCAAGGAACAACAGGAATGGGAAACGATACAATCCCGTATGGGGGAACGAAAGGAATTTCAGACCACAAGCTTGGAACAATAACAGTAATAGAAAGTGGAACCAACCGGGGGGAATAAACTCAAATAACCAACATCAGTGGGGACGGACATCCGCGAATCAACCGGTAATTACCTAAGTGACGGATGAGGTCAACCACCAGGTGAATCAAAATCCAACAAACTTGTAAGGACCCACTCGTGCCCCGGAGGAGCGGTCAACAATAGGTTGAGGGGCAACAGGATATGTGTACCCATGCTAACGTATAATGATGGACGATTACTGGCAGATGAATTGACCGAGGACTTAGAACCCCAAGATGAGAATAAGGAACAGGTGGCAGTAGCCGAAGTGCAAGTCATTTTGGAAACTGTACCTATAGTGGCGGTTTTAGACACAGCTGCAACCACAAATGTTATTTCGGAGGCTCTATTCAACAAGATCAGAAATATAAGACGAGTACCAATTTTTCCAGTTCAAAATTGCAAAATAATAGGCGCCGTTGGGGCTCGATCGGCGAATGTAAAAGTGCAGTCACTACTTAGTGTAGAAGTAGGAAAGGTAGCAATATTAAGCACATTCCTTGTTGTGAAAAATTTGGTGGTAGACTGCATTATCGGAGTCAACAGCCTACGTCAATACGGATGCAGAATAGATTTTAAAACAGGAAAAATTTGGTTAAATGTAAATAAACAAGAAATTGAGTTGGACTTGTTGAAAAAAGAAAGCCTTACCAGAAAATATAATAGTGGGATCAGTGTGCAAGTAATCAGGACTGCACAAAATTCTAAACAGCACGTGAATAATGAGTTCAAAGTCAAAGGAGATTTCGGTCAATTAGTGTATGAGAAGTTAAATGAATCCGAATGCATCACTGAAGATCAGAAGAAGCAGCTCAAAGAATTATTATCAGCGTATGAAAACGTGTTTGATGAAAGGCCAGGAGTGATTAAAGGATACATATGCCATCTCTACGTTAAGCCGCACGAAACGTATTGTAGAACTTTCTATCCTGTTCCCTGGAGGTTAAAGGCTCAAGTTCAAAAGGAAATAGATCGCTACCCGGGATCGAACAAAATAAAAGGGTTATTTCCTCATAACGACTTAAAAAGATATAATGAAGATTAGAAGATAGGGAGGAATGGTGTTCCGAGTGACAGAGATGAACGCTCGTAAAAAATATAACAATAAACTGTGTGTGTGTAGTGTTAAAAGCCTTTAAATTGAAATAGTTAGTCAGTGACATAGAGTATAGAAATAGTGACTTTAGCATTGCTAATGTTATCAAGATGTATAAAGGATCTGACTGACCTTCAAGAAGAATGAAATATTTCCCCGCAAATGACGCTGAATAATCTAAAGAGGAGTGAAGATTCATATATAATCTCATGTGAACGCTTAAATGTGTAAATATGTGAAGGGATGTGTTGTGGTAGTGAATCGTGAGTGACGGTTAACGCCGCAAAGATTATTTCCCGCGCAAAACAGTTGACGTCGGCGCGAGAATTAAAATCGATTTAGACGATACAGATATCCTTTGTAAGAGATTCGCACCAAACGCGAGGATAAACTGATTCATGTTGAACTTTAAAAGGAATAGGTGGTATAATTTGAAGTTAAGAGTTTTAATTTATTATTGAACGATTAAAGAAAGTAGTATTCATAGATTCAGTAGTAATTTAATGGTTCGTGTTCGTTTGGGAATTTTGTGTGAAAAATCCATTTCCATATATGAGCATGGATGAACGCCGTATGAATCAGAGAGTAAATGAAAGAAGTGAATCCGCATTCCTCAATGCTAATAACTTCTACATTTCAGCACTCAAGCGTAGAAATATATGTATTTAGAATAAAAAGTTTTTTTTTGAGTATAGCTAAATGATATGACTTATCAAGGAAATATGGATGATGTCTTGGAATAAAATGAACTACACTTTCCATTATTCGATGATTTGAATCCAAAATCTATAGTCAGTTACATGAATCCTTTAAATTACGAAGAACAAATCAGTCATAGAAAATCTGTTAAAACTTTTGGACTTATAAGCACAAGTGGGGAGGCAAAGCCAAAAGGAGTATTCAAACGAGAGTAAATCGGATGATGCTTTTGGCAACATCATTAATTAAGAGTTGAATTCCTTGAAGTACGTCGTAACAAAAAGGATCCATGAAGCCACAAGGATTTTGCTTTCAAAAAGGAGAATCTTGGACGGTGCAACCTAATCAGTTCTCTTACAGGAAGAGTTTCCCTTTTGGTCATTGTTAATTCTTTTGGAATGAATGTTGCATGTGAATTCGAGTATCCCTGTCCCTTCTACTCTTCCCATTGTGGGCCGCGTAGAAGATCAACGACAGAGGGGGCCGCATAGAAGACCGACTACAAATGTGGACGTCGGGGACATGCAAGACCCGGGGGAGTTTAGCACCGCAAGATATTGTCCTAGGAGCAAGATTGTAAAACGCACATTCACGTTATTTATTGTAAAACGTTTTTTTTTTTTTGCTAGAGGCACAAACTACTCTTCTCCAAATCGTGATACAAATTAAGCCCTATCTTTCCTTTAGAGATAAATTTCAAAATTATTTTTGTTCTTCTATAGGCTTTCCTATCTTCTATGTACCGTAGGCTGGGGGTCTAAGCTTAAGAGGTTTTCCAAGGTTTCCCTGCTTAAGAAAGTTCCCGAATGGGTAGACCCTGACATAAGTTCATGAAAGATCATCTTCCTTGGTTGTGCACAGCAAACATAACACCTAGATGCACGTAAAAGTAATACAGCCGCGGTACCGGTCTCTTCATTTCTTCTGTCTTCAACATTTCTTTTCTTCGTCTAGTTCAAACATAATATTCTTTTTCAGTCGGAGGACTGACAATCATCACTTCCGGGTCATCGACGCTAATAGATAGCTCGCGAAGTGTGTTCGGTGAATAAAAATTGACCTCACAAACTTCGCTCGCTGCGAGGGGCATTGTAATCTCCCCACGGAAAATTACCCTCTACCACGCAATAATTAATAATGGTCAATCAAAGCATCCACATTTATTTACGTTTGAAAAGTATCTGAGCAGATTTTCTAGTAATATATGCGCCGACAGCTCGTCGACGCCAAGGTATTTTTCTAGTACGTTTATTCTTTGGAACAACAGAGGTACGGAGATGTATGCTCCATGGTCATTATAGAGAGAGGAGAGAGAAAGGAACAGCTTCGGAAAGTATCGGTTGGAAGATTTTCGGATTGCTAAAGGAGATTTATTTACTCTTCTTCGCGCTAAAGCGAGACAGGAAAGTTTGTGCCGCTAGCGTGGTAGATAAAGAGAAAGAAGGACTTGTAAAAGTAAATTGCATGAGACTTAAAATCCACGGAAACGGAACATGTACGGAAATGGATTCAATATACAATTTTCCTCAGAAATAAGGTTAGTGACCATTTTATTCTAGAGTGAATGACGAATGCGTTCTCTGTCTGAATCATTGATGATTGTCTGGGCCCTGTACTTAATTGGGAAGTTTCAGCTGTGACGAAGAGAGCCTGCAATCTCTGAGTTTTATTGAAATCGTCCAAAAAGGCTTCGTCCACGTCTGAAATTTTAGATCTGTCGTAAACTGAACGAAGTGTTCAAACGATCGATTTTTCCCAACTGAATGCAGCGCTTAATAATAATAACGTATGTAAAGATCTTTTCTAGCAAGCCAGCCGCTGAATATTAAGACGAAGGGCTCCACCAGAGATTCTACTAGGCTGATTTCATGTAAATTATATTTGAACTGTACACAGATAAAGGACAGAGAGAGAGAGAGAGAGAGAGAGAGAGAGAGAGAGAGAGAGAGCGAATGGAATTCTAGAAGTTACTCAGAATCCTCCCATTAGTATAATTTTTTTGTCTGTTTTTTGCATGGATAAGCCTGATAAGAAAAACTAAGCCCTTGACTTTATTGTACAGAATTGTGTGTGAGGGTGAGAGAGCGATAAAGGCGACAGATACACTTCTGTACAGACAAAACATTACTGACCAAGTTAAAAGCAAGCTGCATTCACACACACACACAGACTTTCATCAAAACCAAAGTAGTAAGAGAATTCATTAGAATGGCCAATCCGTGACAGGACACGTTTTTGGACGTTGTTAAAATAATTTTGTTCTTTGTTTCATGTGAACTACGACGAGACAACTTAACGTGGAAAAGAGAAGAAATACTCGCAGTCGTATTATTTGATCTACAAATAAAAGCAGCACGCTGGACGCAGAAAACAGGCCAGATCTATACTTTTTTATTAAACTTGCTAGTATGAGGAAGTACACGTAGATTTGAACATTTACTAATTGTGTTCATAACAGAAGTAGTTTGACTGACCTGCCCTAGTTGCATTTACCTGTATAAGTACTATAACAAAGTAGCCACAGAAGTATTCTTGTGAAGGGAGATATATATACATCTTGACTGTAGAACATTTATATGGTTTTAACTAGGGCAATGTTTAAGATGAGTCAAGCAGAGCAGAGCAACACCCAACAGCCTTCAGCTGTGAGCACTGATGATAATGATGTAGTAAGAAGTGTTGTAGAACCGATCGCTACAGATAGCGCAATAGAACGCCCGGTAGACACGGCTGGAGATGTAACAGCCAGTATGCAACATGGATTAGACCCATTGGTCATTATCATGAGGCAGATGCAGATGTTAACGGAGACCGTGAATAATATGAACACAAAATTAGCCTCAGTTGCTGAAGGGCAAAACCATTTGAATACAAAATTAGCCTCAGTTACTGAAGGGCAAGAAAATTTGAAAACCGACATTAACGCGAAGTTCGCCGCAGTGAATGAAGGGCAAAATGATTTGAATGCGAAGTTAGCCTCAGTTACTGAAGGGCAGGAAAAGCTGAAAGCTGAGATTAAGCAGCAGTTACATGACAGTTTTTCCGAATTAGAACAACGGATAGAGGCGAAGACAAAGGAACTTAAAGATCAGGCTGAAGAGACGGAACGAAAATTAACTGCACAAATCGAATTGGTTAAAGCTCAATGTGAGGAATCTACTCAACGCGTACGTGTAGAAATGAAGGAGTACGTGGCTATTAAGATAGATACCGTACGCGAACAGGTGGAAATGGTTCCGCAATTAGTACAAAAGCAAGATGCCATGTCATGTGCAATTGCGCAACTTCCTGAATTGGCACGTACGCAGACGAACCTAAAGGAAAGTGTGGAACATCTGACAGAACGTCAAGACGTTATAGACCACCAGATTAATGTATTAACGGGTAAATTATCCGAAATCACATTAGAAAACAAAAGGCTAATGTGTGAAAACGTTGAGCAAAATGTTAAAGAAGCATTCCAGAGTCTGTGCGGCAAACAGGAAGAGAATTTGTTTGCGAAAGGACTAGAGGAAGTGCGACAGCAGTTAGGTGCTGATCTCGAGCATTGGAAACAAACGATAGCAGAGTCGATACGCGTTTCACAACAAGGCTCAGAACAAATGAATCCAGGCCAGCAGCAGAAGTTGCGAGCGACTATAGAGCCAGTTACCGCACATTCGCACACAATACCGACTTGTGTGAGTAACTCAAATATTAAATTGCCACGAGCTAGTTGTTCGCGTGAAGTTTTATCTGACGGAGATTACGAAAGCCTTTGCCATGCCGAAGAAAAAATGATAAAGCATCGGCAATTTCAGATTTTTAACACTGACAAAAGGGGGGTCCATCCGATTGTTTTTATTCGAAGTTTTAGAGGAGTTCTACCCAGAAATTGGTCGGAGTGGCAGAAGATCAGTTTCGTTACTGGGTATATACAAGGTTCGTGGGCGATCTGGGCCTCGGACATGACTTCTGTTTGCTCGACCTATGACGATTTTGAGAAAGCGTTTTTAGCAAAGTTCTGGTCAGAAGGAGTACAAGAACGCCTAAGGCAGGAGGTGCTCTACCCAGAGCCTTTCTCTTTTTCGAAAGGAAGCCTTAGGAAGTATTTTGAAAAATATATAAATAAAACTAGATATTGGGACAGACCTATGCCTTTGCCAGACATAATAAACATACTTAAGGCAAGATTACCAACTAGCATCCGGAATCAATTAATTTACGGCAACGATAAAGACCTGGAGTCGTTCCTCACGACGTTAGATCATATAGACATTATAGAAGAGAACAACCAGAAAGCCCGTAACAACAGATTCCAATATAGGGAGATAGAACCTCCGCCAAATGGTAGGCAAGGGAACGCACAGAGATCGATAAATAGTGGAGAAACCCCTCAAAATCTCAATAATAATACCGGCAATAGTCTTGCGAGGGGCTATCCAAGGAACAACAGGAATGGGAAACGATACAATCCCGTATGGGGGAACGAAAGGAATTTCAGACCACAAGCTTGGAACAATAACAGTAATAGAAAGTGGAACCAACCGGGGGGAATAAACTCAAATAACCAACATCAGTGGGGACGGACATCCGCGAATCAACCGGTAATTACCTAAGTGACGGATGAGGTCAACCACCAGGTGAATCAAAATCCAACAAACTTGTAAGGACCCACTCGTGCCCCGGAGGAGCGGTCAACAATAGGTTGAGGGGCAACAGGATATGTGTACCCATGCTAACGTATAATGATGGACGATTACTGGCAGATGAATTGACCGAGGACTTAGAACCCCAAGATGAGAATAAGGAACAGGTGGCAGTAGCCGAAGTGCAAGTCATTTTGGAAACTGTACCTATAGTGGCGGTTTTAGACACAGCTGCAACCACAAATGTTATTTCGGAGGCTCTATTCAACAAGATCAGAAATATAAGACGAGTACCAATTTTTCCAGTTCAAAATTGCAAAATAATAGGCGCCGTTGGGGCTCGATCGGCGAATGTAAAAGTGCAGTCACTACTTAGTGTAGAAGTAGGAAAGGTAGCAATATTAAGCACATTCCTTGTTGTGAAAAATTTGGTGGTAGACTGCATTATCGGAGTCAACAGCCTACGTCAATACGGATGCAGAATAGATTTTAAAACAGGAAAAATTTGGTTAAATGTAAATAAACAAGAAATTGAGTTGGACTTGTTGAAAAAAGAAAGCCTTACCAGAAAATATAATAGTGGGATCAGTGTGCAAGTAATCAGGACTGCACAAAATTCTAAACAGCACGTGAATAATGAGTTCAAAGTCAAAGGAGATTTCGGTCAATTAGTGTATGAGAAGTTAAATGAATCCGAATGCATCACTGAAGATCAGAAGAAGCAGCTCAAAGAATTATTATCAGCGTATGAAAACGTGTTTGATGAAAGGCCAGGAGTGATTAAAGGATACATATGCCATCTCTACGTTAAGCCGCACGAAACGTATTGTAGAACTTTCTATCCTGTTCCCTGGAGGTTAAAGGCTCAAGTTCAAAAGGAAATAGATCGCTACCCGGGATCGAACAAAATAAAAGGGTTATTTCCTCATAACGACTTAAAAAGATATAATGAAGATTAGAAGATAGGGAGGAATGGTGTTCCGAGTGACAGAGATGAACGCTCGTAAAAAATATAACAATAAACTGTGTGTGTGTAGTGTTAAAAGCCTTTAAATTGAAATAGTTAGTCAGTGACATAGAGTATAGAAATAGTGACTTTAGCATTGCTAATGTTATCAAGATGTATAAAGGATCTGACTGACCTTCAAGAAGAATGAAATATTTCCCCGCAAATGACGCTGAATAATCTAAAGAGGAGTGAAGATTCATATATAATCTCATGTGAACGCTTAAATGTGTAAATATGTGAAGGGATGTGTTGTGGTAGTGAATCGTGAGTGACGGTTAACGCCGCAAAGATTATTTCCCGCGCAAAACAGTTGACGTCGGCGCGAGAATTAAAATCGATTTAGACGATACAGATATCCTTTGTAAGAGATTCGCACCAAACGCGAGGATAAACTGATTCATGTTGAACTTTAAAAGGAATAGGTGGTATAATTTGAAGTTAAGAGTTTTAATTTATTATTGAACGATTAAAGAAAGTAGTATTCATAGATTCAGTAGTAATTTAATGGTTCGTGTTCGTTTGGGAATTTTGTGTGAAAAATCCATTTCCATATATGAGCATGGATGAACGCCGTATGAATCAGAGAGTAAATGAAAGAAGTGAATCCGCATTCCTCAATGCTAATAACTTCTACATTTCAGCACTCAAGCGTAGAAATATATGTATTTAGAATAAAAAGTTTTTTTTTGAGTATAGCTAAATGATATGACTTATCAAGGAAATATGGATGATGTCTTGGAATAAAATGAACTACACTTTCCATTATTCGATGATTTGAATCCAAAATCTATAGTCAGTTACATGAATCCTTTAAATTACGAAGAACAAATCAGTCATAGAAAATCTGTTAAAACTTTTGGACTTATAAGCACAAGTGGGGAGGCAAAGCCAAAAGGAGTATTCAAACGAGAGTAAATCGGATGATGCTTTTGGCAACATCATTAATTAAGAGTTGAATTCCTTGAAGTACGTCGTAACAAAAAGGATCCATGAAGCCACAAGGATTTTGCTTTCAAAAAGGAGAATCTTGGACGGTGCAACCTAATCAGTTCTCTTACAGGAAGAGTTTCCCTTTTGGTCATTGTTAATTCTTTTGGAATGAATGTTGCATGTGAATTCGAGTATCCCTGTCCCTTCTACTCTTCCCATTGTGGGCCGCGTAGAAGATCAACGACAGAGGGGGCCGCATAGAAGACCGACTACAAATGTGGACGTCGGGGACATGCAAGACCCGGGGGAGTTTAGCACCGCAAGATATTGTCCTAGGAGCAAGATTGTAAAACGCACATTCACGTTATTTATTGTAAAACGTTTTTTTTTTTTGCTAGAGGCACAAACTACTCTTCTCCAAATCGTGATACAAATTAAGCCCTATCTTTCCTTTAGAGATAAATTTCAAAATTATTTTTGTTCTTCTATAGGCTTTCCTATCTTCTATGTACCGTAGGCTGGGGGTCTAAGCTTAAGAGGTTTTCCAAGGTTTCCCTGCTTAAGAAAGTTCCCGAATGGGTAGACCCTGACATAAGTTCATGAAAGATCATCTTCCTTGGTTGTGCACAGCAAACATAACACCTAGATGCACGTAAAAGTAATACAGCCGCGGTACCGGTCTCTTCATTTCTTCTGTCTTCAACATTTCTTTTCTTCGTCTAGTTCAAACATAATATTCTTTTTCAGTCGGAGGACTGACAATCATCACTTCCGGGTCATCGACGCTAATAGATAGCTCGCGAAGTGTGTTCGGTGAATAAAAATTGACCTCACAAACTTCGCTCGCTGCGAGGGGCATTGTAATCTCCCCACGGAAAATTACCCTCTACCACGCAATAATTAATAATGGTCAATCAAAGCATCCACATTTATTTACGTTTGAAAAGTATCTGAGCAGATTTTCTAGTAATATATGCGCCGACAGCTCGTCGACGCCAAGGTATTTTTCTAGTACGTTTATTCTTTGGAACAACAGAGGTACGGAGATGTATGCTCCATGGTCATTATAGAGAGAGGAGAGAGAAAGGAACAGCTTCGGAAAGTATCGGTTGGAAGATTTTCGGATTGCTAAAGGAGATTTATTTACTCTTCTTCGCGCTAAAGCGAGACAGGAAAGTTTGTGCCGCTAGCGTGGTAGATAAAGAGAAAGAAGGACTTGTAAAAGTAAATTGCATGAGACTTAAAATCCACGGAAACGGAACATGTACGGAAATGGATTCAATATACAATTTTCCTCAGAAATAAGGTTAGTGACCATTTTATTCTAGAGTGAATGACGAATGCGTTCTCTGTCTGAATCATTGATGATTGTCTGGGCCCTGTACTTAATTGGGAAGTTTCAGCTGTGACGAAGAGAGCCTGCAATCTCTGAGTTTTATTGAAATCGTCCAAAAAGGCTTCGTCCACGTCTGAAATTTTAGATCTGTCGTAAACTGAACGAAGTGTTCAAACGATCGATTTTTCCCAACTGAATGCAGCGCTTAATAATAATAACGTATGTAAAGATCTTTTCTAGCAAGCCAGCCGCTGAATATTAAGACGAAGGGCTCCACCAGAGATTCTACTAGGCTGATTTCATGTAAATTATATTTGAACTGTACACAGATAAAGGACAGAGAGAGAGAGAGAGAGAGAGAGAGAGAGAGAGAGAGAGAGAGAGAGAGAGAGAGAGCGAATGGAATTCTAGAAGTTACTCAGAATCCTCCCATTAGTATAATTTTTTTGTCTGTTTTTTGCATGGATAAGCCTGATAAGAAAAACTAAGCCCTTGACTTTATTGTACAGAATTGTGTGTGAGGGTGAGAGAGCGATAAAGGCGACAGATACACTTCTGTACAGACAAAACATTACTGACCAAGTTAAAAGCAAGCTGCATTCACACACACACACAGACTTTCATCAAAACCAAAGTAGTAAGAGAATTCATTAGAATGGCCAATCCGTGACAGGACACGTTTTTGGACGTTGTTAAAATAATTTTGTTCTTTGTTTCATGTGAACTACGACGAGACAACTTAACGTGGAAAAGAGAAGAAATACTCGCAGTCGTATTATTTGATCTACAAATAAAAGCAGCACGCTGGACGCAGAAAACAGGCCAGATCTATACTTTTTTATTAAACTTGCTAGTATGAGGAAGTACACGTAGATTTGAACATTTACTAATTGTGTTCATAACAGAAGTAGTTTGACTGACCTGCCCTAGTTGCATTTACCTGTATAAGTACTATAACAAAGTAGCCACAGAAGTATTCTTGTGAAGGGAGATATATATACATCTTGACTGTAGAACATTTATATGGTTTTAACTAGGGCAATGTTTAAGATGAGTCAAGCAGAGCAGAGCAACACCCAACAGCCTTCAGCTGTGAGCACTGATGATAATGATGTAGTAAGAAGTGTTGTAGAACCGATCGCTACAGATAGCGCAATAGAACGCCCGGTAGACACGGCTGGAGATGTAACAGCCAGTATGCAACATGGATTAGACCCATTGGTCATTATCATGAGGCAGATGCAGATGTTAACGGAGACCGTGAATAATATGAACACAAAATTAGCCTCAGTTGCTGAAGGGCAAAACCATTTGAATACAAAATTAGCCTCAGTTACTGAAGGGCAAGAAAATTTGAAAACCGACATTAACGCGAGTTCGCCGCAGTGAATGAAGGGCAAAATGATTTGAATGCGAAGTTAGCCTCAGTTACTGAAGGGCAGGAAAAGCTGAAAGCTGAGATTAAGCAGCAGTTACATGACAGTTTTTCCGAATTAGAACAACGGATAGAGGCGAAGACAAAGGAACTTAAAGATCAGGCTGAAGAGACGGAACGAAAATTAACTGCACAAATCGAATTGGTTAAAGCTCAATGTGAGGAATCTACTCAACGCGTACGTGTAGAAATGAAGGAGTACGTGGCTATTAAGATAGATACCGTACGCGAACAGGTGGAAATGGTTCCGCAATTAGTACAAAAGCAAGATGCCATGTCATGTGCAATTGCGCAACTTCCTGAATTGGCACGTACGCAGACGAACCTAAAGGAAAGTGTGGAACATCTGACAGAACGTCAAGACGTTATAGACCACCAGATTAATGTATTAACGGGTAAATTATCCGAAATCACATTAGAAAACAAAAGGCTAATGTGTGAAAACGTTGAGCAAAATGTTAAAGAAGCATTCCAGAGTCTGTGCGGCAAACAGGAAGAGAATTTGTTTGCGAAAGGACTAGAGGAAGTGCGACAGCAGTTAGGTGCTGATCTCGAGCATTGGAAACAAACGATAGCAGAGTCGATACGCGTTTCACAACAAGGCTCAGAACAAATGAATCCAGGCCAGCAGCAGAAGTTGCGAGCGACTATAGAGCCAGTTACCGCACATTCGCACACAATACCGACTTGTGTGAGTAACTCAAATATTAAATTGCCACGAGCTAGTTGTTCGCGTGAAGTTTTATCTGACGGAGATTACGAAAGCCTTTGCCATGCCGAAGAAAAAATGATAAAGCATCGGCAATTTCAGATTTTTAACACTGACAAAAGGGGGGTCCATCCGATTGTTTTTATTCGAAGTTTTAGAGGAGTTCTACCCAGAAATTGGTCGGAGTGGCAGAAGATCAGTTTCGTTACTGGGTATATACAAGGTTCGTGGGCGATCTGGGCCTCGGACATGACTTCTGTTTGCTCGACCTATGACGATTTTGAGAAAGCGTTTTTAGCAAAGTTCTGGTCAGAAGGAGTACAAGAACGCCTAAGGCAGGAGGTGCTCTACCCAGAGCCTTTCTCTTTTTCGAAAGGAAGCCTTAGGAAGTATTTTGAAAAATATATAAATAAAACTAGATATTGGGACAGACCTATGCCTTTGCCAGACATAATAAACATACTTAAGGCAAGATTACCAACTAGCATCCGGAATCAATTAATTTACGGCAACGATAAAGACCTGGAGTCGTTCCTCACGACGTTAGATCATATAGACATTATAGAAGAGAACAACCAGAAAGCCCGTAACAACAGATTCCAATATAGGGAGATAGAACCTCCGCCAAATGGTAGGCAAGGGAACGCACAGAGATCGATAAATAGTGGAGAAACCCCTCAAAATCTCAATAATAATACCGGCAATAGTCTTGCGAGGAGCTATCCAAGGAACAACAGGAATGGGAAACGATACAATCCCGTATGGGGGAACGAAAGGAATTTCAGACCACAAGCTTGGAACAATAACAGTAATAGAAAGTGGAACCAACCGGGGGGAATAAACTCAAATAACCAACATCAGTGGGGACGGACATCCGCGAATCAACCGGTAATTACCTAAGTGACGGATGAGGTCAACCACCAGGTGAATCAAAATCCAACAAACTTGTAAGGACCCACTCGTGCCCCGGAGGAGCGGTCAACAATAGGTTGAGGGGCAACAGGATATGTGTACCCATGCTAACGTATAATGATGGACGATTACTGGCAGATGAATTGACCGAGGACTTAGAACCCCAAGATGAGAATAAGGAACAGGTGGCAGTAGCCGAAGTGCAAGTCATTTTGGAAACTGTACCTATAGTGGCGGTTTTAGACACAGCTGCAACCACAAATGTTATTTCGGAGGCTCTATTCAACAAGATCAGAAATATAAGACGAGTACCAATTTTTCCAGTTCAAAATTGCAAAATAATAGGCGCCGTTGGGGCTCGATCGGCGAATGTAAAAGTGCAGTCACTACTTAGTGTAGAAGTAGGAAAGGTAGCAATATTAAGCACATTCCTTGTTGTGAAAAATTTGGTGGTAGACTGCATTATCGGAGTCAACAGCCTACGTCAATACGGATGCAGAATAGATTTTAAAACAGGAAAAATTTGGTTAAATGTAAATAAACAAGAAATTGAGTTGGACTTGTTGAAAAAAGAAAGCCTTACCAGAAAATATAATAGTGGGATCAGTGTGCAAGTAATCAGGACTGCACAAAATTCTAAACAGCACGTGAATAATGAGTTCAAAGTCAAAGGAGATTTCGGTCAATTAGTGTATGAGAAGTTAAATGAATCCGAATGCATCACTGAAGATCAGAAGAAGCAGCTCAAAGAATTATTATCAGCGTATGAAAACGTGTTTGATGAAAGGCCAGGAGTGATTAAAGGATACATATGCCATCTCTACGTTAAGCCGCACGAAACGTATTGTAGAACTTTCTATCCTGTTCCCTGGAGGTTAAAGGCTCAAGTTCAAAAGGAAATAGATCGCTACCCGGGATCGAACAAAATAAAAGGGTTATTTCCTCATAACGACTTAAAAAGATATAATGAAGATTAGAAGATAGGGAGGAATGGTGTTCCGAGTGACAGAGATGAACGCTCGTAAAAAATATAACAATAAACTGTGTGTGTGTAGTGTTAAAAGCCTTTAAATTGAAATAGTTAGTCAGTGACATAGAGTATAGAAATAGTGACTTTAGCATTGCTAATGTTATCAAGATGTATAAAGGATCTGACTGACCTTCAAGAAGAATGAAATATTTCCCCGCAAATGACGCTGAATAATCTAAAGAGGAGTGAAGATTCATATATAATCTCATGTGAACGCTTAAATGTGTAAATATGTGAAGGGATGTGTTGTGGTAGTGAATCGTGAGTGACGGTTAACGCCGCAAAGATTATTTCCCGCGCAAAACAGTTGACGTCGGCGCGAGAATTAAAATCGATTTAGACGATACAGATATCCTTTGTAAGAGATTCGCACCAAACGCGAGGATAAACTGATTCATGTTGAACTTTAAAAGGAATAGGTGGTATAATTTGAAGTTAAGAGTTTTAATTTATTATTGAACGATTAAAGAAAGTAGTATTCATAGATTCAGTAGTAATTTAATGGTTCGTGTTCGTTTGGGAATTTTGTGTGAAAAATCCATTTCCATATATGAGCATGGATGAACGCCGTATGAATCAGAGAGTAAATGAAAGAAGTGAATCCGCATTCCTCAATGCTAATAACTTCTACATTTCAGCACTCAAGCGTAGAAATATATGTATTTAGAATAAAAAGTTTTTTTTTGAGTATAGCTAAATGATATGACTTATCAAGGAAATATGGATGATGTCTTGGAATAAAATGAACTACACTTTCCATTATTCGATGATTTGAATCCAAAATCTATAGTCAGTTACATGAATCCTTTAAATTACGAAGAACAAATCAGTCATAGAAAATCTGTTAAAACTTTTGGACTTATAAGCACAAGTGGGGAGGCAAAGCCAAAAGGAGTATTCAAACGAGAGTAAATCGGATGATGCTTTTGGCAACATCATTAATTAAGAGTTGAATTCCTTGAAGTACGTCGTAACAAAAAGGATCCATGAAGCCACAAGGATTTTGCTTTCAAAAAGGAGAATCTTGGACGGTGCAACCTAATCAGTTCTCTTACAGGAAGAGTTTCCCTTTTGGTCATTGTTAATTCTTTTGGAATGAATGTTGCATGTGAATTCGAGTATCCCTGTCCCTTCTACTCTTCCCATTGTGGGCCGCGTAGAAGATCAACGACAGAGGGGGCCGCATAGAAGACCGACTACAAATGTGGACGTCGGGGACATGCAAGACCCGGGGGAGTTTAGCACCGCAAGATATTGTCCTAGGAGCAAGATTGTAAAACGCACATTCACGTTATTTATTGTAAAACGTTTTTTTTTTTGCTAGAGGCACAAACTACTCTTCTCCAAATCGTGATACAAATTAAGCCCTATCTTTCCTTTAGAGATAAATTTCAAAATTATTTTTGTTCTTCTATAGGCTTTCCTATCTTCTATGTACCGTAGGCTGCGGGTCTAAGCTTAAGAGGTTTTCCAAGGTTTCCCTGCTTAAGAAAGTTCCCGAATGGGTAGACCCTGACATAAGTTCATGAAAGATCATCTTCCTTGGTTGTGCACAGCAAACATAACACCTAGATGCACGTAAAAGTAATACAGCCGCGGTACCGGTCTCTTCATTTCTTCTGTCTTCAACATTTCTTTTCTTCGTCTAGTTCAAACATAATATTCTTTTTCAGTCGGAGGACTGACAATCATCACTTCCGGGTCATCGACGCTAATAGATAGCTCGCGAAGTGTGTTCGGTGAATAAAAATTGACCTCACAAACTTCGCTCGCTGCGAGGGGCATTGTAATCTCCCCACGGAAAATTACCCTCTACCACGCAATAATTAATAATGGTCAATCAAAGCATCCACATTTATTTACGTTTGAAAAGTATCTGAGCAGATTTTCTAGTAATATATGCGCCGACAGCTCGTCGACGCCAAGGTATTTTTCTAGTACGTTTATTCTTTGGAACAACAGAGGTACGGAGATGTATGCTCCATGGTCATTATAGAGAGAGGAGAGAGAAAGGAACAGCTTCGGAAAGTATCGGTTGGAAGATTTTCGGATTGCTAAAGGAGATTTATTTACTCTTCTTCGCGCTAAAGCGAGACAGGAAAGTTTGTGCCGCTAGCGTGGTAGATAAAGAGAAAGAAGGACTTGTAAAAGTAAATTGCATGAGACTTAAAATCCACGGAAACGGAACATGTACGGAAATGGATTCAATATACAATTTTCCTCAGAAATAAGGTTAGTGACCATTTTATTCTAGAGTGAATGACGAATGCGTTCTCTGTCTGAATCATTGATGATTGTCTGGGCCCTGTACTTAATTGGGAAGTTTCAGCTGTGACGAAGAGAGCCTGCAATCTCTGAGTTTTATTGAAATCGTCCAAAAAGGCTTCGTCCACGTCTGAAATTTTAGATCTGTCGTAAACTGAACGAAGTGTTCAAACGATCGATTTTTCCCAACTGAATGCAGCGCTTAATAATAATAACGTATGTAAAGATCTTTTCTAGCAAGCCAGCCGCTGAATATTAAGACGAAGGGCTCCACCAGAGATTCTACTAGGCTGATTTCATGTAAATTATATTTGAACTGTACACAGATAAAGGACAGAGAGAGAGAGAGAGAGAGAGAGAGAGAGAGAGAGAGAGAGAGAGAGAGAGAGAGCGAATGGAATTCTAGAAGTTACTCAGAATCCTCCCATTAGTATAATTTTTTTGTCTGTTTTTTGCATGGATAAGCCTGATAAGAAAAACTAAGCCCTTGACTTTATTGTACAGAATTGTGTGTGAGGGTGAGAGAGCGATAAAGGCGACAGATACACTTCTGTACAGACAAAACATTACTGACCAAGTTAAAAGCAAGCTGCATTCACACACACACACAGACTTTCATCAAAACCAAAGTAGTAAGAGAATTCATTAGAATGGCCAATCCGTGACAGGACACGTTTTTGGACGTTGTTAAAATAATTTTGTTCTTTGTTTCATGTGAACTACGACGAGACAACTTAACGTGGAAAAGAGAAGAAATACTCGCAGTCGTATTATTTGATCTACAAATAAAAGCAGCACGCTGGACGCAGAAAACAGGCCAGATCTATACTTTTTTATTAAACTTGCTAGTATGAGGAAGTACACGTAGATTTGAACATTTACTAATTGTGTTCATAACAGAAGTAGTTTGACTGACCTGCCCTAGTTGCATTTACCTGTATAAGTACTATAACAAAGTAGCCACAGAAGTATTCTTGTGAAGGGAGATATATATACATCTTGACTGTAGAACATTTATATGGTTTTAACTAGGGCAATGTTTAAGATGAGTCAAGCAGAGCAGAGCAACACCCAACAGCCTTCAGCTGTGAGCACTGATGATAATGATGTAGTAAGAAGTGTTGTAGAACCGATCGCTACAGATAGCGCAATAGAACGCCCGGTAGACACGGCTGGAGATGTAACAGCCAGTATGCAACATGGATTAGACCCATTGGTCATTATCATGAGGCAGATGCAGATGTTAACGGAGACCGTGAATAATATGAACACAAAATTAGCCTCAGTTGCTGAAGGGCAAAACCATTTGAATACAAAATTAGCCTCAGTTACTGAAGGGCAAGAAAATTTGAAAACCGACATTAACGCGAAGTTCGCCGCAGTGAATGAAGGGCAAAATGATTTGAATGCGAAGTTAGCCTCAGTTACTGAAGGGCAGGAAAAGCTGAAAGCTGAGATTAAGCAGCAGTTACATGACAGTTTTTCCGAATTAGAACAACGGATAGAGGCGAAGACAAAGGAACTTAAAGATCAGGCTGAAGAGACGGAACGAAAATTAACTGCACAAATCGAATTGGTTAAAGCTCAATGTGAGGAATCTACTCAACGCGTACGTGTAGAAATGAAGGAGTACGTGGCTATTAAGATAGATACCGTACGCGAACAGGTGGAAATGGTTCCGCAATTAGTACAAAAGCAAGATGCCATGTCATGTGCAATTGCGCAACTTCCTGAATTGGCACGTACGCAGACGAACCTAAAGGAAAGTGTGGAACATCTGACAGAACGTCAAGACGTTATAGACCACCAGATTAATGTATTAACGGGTAAATTATCCGAAATCACATTAGAAAACAAAAGGCTAATGTGTGAAAACGTTGAGCAAAATGTTAAAGAAGCATTCCAGAGTCTGTGCGGCAAACAGGAAGAGAATTTGTTTGCGAAAGGACTAGAGGAAGTGCGACAGCAGTTAGGTGCTGATCTCGAGCATTGGAAACAAACGATAGCAGAGTCGATACGCGTTTCACAACAAGGCTCAGAACAAATGAATCCAGGCCAGCAGCAGAAGTTGCGAGCGACTATAGAGCCAGTTACCGCACATTCGCACACAATACCGACTTGTGTGAGTAACTCAAATATTAAATTGCCACGAGCTAGTTGTTCGCGTGAAGTTTTATCTGACGGAGATTACGAAAGCCTTTGCCATGCCGAAGAAAAAATGATAAAGCATCGGCAATTTCAGATTTTTAACACTGACAAAAGGGGGGTCCATCCGATTGTTTTTATTCGAAGTTTTAGAGGAGTTCTACCCAGAAATTGGTCGGAGTGGCAGAAGATCAGTTTCGTTACTGGGTATATACAAGGTTCGTGGGCGATCTGGGCCTCGGACATGACTTCTGTTTGCTCGACCTATGACGATTTTGAGAAAGCGTTTTTAGCAAAGTTCTGGTCAGAAGGAGTACAAGAACGCCTAAGGCAGGAGGTGCTCTACCCAGAGCCTTTCTCTTTTTCGAAAGGAAGCCTTAGGAAGTATTTTGAAAAATATATAAATAAAACTAGATATTGGGACAGACCTATGCCTTTGCCAGACATAATAAACATACTTAAGGCAAGATTACCAACTAGCATCCGGAATCAATTAATTTACGGCAACGATAAAGACCTGGAGTCGTTCCTCACGACGTTAGATCATATAGACATTATAGAAGAGAACAACCAGAAAGCCCGTAACAACAGATTCCAATATAGGGAGATAGAACCTCCGCCAAATGGTAGGCAAGGGAACGCACAGAGATCGATAAATAGTGGAGAAACCCCTCAAAATCTCAATAATAATACCGGCAATAGTCTTGCGAGGGGCTATCCAAGGAACAACAGGAATGGGAAACGATACAATCCCGTATGGGGGAACGAAAGGAATTTCAGACCACAAGCTTGGAACAATAACAGTAATAGAAAGTGGAACCAACCGGGGGGAATAAACTCAAATAACCAACATCAGTGGGGACGGACATCCGCGAATCAACCGGTAATTACCTAAGTGACGGATGAGGTCAACCACCAGGTGAATCAAAATCCAACAAACTTGTAAGGACCCACTCGTGCCCCGGAGGAGCGGTCAACAATAGGTTGAGGGGCAACAGGATATGTGTACCCATGCTAACGTATAATGATGGACGATTACTGGCAGATGAATTGACCGAGGACTTAGAACCCCAAGATGAGAATAAGGAACAGGTGGCAGTAGCCGAAGTGCAAGTCATTTTGGAAACTGTACCTATAGTGGCGGTTTTAGACACAGCTGCAACCACAAATGTTATTTCGGAGGCTCTATTCAACAAGATCAGAAATATAAGACGAGTACCAATTTTTCCAGTTCAAAATTGCAAAATAATAGGCGCCGTTGGGGCTCGATCGGCGAATGTAAAAGTGCAGTCACTACTTAGTGTAGAAGTAGGAAAGGTAGCAATATTAAGCACATTCCTTGTTGTGAAAAATTTGGTGGTAGACTGCATTATCGGAGTCAACAGCCTACGTCAATACGGATGCAGAATAGATTTTAAAACAGGAAAAATTTGGTTAAATGTAAATAAACAAGAAATTGAGTTGGACTTGTTGAAAAAAGAAAGCCTTACCAGAAAATATAATAGTGGGATCAGTGTGCAAGTAATCAGGACTGCACAAAATTCTAAACAGCACGTGAATAATGAGTTCAAAGTCAAAGGAGATTTCGGTCAATTAGTGTATGAGAAGTTAAATGAATCCGAATGCATCACTGAAGATCAGAAGAAGCAGCTCAAAGAATTATTATCAGCGTATGAAAACGTGTTTGATGAAAGGCCAGGAGTGATTAAAGGATACATATGCCATCTCTACGTTAAGCCGCACGAAACGTATTGTAGAACTTTCTATCCTGTTCCCTGGAGGTTAAAGGCTCAAGTTCAAAAGGAAATAGATCGCTACCCGGGATCGAACAAAATAAAAGGGTTATTTCCTCATAACGACTTAAAAAGATATAATGAAGATTAGAAGATAGGGAGGAATGGTGTTCCGAGTGACAGAGATGAACGCTCGTAAAAAATATAACAATAAACTGTGTGTGTGTAGTGTTAAAAGCCTTTAAATTGAAATAGTTAGTCAGTGACATAGAGTATAGAAATAGTGACTTTAGCATTGCTAATGTTATCAAGATGTATAAAGGATCTGACTGACCTTCAAGAAGAATGAAATATTTCCCCGCAAATGACGCTGAATAATCTAAAGAGGAGTGAAGATTCATATATAATCTCATGTGAACGCTTAAATGTGTAAATATGTGAAGGGATGTGTTGTGGTAGTGAATCGTGAGTGACGGTTAACGCCGCAAAGATTATTTCCCGCGCAAAACAGTTGACGTCGGCGCGAGAATTAAAATCGATTTAGACGATACAGATATCCTTTGTAAGAGATTCGCACCAAACGCGAGGATAAACTGATTCATGTTGAACTTTAAAAGGAATAGGTGGTATAATTTGAAGTTAAGAGTTTTAATTTATTATTGAACGATTAAAGAAAGTAGTATTCATAGATTCAGTAGTAATTTAATGGTTCGTGTTCGTTTGGGAATTTTGTGTGAAAAATCCATTTCCATATATGAGCATGGATGAACGCCGTATGAATCAGAGAGTAAATGAAAGAAGTGAATCCGCATTCCTCAATGCTAATAACTTCTACATTTCAGCACTCAAGCGTAGAAATATATGTATTTAGAATAAAAAGTTTTTTTTTGAGTATAGCTAAATGATATGACTTATCAAGGAAATATGGATGATGTCTTGGAATAAAATGAACTACACTTTCCATTATTCGATGATTTGAATCCAAAATCTATAGTCAGTTACATGAATCCTTTAAATTACGAAGAACAAATCAGTCATAGAAAATCTGTTAAAACTTTTGGACTTATAAGCACAAGTGGGGAGGCAAAGCCAAAAGGAGTATTCAAACGAGAGTAAATCGAATGATGCTTTTGGCAACATCATTATTTAAGAGTTGAATTCCTTGAAGTACGTCGTAACAAAAAGGATCCATGAAGCCACAAGGATTTTGCTTTCAAAAAGGAGAATCTTGGACGGTGCAACCTAATCAGTTCTCTTACAGGAAGAGTTTCCCTTTTGGTCATTGTTAATTCTTTTGGAATGAATGTTGCATGTGAATTCGAGTATCCCTGTCCCTTCTACTCTTCCCATTGTGGGCCGCGTAGAAGATCAACGACAGAGGGGGCCGCATAGAAGACCGACTACAAATGTGGACGTCGGGGACATGCAAGACCCGGGGGAGTTTAGCACCGCAAGATATTGTCCTAGGAGCAAGATTGTAAAACGCACATTCACGTTATTTATTGTAAAACGTTTTTTTTTTTTTGCTAGAGGCACAAACTACTCTTCTCCAAATCGTGATACAAATTAAGCCCTATCTTTCCTTTAGAGATAAATTTCAAAATTATTTTTGTTCTTCTATAGGCTTTCCTATCTTCTATGTACCGTAGGCTGGGGGTCTAAGCTTAAGAGGTTTTCCAAGGTTTCCCTGCTTAAGAAAGTTCCCGAATGGGTAGACCCTGACATAAGTTCATGAAAGATCATCTTCCTTGGTTGTGCACAGCAAACATAACACCTAGATGCACGTAAAAGTAATACAGCCGCGGTACCGGTCTCTTCATTTCTTCTGTCTTCAACATTTCTTTTCTTCGTCTAGTTCAAACATAATATTCTTTTTCAGTCGGAGGACTGACAATCATCACTTCCGGGTCATCGACGCTAATAGATAGCTCGCGAAGTGTGTTCGGTGAATAAAAATTGACCTCACAAACTTCGCTCGCTGCGAGGGGCATTGTAATCTCCCCACGGAAAATTACCCTCTACCACGCAATAATTAATAATGGTCAATCAAAGCATCCACATTTATTTACGTTTGAAAAGTATCTGAGCAGATTTTCTAGTAATATATGCGCCGACAGCTCGTCGACGCCAAGGTATTTTTCTAGTACGTTTATTCTTTGGAACAACAGAGGTACGGAGATGTATGCTCCATGGTCATTATAGAGAGAGGAGAGAGAAAGGAACAGCTTCGGAAAGTATCGGTTGGAAGATTTTCGGATTGCTAAAGGAGATTTATTTACTCTTCTTCGCGCTAAAGCGAGACAGGAAAGTTTGTGCCGCTAGCGTGGTAGATAAAGAGAAAGAAGGACTTGTAAAAGTAAATTGCATGAGACTTAAAATCCACGGAAACGGAACATGTACGGAAATGGATTCAATATACAATTTTCCTCAGAAATAAGGTTAGTGACCATTTTATTCTAGAGTGAATGACGAATGCGTTCTCTGTCTGAATCATTGATGATTGTCTGGGCCCTGTACTTAATTGGGAAGTTTCAGCTGTGACGAAGAGAGCCTGCAATCTCTGAGTTTTATTGAAATCGTCCAAAAAGGCTTCGTCCACGTCTGAAATTTTAGATCTGTCGTAAACTGAACGAAGTGTTCAAACGATCGATTTTTCCCAACTGAATGCAGCGCTTAATAATAATAACGTATGTAAAGATCTTTTCTAGCAAGCCAGCCGCTGAATATTAAGACGAAGGGCTCCACCAGAGATTCTACTAGGCTGATTTCATGTAAATTATATTTGAACTGTACACAGATAAAGGACAGAGAGAGAGAGAGAGAGAGAGAGAGAGAGAGAGAGAGAGAGAGAGAGAGAGAGAGCGAATGGAATTCTAGAAGTTACTCAGAATCCTCCCATTAGTATAATTTTTTTGTCTGTTTTTTGCATGGATAAGCCTGATAAGAAAAACTAAGCCCTTGACTTTATTGTACAGAATTGTGTGTGAGGGTGAGAGAGCGATAAAGGCGACAGATACACTTCTGTACAGACAAAACATTACTGACCAAGTTAAAAGCAAGCTGCATTCACACACACACACAGACTTTCATCAAAACCAAAGTAGTAAGAGAATTCATTAGAATGGCCAATCCGTGACAGGACACGTTTTTGGACGTTGTTAAAATAATTTTGTTCTTTGTTTCATGTGAACTACGACGAGACAACTTAACGTGGAAAAGAGAAGAAATACTCGCAGTCGTATTATTTGATCTACAAATAAAAGCAGCACGCTGGACGCAGAAAACAGGCCAGATCTATACTTTTTTATTAAACTTGCTAGTATGAGGAAGTACACGTAGATTTGAACATTTACTAATTGTGTTCATAACAGAAGTAGTTTGACTGACCTGCCCTAGTTGCATTTACCTGTATAAGTACTATAACAAAGTAGCCACAGAAGTATTCTTGTGAAGGGAGATATATATACATCTTGACTGTAGAACATTTATATGGTTTTAACTAGGGCAATGTTTAAGATGAGTCAAGCAGAGCAGAGCAACACCCAACAGCCTTCAGCTGTGAGCACTGATGATAATGATGTAGTAAGAAGTGTTGTAGAACCGATCGCTACAGATAGCGCAATAGAACGCCCGGTAGACACGGCTGGAGATGTAACAGCCAGTATGCAACATGGATTAGACCCATTGGTCATTATCATGAGGCAGATGCAGATGTTAACGGAGACCGTGAATAATATGAACACAAAATTAGCCTCAGTTGCTGAAGGGCAAAACCATTTGAATACAAAATTAGCCTCAGTTACTGAAGGGCAAGAAAATTTGAAAACCGACATTAACGCGAAGTTCGCCGCAGTGAATGAAGGGCAAAATGATTTGAATGCGAAGTTAGCCTCAGTTACTGAAGGGCAGGAAAAGCTGAAAGCTGAGATTAAGCAGCAGTTACATGACAGTTTTTCCGAATTAGAACAACGGATAGAGGCGAAGACAAAGGAACTTAAAGATCAGGCTGAAGAGACGGAACGAAAATTAACTGCACAAATCGAATTGGTTAAAGCTCAATGTGAGGAATCTACTCAACGCGTACGTGTAGAAATGAAGGAGTACGTGGCTATTAAGATAGATACCGTACGCGAACAGGTGGAAATGGTTCCGCAATTAGTACAAAAGCAAGATGCCATGTCATGTGCAATTGCGCAACTTCCTGAATTGGCACGTACGCAGACGAACCTAAAGGAAAGTGTGGAACATCTGACAGAACGTCAAGACGTTATAGACCACCAGATTAATGTATTAACGGGTAAATTATCCGAAATCACATTAGAAAACAAAAGGCTAATGTGTGAAAACATTGAGCAAAATGTTAAAGAAGCATTCCAGAGTCTGTGCGGCAAACAGGAAGAGAATTTGTTTGCGAAAGGACTAGAGGAAGTGCGACAGCAGTTAGGTGCTGATCTCGAGCATTGGAAACAAACGATAGCAGAGTCGATACGCGTTTCACAACAAGGCTCAGAACAAATGAATCCAGGCCAGCAGCAGAAGTTGCGAGCGACTATAGAGCCAGTTACCGCACATTCGCACACAATACCGACTTGTGTGAGTAACTCAAATATTAAATTGCCACGAGCTAGTTGTTCGCGTGAAGTTTTATCTGACGGAGATTACGAAAGCCTTTGCCATGCCGAAGAAAAAATGATAAAGCATCGGCAATTTCAGATTTTTAACACTGACAAAAGGGGGGTCCATCCGATTGTTTTTATTCGAAGTTTTAGAGGAGTTCTACCCAGAAATTGGTCGGAGTGGCAGAAGATCAGTTTCGTTACTGGGTATATACAAGGTTCGTGGGCGATCTGGGCCTCGGACATGACTTCTGTTTGCTCGACCTATGACGATTTTGAGAAAGCGTTTTTAGCAAAGTTCTGGTCAGAAGGAGTACAAGAACGCCTAAGGCAGGAGGTGCTCTACCCAGAGCCTTTCTCTTTTTCGAAAGGAAGCCTTAGGAAGTATTTTGAAAAATATATAAATAAAACTAGATATTGGGACAGACCTATGCCTTTGCCAGACATAATAAACATACTTAAGGCAAGATTACCAACTAGCATCCGGAATCAATTAATTTACGGCAACGATAAAGACCTGGAGTCGTTCCTCACGACGTTAGATCATATAGACATTATAGAAGAGAACAACCAGAAAGCCCGTAACAACAGATTCCAATATAGGGAGATAGAACCTCCGCCAAATGGTAGGCAAGGGAACGCACAGAGATCGATAAATAGTGGAGAAACCCCTCAAAATCTCAATAATAATACAGGCAATAGTCTTGCGAGGGGCTATCCAAGGAACAACAGGAATGGGAAACGATACAATCCCGTATGGGGGAACGAAAGGAATTTCAGACCACAAGCTTGGAACAATAACAGTAATAGAAAGTGGAACCAACCGGGGGGAATAAACTCAAATAACCAACATCAGTGGGGACGGACATCCGCGAATCAACCGGTAATTACCTAAGTGACGGATGAGGTCAACCACCAGGTGAATCAAAATCCAACAAACTTGTAAGGACCCACTCGTGCCCCGGAGGAGCGGTCAACAATAGGTTGAGGGGCAACAGGATATGTGTACCCATGCTAACGTATAATGATGGACGATTACTGGCAGATGAATTGACCGAGGACTTAGAACCCCAAGATGAGAATAAGGAACAGGTGGCAGTAGCCGAAGTGCAAATCATTTTGGAAACTGTACCTATAGTGGCGGTTTTAGACACAGCTGCAACCACAAATGTTATTTCGGAGGCTCTATTCAACAAGATCAGAAATATAAGACGAGTACCAATTTTTCCAGTTCAAAATTGCAAAATAATAGGCGCCGTTGGGGCTCGATCGGCGAATGTAAAAGTGCAGTCACTACTTAGTGTAGAAGCAGGAAAGGTAGCAATATTAAGCACATTCCTTGTTGTGAAAAATTTGGTGGTAGACTGCATTATCGGAGTCAACAGCCTACGTCAATACGGATGCAGAATAGATTTTAAAACAGGAAAAATTTGGTTAAATGTAAATAAACAAGAAATTGAGTTGGACTTGTTGAAAAAAGAAAGCCTTACCAGAAAATATAATAGTGGGATCAGTGTGCAAGTAATCAGGACTGCACAAAATTCTAAACAGCACGTGAATAATGAGTTCAAAGTCAAAGGAGATTTCGGTCAATTAGTGTATGAGAAGTTAAATGAATCCGAATGCATCACTGAAGATCAGAAGAAGCAGCTCAAAGAATTATTATCAGCGTATGAAAACGTGTTTGATGAAAGGCCAGGAGTGATTAAAGGATACATATGCCATCTCTACGTTAAGCCGCACGAAACGTATTGTAGAACTTTCTATCCTGTTCCCTGGAGGTTAAAGGCTCAAGTTCAAAAGGAAATAGATCGCTACCCGGGATCGAACAAAATAAAAGGGTTATTTCCTCATAACGACTTAAAAAGATATAATGAAGATTAGAAGATAGGGAGGAATGGTGTTCCGAGTGACAGAGATGAACGCTCGTAAAAAATATAACAATAAACTGTGTGTGTGTAGTGTTAAAAGCCTTTAAATTGAAATAGTTAGTCAGTGACATAGAGTATAGAAATAGTGACTAATTAGTACTATTGAGTGTTGTAAAAAAGATAGTGGAGATAGGCTTCACCTGTGGTTTGGGTGAACATAGAACTTTAGCATTGCTAATGTTATCAAGATGTATAAAGGAACTGACTGACCTTCAAGAAGAATGAAATATTTCCCCGCAAATGACGCTGAATAATCTAAAGAGGAGTGAAGATTCATATATAATCTCATGTGAACGCTTAAATGTGTAAATATGTGAAGGGATGTGTTGTGGTAGTGAATCGTGAGTGACGGTTAACGCCGCAAAGATTATTTCCCGCGCAAAACAGTTGACGTCGGCGCGAGAATTAAAATCGATTTAGACGATACAGATATCCTTTGTAAGAGATTCGCACCAAACGCGAGGATAAACTGATTCATGTTGAACTTTAAAAGGAATAGGTGGTATAATTTGAAGTTAAGAGTTTTAATTTATTATTGAACGATTAAAGAAAGTAGTATTCATAGATTCAGTAGTAATTTAATGGTTCGTGTTCGTTTGGGAATTTTGTGTGAAAAATCCATTTCCATATATGAGCATGGATGAACGCCGTATGAATCAGAGAGTAAATGAAAGAAGTGAATCCGCATTCCTCAATGCTAATAACTTCTACATTTCAGCACTCAAGCGTAGAAATATATGTATTTAGAATAAAAAGTTTTTTTTGAGTATAGCTAAATGATATGACTTATCAAGGAAATATGGATGATGTCTTGGAATAAAATGAACTACACTTTCCATTATTCGATGATTTGAATCCAAAATCTATAGTCAGTTACATGAATCCTTTAAATTACGAAGAACAAATCAGTCATAGAAAATCTGTTAAAACTTTTGGACTTATAAGCACAAGTGGGGAGGCAAAGCCAAAAGGAGTATTCAAACGAGAGTAAATCGGATGATGCTTTTGGCAACATCATTAATTAAGAGTTGAATTCCTTGAAGTACGTCGTAACAAAAAGGATCCATGAAGCCACAAGGATTTTGCTTTCAAAAAGGAGAATCTTGGACGGTGCAACCTAATCAGTTCTCTTACAGGAAGAGTTTCCCTTTTGGTCATTGTTAATTCTTTTGGAATGAATGTTGCATGTGAATTCGAGTATCCCTGTCCCTTCTACTCTTCCCATTGTGGGCCGCGTAGAAGATCAACGACAGAGGGGGCCGCATAGAAGACCGACTACAAATGTGGACGTCGGGGACATGCAAGACCCGGGGGAGTTTAGCACCGCAAGATATTGTCCTAGGAGCAAGATTGTAAAACGCACATTCACGTTATTTATTGTAAAACGTTTTTTTTTTTTGCTAGAGGCACAAACTACTCTTCTCCAAATCGTGATACAAATTAAGCCCTATCTTTCCTTTAGAGATAAATTTCAAAATTATTTTTGTTCTTCTATAGGCTTTCCTATCTTCTATGTACCGTAGGCTGGGGGTCTAAGCTTAAGAGGTTTTCCAAGGTTTCCCTGCTTAAGAAAGTTCCCGAATGGGTAGACCCTGACATAAGTTCATGAAAGATCATCTTCCTTGGTTGTGCACAGCAAACATAACACCTAGATGCACGTAAAAGTAATACAGCCGCGGTACCGGTCTCTTCATTTCTTCTGTCTTCAACATTTCTTTTCTTCGTCTAGTTCAAACATAATATTCTTTTTCAGTCGGAGGACTGACAATCATCACTTCCGGGTCATCGACGCTAATAGATAGCTCGCGAAGTGTGTTCGGTGAATAAAAATTGACCTCACAAACTTCGCCCGCTGCGAGGGGCATTGTAATCTCCCCACGGAAAATTACCCTCTACCACGCAATAATTAATAATGGTCAATCAAAGCATCCACATTTATTTACGTTTGAAAAGTATCTGAGCAGATTTTCTAGTAATATATGCGCCGACAGCTCGTCGACGCCAAGGTATTTTTCTAGTACGTTTATTCTTTGGAACAACAGAGGTACGGAGATGTATGCTCCATGGTCATTATAGAGAGAGGAGAGAGAAAGGAACAGCTTCGGAAAGTATCGGTTGGAAGATTTTCGGATTGCTAAAGGAGATTTATTTACTCTTCTTCGCGCTAAAGCGAGACAGGAAAGTTTGTGCCGCTAGCGTGGTAGATAAAGAGAAAGAAGGACTTGTAAAAGTAAATTGCATGAGACTTAAAATCCACGGAAACGGAACATGTACGGAAATGGATTCAATATACAATTTTCCTCAGAAATAAGGTTAGTGACCATTTTATTCTAGAGTGAATGACGAATGCGTTCTCTGTCTGAATCATTGATGATTGTCTGGGCCCTGTACTTAATTGGGAAGTTTCAGCTGTGACGAAGAGAGCCTGCAATCTCTGAGTTTTATTGAAATCGTCCAAAAAGGCTTCGTCCACATCTGAAATTTTAGATCTGTCGTAAACTGAACGAAGTGTTCAAACGATCGATTTTTCCCAACTGAATGCAGCGCTTAATAATAATAACGTATGTAAAGATCTTTTCTAGCAAGCCAGCCGCTGAATATTAAGACGAAGGGCTCCACCAGAGATTCTACTAGGCTGATTTCATGTAAATTATATTTGAACTGTACACAGATAAAGGACAGAGAGAGAGAGAGAGAGAGAGAGAGAGAGAGCGAATGGAATTCTAGAAGTTACTCAGAATCCTCCCATTAGTATAATTTTTTGTCTGTTTTTTGCATGGATAAGCCTGATAAGAAAAACTAAGCCCTTGACTTTATTGTACAGAATTGTGTGTGAGGGTGAGAGAGCGATAAAGGCGACAGATACACTTCTGTACAGACAAAACATTACTGACCAAGTTAAAAGCAAGCTGCATTCACACACACACAGACTTTCATCAAAACCAAAGTAGTAAGAGAATTCATTAGAAAGTCAGCAAATTCCTCACTGAATTGAACCAGTACTCACATTCACTAAAACTGAAAGGTTCTGGTGAACTAATCACTCAGTCAAACAAGAAAACTGGTTTTGTTGGCTTTCTGGTTTTCATTTCAAGTTTGCAGCATCTTTATGCTCAATTAATAGAAGAAAATTTACGTGCACCTGTGCTAAAGTATTTGCCCATGTATAAATGTTAACAAGATCGTTTTCACTTTCACTAAAACTGAAAGGTTCTGGTGAACTAATCACTCAGTCAAACAGGAAAACTGGTCTTGTTGGCTTTCTGGTTTGCATTTCAAGTTTGCAGTATCTTTGTGCTCAATTGATAGAAGGAAATTTATGTGCACCTGTGCGTAAGTATTTGCCCATGTATAAATGTTAACAAGATCAGTTGAAAATTATATTCGATATCATAAGCTCAGGTGGATATTGGAAGAACAATCCAACTGCCAGACAGTTTACGTCAGGTTACAAAAAAAGCCTTGTTAAACATAAGCTAAGACAGTCAGTGGAAGGTAATTGTACTGAACTTGTTCACTTGCGAATTCGTACAGTACCAAGCACCTTCACACCTGTAGAGTGTATTAACTTGATAAGAGACCGAAAGTGTCTAATTTCAGATGAGACTGACAGTACGGTTAGTCATGACTACATCTCCAGCAGTAATTGTGTGATGTTTTTATGTGTGCTGCTCTCTATGTAGCTGGTTTTGTTGTTAGATATTTAGGACAGAACGTTAAGTGCGAAATCTGTATGAGTGCTCTGTGAGGTGATGGCAACCATCTTTCCTTCCCTATTACACCGAGAAAGACTCATGGTGCACTTGTTATGGCTGCAGATAAATTAAGTTTTGAGTATATGCGCAGTATAATCAAGCTTTTGGTTCTTCACGTGAGTGCTCACATGAAGGATCAGTTGCCACTGGACAATCATTTTTTGTTACTATTAGAAGCCACTGTTAAACGGTACCTAGAATCTAGAATTGCCCACAGGGTGAAAATGCAAAATGACTTTGTCCACATCAACAAAATTCGACATAAATACAAAAATCTTATAGTATTCCAATATCAGTAACAGATTTATAAGAGAAGGTGATTCCATTCTTATGGACATGACATTTGTTCAGTTGGAAGTGAGTAATAACACGAAAATAAAACAATTTGATGTTACAGATGTAACAAGTTGGTGTTACAGATGTACCACAGCCATTCAGTTGATAAGTGTAGGACAGAAATCGAGTACCTTGTATATTGACATTTATGAATCAATTAACAGCATCCAAAAAACAGATTTATTTTAAAACGTTTAATTTCAGTTGAGCGAAAGTTAATCCTTCTGGAGAATCTGTGATAGGATCCTGTGACACACACACGACTTTCAAAATGTCAGTTTCATTAATATCAACCCTTTCTCACCATACAAATTTTATTGCCTAGTTTGTTAAGGAATTTAACTAAAATCTTTTTTCACATTATTCACTTGCAACTGGCCCAACAAATTTATGCAGATTCATTGTTCTGATTCTAGTTTAACATTAACACACTGACAAATCGTCATGGAAAAGTTTTCATCACTGAAACTGATAATGTAAATATTCATGGATGCATATTTTTCAACACTGTGATCTGCAACAAGTTTATGAGGTGAAAGTGTGCAGCATCTTCCTCAAACAACTAACTTATTTAAACAGTATATATCAGAGGGGTTCGAAAACTGCAGACTTGAGGTTTGGAAAAGGACCGATATTGCTCCAATAATGCTTTCGCTGGTCAGCATAGATTTTCACCTCATCTGCTGGAACTTACATTAAAATCATTTTATCAGTTACGGATTTTGCACATTTTACAAAAGTTCGGCAATGAGTAATTAGAGTTTGTCTAGCTATCACGCATTGCCATACAAGATGTTTCAGCAGCTTTTTTTGTATTGGATATACAAAAGAAATGCCAGTTTATCACAAGATCATAATCTTCATTTCTGATAATTATGTTGCCTTCTATGTTCCGCTGTTTGAAATGTTGAGAGAACATTTCCACCACTTTAAGATTAGAAAATTTATTTTTTTAAGTTCTAAAATATTTTCTGATTAAAAGCATGACCACGTAGTATACTATGTTGTAAATAATCAAACACAACAGAATACGATACTGGCATTGTAATTGTGTTAGCCATTTCTGTGTAAATAATAATATGTTCATTACTCCGGTGAGCACTCAGCACTTTATCCTGATGTGCAGTAATGAAGTTTTCAATGAAATCAATGTGGAGAACTTAAATTGTCCTAACTGAAAAAGTTTAAGCTTTTGTCATTTAAAACAAAACTTCGCTTATTTTTGGTGAAACAGTAGATAAGAAAAGACTGTAATTTGTTGTCGAACATTTTGAAAACATCTGTAGAACCTTTCAGCATCACTTCAACTACCATTGATATTAGCCGATGGGTTCATCTGAACAAGAAGGCAATGAGTTCAGGAATTCCTCGAACTTCTTTAAATTACCACATTTCTGGAATTCGCCAAATACACAAGGTTTTTTTGCTGTGTCATTTTACAATATGTCTGCTTTTCCTTAGAAAATTTTTGATCCTCTTGATTGAGCTGGACAGTAGAAGATTGAATTTACGATGGTAAGTGCAAATGCAAACATTTGTTGGGCTTTTTGAAGAAAGAAACACGGCACTATAAAAGATACAAAGAATGGGAAAGCAATTATCACATCTGAAAGTTCAGTTTCAGGTAATTCTTACATTTAAGAAAGGTATTGTCATATAGGGATACTTCTTTTGTTGCTTCTCTTCACAAAAAGCTGTTCTGTGACCACTATACTTTTTTGCTGGGGGCACAATATGATGTATCAACATGTTCCCCAAACTTATTGCCATGCACTTTATGTCTTTATCCAGTGCGTTGCCACAACTACTTTTTACCTTTCTTCATTATTATTATTATCTCAAACATTGGAGGAACATCAAGCATTACATCTGTAACAGCATTTCTTGCAACCATGCTGTTTTAAAATATTTCTTCACAGGAACTTTATCTATAATAGTCACTTAAAACGGCATAATAATTTTTGTTCCATGAAATACGAAATTATAGTTGCCAGGTAAACTTTTCCATTTAATTTGTTATGGATGTAGCAGTGAATGTGTCCCCAGAACTGCTTTGTTCTTGTGTTTCTAAAATGCAGAAAGCGTTTCCAAATTGTATGGAGATGTCTGAATTATTTATTGTAAACAATGACATAGCAGAGTAATGCTTTTTGTATCAAAAGGTATTAATTTTTATCCACTCCAAGTAAATCTTCACCAGATCTTTTTCAGTAAGAATGTTCTCTATACAGAATCATTTCATAAATTATAGATTCGGACTTTTGAAGTGATATAAAAGAAAATAAACTCCATTCATTTCAAAATTATGCGTTTTCGTTTCACTTTTCATAATGATCCTAACTATGTTACTTAGCAATTTTGTGAAATGAAATTAAAAATTCGTGAGAGAGAGTACTGGAGTGCAAATAACATGTGTGATATCTGTTGTTGAAATTTCCTTTGATGAGCGTGATAAATGAATAAATCTGCTTTACTGAATGCAGTGGTAACTTAAAAGCATGACAGGTGAGTATTCTGGAATATTCAAAACTAAAATACGAAATAGACATAGTAAAGACTGACCAAAATATTTCGTGAAGATAATATTATGTGAGAGAAAGAAAGGTTTTCCCTTACATTAAGTGCACAATTTTCGTTTTAGTTGGTATGTTTAAATATGCCTAACCTGAAACAATTTTCATACCATGTTCTGATCTGACTAAAACCGCCATTCCAGTGATCACAATCTCAAAACCGTTCATTTTGGTAGGCACATGTAGTAAAACGATCGGAAGGATCTTCTTCTGTTAACAAATATTGCTAATAATGAGAGTTACATTAAAGCATTCAGGTGTTTTGCCATGATCTAGGTATGCTTTGCAAATAAAGGAAAAGCCTTCTATAACTTATAATGCAACGACAGAAAGACGTAACTTAGTTAACACCAAAGACCATACATAACACAGAACGTAATCACAGTCTAATACTAACCGTCACGATGCCGGCCAGGAAGTTACACCATTGAGTTTGGCGAGGTCTTGTGAAAGCGAAAGCGAATCATAATTGCTTACATTGGTCTACAAAGTGGTTTTTACAAAGGGGAGCGTCTGGAGCGCAATAAATTGCAGCAACAACAAGAAGAAGCCACCATATCTGTCTTTTTTAGGATTCATAATGACCCTAGGAGGTGTAAACCGCTGCATTACAGTGCAGTTGATTTGCAGTTTTCTTGTAACATTGAGATGTTTACTGGAGAATGTCGTATTTTTTAAGAAAGAAGTTGCTAGTAAACAGAAGAGCACCTGGACTTCAGCAGAAAGGCGTTGCAGATCTAATCAAAATCGTTAAGTTTTCATCACACACTTCCAGACAAGTCAGTGAATGTGGAATATAGGGAATGTGTATGGGATGCAATACCTACATTATTTATAGTGGCAGATAAGGTACCATAACTATAGCTGAAGGAAAAAGCACACAGAAGCGATAATAAAGAACAGAAGAGATAAAATTGTTTCCCAACCGAGAAGAACCAATTCCGCAATTGTTGCAGCATCTGAGTCACAAATGGCAATAATCTTCAATACATTCGCTTTTGAAGCAAAAGCAATTACATTATTTTTGTATTAGAAAGTCGAGTAAATTGTAAGACTGTGCGAAACATTGGGCTCCCTGGAAAGTTGTTACGTTTGTCAAGGAAAGTGCTTGTAATAATAAGAACGGACAAAAAATATATACGTTCTTCTGATGAATTAAATGTATATCATTGAGTTGTAGCTTATATCACTGAATCAGAGATTCGGCTGTTTTTACATGTATTTCAGGGTCATTCATGTCTCTTGATAATTTGCTACTGCTTGTACCACAAAAATGTAATAACTGTTTCGCAAATTAACTAGAAAAATTATTAAGTATGAACTTTGATTTTATGGCTGTTTTCTCGCCACTTGGGGCGCTAGTGTAGCACCAACTGTCGGAAGGTACCAATTTCCACAGCAGTGAGTGTCGCCACTGTATATGTTAGACTGTGACGTAATCTCGCAGTTAGTGAATATTTATATATAATGTGTAATTTAATAAGACTAAAGTAGCATATAATGATTTTGCATGGAAATGGAAATGATCGTATAGCATTGTTGGCCGGGAGGCCCCATTCGAGGAAGTTCGGCCGATGTATTGCAAGTCCTTTTTAGGTGACGCCACATCGGTGACTTGCGAGTCAGTGATGATGAAAATGATGATGCAGGACACACAACACCCAGTTCCCCGCCGGGAATTGAACCCGGGCCCCTCTGCGTGGTAGGCGGTAACGCTACCGCTACACTACGGAGGCGGATATGATTTCGCATTGTGGTAATTAACAACCTGCCACTGCAACAGCTGCACTGGTGCTGTCATACAGCATGTGTGTCCTCAACTGAAGGAGTGGGCTCTCTTCCCTATCATGTAGTACCCTGTAGAGGCAATGGCCACCGACAGCTGGCTGTGGGAACTGTGCAGACAGTCAGAGGTGACAAGGAAGCAGTTGCATCAGCATCGCAGTTTCGTTCAGAGAATGGCGACCGCGACCAGACTCCCACTCCAGTGACGACACTATTAGCTGACCATGATACTGTCACGCCCTGCCATATCTAGCATGAGGAGATTATTAGCAAAGGAGAAAAAGACGTGACTGTTGCATGCAGCTCAGGAATCTCTGTGATTTCAACAGCTACAAGATGAGCCTGGTCACTGAGGACAAGAATCAAGTTTGTGTTCTTTATAGGGTGTGACATGGTGTCTGACAGTTTGAATAAATGAATGATGTACAAAATACCTTTGTATTCTATTAATAAAATAGGTTTAAGTTTTGGTGCAGATGTTAGATATTAAAATGCAAAATTATAAATCATCAACTTATGTAGTGTCTGCACAGCTCCTACCACCAACCCTTGGTGACCATTGTAGTATCACCTTTTTCCTGTCACTTTTTCTCTTTTAGTGCCGTGGATACTGTCCACACAACTTTGTACTTTAGCCAGATACGCATTTCATGCAATAATTTTAGAGTTACTGTTGGGTTGTTAGAGAAAAATACAATCAGTTCAAAAGTAATGCGAACACTCAAGCAGTACAGGTACACAGTGACAAATCGGATCTTCCTAATTTCGTTAGATGCTAACCTAGTGCGTCATCAACACATGATTGCTTTTCTGGATATAAGTGTGACAGTCGTTAACATTGTGAACCAACTGAGAATCTACATACCTCCAAATACACCTCCATAGGTAAATATATTCAAATTCGCAATAGTGATTTAAACTGTGTTCTTGATCAATATGCTGATTACAAACAACAGCAATACACCTAATTATATGATACCCATATATGCTCCTCATTTCCACCCTAACGATCAAGCGAATTCTATACAATAAGTGGGAAATATTTCCTCTCAGTATGTATACTAGAAAGTGCATGGTTGAGTGACAGAATTTCCAATTAAAATTCTATTTTTTTCTAGATCACTGGAACATGATTGAAAATGGTTCACATCACACCTTCTCACAGTTAGAACTTGATATTACTCTCTCTGCTGATCATGCCCTTAAAAAGACAAAAGCATCTTATTGGGGCAATAATGTAAAAACTTAAATTCACTGCCAAGGTTTGCATAAAATTTTTGCTAGGTTAGTAATTAACCTGGGTGAGAGCTGCTGGAGCACACTTACTGCAGCCGAGCACAGGAAAACTTCTGCAGCCAGTGCACAAGAATGAAGCGACATGTTGCGTCGTCATTCTCTTCCTGTGAATACTGCTGGTTCACTTGAGGTCTCGCAGTAGTTGCTTCTTGTCTGAGGCGGCCGGCGTTCGCATCTGCACCTCGTCTCCTTCCTCTCTGTCTTCTTCTCACTCGTACACCACCTCAGACGAGGCCTCCAAGCAGAAAAGCGCCGGGCCTGTGTCCCCTCCTTTCCACTGTGGGAAGGATGCTCCTGCTCCGCACCTGTGCAATAGAGGATGGGATTTGTGGTATTTACCGTTCTCATGATACTGTTTGGATTTTAGGATCTCGCGATGTTTTGAGTGAACTGAAATAGTTCGAATGGCTCTGAGCACTGTGGGACTTAGCTTCTGAGGTCATCAGTCCCCTAGAACTTAGAACTTCTTAAACCTAATTAACCTGAGGACATCACACACCCATGCCCAAGGCAGGATTCGAACCTGCGACCGCAGCGGTCGCGCGGTTGCAGACTATAGCGCCTAGAACCGCTCGGCTACACCGGCCGGCGAACTGAAATACTATTCTGATAGTTTCCAAATAACTCTGGACCAGATTTGCAGTTGTTTTCTCGTCACTTCAGCGTGCTATGTATTGCAGACATGAGTATTTACTTCTCTTTTTTGGGAGAGAGGGAGAGAACGAGAAACAGGAGAAATGTAAAAAGGTAGAAAGAATGATGTAGTTGGAGATAAAGGAACAAAGGAGGTCTAAATTTAATTAAACGTTCGGAAAAATACTGCGGTCATGTATAGCAATGAATACATGCATAAAATGTGCTGCCGGCCGGTGAGGCCGTGCGGTTCTAGGCGCTTGAGTCTGTAACTGCGTAACCGCTACGGTCGCAGTTTCGAAACCTGCCTAGGGCATGGATGTGTGTGATGTCCTTAGGTTAGTTAGGTTTAAGTAGTTCTAAGTGTAAGTAGGCTGTTTATGTTTTATTATTGGCAAAGTTACGTAGCGCTCTATATGAAAATCACTAGCTGTGCTGTGTGCAGTCTGTGGCTAGTTTGCATTGTTGTCTGCCATTGTAGTGTTGGGCTGCGGCAGCTGGATGTGAACAGCGCGTAGCGTTGGGCAGTGGGAGGTGAGCCGCCAGCAGTGATGGATGTAAGGAGAGAGATGGCGGAGTTTTGTAATTTGTCATGAACTGCTATATATATTATGACTATTAAGGTAAATACATTGTTTGTTCTCTATTAATATCTTTCATTTGCGAACTATCCCTATCAGTAGTTAGTGCCTTCTGTAGTTTGAATCTTTTATTTAGCTGGCAATAGTGGTGCTCGCTGTATTGCAGTAGTTCGAGTAATGAAGATTTTTGTGAGGTAAGTGATTTCTGAAAGGTGTAGTTTAATGTTACTCAGGGCCATTCTTTTGCAGGGATTATTGAAAGTCAGATTGCGTTGCGCTAAAAAATATTGTGTCAGTTTAACCACAGTCGTGTACAATTGTTCTAAGGGGACGTTTCATATGGCGACCCTGCCAGGATACCTCACGTTAATATTCTGATTTTTTCTTGTAGTTTGTGTAATTAGTGTAGATTTTGTTTATTGCTATTGCGTAATTGTAGAGAGAATCTCCTTTGTAGTTGCAGTCTTTCATTGTTGACAGTAAAACAGTTGTGGCATGCATGTAGATTTGCACCAAGTATTTCGCACAGCTGCGATTGCAATTAACTACGAGGGCCATTCAGAAAGTAACCTCCGGTTGATTTAAAAAAATACACCAAGTTAAATAAAAATATTTTAATATATACATCTTACAACTACATCTTTGCACTATTTTTCTACATAGTCTCCATAGCGATTGAGGCATTTATCGTATCTCTTCACAAGCTTTGAAATTCCTTCTGCATAAAAATCACCCGCTTGTGCCTGGAGCCAGCCTGTGACCGCATCTTTGAGCTCTTCGTCGTCATCAAACTGCTGTGACCCGAGCCATTTCTTCAAATGCATGAAGAGGTGATAATCACTTGGCGCCAGGTCTGGGCTGTAAGGTGGATGGTTGATAACGTCCCACTTGAAGGACTCAAGAAGGGCCGTTGTTCTGTGAGCAGAGTGAGGACGGGCGTTATCGTGCAAAAAAACGATACCGGAAGTCAGCATACCACGGCGTTTGTTCTGTATAGCCCGTCGTAACTTTTTTATTGTTTCACAGTACACGTCTTGATTAATGGTCGTACCACGTTCCATGAATTCAACCAACAACACCCCTTTGGCATCCCAAAACACCGTTGCCATCAGTTTTCTGGCAGAAAAATCTTGCGAGGCTTTTCTTGGTTTGGTAGGCGAATTTGAATGTGCCCACATCTTTGATTGTTCTTTTGTCTCAGGGTTCACGTACATAATCCAGGTTTCGTCACCGGTCACGATTCTGTTTAACAATGGTTCTCCTTCGTCCTCATAACGTGACAGAAAGTATAATGCATAGGCCATTCTTTGAGTTTTGTGGTGGTCGGTAAGAATTTTGGGCAGCCATCGTGCACAGAACTTACGGTAACCCAATCTTGCTGTCACTATCTCGTACAAGAGAGTCTTAGAAATCTGTCGAAAACCAGTAGACAACTCAGACATTGAGAAACGTCGATTTTCACGAACTTTTGCATCAACTGTCTGAACGAGTTCGTCAGTCACCAATGATGGTCTACCACTCCTCTCTTCATCATGAACGTTTTCTCGTCCACTTTTAAATAAACGTACCCATTCACGGGCAACTCCTTCACTCATAACTCTTGGTCCGTACACGGCACAAAGCTCACGATGAATAGCTGCTGCAGAATATCCTTTGGCTGTAAAAAACCTTATGACAGCACGCACTTCACATTTGGCGGGGTTTTCTATTGCAGCACACATTTCAAACTGCCACAAAAACTAAACTAGCGCAGGTACGACGTTTACTCGACCACGGCTTGATGCCGACTGACCTGTTGAGTGCGTGAACTCACAGATGGCGTCGCTACTCCCCCCACAACCCGCACTGTGACCGATCGGAGGTTACTTTCTGAACCGCCCTCGTAGATACTATTTTCAGTTCTATGTTAATGTGTTCTCTTATTTTTGCTCTTAAAATTGTGCTTTTCTGTGTTGTCGTGTGAAATATTGTGACAATAATGGCGTGTGAAAAACGTAACACTAGGCTCCAAAGTAAACTGAGAAATGACAATGAAGACGAAAGTAGTGTGTTAGCGCCACCATGTAATGAATTAACTAATGTTCAACATAGTAATTTGGTAATTGTGCATAGGGAAATGGAGCGGGCGGCAAACAATGGCGTAGGCAGTGAAACAATTAGTGAACAGGGAAGCATTATCGATCGATCGGTCGGCAACAGCTCGCCTCAGGAATCCGAAATAACAGGACACAATCTTGCAAATACTGTAGATCCAGGTTTTGCGTCCTCACCCTTTTCTCATATAAGTCAAGACACATTTTCTGCTATTCAAACTGCGAATATTGCCGGTTCAAATGCGTTGCCGAATAGCACTGAGGAACATGTTTCAGACACCAGGGCACTGTTATTACAGTTAATGCAACAAATGGGACAAAGGCTACAAAAGTTAGACACAACGCTTGAACAAAATCAGAAACAAATGGAACAAAATCAGAGACAAACACAGCAACAGTTAGACGCAATGGATCAAAATCTTCACACCACGCTTGAACAAACACGTGAAGATTTAACTACTGAGTTACATAACATTGAATCGAAATGTCAAAAAGTCTGTAATGACGTAAAAACACGAATTTGTGAGCATTTTCAACCTATTTATTCGCGCCATGGAAATGCATTACAGAATCACGAAGCAGCCATAAAAGAACTGCAAACCATTGTTCATGAAAATCATGAGACCTTGTGGGCTAAAATTGACTCAGTTGCATCTACCGATTTGGTTACGCAACTTGCAAAAACTCAGGAAAACTTAAAGGACACAGTAGATTCGATTTCAACACAAATGGACACTCTGAAACTTGGTTCAGAAAAACACACTGAGGAAATGTGTTCACTATCGGAGAAAGTAGCCGAACTTTCGGATCAGGTCACTAACTTATCTACAAAGGTAGATGATGATCTGAATGACACAAGACCCGTAGCCTTCACTGACACAGAAGAGTATGAACAAATAAGAAAATTCAAACAAAATCAAAATCAAATCAATACACAGTACAAAAGAGAAATCCGGGAAGTACAAGATCAGCTGACACAGGTAATTCAAGAATTACGTATTTCAGAGGACACTCGCGCTCCAATGCGGGAAGAGGGACATAGAAATACGGAAAAGCCACAAAATAATAACACAGGGCATTTCGGTAATTATGAAAGAAATTGGCAAGGTACACCGAATTTTGAGATGGAACCGCCGACACGACGTAACAATGACCGATATGCTACTCGCCGACACGATGATTTTGACTATAAGCTGTTCATTACTACACGTAAACTCAAAACGTTTAAGAATTCTGCCAACGACATTCATCCACAAGCGTGGCTCCATCAATTCTCTCATTGTTTTCCTCCCAACTGGTCATTGGAGCACAGGTTAGAATTTATGTGTGGCTACTTGGAGAATGAACCAGCTGTAAGAATGCGATTGGTCATTCACGATTGTCACAGTGAAGGAGAATTTTACCATGCCTTCCTCTCAGAATATTGGTCACAAGCTACACAAGACCGAGTGAAACATAGCATCATGATGATGAAACACTTTGAACAATCTGAATTTTCCAGTCTTGTCAAATATTTTGAAGACATGTTGCACAAGAAGCAGTACCTGTCAAACCCATACAGCCCCTCAGAACTCATCCGCATTTGCTTAATCAAACTGCCTGAACATTTACGGCATATTATTTTGGCAGGACGTTGCAAAGACGACATTGAAGCTTTTCAGGGACTCTTACAAGAATTAGAAATTGACACAGACAGTCGTGGGATGCGAAAACAGGAAAACAATCACTACAGGTCACATCCGTCACAATTCCGTGACGACAGAAACAACAAATGGCCACGACAAACCTATTCTTACAACGTAAATCGTGACCAAAACAGACACCACCCATATGACAACCACTGGCAGAGTAATAGTTACAGGGAAAGATCACCTTTCCGCGGTAATGACTATCACAGAGACAATCAGAGAAACAGACAATATGGGAACCAAAACAATTATTATCAAGGGAGACAGAATAACTTTAGACACAACAGTCCAGCACGCAGTTACGATTCAGGGAGAAATTCTCCACCACGTGACCGACAAGAAAGAAACTATGGAATCTACCGACATGACGACAGACGATATGATCGTAACGACAGACCTGAACTGCATCAGAACTGGCGGGATTCTCGTCACGGTGAATTTGTAGAAGTTAGGTCTCCAAATCCCAATAACGACGCGCGCCAACAAAGAGACAATAGGCAATGACTCACACCGCTGGCAGCCACAAGACGTACTTATGAAACTGGCGACACAGCTGCCGTAGCTAGTAATTACGTAAGAATGGAAGACATTAGAGACATCTTACTCCAGGAACACGACGTAAAACATAACAACATTGCATATCCTGTGATTCACATTACAGTAAATGACGTAAAATTTACGGCAGTACTTGACTCTGGCAGTCCCATTTCAGTAATTAGTGAAACAGCTTTTAGCAAATGCAACAAATCGAACGATTGCCCCACACTTCCGTTACGTAAGATTAAATTACAAGGTGCAATCTTTGGAAAAAGTGTAGATGTACGCCAACAAACCAATTTAGAATTATTTTGCCAAAGCCACAGCTGCTCTATGAACTTTCTTATTGTTCCATTATTGTCGACGGAAATTATACTGGGAGTAGAGTTTTTGAATGAATACAAAGCAGTCTTAAGCTTTCACGATGCTGAAATAAGTTTAGAGAAAGAAGGTAAGTCAATAGCTCTGAAATTTGAAGACTGGCTCTCAAACCATGATTAGGAAATTAATCGGCTTTACGTTCTGTTAGACAACAGTTCGGAATTTTCTACGGAACTAGACACTAACAATCACTCTGAAAGTACTGACAGGATGACATCGACGGCATATTTGAAATTAATGAGTTAATTCAGAATAAAATTCAAACAATTGAGAATTGTAATGACACTGATAGGCAGGACCTTTATGAGATTTTACAAGCACATTCCACAGTTTTTACTCACAAAACAGGAACAATCATGGGATTTCAATACCAATTTCGTGTTCGTGAGCATACTAAATTTTGTGTCAGACCATACGTAATTCCGGCGCATTATAGGGACCGTGTTAGAACAGAAATACAATCTATGCTTAATGAGGGCATTATTGAGCCTGCAGTAAGCTCATACAACAACCCATTACATGTTGTTGAGAAGAAAAATGGATCGATCAGGCTTGTTTTAGATTCGAGACAAATCAATACTATCATCATTCCTGAAACAGACAGGACGCAGACGATGGAAGAACTTCTTCAAAATTTTAATGGTGTAAAAGTGTTGTCTTCCATTGATCTCAGATCCAGCTTTTATCAGATCGAACTTCATCCAGAATGTGGAAAATACACAGCTTTCCTTTGCTTCGGCGTTTGTTATCAGTTTCGGAAACTTCCTTTTGGTTTGAACATTTCTTCGGCAGCATTCATTCGTGGGTTAAATTCCATATTACCTGAGTTCTTAAAACGTCACATCACCTTATATGTGGACGATATTCTAATAGCAGAAGCTTCATGGGAACAACATAACCGCATCCTCAACAGTTTGTTACGTATTTTTGCAGAATCTGGAATTACAGTTAACTTGGAAAAGTCTGAATTCGGTAGGTCAAAGGTGAGGTTTTTGGGACATATTATTTCTTCTGAAGGCATTCAGCCGGATCCTGATAAGTTAGAAGCAATCAGAGCCATTCCAGTTCCATCCACAAAAAAACAAGTCCGCAGTTTTCTAGGTCTCGTAAATTTTTACCGTCGTTTTCTGAATATGCAAATTCTTGTTACACCAAAACTTTGTTCTCTCACTGGAAAAAATACTATTTGGAACTGGGACGAACAAGCACAGTTGGAATTCAATTCTTTGAAAGAATCGCTACTTAACGCGCCAATACTAGCTCATCCAGATCTGTCACAAGATTTCTGCCTTTGCACGGATTCTTCTAAAGTCGGTCTTGGTGCTCATTTATTTCAAGAAGCCACAGAAAATGACACTACTGTTCAGAAAACCATTGCTTTTGCTAGCCGAGTGCTAACAAAATCTGAAAAAAATTATTCCGTTACTGAATTAGAAGCTTTAGCTATCGTTTGGGCATTTAACAAATTCCGTTTCTTTCCATCTGGCAAGCACGTAAAAGTATACAGTGATCATCGTGCATTACAATTTCTTATGTCTTCAAAATTAAATCATGACAGGTTAAAACGTTGGGCATTGTTTCTGCAAGAATTCCACTTTACAATAGTCTACATTCCCGGCAAGGAGAACATTGTTGCGGACGCACTGTCACGCGCACCGGCTGGGCTTGAGAAAAGTAACACAGAAGGCAACATCGAGAAAAATTTCAGTATTCTTTACATTCAGAAAGTCGCCTTTGAAAACTTCATCACCACATCTTTAAAGGACATTGCTCATGAACAAGATAAAGATCCGATTTGGAAAGACATCAAAAGTAAATGGCTTGAAAAGACACACACTCAGATTCGGCATTGTTACCTGGTTAGAAATAACATACTCTTCAAACGCTGCACTGTTGATGACAAGCTATGGGTACTTTGCATTCCAGACGATTTTGTTAATAAGCTCATTTGGTACATTCACCTCAGCTACGCACATTTTGGTCCACGAAAATGTTATCATATTCTTCGAATGACTTGTTATTTTAACAATATGGAAAAGCGAATTCGAAGAGTCTTGTCTATTTGTAAACTTTGTCAAAAGGCGAAACCATCTACTATCTCACATCGTGCTCCGTTGTTTCCTATTATTCCTTCTAAATTAAAAGAATTTGCTGCTGTTGATCTCTTGGGACCCCTTGTCAGAACATCGAATGGATTTTCGTACGTTCTAGTCGCTGTTGAACTTACTTCAAAATTTGTTTCTTTCACTCCGTTACGTAAAGCCACTGGACGGTCTGTATCCAACGCCTTTGTTAACAATTTCTTACGTGAAGTTGGACACGTTAGTAAAGTCATTTCAGATAACGGACCGCAATTCAGATCTGCTGTTTGGTCATGCATGCTTCGGAACGATAAAATCAAACCTGTTTTTATTTCATTGTATTCACCACATTGTAACCCCTCCGAACGGATTATGAAAGAAATCAATAAGCTTTGCAGACTTTATTGTCACAGAAAGCATCAGCATTGGGACAGATATCTGAGCTCAGTAGATTTAAGTTAGCTTACGAGGGGGTAGACTATATAAGAAACTGACTATGGAGAATAGGTAAAGAATGCATTGCGAAGTTATATGAAAAAGATTTGGGCCCAAATGAGTATTGTACAATCAGAAATAATTATTTTGAAAGAAATATGAATAGAATACAGGAAGGAGGTATAGATAGGACTTTTTGGGAATAATGATGAATGAAGGAAGATCTCCAAGAAGCAAAGAAAGTTTTGTTTGCAAAATACTGCAATGAAACAAACCCTGTCCTTTCCTTTTGTGTTATCCCACTATATGTTTGTGTACCCTTGTGTATTTGTGTTCTTCCTGTCTTTATATGTTTATCTGATAAGACTTATGTTGTAGAATTTTTCTAATACTCAGCTACATTCACTATGATGAGGAATACTGTTATCCTCAAATATACTTTGCATTAATAATATGGTATTTTCTTTGTAAAGATGTTTAGACATTATTTATTCTGTTTTGTTTTAATGCTCATGTGTGAAGTTGATGTTTCGGAAGTGATTCTGATCTTTTATTTTTGTACTCATGTCGTAATTCCTGTAACACTGATGTATATGTTATTTCAATTCTTTTGTAAAGCCCATATTACCACAAATGTTATCTGTATTATTATGTTTTTAATGGTGTATTTTGTATCTTTGTAATTGTATTCTTATGTTATAATATTGTAATTGACAGCAGTTCATCAAATTAAGTAACTTGTAAGCATTCATTTCACTGCACACATTTCTGTTGGTCATAGTATATGGACAATATGTGAGAAGTAGGGACTGTTAGAGTTTGAACATGTGTTAATAATTCAGCAAGGGACTGGATAACAGCATTGCTGGTTCTAAGGACAATTCCCAAAAACTTTGTGCGTGCACAAGTGGTGGTTTATGGACTTGCTATCTTCTCTGCAAGACTCTTCGATGGTGATTGTGCACCTGCACAGTCGCAGCAGATGGCTGCTGGCCATCTCTACAAGGACTACAGTGGGTCTACACCTTTCCTGACTCACCAATACCATTATCTCTACAAGGACTACAGTGGGTCTACACCTTTCCTGACTCACCAATACCGTAATCTCTACCAGGACTACAGTGGGTCTGCTCTGTGATGACCTACATACCAATATTCTTCAAAACGTCGAATGACTCTGCTGTGGGTTTGCTCTGTTGTGGCCCATTACCTGTCAGCATGTCAAGAGTCAGCACTGTCTTTCCGTTGGAAGGACAACACTACTTCTTCAAGACTGCATGGAAATCCACTACTACTGTGTGCAATTTTTTACTAATGAGACTTTGTGAAAAAAAAACTGTAATTACTATTATGATGAATGATCAGGACTTTTTTTTGTGGTTTTAGGGCGCACAACTTCAATGGTCATTAGCGCCCTGACTACTCTAAGAATGCACCGCGAGGCACAAGTTGACAACAACAACTAAAAGGGAAAACACGATAAAAGACAGACTGACAGCATAGGATTAAAAAACAGCATCATCAAATGTCCTTAGAGAGGTTTGTCAAATTGATAAAACGAAGAACACGAGCAGCTGCTCGTGGGTCATCCGCTAAAATGGCATCGAAAGTACTTGGCAGGTTAAGATCTAGACGCAGTGTGTTAAAATCTGGACAGGACATTAAAATGTGTCGAACCGTCAGCAAGTGCCCACATGGGCAGAACGGCGCCGGCGCAGCCGTCAGCAGATGGCGATGGCTGAACCGACAGTGCCCAATTCTTAACCAGGCCAAAACTACCTCCTCCCGCCGAGAAGGGCGTGAGGAGGACGTCCAAGCCACGGGAAGAGGTTTTAAGGCCCGAAGCTTGTTGTCTGTAAGTGCAGCCCAATCGGCATGCCACAGCGATAAAATGCGCCGACAAATGACCCTGCTAAAATCTGACGAAGGGACACAACAAGAAGCTGTCCGAGGCTGGAGGACCGCAGCCTTGGCCGCGGCATCTGCAGCTTCGTTTCCAGGGATACCGACATGGCCAGGAACCCACATAAAGCTAACCGGAGAACCGACGTCCACCAGCTGCTGAAGAGAGCGTTGGATACGGTGTACGAAAGGGTGAACCGGGTACGGATCACTGAGGCTCTGGATGGCGCTCAGGGAGTCGGAGCAGATGACATAAGCAGAATGTCGGTGGCGGCAGATGTAAATAACAGCCTGGTAGAAGGCAAAGAGCTCAGCTGTGAAGACCAAACAATGGCCATGGAGCCGGTATTTGAAACTTTGTGCCCCGACAATAAAGGAACACCCGACCCCGTCATTGGTCTTAGAGCCATCTGTATAAATGAAAGTCATGTTGATGAACTTCGAACGAAGTTCCAAAAAACGGGAGTGGTAGACCGAACCGGGGGTAACCTCTTTTGGGAGCGAGCTGAGGTCAAGGTGAACGCGGACCTGAGCCTGGAGCCAAGGTGGCGTGTGGCTCTCGCCCACTCGAAAGGTTGCAGGGAGTGAAAAATTAAGGTGTTGAAGGAGGCGACGAAAGCGAACTCCAGGGGGTAGCAGGGCAGAGACATACAACCCGTATTGACGGTCGAGAGAGTCGTCAAAAAAGGAACGATAAGACGGATGGTCGGGCATTGACAGTAGCCGACAGGCATACCGACAAAGCAGTATATCGCGCCGGCAGGTGAGTGGCAATTCGCCAGCGTCAGCATGAAGACTCTCTACGGGACTAGTATAAAATGCTCCGATCGCAAGTCGTAAACCCCGATGTTGTATGGAGTTGAGGCGGCGTAAGATGGATGGCCGTGCAGAGGAGTATACGAAGCTCCCATAATCCAGCTTGGAGCGGACGATCGACCGATATAAACGAAGTAGGACGGTTCGATCCGCTCCCCACGACATACCACTGAGAACACGGAGGACATTTAAAGAACGGGTACAACGGGCGGCCAAATATGACACATGTGGAGACCAGCTAAGTTTCCTGTCAAATGTAAGGCCTAAAAATTTGGTTGTCTCCACGATTGGGAGAGCAACGGGACCGAGTCGTAAGGACGGTGGGAGAAACTCTTTGTAGCGCCAGAAGTTAATACAGACCGTCTTCTCGGCAGAAAAACGGAAGCCATTGGCGACACTCCAGGAGGAAAGACGGTCAAGAGAACGCTGAAGACAGCGCTCCAGGACACGTGTACACTGCGCGCTGCAATAGATGGTAAAATCGTCCACGAAAAGGGAGCCTGATACTTCAGCTGGGAGGCAATCCATTATTGGATTGATCGCGATGGCGAAGAGAGCGACACTCAAAACTGAGCCCTGTGGCACCCCATTCTCCTGGCGAAAGGTGTCGGACAGGACAGAACCCACACGTACCCTGAAATGTCGATCCATTAAAAAGGAACGAATAAAAAGAGGGAGGCGACCGCGAAGGCCCCATGTATGCATGGTGCGGAGAATGCCCGCCCTCCAACAGGTGTCGTAGGCCTTCTCCAAATCAAAGAACACAGCCGCGGTCGGGCGCTTCCGCAAGAAGTTATTCATAATGAAGGTCGACAAGGTAACCAGATGGTCAACAGCAGAGCGGCGCCTACGAAATCCACATTGTACATTGGTAAGTAGGCGTCGAGACTCGAGCAGCCAAACCAATCGAGAGTTAACCATTCGCTCCATCACTTTACAGACACAGCTGGTAAGCGAGATAGGTCGATAACTGGAAGGCAAGTGCTTGTCCTTCCCCGGCTTAGGAATCGGGACAACAATAGACTCGCGCCAGCATGCGGGAACATGTCCCTCAATCCAGATGCGATTGTATGTACGAAGAAGAAAACCTTTACCCGCAGGAGAAAGGTTCTTCAGCATCTGAATATGAATAGAATCAGGCCCTGGAGCGGAGGACCGTGATCGGCCAAGTGCGTTTTCGAGTTGAATGGTGAATGGGGCATTATAACTTTCACAATTCGAGGAGCGGAAGTTAGGTGGCCTAGCCTCCTCTGCCTGTTTGCGGGGGAGGAAGGCAGGGTGGTAATGAGCGGAGCTCGAAACCTCTGCGAAAAAGCGGCCGAAGGCATTGGAGACAGCCTCAGGGGCCACAAGGACGTCATTCGCGACCTTCAGGCCAGAAACTGGTGAGTGGACCTTAGTGCCAGATAGCCGGCGCAGGCTACCCCAGACAACAGAAGAAGGAGTAAAACTGTTGAAGGTGCTTGTGAAAGCAGCCCAGTTGGCTTTCTTGCTTTCTTTGATAATACGACGACACTGAGCACGTAATCGTTTATAACTGATACAATTCGCCACTGTAGGGTGGCGTTTAAATGTGCGTAAGGCACGTCGACGAGCACGTAAAGCGTCTCTACATGCTGCGGTCCACCAGGGGACCGGTACGCGACGTGGAGAAGAAGGAGGGTGAGGGATGGAATATTCAGCAGCAGCGAGAATGACTTCCGTGAGGTGTGCGACCTGACGATCGCAGCTTGTGAAGGTTTGATCCTGAAAGGTCGCCCTGGAAGAGAAGAGCCCCCAGTCTGCCTTGGAGATGGTCCAACTAGAGGAGCACGGAGAGGGGGTATGCTGCAGGAGATGGATAACACACGGGAAGTGGTCGCTCGAATATGTATCAGAAAGTGCATACCACTCAAACCGGCGTGCAAGTTGGGGAGTACATATAGAGAGGTCTAAATGGGAATAGGTGTGAGATGTGTCCGAAAGAAAAGTAGGGGCGCCAGTATTGAGGCAGACAATATTGAGCTGGTTGAAAAGGTCTGCTAACAAGGAGCCCCTCGGGCAGGATGCTGGAGAGCCCCAAAGAGGATGGTGGGCATTGAAGTCTCCAGTTAACAAAAATGGTGCAGGTAGCTGAGCAATAAGTTGCATCATGTCTGCCCTGGTAACGGCAGATGACGATGGAGTGTAAACGGTACAAAAGGAAAACGTAAAAGTGGGGAGAGTAATGCGGATGGCAACTGCCTGCAGGCCGGTGTGCAACGTGATGGGATCGTAGTAAATATCATCCCGGACCAGCAACATAACCCCTCCATGAGCTGGGATACCTACCACAGGGGGTAGGTCAAAACGCACAGAGGTGTAGTGTGCCAAGGCAATTTGATCGCATGGGCGTAGCTTCGTTTCCTGGAGGGCTACGACGAGCGGACGGTGCAAGCGGAGCAGCAACTTCAAGTCCTCTCGGTTGGAGCGAATGCTGCGAATATTCCAGTGAATAAGTGCCATCGTAAGAAAAGGAAGATGAAAGAAGGGGTCACCTCGAAGGCCGCTGAGGGCCTGGCTTCGAGCGAGCACGGCCGCCGCTATCAGTAGGCGGACAGTCATCGTCCACTGGGTCTATAGGTTCATGGGCCATCTCGGTAAGATGGCCGGGAGGGGGAGCTTCCTCCGCTGGTGAACGGTCAGACTTTGCTCAGACTTTGAGAAAAACACCGCAATTTTACAGTCATGAACAATCTGGACTGTCTTTATGGACTGTGAGAAAATTTTAGCTTTTGTCCAACATTGTATAAATAAGTGTGTGCATTTGATATCTTTGTTATTGTAATTATGAAAAATTTTTTTCAAATCATTATTGGCCACTGCCCAAAAATATTTTGTAAAATTTTTTGTGGGGAGCATGGGGGCTATATAAGTAGGCTGTTTATGTTTTCTTATTGGCAAAGTTACGTAGCGCTCTATATGAAAATCACTAGCTGTGCTGTGTGCAGTCTGTGGCTAGTTTGCATTGTTGTCTGCCATTGTAGTGTTGGGCAGCGGCAGCTGGATGTGAACAGCGCGTAGCGTTGGGCAGTGGGAGGTGAGCCGCCAGCAGTGGTGGATGTAAGGAGAGAGATGGCGGAGTTTTGTAATTTGTCATGAACTGCTATATATATTATGACTATTAAGGTAAATACATTGTTTGTTCTCTATTAATATCTTTCATTTGCGAACTATCCCTATCAGTAGTTAGTGCCTTCTGTAGTTTGAATCTTTTATTTAGCTGGCAATAGTGGTGCTCGCTGTATTGCAGTAGTTTGAGTAATGAAGATTTTTGTGAGGTAAGTGATTTCTGAAAGGTGTAGTTTAATGTTACTCAGGGCCATTCTTTTGCAGGGATTATTGAAAGTCAGATTGCGTTGCGCTAAAAAATATTGTGTCAGTTTAACCACAGTCGTGTACAATTGTTCTAAGGGGACGTTTCATAAGTTCTAGGGGACTGATGACCACTGATTTTAAGTCCCATAGTGCTCAGAGCCATTTGAACCATAAAATGTACTGGCGTTTACATGTAAGAGCAGATATCTAAGCAAATCTGGACGTTCTGGTAACCTAACCAGATATCGAAGATATATATGAGCCGTTTTTTAAAGTGCCCCATTATCTTCCGCCACGCTTTATTCATGCCTTACTTCAGACCCTAATTATCCCACTCTCCTGTCCGGCGAGTGTTTAGGCGACTAGCTCCTTGTTCTGCGCTGTGATTTTGTCTTAAATCGATTTAATGGTTGTAGAAGTGAGCTATGATCTCTAGAAACTGTTATCTTTATTACTGTGTACTATGCCGTCCGGAGTTGCCGAGCGGTTCTAGGCGCTACAGTCTGGAACCGCGCGACCGCTACGGTCGCAGGTGCAAATCCTGCCTCGGCCATGGATGTGTGTGATGTCCTTAGGTTAGTTAGGTTTAAGTAGTTCTAAGTTCTAGGGCACTGATGGCCTCAGATGTTAGTCCCATAGTGCTCAGAGCCATTTTTTTTACTGTGTACTATGCTGTTTCCAAACGAAACAAGTGACTACACATAATACTGTGTATTTGAATTACGTACTTTTCAAAATCTGCTGTTACCCATTGCTGAGTTGTTGTCGCATTATTATATCTCATCTTGATGCAGGGTGGGGTAAATAAAAATGGCCTGGACCAAGTGGATACGATTGGATGTGAATTTATGCATATACTCACATACTGTCACGTGCACACCACGTGCACGCCTACCACGTGATTCACATCTATTTAGATCATAGTGCGGGCTGTGTCAGTGTGAGTGGGGCAGTGTAGAGGGGACGAAGGTACTTGCAGTGGAGCAGCGGGTGTTCCCTGTGCAAAGTTACGTGACAAGTAAGCCATGGAAGTGGAGTGGTCAGTTGTTTGCTGAGAAGTGTAATGGTGTCAAAGTGCCAGCAAAGAGTGACATGCAACGCTTAGTACGAGATAAGTTTTGAACAAGTCAAAAAACATTCTGAAACATGCCTGTATGCCGGAAAATGTGGCTGCAGTTAATCAGAAAATGATTCAGAGTCCTAACAAACCTGTCGCAAGAGATCGGCATGTAACGTCGATCACGCGGATGAATACTCCACCTGGTCCTGCACATTCATGCCTACCGAGTGTCTGTTGTTCACACATTAAAACTAGCAGATGCTCCGGAGCGCCTCCAGTTTGTTGAGTGGCTGTTCACTGACATAACAATAAATGGCTTGGACATGGATCCGTTCTTTATGTCTAATGAAGCCTGGTTTCACCTGAGTGGTTAGTTCAACAGAATCACAGGTTCTGGGCAACGGAGAATCTCCATATCGACTATAAAACACTAATGCATGATCAGAAGATTGCGGTTTGGTGTGCAGTGTCTGCACGCCGCATTATTGGTCCCATCTCCTTTCAACAGACGCTGACTTTGGCACGTTATATTATCAACATTTTGAAACCATTTGTGGCAGCATTAACGGATGAGGAAGAGACCTACAGTTACTTCCAAGAGGATGGAGCAACTGCCCGTATGGCCGGCCGAACCTTGGAGCACCTTTACACAATCTCCGTGTGTAACAGAGTTGTTAGCAGAGTTCAGTCTGGTTGGAGCCACCCAGGTCACCTGATCTGTCAGTGTGCGATCACTTTGTATGGAGAGCCTTCAGCTTTAAAGTGTATGAGCCCTCAACTCTAAGGTGCATCGCAACACCACTCATACTCTTCAAGAACTGCAGCAGATCATTTCGGATGAGGCTGCAGCAATTCCAGCTGTCCAGCTTCGATCAGCCGTCATCAACTTGCCCAAAAGTGCCAAGAGATAGGGTGGTCACTTTCAACATCTGCTGTAGTCAGGTTAGTATTGTATTTCCTTCCCCTTGCTGTGTTTCTTGGTACCCTGGAAGTATGTTCTACGGCTACTTTTATTTGCCCCGCCCTGTACGAGGGAAAAAATACAAAGACATATGAAAAGGCATTTCACTGTATATTGTAGTTAGGGGAGAGTACTTTACCTGGAGGATAGCGTACCTAGGAGCATCAAATTATTTCGCAACCGCTGTTTCGCTCTAGTGACCGAGTTCAGAATGACTAGAAGCAACGCACACTAGAGACCGCCACACGCCTTTTCTTCTGGTTTTGTCGTTGTGAGACACGACGTTGCGTTTTTCGCAGCATTTGTAAATATTACTGCTTCTACGTTTGTAGTCATGTATAACACGAGAGTCGTTCGGAGAGTAAAGAAGGTTTTTTTCCAACAGGAATATTTGTTTGATATAATTAAACTAAACGGTATTTTACATAAAATTTTATACCCAAGCTACTTTTCTACACAGTCACCGTTCATATATAGGCACATGTGCCGTTTTACCAGCTTTTCTATGCCTTTTGCATACTCATTTGCCGCCACGTTGTTAAACCACTGACTAGCGACTTCTTAAGCTCAGGATCACTTCCTTAGCGTTGTCAACGCAAAAAATCTTTCAGTTTGCGAATAAGTGAACCACTTTGTGCTAAGTCTAGCCTGTATGACAGATGTTGAATTTTTTTCCACTGAAATCGCTGAATCAAGCACTGTGTCACTCCTGCTGCATGCGGACGTGCCTTATCGTGAAGGAAAGTGAGTCCGTTGGTTAAATACGATTCCCCGCCGGTTGTTTTTAACGGCGCGGCGTAGTCGTCTGACGGTAGGCCGCTCCCTTTATGGCCTCACCTTTACGATGTAATCTAGGATCCCCAAACGCCATAGCCATAATCTTTCTGGCACTCAAAATTTATTTCGTTTTCTTTGGGGATTGCGAATGATTAAATTCGATTGATTGGCGCTATGATTCTGTCATGAAAGTACCATCACCAGTGACAATGTGATTAAAAAATCCATCAACAACGTCTTCAGAGCGACTGCGAAATGTCTGCACAGCTCCCAATCGTTTGATTTTGCGTTCGTCTGAAAAAATTCGAGGAATCCATCTGGCACAGATATCTGTAGCCCAGACCTACATTAACAATCTCGTACAATACAGTTTTTGACACGTCTGGAAAGAATGTGTGCAGTCTTCTAATTGCGAAACGCCTATCTGCTTGGATTCTTGTTTCAGTCTTTTCTTTGAGTCTGTCTGTCACTACTGAGGGCCGGCCCGAGCGATATTCCTCGTGAACATTCTTCCGCCTGCCATTAAACATCATACACCACTTAGAACTGAAGCTTCGTTTATCACATTACCGTAAACCTGTCTACGAATTTCAATGGGTTGGACTTTTTGCGCGTTTAAAACACGGATAACGTTACGCACCTCACATTTGCCGGGATTGGCAATTTTGTCTCACATTTTGAAGTCACACATCTAAGCAGTAAGCAACCAAACTGGATCGTAGTTGTCGCCAAACTGAAGCCAAGGTCAGCCGTCTTTACTTTCCGAACTGATCTCGTATATTAAAGCTATTTGGAGGATACTGTTAATTATCCATTTACAGAGTCTTGTGATGAGTGAAATCCTGTATTTTTTCAACTAGTTACATAAAGTGTGGACGTTTAAGCCGTATTTCGTTAGTCTTGCACCGTCTTGTACCTTGAAACCGAAGGTTGATATCCAAAAATGAAATAAATCTCTATAACGTGTCAACAGTTTTCCTTGTTTTTTACTCGTAATACTACCTCTTCTTTCTTTGATTTCACTTACCGATCACTGCTATGTAGAAGAGTAATATAGCATAGACTATTAAATACGGTACTGACAAGATTTTCTCTATTGCAACAAACATTTGCATATAATATTTGTTCCTAAGAACACGACCATGTCGTCCTTTGGAGCAGTTTTTCACATTTGGAAAAACCTTACTTTACCAGAGTAATTTTTATAATTTCAGAAAAAGACTGCAGTACCATAAAGTGAATGCTTTCATTTTAAAATATAAATAGAGAATACATGAAACGTCTATTACAGTGTGAAAGTCTGAAAATTTTCCAAGGTACAACACTATCTCCTACATGTGACGTAATTACCTGTATCATTTTTTCTAGACAGCAAAATAATTCTTTGACACCCCAGCACTCTCATAATGTTACAGTACTTGTACCACATGACATGTACTAAGATACCAATTTCCCCTTCACCTGCTACATTGTAGTTATCTGGTGTTATCACTCAACTTAATGCTCATTATTTCCTATGAGAACCTTACTATCTGTAATGTGTATATTAATACTGAAGAGCGCTAAATATTGAAGGGCGAGAGTGGTTTTACTTCAATTCACACTACATAGATATTAAATCTCATTAACAAAGAATTACAGACTCTTTACGAGTCTCAGAAGGAGAAGAAATGAACTACATGTTCCTAGTAACTGGTTCTATGGCCTAATCTGGAACACTTTTTAGTCATCTCTCACTCTTAGAATCCTCCAGTTAAAGCGATCTAGTAAGGGACCAGAAATAACTGATAAGCATCACTTAAATTATTGTGTCTACAAAGTCATCATAATATGAGACACAACAGTTACACAATTTAAAATGTTTGTCAAGATTCCTTTAAATAAATGTCCTCACTGATACAAAACTCTACAATCATACAAAACTCTACAATCATACATGTCAAGAGAGAATATCAGGTGTACAAGCATACAGTTTCGGACGGAAGTTGTACTCTTGTGAAACTGTGGTGCTTACAGTAATATCCCGGCAGTCCTGGCCAGCCGCCATTCCAGGGGCTCTGGTGCTCTCCGACAGGTGATGCGTCGGCTCTAGAGGAGATGAGTTGCGGAAGGATTCCACTCCTTTGGAAAAAAAGTGTGTTCCAGCTGTACCAAGGAGTATTCTTCCTCTCGATTTCGTCCCTAGACAACAATAAGATAAGAGCTGATATTCTGAATAATATATTATTTCAGAACAAACTTCAATGACGTCTTGAACATAGTGCAGCCTTTTTTTTTTCTTTATTGTGATTTCATTCCCCTGCCCCATGGGCAGGAAAGAGCTGTTAGCGGCACAATCCGCCGCTCTTCAGCTGAGTGACATGACAACTTAAAATAAGAATAAAATTTTACATACATAAGGCGATAAAGAAGGGGAACTTAAAACAGAATAATGGGAGAAAATGGAGGTAAAAATAGACTGACATGGAGACGTTCATGGAGGACAGTTAAAAAAGTCACCAGAAAGTTAAAAAACACAGTTGGCGATTCTTAAAACACAGAGAACACACTGAATGGACATGCACAAGTTAAAAGTCGGCCACAGTATTAAAAACACTCCAGAAGAACACACTTAAAATCCACTTCGAGCACACACGACGAAGAATAAAACTGCAAGGTGGGACCTGCCGAGGGAAAGGTCAGAGAGGATGGAAAAGAAGGGGAGAGCAAGGGGCTGCAGGGGAAGCGGTGGGATGAAGAGAGAGTCAGCGGGTACACGAAGAGGCAGGAGACATGTGGGGCGGGAGAGGTAGAGAGAAGACAGGGCAGGAGGGAGCGCAGAGACACTGAAAGTGGGCACAAGAGAGGGAGGGGGAGTAGGAGGGGCAAGCCGCTCATGAGGAGGGAGGGGGAGGAGAGGGAGCCCTGAGGAGGAGGCAGGAAGATGGGGTTAGAGTTGGTAGGAAGGGTAAATGTCAGGGTGAAGCTCATCATCCGGGAGGGGTAGATAGTGGAAGCTGCGTTGGGAAAGGAGATGGAGGGTGTGGAGATGGAGAGAGGGTGGGACACAACGGTAAATGCGCGGCAACTGGTTGGGGGTGGAGAGGAAGGCAGACACCAGGGAGTGAGGGGATCAAGGCGGCGGACAGTATATAGTGTGCGGATGTGTTCCAGGAAAAGGAGAAGGTGGGGGAAGGGGATGAGGTCATAGAGGATGCGCGTGGGGGACGGAAGGCAGATGCGGAAGGCGAGGCGGAGCGCATGGCGTTCGAGGATTTGGAGGGCTTTATAGAACCGGGGAGGGGCGGAAATCCAAGCTACGCTGGCATAACAGAGGATGGGGCAGATCAAGGATCTGTAGGTGAGAAGGATGGTGGAAGGATGCAGACCCCACGTCTGGCCGGACAGAAGGAGATGGGGAGTCCAGGTGAGGTGGCGGTCGAGGGTGAGGCCAAGGTATTTGAGGGTAGGAGTGAGGTAGATAGGATGGCCATAAATGATGAGGTAGATATCATGGAGGCAGAAGCAGCGGGTGGTGTGACCTATGATGATCGCCTGTGGTGCAGCCAATTCTCGACACAGGTATATTCCCCTAGAACTCTATTCATAACGCGAGTATATCTGTATCACTAGAATCAGGATAGTCAACTAATCTCTAGATATATAAATTCACATTCCCTCCTCGCTTATGTGTACACAATTTACAAATACTTCGTGAAAAGTGGATGAACTGTGATGAATTCAAGTCCGTCGCCGCTGGCACTGCCATCTAGCGGTACAGCCGCTTCCAGAACACCGAAGCTTGAGCAGAATTCGAGTTAGGCTTGATAGTTGTAATACCCCTTTTCTAAACCTATATTTTATGTAAAAATTTTCTTAATTATTCTCCAACCACAGAGTCAGTGTTCATATTTGTATTATTTGTGTAATAAAAAAAGGAGCAGCCTTAAAATTTTTTGAGAGCAGTTAGAAGCCTTAGCTGTCCGTGAGTTGTCCTTCTGCTCTCAACGTCCATAATGTAAGCGTCGTGTGCTGTAGTGGTAATTTATTTTGAGTTACGAATGCTGTTCTATGATAACTCCTCCAGTTCACATGTTCAATTTCATTATTCATTGTATCATGAATTTCATCTTTCATCATTTCTAGCAGGGAAGAAGCAACACATCGATGTGGTACCGATCTCCCATTGGCGTGTTTCGTTACTAATTTAAAATGTCCATTCTTACTCACTGTGTATGTGCAATCGATCAGAAAAGAAGTGCGATCATTTTAATCAGTCAGACCGCATAGAGCGATTAACAAATCGGGGTAATCAAATTACAAATTCTATAACTCAGTAGTTCCACACCCTCTTGTTGCGCCACCCCAACATCAATCTGGTATAACGATCTCCATTCTGAAAACTAAATCCAAAAATATTTAAGTTGGCGGAAGTGAAAGTCAACTTACAGAGGCGAACGTACCCATACAGTTATTAAATAACACCTACTGTGTGTAATAGTCATTGGTTTCATTCTACTAATTGTTTGTCTTTTTGATGGTCGAGCGAAATCTCAAATTTATATTGCCAGAACACAAAGTAAACAAAAACCTGAACTTAAAATATATGGAAAGAGGTAATCAGGAAATATATAAAGTGAACTACCAAAAATAACCCGGAACCAGAAGGGAGGCATTTGTGGAAAGAGAAAATTCATAATTGCGCGTTGCTGCTTGGAATTGCGAGTGACAGCGTGCAGTCTCTCTTTATTTTAACACATCAACAGCAACTTACTTTTGTAGCTTGATTAATAGCATACTGATGATGATGATGATGTTTGGTTTGTGGGGCGCTCAACTGCGTGGTTATCAGCGCCCGTACAATTACCCAATCTTTGCTCAGTCCAATTTCGCCACTTTCCTGGATGATGATGAAATGATGAGGACAACACAAACACCCAGTCATCTCGAGGCAGGTGAAAATCCCTGACCCCGCCGGGAATCGAACCCGGGACCCCGTGCTCGGGAAGCGAGAACGCAACCGCGAGACCACGAGCGGCGGACGATTAATAGCATACTGTCCCACTACATGATACAATACAGTAACAATGATGAACTCAACAATATACAATTTAGCTGGTACAAGACGGACGATCTTGTTCTATTTCTGGCGTAATAGCGTATTCCATTACCGAGATACGTGCAGTACGTGCTTTGGTTGTTCAGCAGCAGCGTTAATATTTTCATCGTCAGCTAATGCCTCGTATTAAAAAAAACTGAAAATGTCGACAACCTATTTTAGCGCCTCATCTTCAGGCGAAAAAGTAATCAGGTCGAAATGAACGTAAATATGGAAGATATTAACGCTGCTGTGAATGAAATCAATATGCATTCCGCACATGCCACCGCACAACAAGATATGCAACCATTCACTAGTAACTAACGGATCGCGAACGCAATGGTTCTATCTTCAGCCGACCTTGCATTCCCGACAGGACAATCTTTTAGCGAACTAAATATTGAAACGTTGCAAGAAATAATAACAAATATGACCGCTAAAGACGATATGATCACATTCAAAAGCGAAATGAATACCAAAACTGTCCACTCTTTCAACTAATATGTCTACCAAAAAAGTCTACTCTTTCAACTAATATGTCTAGAGCACATATCAGAAGAAAATAAAAATTTGAAACAGCAGTAAGAGACAGTACCCAATAATGTGACGAAATTGTCAAATGTTTGTCAAAATTTGTCTACGGATGTAGAGAAGCTCACTACAGAAAACACTACTCAGTGAAACCGTACACACACTTCAATCTAAAGTAGAGCGTTTCACCATAGAGCAGGCTAATAGTTAAAGCTACAATTTTATCATCAGATGAATATCTTTAGCAGTAATTTTTCAGAATGGATTGACTACAAAGACCAACACATCGATAAGTGTATGAGCGAAGAATTACTGCGGACAATGCAACAGTCGGTAAGCGATTACTTTGCAAACAATGCAGTTGCAAAACCTGAAAAGATTTGTGGATTGAAACACCTTAAGGAAACATTAGACATAGATCTGCCAGTTTGGTAACAAAATTTGCAGTGGGAATTAAGACAAGTACAGGAAAGAGTGACACATTCCTCACCTACCGTGGCACCCACCCCTCAAATCTCTAAAACTCTACTCACCTGCAGCCAGCACGAAGTTATGGTAATAAAAATTTTTATTGTGCTCAAATCTCCACGAATTACCTGTTGTATAATTCGGAGGTTTGTGACTCTGCTGCTTGACGAGAGTTTATTATAATGCCCTCTGTTTCAGGTATATATCTCAGAGAAAACAGCCAGTCGTGTTCATAAAATCATTTAAAACAGCTTTACCCAGAAACTGGACTGATCGGCCAAAGATCAATTATGTGATCGGGTACATACATATTTGATATGTCGGTTCTCAAAGGAATTTTTTCAAACTGTGTAAGATGTATTCATTGTAGTGAAGTTGGTCTGGAACTCTCCATAATAAAGCACGTAGGACTTGCTAGTGAAATACAATTGAAATGTGATAAGTGTTCATACATGACCACCTTTTGGAACAGTGTTGCAGTAACTGCAACTGAAGAAAATGGTAGCAAAATCTACGAACACAACATTAGATTTGTTTATTCCTTGCGTTCAGTTGGTAAGGGTGCTATTGCAGGTGCAATTTTCTGTGGCGTCATGAATCTTCCAAATCCCCCAACCAAGTTTACGACCTATAATAAATTAATAGGGTCTAAAGTAGAAGATGTCTGTATATAATCTATGAAGAACGCTGTGGAAGAGGCAATAATGGAAAATAATGGTAACAGAGATTTGACTGCAGCGTTCGATGGTACCTGGCATAAACGGGGACACACATCTCTTCATGGTGTAGTATCTGCCACCAGTATGTATACAGGGAAAGTTTTAGATGTAGCAGTAATATCAAAGTATTGTAGATGTCCACAAAAATATAAAGGTACACATGAAAATAATTGCAAAGCTAACTATAGTGGCAGTAGTGGAGGAATGGAAGTGGCTGGTGTTGCCAGTATATTCCAGCGTTCTGAGGCGTGTGATAAAGTGCGATATGTTAATTACCTTGGTGACGGTGATTCTAAAAGTTTCAAACATGTTCAAGGACTGAAGCCCTATGGTGATGATGTTGTAGTGCAGAAATTTGAGTGTATTGGACACGTTGGAAGCGAATGGGAACAAGACTTCGGCGACTGAAAGCTTCGTACAAAAAACCAAAACTCAGTGATGGTAAAGGGTTGGATGGGAAGGGAAGGTTAACTGACAGTGTAATTGACAAAATACAGAACTATTATGGAATGGCTATTAGGCAAAATACACAAAGTGTCGACGAAATGAAGAAGGCTGTTTGGGCTCTTTTTTTGATACTTCTTCAACCGATGAAAATCCCCAACATAGCTTGTGTCCCAAAGAAGAAGACAGTTGGTGTAAATATAACAAAGGATTGCTAACTGGTGAAGTGCACACTCATAAGCATAGTCTGCCTCATGCAATAATGGAGGTGATAAAACCTATTTTCAGAGACTTAGCAGCACCTGAACTGTTGAAAAAGTGTATTCACGGAAAAACTCAAAACCCCAATGAAAGTGTAAATAGTGTTATATGGTCGAGAATCCCCAAGACTGTATTTGTTGGAATAGAAACACTTCACTTTGGTGTGTATGATGCTGTTGCGACTTTCAATGATGGCAACATTGTAAGGTGCAAGGTATTTAGAAATATGGGAATGAAGATAGGTTCTAACATGGTACGAGCGATGCTTGCTTTAGACAAGGAACGCCTTCGGGCTGCAGACAGGGTTGTAAAGAGTCTAGAAATACAAGCAAGAGCAAACAGGAGGAGGAACAAGAGGAAGCTGGAGGAGGAGTTTGCAGAGGATGAAGATAATCCATCCTATGGACCTGGAATGCACTAAAAAGTTAATGCAATCTTTGTCGCTCGATTCCCAAAACTTTTATTTTCTCATACTAATTACATGTTTTCTAAGGATCTTCCAAACATATTTGTTTCAAACTTTCAGTAAATGTTACACAGTACCTTCTGCATAATTTAAACAGCCTTTTTCCAAAAAACTGTATATTTTTGAAGATATAAATAAAAAATTGAAAAAAAATGTTGTTAATTTTCATTACAATTGAAAAAAAATCATCTTTAATAACTGAACTAAAATTTTGTAAAATCCCTGTGTTAAGTTGTAGCCCATATTCCAATAAATAATCTGTAAAAAGTTCAACTTCCTACCTCAAATACTTTGTGAGGAAAGATGATATTTATAAGCGTTATTTTAACATTGTAAGTATAGGGCGTTCCGGAGCCCCTTAAACCGTGAACCGAATCCGACAAAGGGGGAAACGTTTCCATCCTGGATGCAATGACTATCAGAACAGACGAAACAAATGGAGTGGGAAACGGAATGACGATGGAAGTAAATGCCGTAATAACTTCAATAACATGCTGAGGTGACAAAAGGTCATGGGATACTCTCTAATTCGTGTCAGATTTCCATTTGCACGGAGTAGTGCAGCAACTCGACGCAGCATAGACTCAGCAAGTCGTTGGAAGTCCCCTGCAGAAATATTAAGCCACACTGTATGTATAACCATCCATAACTGCTAAAGTGTTGCCGGTGCAGGATGTCGGGCACATACTGACCTCTCGATTACGTCCAATAAACGATGGATGAGATTAATGTCTGGCGATGTGGGTGGCCAAACCATTCTTTCGAATTGTCCATAATGTTCTTCAAACCAATCGTGAACAATTGTGGGGCGGTGACGCAGCACACTGTTATCCATAAAAATTCCGGCATTGTTTGGGAACATGAAGTCCATGAATGGCTGAAAATAGGCTCGAAATAGCCTAACATAACCGTTTCCAGTCAATGATCGGTTCAGCTGGACCAGAGATCCAGTCCATTCTATGTAAACACAGTCCCGCACCATTATGGAGCCACCACCAAGGTGCCTTGTTAACAACTTGGGTCCCTCGATTTTTGTGGTCTGCGCCACGCTCAAACCCTACCATTAGCCCTTACATCTTGAATTGGGACTAATCTCAACAAGTTCTGTAGTCGTCTTGGGTGCAACCGATATGGTCACGAGCCCAGGCGAGGCGTTGCACCTGATGTGCTGTTAGCAAAGACGCTCGCGACGGTCGTCTGCCGCCATAGCCCATTAACGCTAGATTTTCACCGCACTGTCCTAACGGATACGTTTGTCGTACGTCCTATGCTGATTTCTGCTGTTATTTTGGACAGTGTTGCTTGTTTGTCAACACTGACAACTATAGGCAAACGCCGCTGCTCCCGGTCGTTAAGGGAAGGCCGTCGGCCACTGCGTTTCCATGGTGAGAGACAACACCACAAATTTTGTGTTCCCGGCACACTCTGGACACTGTGGATCTCGGAATATTGAATTCCCTACCGATTTCCGAAATGTTGCATGCGTCTAGCTCCAACTACCATTTCGCGCTACAAATCTGCTAATTCCCGTCGTGTGGCCAAAATCACGTACGAAACCTTTTCACTTGAATCACCTGAGTACAAACGACAGCTCCTTCAATGCACTGCCCTTTTATACCTTGAGTACATATAACCACCGCCCTCTCCATATGTGCATATCGCTATCCCATGACTTCTGTCACCTCAGTGTAATGATGATAATAATAATAATAATTACTGAAATGGACAATGGCGTTGGTACCCACCAAATGACGGTAATAACTGTCCTGGGAACCCGCTTGCCTGTAGTAATAATAATAGCCACCGAAGTTATTCGCAAAACACCGCTTAAAGTCGTGTATTTCATGGTGACTGGAGGACACAGCATCCTCATGAGTATATCACTGAAGTGGTGAATGAACCTAAATAGTCAAATGACGGCCCATCAAATCAGATTCTCTCTCATCTTACCCCCAGGTGATGACCAGGGACCATGATGGAAGCAACATCTTGTCACAAGTTAGTTACAAGAACCATAATAGGCCAGGTAGTAATCAGACAGATCCTATATTTTTTATTAAGGTACAACGACAGCACTGATCTTCTCGACGACTTAACTGAAGGAAACACGAAATGTGGCCCGAAGAATGAAGTGATGCAAGTCATAGCACAAGCTATTGTGGGTGGTTTAGCAATCACAACTGTTATACATACAGCTGCAGAAATATGTGCTGTATCATACAATTGATGTAAGAGCTAAAAAGAACTAGATCTTATTCCGTATTTTCTTGTTTTTAAATACCGAATCGTGAGTGTAGTTGGCTTTAAGTCACGTGGGGTTATGATGCAGATTTTTGTGACAGCTGAACTGGGCAATGGAGCGATAGAATGACCGTTCCTAGTAATTTTCAATTACTTTTTGATTGTCTGATAGCCTTAGATTTTCTGAGAGAGAAAGATGCAATAATTGATTTCTCTTTAGGAAAATGTTTCTTTACGCAGAATATTAACAAGATTCAAGTAGTTATGGGCAGACAACACCTAAATCATGGAAAATACTGCCAGAGCTATCGTATAAAATTCTTAGACAGTAGTGAGACTCAAAACGTTAGCCACCCTGGAAAAAAAGTTCAAATACCAGAACTCGTACCGATAAACTGAATCTATACCAATTACAAGAGAACAACAATGTAAGTATATGGTCTACTACATACAGATATTTACATTAAAACCACGTGTTATCAAATCCTTTGTTTACAATATGGAAGTTCCCCCCATGAAGTATTTCGCCACAGCACCTAAATGATTCCCTGGTCGGAGCGAGCAACAGTGAGAGATGAGATGAATCAAATAGTAGACTAGAAAACAATTAACGCAATTAAAGAAGCATTAGTTAACTCTAGTATCTTGCATCAACCTGATGTGAGCCAAAATTTTTGTGTCGCTACAGATGCTTCAAATATAGGTTTGGGCTCGTGTCTGTTTCAAATTGATCAAGAACAGGTAAGTATGAAGCGAAGAGACCAGTTTTGCAAGCAGAACACTCACTGAATGCGAGCGTTCTTATTCAGCGACAGAATTAGAAACTAACGATTGTGTGAGCATTCAAAAAATACAATTACTACATACATACACTAACCACCAAGCTTAGAGTTTTTGGATGTGGTACAATTTATTACACCTACACTTGGCGTGTTGTGTACTGACTTTGTCGGCGTATTTATTTGAAGTAATTGATACAGCGGGAAAACAACACAGTGTAGCTGACGCATTGTCTAGACTGCCACAATGTCTTGCTGAAAATGCAGAAACACTAGAACAAGTAACAGATTATCGCGTATTACTCACGAAGGCCAAACACTACTGACACCAGTACACTGACATGTGAAGAACATGAAAGAACTACAAGAAGCAGATCCACGCTCGCACAAGGTGCGAACACAGTTAAAACAGAGTAACGCAGACTATTTGGGACAGTATTACACTTTAAGCAATCAACCACATTTTGTTCTACAGGAGACATCCTAATACAGACATCTGGTGTGCATGCATTCGTTCTGAAAATGGAGATAAATTTATTTGTTGTACACAACATGCCTCGGGGCATTACGATACCTCAAAGCGTGTTTTGTTACTTTCCCAATATGCAAACGAAAGTACATCAATTACTAAGCATTCGTGTCATCAGTCAGAAGGCAAAATCCATCACCAAAACTAGTAAGACTGAATTACACTCTATTTTGCCTAGTAAACCACTTGAAATTGTAGCCCTTGATGTTGCTGGTCATATCCGACTGCACATGGCGGTATGAAACATGTTACTGTATTATATGACATGTTTTCCAAGTTTGTAAAGCTATATGCTGCAAAGTCTGCTACGTCTGCAGTAACTACAAGAATTTCAAATGATTCCATTACCACAGTAACAAAACTCAAGTCACAGCTCACAGACAATGCATCTTATTTCATTGGTTATAAATGGAGATAATTTTTGCACGACATTGGCATACAAATAACTTTACTATGACGTATTAACTCGCAAGCAAATCCCTGTGAACGGGTGTTTCGCGAACTGAACAGGTTCATACCCGTATATACCTATAACCAACATTCACGTTGGATGCAGTACCTTGATTTGTTTGAGCAGATAGGGAATCATCTTTCTATTTATAGCACACAGTTCACTCCCGCAGATTTGATGTTGAATGTCAGAGAAAGCAACGAGTGGGTAGACCCTCCTCCGAAATTTCCGAGACAAGTAGAATCCTATGAAGAAAAGATCAGAGCCGTGTTAATCGTACTTACTCGTCGGACACATCTTATAAAATCGCAGTATGATCAGAATCTCATAAATATGTAAACTAATGAAATAGGAAATTATGTTTCACTCAGAACTCACCGCAAATCTTCACAGCTCAAACGAAAAAACAGCATGTTGCATTATTTTATGAAGGACCACATGCTCATCACAAGCGTTTCAGGCCCAGGCTGTTATTTGCTCAAAAACTCGCTCAAAAAATCCAAGAACCAAGAAGATTCAACATCTGAACGCCTACAATGTTTTGAAGTTTCAACGTATACAAAACCAGTAAATAAATGATATGAAATGCAAGTACTAGTTACAAAAAAATTCGGCGGGCTGACCGCCGAATAAATTGAAAAGTATGAAACCGCAAATATCTTGACTTCGATTTAGAACAAGCATTAAATTTGCAAGACGCGTATGTATCAGTGATACGAGATCTATATTAGTTGTTGTAGTTATTTGTTTGCATATATACACACGCCCTGATTTGGAGACGTTGCAGTACCAACTCGCGCTTATCTATGACTTTTTGTGTTTGTTATACTGTCAAATATTTTCACCTGTTTCAGTACAAGATTATTTTCTTTGAGTGCAAAGATGCACCTCAATCTTATGTTGTTGAATGCTCCGTAGGCTTAACGCATTTAAATGCTATGACAGGATGACAGGTACTTTGTGAAGGTAGTAAGGGATGGTCATGCACTGATAAACTGCGGATGTACCAAAATGCCAGAGAATGACGCCCTGTCAAGAAACGAAAGCATTTACGCAGATACACTTCACTGTGAGCCATGTATCAGCTACACATAACACGACCACACACATGTAAGTAATGTACTGGAGTACACACAAAGTAAACATCATTAGTGCCCTTAACAGGAAACACAGCTAAGCAACATGAATGGTCGTGTACCGTTGGCGGGAAACTTGTAATTACAGGTTCTTTCCTCTTCTCCTTTTTTATGAGCATTAATTCGTGTTGTAATTGAATTGTTTTTCTAATAGGTACTTGGCTGTTTTGCACTCACGTACTTTAGGTTCAAAAATGGTTCAAATGGCTCTGAGCACTATGGGACTTAACATCTGAGGTCGTAAGTCCACTAGAACTTAGAACTACTTAAACCTAACTAACCTAACGACATCACCCACATCCATGCCCGAGGCAGGATTCGAACCTGCGACGGTAGCGGTCGTGCGGTTCCAGACTGGAGCGCCTAGAACCGCTCGGCCACTCCGGCCGGCCGTACTTTAGGTTTCGAAGTGTTGTAGTGACTTTTCTCTAACCTGACTTTTATGTGTATAATTAATTGAAATACTAATTTCATGATATGTGAATACTAAACACAGATTCTAAAGCGTACTCTAAAGGCTGAAAATATGTTACAATTTTGTAAAAACAAATGACTGAAGAATTAAAATAATATTAGCGGATAAAATGGCTTGGACAGAAAAACTTCAAATAGTCGTATAAAATCCCGCAGTAAATAAGAAATTACGTACGGAGGTACCTAGAGTTTTGTTGTAGTGAAAAACAAACTAGTGGTGTGCGCCTGATAAGTTCTGTTGTAGTGAAAAACAAACTAGTGGTGTGCGCCTGATAAACAGTGGCCATCGTGGGTTATAATAGAGAATGAGTGCATCGTGTGTAATCCCGATCCCTGGTAGGATGTCAAACGAACATTAGGGCAAATAAACAGCATTCCTGCAGGACAAGTAAACAGGATTCCTGCAGGATAAAGTGTACACGTACCTCGGAAACGAACTGAAGCCGCTTCCTTCAAAAGGGTGTGCTACCGAAAAAGTGTCGCTGGATTTCCATGCACAGGAACTCAAAATGCATCTCCAACACCAATTATCACAGGAAATGTTCCACATCACGTAGACAAGATGTGCCGTGTTCTACGGTAGCGACTGATCTAAGCTGCGGCGCGCCAGCAACAAAAGGTACGACGGACGTCCAATAAGTAACACAACCCATGTTTTTCCCCGTCGGTTTCCGCGGAAAAGGAGAAATTTGTTGTGGACATTGTGGAATATTCCCGCTTAAGCTCCTTTAGTTTCATGAGTTTCGACAAGTCGCAGCGTTATACGTAGGCTTCAAAATGACGTCCGCAACGAAGATGCGTTCCAAGCAGACAGCTGTCATTGAGTTTCTTTCGGCAGAAAACCAGAGCACCGCAGAATTTCGCAGGCGCTTGCAAAACATCTACGGAGATCTGCCAGTGAACAAAACCACGGTGAGTCGTTGGGCAAGCGTCTGTCATCATCACAACAAGGTCACGCAAACCGGTCCATCTCCCGCGTGCCGGACGGCCCGACACAAATGTGACTCCTGTAATGTTGGATCGTGCGGACACTCTCATTCGAGGTGATCCACGGATCACAAACACATCGCTGCTCAATTGGACGGCTCTGTTGGCAGTGCTGACACATTCTCCCCAGTTGTGTTTTACTGCAATGTGTGTGACCGCTGGGTTCCTATAAAGAACAACGAAGGACCATCTGTGCGCATTGCATTTGTGCAAACTCAACAAGTTTCAGCTCTTGTAGGTGAGCAGTTTATTCTCCAAACAAAGAACCAACTTTCGGCTTTATATAAATTCATGTTATTTCTATGCCATCAATAATGTCCAAGTCTCTCCCGTTGACAAAATACGATAAAACGACGAACAGTTGTACGTTATAATCCTATGTTGTTATCTATTGTAAATAAATCGATATGAAAATTGTAAATGTATTTCTCGGTGTATTTTAATCCTACACTGAAGAGACAAAGGAACTGGTACAACTGGCGAATGTCGTGTAGGGCCCCCGCGAGCACGCAGGAGTGCCGCAGCACGGCGTGGCTGGGACTCGACTAATGTCTGACGTAGTGCTGTTGGGAATTGACACCATGAATCCTGCCGGGCTGTCCATAAATCCGTAAATGTACGAGGGGACGGAGATCTCTTGTGAACAGCACATTGCAAGGCATCCCATATATGCTCAATAATGTTCGTATCTGCGGATTATGGTGTTTAAACGGAAGCGTTTAAACTCAGATGAGTGTTCCTGGAGCCACTCTGTAGCAATTCTTGACGTTCAGGGTGTCGCATTGTCCTGCTGTAATTGCCCAAGTCCGTCGGAATGCACAATGGACGTGAATGGATGCAGGTGAACAGACAGGACGCTTACGTACGTGTCACCTGTCATATCTAAACGTTATCACAGTCTGGAACCGAGCGACCGCTACGGTCGCAGGTTCGAATCCTGCCTCGGGTATGGATGTGTGTCATGTCCTTAGGTTAGTTAGGTTTAATTCGTTCTAAGGTCTGGCGACTGATGACCTCAGAAGTTAAGTCGCATAGTGCTCAGAGCCTTTTGAACCATTTTCAAACGCTATCAGGGGTCCCATATCACTCCAACTGCACATGCCCAACACTATTACAGAGCCTCCATCATGGTGTGCAGTCCCCTGCTGACATGCAGGGTCTATGGATTAATGAGGATGTCTCCATACCCTTACACGTCCATTTGAAAAGAGACTCGTCCGGCCAGGCAATATGATTCCAGTCATCAACAGTCTAATGGTGTTGACGGGCCCAGACAAGGTGTAAAGCTTTGTGTTGTGCAGTCATCAAGGGTACACGAGTGGGCCTTCGGCTCCGAAAGCCCATATCGGTAATGTTTCGTTGAAACTTGTTGACGGCCCAGCATTGAAATCAGAAGCAATCTGCGAAAGGGTTGCACTTCTGTCCCGTTGGACGATTCTCGCCTGTCGTCGTTGATCCCGTTCTTGCAGGAGTTTTTTCCGGTCGCAACTACGCCGGAGACTTGATGTTTTACCTGATTCCTGATATTCGCGGTATGCTTGTGAAATGGTCGTACGGCAGAATCCCCACTTCATCGCTACCTCGGAGATGCTGTGTCCCATCGCTCGTGCGCCGACTACAGCACCATGTTCATATTCGCTTAAACCTTGATAACCTGCCATTGTAGCAGAAGTAACCGATCTAACAACTGCGTCAGGCACTTGTTGTCTTATATTGACATTGCCGACCGCAGCACCGTATTGTGCCTATTTACGTATCTCTGTATTTGAATACGCATGCCCATACCACTTTCTTTGGCGCTTCAGTGTATATGCAATATAGATTTATGGTCAGCCCTGCAGAATTTATAGTGTCATTTCCCTCCAGTTGAAACGTAAAAGTCTAATCAAAACTAATTTGAACACGTAAATTTTAACCATAAACAGTAGTTTCTGACATAGAAGTGTATGGAAATATGTACTTGTGAAAAAGTTACGCAGAAAATAATTACGGAATCTAAATTACACTAATGCGTAGAAGTCAGTTAATTGGTAGGAACATATTATATGATATGAATCTTCTGTAATTAGTAAATATAACAAGTGTATTGTTAACATTTGATACCTAAGCGTTTATACACGCTACAACTTATATAGAGATTAGAATTCACTCATTTGTTTAACATATAAGAATCTAGGTAATCACTGAAATATGTCATTTGTTTTAGGATGAGAGTTTTTATTGTTAATTAATGAAATAATAATTTTAAACAATGCCGAGGATTGTTCGGGATTGTTAAGAAAGTATAAATAGTTACAGCCATGTTGGCAAAGAAAGTCAGTCTGGTTTTGGTTTTTGAGCAGTGAGCATGTAGCTGCTCCTTTTGTACTGTAAGTATTGTTTGCCTTTGTACTAATACTTTTATTTTGTTTTGAAAGTATAATAAAAATGAATAAACTTAATACAAGATTAAACTAAATCAACTCTCCAGTAGTTGTGTTACAGTGACTGTCAATGTACTCAGGCCGACGACTGCAGCAGATCATGAGTAACTATGAACAACCCCATTATTACGAGTAGTTAAGACATGTTATACAGTACTACGTCAGACGTTAGTCGAGTCCATGCCATGTCCTGCTGCGGCATTTCTGCCTGCTCGTGCGGGCCCTGCACGATACTAGGCAGGTGTACCAGTTTCTTTGGCTCTTCATTGTACGTAATCAGCAAAAAATAACGATGCCAGAGAACGATGGCGCATACCCTCGACGTGCCGGACGGCCGACGCCTAACGGCCCAGAAGGATACTGCAGATGCCCTAGTGGAACACCGCCAGCGGTTGACACCTCAGCAAAGGACGAAGCTGTGCATTCTCTGACTGACATTCCCGATGGAGAGGTTTCAGCGGCTCTAACAGACCCGAACACGATAGATGATAGTGGAGAAGCTCTTCTCAAAAGGGGCTGCCAATAAATCACCAAGCCAGGATGATTTCCTGCTAGAGTTGTAGCGTGCCTTCAAAGACGTTACGGCTCCTCGCTGGGTAACGATGTACCAGGGACTGATGACCCCCGGCATACCCCTATCATCTGAATTCGTCGAAGGCCTTCTTCTCGTGACCCCCAACATGGAACCATACTATAAATAAAACGATGCCTTTGCTTTCCAGCGGTGATAGGCGTAGTGGCGCAGCTGTCCGGTTACCCAGTCCTCCACGTTCCCGCCAGTGTGTGGTTGGAGCCCGCATAGTGCCGCTGTGAGTAGTTGCGAGCGCGGTTTTCGAGCGTGCTATCGACACAGTACGTACTAATATTTTGTAAGTGACTTCAGAATCATATGTACTCACAACATCCAAAATGTTTACACTTTTCAATGTAAACGCGTTAGATGTTGTGAGTACATGTGCTTCTTGTGGTGTCACCGCCAGACACCACACTTCCTAGGTGGTAGCCTTTAAATCGGCCGCGGTCCGTTAGTATACGTCGGACCCGCGTGTCGCCACTATCAGTGATTGCAGACCGAGCGCCGACGGCAGGTCTAGAGAGACTTCCTAGCACTCGCCCCAGTTGTACAGCCGACTTTGCTAGCGATGGTTCACTGACAAAATACGCTCTCATTTGCCGAGACGATAGTTAGCATAGCCTTCAGCTACGTCACTTGCTACGACCTAGCAAGGCGCCATTACCAGTTACTATTGATGCTGTAAAACATGTACCGTCAAGAGCGACGTTCACCATTTATGGATTAAAGTTAAGTATTCCACAGCTACGTCCTTTTTTGCTAGTCTAATTTCCTTGACCTGTTCCAGACCTCACGCCAGCCTGCGAGAGCTAAAACGCGTGCCTTTCGGCTTCCTCTCATAGTGGGTTGGCTCTCTTGCCAATCCACAAACACTTCTGAACTTACTAAAGTAGCATTACTGTATCAAAGGCATGATGTCGAAGTACAAATAATTACCAGGGTGACTAATATACAGTTAACATGTTAAAAATCTAAATATGATTGTACGCAAATGTGATAAATGTAATGTGGAAACGATATGGGTAATCCAACTATACTGTGCTCCAAAACTTATTATGGAAACATATAAATAAATTATTTACATGTGTTCACAATCAGTTGTGCCCAACTTCGGGCGATTTACATTTATGTGAATCGCCCGAAGTTGGGCACAAGCCCGAAAAGGGTCGTGTGTTAAATAAAATCACCCGTTAACTGAGTGTTTCTTTAAAAATTTCAAAAACCAGATTTCTCATAAATAAAGCACATGTCTTTATTCTTCCACGCTGTCACATGAACAACGTTGAATGGCGGAAACGTGGATGTCACTCATACATCTGCTACTGTGGCAACCATTTTAAAATCAAACTAGACCAAACCGACAGTGTGATCACAACAGAGATACCAAACAAAGGTGAAGACCCAGTACTTCATCACTCTGTTGTAAGACATGTGGTTCATTCCCATGTGGAGCTTCAAATGAAGGAAAATGTTCCAAAAAATTGCAAAAGTCTTTCAGAGCCGTACATAAACTGCTTATGATGGATGCTTAAAATGCATACGATTAACTCCTGACGAAGGTGCACTAGAGGCTACTATCCGAAACTATGAAATCGACATTACATGGGAAGTGCCCTACAATTAACTTCTATTCAAAATATTTGCAGCACACATAAATTTAAAACTTCGTAGTTCCGTGAAATCTATAAAATAAGTCACTAAATACATTATCAAGCTATGTTTAGCTTGCAGTCCAGAAATGAAGCGGAACAATTATAATCGGGCCGCTACATTTCTAATTCAGAGGCAGTTTCGCGAACTTTATCCATTAATGTACATGAAATAGCGCCAACTATTACCCATCTTGCTGTTAATTTAGAAAATGAGCAAAGAGTGGACTTCACCGAAAATAACCTAAAAGATGTAAATAATGCTCATTAAACAACGAGTAAAGCATTTTTCAAATTATGTGTAGAAGATGACTTTGCAAAAACACTGGCTTATGATAAAATTCCCAGATGGTAATAATTTCTGTTGAAGTAAACAACGAACAGTTGTTGACGGTCATACATTACAACTACGGATGTTCTTCGCAGGGTATAAGTTGTTCACCCCTACAACAGCGAAGGATTTCACTTGGGAATTTTACTCCACGTTGTTAAAGGTCACGCTTCTTTTGCATGCCTAAGCACTGTGTAAAGTTTGAAATATACCGAGGTGACAAAAGTCGTGGGATCTCCTAACACAGCGTTTGACCTCCTTTTCCCCAGAGTAGCGCAGCACCTCGAAGTGGCACGGACTAAACAAGCCGCTGGAAGTTCCTTGCAAAAATATTAGGCCTCTGTGGTCGTTCATAATTGCGAAAGTGTTTCCGGTGCAGGGTTCTGTGAACGAACTGACTTTTCGATTATGTCCCGTAACCGGCTGATGTGGCCGAGAGGTTCTAGGGGCTTCAGTCTGGAACCGCGCGACCGCTACGGCCGCAGGTTCGATTCCTGCCTCGGGCATGGATGTGGGTGATGTCCTTAGTTAGTTAGGTTTAAGCATTTCTAAGTTCTAGGGGACTGATGACCTCAGATGTTAAGTCCCATAGTGCTCAGATGTATTTGAACCATTTATGTCCGTAGATATTCGATAGGATTCATTTCGGGCGACCTGGGTGGCCAAATCATTCGATCGGATTGTCGAGAATGTTCTTCAAACCAGTCGCGAACAATTGTGGCCCAGTGGGTGGCGCATTGTCATTCATGAAAATTCCATTGTTGTTTGGGAACATGAAGTCGATGGTTGCAATTGGTCTCCAAGTAGCCGAATGTAAACATTTCCAGTCTGTGATCGGAACAGTTGGACCAGAGGACCCAGTACATTCCATGTAATCACAGCCCACACCATTATTTTTAACCAGAGTGCCCTACCCTCACCTCTCACCAACTGAAATCGGAACTCGTCTGACAAGACAAGGGTTTGCTAGTTGTCTAGGATTCAATCGATATGACTGGGAGCCCAGGAGAGGTGCTGCATGAGATGTCGTGCAGTTAGCCAAGACACTTCGGTCGTCTGCTGCCACAGCCCTTTAACGACAAATTTCGCTGCACTGTCTCACATTGTTTTTAGTGGTTATTTCACTCAGTCTTGCTTGTCTGTTAGTACTGACGACACCATGCATAACGTCACGTCGTTAAGAGAAGGTAGTCGGCTATTGCGCTGTCGTTGGTGAGAGGTAATGCCTGAAATCTGGTATTCTCGGCACACTCTGGTCACTGTGGATCTTGGAATATTGAATTCCCTAACGATTTCCGGAATTAAGTGTCCCATACGTCTAGCTCCAACTACCATTCCGTGTTCTAAGCCTTAACTCCCGTCATGTGGCCATAATCACGTAGGAAACGTTTTCGCGATCACCTGAGTATATGTGTTTGTAGATTTTCCCAGCGAATGAGATGCTTGAAGGTCTCTTGGGCTTGCAGCCGACTTGACTGGTCGTTGTAGAACGAATTTTCGACGGCGTAACGTGCCACCACCACCATCAGGTTGCTCCTGTCGACTGACGTCCTAGGCCGCTAGAGCATCTTCTTCAGGGTGCACCCTCTTCCCCTGATTAGTCGGAGTTCTTGCAGGATACCCCTGCATTGCCTCCATGACTTCTCTTCGACGATTGTTAGTTGTTCTCTTTTTCATAGTTGTCATCTCTTTGCCCTTCTCAGGATTAGTTGGCTTCTGTGTTGCCCGCGTGTGCGGACAACGGTGCTGGCCCATGGTGGGCCGACTGCATACCTCCCGGCGCGGACGGCGCAGGGAGCGCCTCACTGCGGCTGCTGCTTGGCGGCCGCTTGTGTGGCCGTCATCAATGCCTCTGCAACGCGCTGCAGCGTGTCAGCAAGGTTTGCAACCCTGTCGCCACAGACAGTGCAGAGACGGCTGCGACCAGGATGTCTTCATTCGCTGCCGTTGCAGCGTCTTGCCTTGGCGCAGCAATCTGACGGGCGGTGGCAGTCGTGTTGCCACTCTTGCCTCCGCCCGATGTTGTGGCGTCTTCTTTGCGCATTTTCCCCTTGGGGGGGGGGGGGGGGGGGGGGGGGGGGAACGCGCTCGGCCTTGGCCCTCTCGAGCTCGTTTGCTGGCGCGGATACGCCTTCTTCTGTTCCCCACGGTGGTGGGGGCGTTGTTAGCGCCTACAGCTGTCTGCTGCGTCCTCGCTGTTGCCTGCCACCTCGCCGGTTTTGCGCCTGGGCGCGGACGGCCGAGGGGGCAGACGTCCTAGGCCGTTTTTTTTTTTTTTTAATAGGACTTGTAGTCCGGGGTGATATGTTACAATACAGCATCACCGGTCTATTGCGGTCTAACTGTGTTGGTGAGGCAGTAAATTTCCACAGGGCAGTGACTGCGTCACTGCAATTCACTTTGGAGGTGTGGCGGTGGGACTTGTAGTCCCGTACCACCCTCTGACGGTGATAGTACTACATGAGTCAGGCAGAAATTTTGCCTAACATGGGCAGGTGAGGGTGTCCCGTACCTAGGCCGGCGAGTGGTGTGGTATATATACCTGTCGCCTCTCCCCTCCACTGACTCCGCGTATGGACCGAGGGATGTGCAGGCTGCGGTGGTGGGGGTAGCTTGCGCTGACGAGATGACTGATGGGCGTCAGTACTCATGGCGCCTTAGGCGGGTGTGGTGCCCCGTTTCCTCTGCTCCTGCAGAACTTTTATTGCTGGATTCCACGCTTGGCTGAGTTGAAATCCGTTGTCCTTGTTAATAAGGTTCTCGTGCAGCCGGATTTCAATTGCTTCCTTGTATACACAGTCCCAAAAGCGGGATGTGTTGTGCAGGACTTCTGTGTTCTCGTATTTCATACGATGATTTGTGTCGAGGCAATGTTCTGCGATTGCAGATTTTGTAGGCTGTTGGAGATAGGTGTGCCGTTTATGTTCAGTACACCTTTCCTCGATCGTGCGAATGGTTTGTCCGACATATGCTTTCCCCCACATGCACGGTATGAAATAAACTCCAGATTTCCGGAGTCCTAAATTGTCCTTCACTGTCCCTACAAGGGACTTGATCTTTGGCGGCGGGCGGTAGACGCATTTGACGTTATGACGTCCTAGAATCCTGCCTATTTTTCCAGATACGTTGCCCGCGTATGGTATGTTGGTATGTAGGCTGTCGCTTCCGGTGGATCATCATCAGGTGTCGGCTGTGGTGTGGTCTTCTGCTTGAAGGCGCGTCGAATTTGGCAGTCGCTATAGCCGTTCTTCTGGAACACATCCTTGAGGTGGTCCAGTTCCGGTTTTAAGGTTTCTTCGTCGGAGATCACGCGAGCTCTGTGAACCAATGTATTTAGTACTCCTTCCCTTTGTGACGGGTGATGACAGCTGGAGGCGTGAAGGTACAGATCCGTGTGGGTTGTCTTCCGGTAGACGCTGTGTCCCAGTGTTCCATCAGGCTTTTTCCGTACCAGAATATCCAAGAATGGTAGCTGCCCGTTTTTCTCCACCTCCATGCTGAACTGAATTTGGGGGTGGATAGAGTTCAGATGTTGTAAGAACAGTTGGAGCTTCTCTTCCCCGTGAGGCCAAATGACGATTACACGTCAACATATCTGTAGAAGACTGTTGGTTTTAGTGGTGCTGATTCTAACGCTTTCTCCTCAAATTCTTCCATGTAAATGTTGGCCACCACAGGTGACAGAGGGCTACCCATAGGTACGCCGTCTGTCTGTTCGTAGTAATATCCGTCAAAAAGAAAATATGTTGACCCACCACCGCGGCCTGCACATCCCTCGGTCCATACCCGGAGTCAGTGGAGGGGAGAGGCGACAGGTATATATACCCGCCGGCCTAGTACTACGACTTGATACGCCTCATGACCACCATCCTGATCGATCTCTTCCAGGACCGACGCCAGGACGTAAAGAAAGCCATCGACCGCGCGACCACAAAAATCCTTGAGAGGGGGATGATAGCAACACAAATCAGAAACACACTACACGTCACCATCACAGATGCATGGGACCCAGAAAACTACATAGACACAGAACACGCAAGTACAAACATACCTCAACACTGCACCTCTCCCCAACCGCATCCCATCCACCACTCCACTCCACACCATCCACAGCAAGAAAGCAGCGCCGAAAGACAAACACATAAGTAAACACTAACGCACACTTACACACACACACACACACACACACACACACACACACACACACACACACCACCACCACCACCACCACCATGGAAAGCACGGACGACAGAAACCACTTGAAACTTCTCTTTGCAAATGCGCAAGGGATAAAAAATAAACGAACTGTCCTCACACACACACTTCACCACGAGAAAATACACATCGCTGCAATTGCAGAGACCTGGTTCCGCGACCATGACAAATGCGACTTCACAAAATATAACACCTTCCGCAAAGACAGGCAAGACGGGAGAGGAGGCGTTGCAATCTATATAAGCAACTCCATAGCAGCCCAAGAAATGGCGCTCCCACAGGCATACAACAACATTGAGGCCATAATAATCAAAATCAAAGACAGGAACAGAAGGACCCTCCAAATAGTTTGTATGTATAACCCGCCAGGCACAGCACTGCCAACACAATTCATACAACACATCATGGCACAAAACCGCACTATCCTCCTTGCAGACCTAAACGCCAGACATCACCTACTAGGAGACAGACTAGACAATGGAAACGGCCGACTATTATTCGACCTCTTAACCACCGAACCCATACTCAGACTACCGGTTCACGAACCCACTTTCATAGGATTCCAAGGCACATCAAACCCAGACCACATCCTCTACAGCCCAGACCTCCACGACACCATTACTGAACCTAAAGTAGGCGACTCCATCACAAGTGACCACCTCCCCATCACATTCACAACAACAGCCACACAACCACCTCCCCCTCACCCGACCAGCAGAACCATAAAACTAAACAGAAACGCTGACTGGGACAAATATCGAGACATACTAACAGAAGAACTAACTGCCCCCATCAGTGTCACAGACCCAGATGACCTACAAATTGTTGCCTAGAGACTCGAATCAGCGTTCCAGAGAGCCATAACAGAAGCAGTACCAACAAAAACAATAGAGAACTGGAAACCCGCGATTCCCCCAGAAGCATTAAATCTCATTAGACAGAAAAAACGACTACAAAGACAAATGAGACGTGGAGACAACCCAGACCTTAAACGACAGTGGAATAGACTAAATGCTAGGGTCAAGAGAATCATCTCAACACACAAACAACAGCAATGGGACGACACCTGTGCTCAGTTAAACTACAGGGAGGGAAGAAAGTTCTGGAATAGATTCAAGACCCTAACAGGACAACGGAAGACGACTCAATCCACACTACTGGTAAACAACGAGCCAACGACCGACCACAAAGAACAGGCAGAAGCGTTCAAACAAGTGCTGCAAGAAGTTTACTCATTTCCAGCTGACGACAAATTCGACGAACAATTCAGACAACATGTAGAGTCCCAACTCCCACGAATCCTAGAAACCCCCACAACCGAAACAGAAGAACAACTAACCCTCACTAAAGACATAACAGAAACTGAAATAGCAGACGCAATACACGAAACTCTGCCCCAGGTGAAAATGGTATCCAACGACTCCACCTCCAAAATGCTCCCTTACATATCCTCACCCCTCTACTATCCCTCATCTTCAACTTTTGCATGACTCACGAAACTATCCCAACAAATTGGAAAACCAGCAGAACAATAATGATCCCCAAACCCGACAAACCAAGGACTGACCCCCGTTCATACAGACCAATATCACTACTAGACGTAATAGGAAAGACATATGAACGGAAACTGACAGACAGGATACGAAAATACACAGATGACAAAGGACTAATCCCCCCTATACAGGCAGGCTTCCGACAGAAGCACTCCACCAACGACCCCCTACTGAGACTGACTGACGGCATAGCGAAAGGGTTTAACAAAGGACACTGAACGCTCGCTATAGTCCTGGACATCGAGCGTGCCTTTGACAAATTATGGCACAACGGACTACTTTACAAATTAACAGAATTAGGAATCCCAACGAAAATGACAAGAATCATAAAAGCTTACTGCATAGTACATGTAGAAAAAGAAAAATCCGAGGCCTTTACCCCACGAGCAGGGGTACCCCAAGGCGGAATATTATCGCCCCTACTCTACACGTTGTATACAGCCGACATACCCACTGTCAGGACACAAACCGAAACCGTAGGACTGTATGCAGACGATACAGCTTACTGGTGCACCGAACTAAGAACAAACACTGTACAACGAAAGACGAACGACTACCTTACACGACTAGAGCAATGGATGGCCAAATGGCAAATTCGGCCCAATCCCAACAAAACACAGACAGTTCTCTTCAAACACAGACATCTGACAAAAAAACGACAACAAGACGACAACGACATCCGACTAAGACTATGGAACACGCCACTCACACTAACCAACTCAGCCAGATATCTTGTAGTATATTTAGACCGACACCTGAACTGGAAAACGCACCTAAATCACCTTCTGAACAAAACACGACTACGACAAAATTTAATAAGACAGGTTCAAGGACGCTTCCACGGCTGCAGCGATGAAACAGCCCGACATACATATAAGGCATTTATAAGGCCAATACTCGAATACGCAGTCGCCCCACTCGGGGGAATACAGGCCCACGTAGCGGAAAAACTGTACAAAACGGAAAGGAGGCTAATACGCAGCATCACCAAGCTACCCCCTACAACCCCCAGCAACGAAGTATATACGAGCTCTGGTATAGAACCACTCCAAACCAGAATGACCAAACTAAGGGCGAGATATGGAAATCACATTATCCACAACAGACCGGACATGGAGGACATTCTCAGCATAAACGCAAGAGAAAACAGAAAACCGAAATACAAATACATTCCCCCATCACGCACAATAGCCCAAAACACAGCCAAAACATTCCCTGACCTCATCCCAATCCTACTACCCTTAACCGCAGACACAACAACACCAACTCACCTCGACGAAAGAACAACAGAATAACCACAAACACACTCACACCCGCACACACATACACACACACACACACACTCAAAACAATCCACCACAGGAAACACAAACAATCCAAACAACACCAAACAGCGCTCTTCCCCTCTCAGGGAAAGGAAAAGAAGAAACAGGATAAATAATGTATTACATACACCTGTTTGTTATGCATATATGTGTATGTGTGTATTTGTATATGTATATAAATCTATGTACACTTGTACAGCCAGCTACGCTCGGAATCTGTAATAGACACAGACTAACTATATATACACATACATCAACTCCACACACCACATTATCAACCACACACATAAGCACAAGACATGTGCCTAACTAAATCATCCAATAAATTCCCAAAATGTTAACATAAATTTACATACCATATGTCTTTTATACCCCATTTAATCTGTATTCTGCATATCTCTGCCCTTTCATGATAATATACCTGACTGCTTTATCCTCATTCATCTTCACCTATCTTCAATTCTCGTAAACTCGAATTGTATCATGTTAACAAGATTATTTATATTGCTTCCATCACCTTTTCTTCTACTATAATTTAAAAAATTTCTTTTTTTTTATTATGTTTAAATTTTATTATGTATTAAATTTATTATGTTTTAAATTCTATTATGTTAATATACTTGTTTGAATGTTTTCATTTTGCTAAAAACCTGCAGTAACAAAATTGTCAACAAATTATAAAAACGCACTTGCAGGAAAAAATAAATTGTACCAAATTAAAATAACGATGTAAAAACCCAACGGCTGAAAAGGGTCGCCAGCATGCCCTCAAATAGCCCGCCCTCCTCCATCAGAGGAGGGAATGCAAAGTGCAAAAAAAAAAAAAAAAAAAAAGTCAGTCAACAGGAGTAACCTGATGAGATGGCACGTTACGCCGTCGAAAATTCGTTCTACAACGACCAGTCAACCCGGCTGCCATGCCCGAGAGACCTTCAAGCACCTGAATATAAATAACACTTTCGCCAATGTAGTGCCCGTTTATACTTTTTGTACGCAATACTACCGCCATCTGTCTATGTGCATATCGTTATCCCATGACATGTATCACCTCTTGTGTATGTAGCCTTCCAGTGAGCATCGTAAACGAAAAGAATTGTCATCAGATGATACAGATTACGAGCAAAATATGTTTGATGAGGCTTTAGTTGGGCTGAATAAAAATAAAAATATTCAATCTCTGTCAAGCAAATCTGTAAAGCATTATGGACTTTCTTTGCCGATAAAATCAAATATATACATACATCAACCAATACGTATTATTTGCAGACCGGTCAAAATCAGTATCGTCTGCATAACGAGCAAAAAAAGTTTGCGACCTGATAATGTCATTAGCCAACAACGAATGGAATTCTTTTTGTATGCTGCTGGAGGCACTGGCAAGAAACTTTTTATTACTCTATAGTCTCCAAAGTCAGATTTAGAAAAATTACTCTCGCTTCGGCATCGTCTGGCTTTGCTGACACGCTTTCAGAAGGCGGCCGATTTGCTCGTTCTACACTCAAACTTCGATTGAAATGTTATGGTGCAGTCTCTAACGTTTCTAAGCAAAGCAATAGTGGTAAACATGCAGAATTGCGCTTTGGTTGTGTTAGGATGAGATCTAGGTGTCCCATAAAATATCTGTTGAAGCATTATACAGAACAATGCTAAATTTGCGTAACAACAGCAATCCTATGAATGGCTGCACCACTTTGTTTTCTGGAGACTTCCTTCAAAACTAACTATAGTCTGATTAAAATACCGGCCGATATGGCCGAGCGGTTCTAGGCGCTTGAGTCTGGAACCGCGCGACCGCTACGGTCGCAGGTTAGAATCCTGCCTCGGACATGGATATGTGTGATTTCCTTGGGTTAGTTAGGTTTAAGTAGTTCTAAGTTCTAGGGGACTGATGACCTCAGCTGTTAAGTCCCATACTGCCTAGGGCCATTTGAACCATTTGATTATAATTACTTGGTAGTTGAAACTTCACGTCCACGCGATGTAGCTGATTTCTTCATATCAGTGCGCTCAACGTCAAATCCGAACCGTTCGCCGTTGCGAAACTGCCGCAACAATTGGTCAATGCACTTTCAATTCCTTGTCCGGTCTTCTTCTTGATGTTTTTGGATCCAGAATCATGGATATGGCACTTTTATTTCGTATTTCATCATACATGATGTCCACACACACACACACACACACACACACACAATTATGCTACTGAAATACACATGTTTCATACACAGCACTACCGGATACTTCCGCACATACGCGGTTATCACAACCACAAAGATCGGCGTACATTAGATAAGGTTCGCACGACATTTCGTGGATCTAAGTTTTTCAAGGCTGCAATTCATCGTTGCGACTAGGTGATCGCAATCAAAATTATAATACATTGAATCTGTATAGCGCAATAGTTAGCGTATAAACCTGCTGTGTTGAAGGTCGTAAGTTCTAATCTCGTCTAACGTCACGAAACTTCTTTACTGTAAATCTAATCAAAAGAGATTTTTATTCAGTTTGTTTGTTTAAATGTAATCTTTTTAAATTTCCAATTCCTTGTCACGTTATTTTCATCATCGTACTGACTTTATTTGCTTTTATTTTTCTACCTATCATTCTTTTTTCGTCTGGAATCTGCCTGTATCGTCTATAATCTGAAACAATGTGCCAATGAAGACTACTCATTGGTTGGTAACGCGGCAGCTCGTGTAACCAGTGAGAGGATCTCAGGTAATCAATGATAGTGAGATATTACAGTTAACTTTTAGCACTGAAAGTGAACTTTTTCTGTTCAAATGGTTCAAATGGCTCTGAGCACTATGTGACTTAACATCTGACGTCATCAGTCCCTACAATGGGGGAACTACTTAAACCCAACTAACCTAAGGACATCACACACATCCATGTCCGAGGCAGGATTCGAACCTGCGACCGTAGCGGTCGCGCGGTTCCAGACTGAAGCGCCTCGAACCGCTCGGCCACACTGTCTGGCACTTTTTCTGTCTTTAGTTCGCTCGTAGAGGTTAGCTTTAATCGCCGTGAGCACAGCGATAATGATTTTAGTTCTGCCATAGATTGCTGACTACCGCTTTCTCTGACACATTGCACATCATCAGGATGTTCAAAATGTGTGTGAATTCCTAAAGGACCAAACTGCTGAGGTCATCGGTCCATAGACTTACACACTACTTGAACTAACTTATGCTAAGAACAACATGCACACCCATGCCCGAGGGAGGACTCGAACCTCCGGCGGGAGGACCACGCAATCCGTGACATTGCACCTCAAACAGCACGGCAACTCCGCGCGGCCGTGAAGTTGTGGTAGGAGTTTAAATTCAGGGCTACAAAACGCGTCTCCTGACGCAGTTCTGTGATTAGCCACTTAAAATCATCTGTCGACAAAGGATCTCGCATTTGACGGCCACTTCCAACATTGCTCCGAAATTCACATTAACAGCATTTGTCAAGTGACTTGCCGCGTTTGTGTGTTACCTGTAACCGAGCGCTAGCCATCGGGCGACGTGGCAACAAGGTAGTGGCAAGTGACAGACGTCAACTGTCAATGGACTATAGTAATATCAAGAGGGACGAGAGCAGACGAAGTTGTTTGAAAAGATCATACCTATTGCCGCACGTAACAAAACTGAAAATGAGTGTTCTGTCTTCTAGGAGAGATAATACACATTTTGCTAGCATAACCAGATGACTTGGTTTTATATGTCACATTTCTCAGTAACATACATCAAAAACAAAATAAATTCTGTGTTCTTCAACTATTTTTGGCGTGCTGACGACATAATTTTTATCTGGTACAAACTGTCGACATACAGCCGAAGACAATTTCAGGTATTTCCGCACTTAGATTGCCAGACAATCGTGACTTATTTAGTTTTAAAACTGAAAATAGTTCTTTCAAACACAGATGTCGGTCGAAATACTGCAGTACTCTTGAAAATTCAGTATGGAGATGGGGAAAGCAATGTAGATATGCTGGGCAGTTACAACACCAAAGGGGTGTGCACATGCACGGCGCCGCTTTCAGCTGAAAGGGCAAACGGTCACGAAAATAGCTCGAAAACAGATGTAAGACCGGTAGTGACCTCAAAACGTTTAGGAAATTAACCTTGTAATTCTATCATGACCCAATGAATTCTTCAAACCTTGCGTTTTCTTTAACATCATATCTTAGGAAACTGGACTGCTTGGCAAATTGTGCCCCTCCTACAACTCGATTTTCTTCTTAAAAGCATACCCACAAAATCAGAAATAAGTTGCTTCTCACCTTGCAATGTCTTATTTTGGGCAGTGTGCAATAACGTCTACTTAAACCGCGAGGTCTGTAATCCATTCTAGATGTTCTAATTTTTATTCCAGTACTCATTTTTCCTTCATAAATTCAACAGCGAGTTATAAATTGAAAATTCGTTCCAGGCTTAAACTGCTTACTTTGAAATAATATAAAGCATCCACACTCTTCGATCAGTTCCACCGAAAACAGGTGCAACTACTACGTGTACCATCAATTTCTTCACGTACTCCATGCCTGAAAATTTAGCACAGTGCTACTTGATGTACAGAACAATACATTCCATCTGGCGATTGTCGTAAATTCTTGCTCTTCCATTGTCAACTAAATTCTTAAATTTTTTCTCCATAGTATTGTAATGTCGTTGCACAGCAAATTTGCAGTACTCGTCACTTACGCGACTGCATAATATATACTGAGAATTCTCATCCCTCTCTCCTGTAACTCCCATTCATTAAGGCTTGCGAGGAAAGATAGCTAGACTACCGCCTTGCGGGGCAGCCGCGCGGTCTAAGGGCGTCTTGTCACGGTCCGGGCGGCTTCCCCCGTCGGAGGTTCGAGTCCTCCCTCGGGCATGGGTATGTGTGTTGTCCTTAGCGTAAGTTAGTCTACGTTAGATTAAGTAGGGCGTAAGCTTAGGGACCGATGACCTCTGCAGTTTCGTCTCATATGACCTTACCACAAACTTCCAAATTTTTTTGCTAGACTGCCTGTTTTTGCGCAAACAGCAAATGAAGTTATGAACGTCCTTCATATTTCAAACATATATCGAAGAATAAACAGTGTTGAAACCACGATTGTACAAAGAGCTGTACCAACCGAAAAACGCCACACCGCAGTACTCAAGAAACATGACGCCGTTCCGGTTAAAACGAGAAGGACGAACAAAGCCGAAACAGGTCGAGCCTTGGCCCTCACACCCTGTACGCGTAAAGTTAGCCACGCCGTGACCTGCCCTGCCCTACTGAACTTTTAAATTCATTGATGCAACCCAGAACTTAACCGCGTGAATTAATACTAGGAGTGGTGCAAGCACCTATTATTTTACTGAGAAATTTAAACCCATCCCGACTTTGCAACGGAACAAGACTCCGAATAACCAATCTCAAAAGTTTTTGATCGAGTGCGCAGTACTAGCTGACTGTGGAACTGGACAAACGGATTTGAAACTAGGAGTACCAATGATATTCACAGACTTAACTTTGCATTTCATATGCTAGCAGCTCCCTATAAAACTCGCCTTTGGTATAACAATTAACAAAGCACAGGGCCAGACACTGAACTTTATTAGAACTGATCAAAGTGTGTGTCGTTTTCGTATGTGCGGTCCTATCACGTGTGACAAAACGTAATAAATTCTCTTTTGCACCTGTTCCTGAAGAAGTTATCAGTGCAGTACACAAAGAAATACAGGGTGTATCAAAAATAATCATCCGATTTGAAACGTTCGTATTTCTGGAGCTAAGAAACATAAACAATATATTTTGTTTTTTTAAGAACGGAATGCTCAAAAAGTTTTGTTTCATACCTTTTCCTAGGTGTTCAACATGCCCCCCTTGACTTGCACGGCATATGTCAACGCGGTATTCAAATTGTTCCTACACTGCAACGAGCATGTCTTGAGTTACAGCTTCCACAGCTACTGTTATGCAATGTCTCAGTTCATTCATTGTTGTTGGTAACGGAGGCACATAAACAGAATCTTTTATAAATCCACACAAGAAATAATCACATACAGTACACTCCGGTGACCATGGAGGTCAATAATATAAGGCTGAATCATTTGGTCCAGTGCGACCGATACATCGTTCAGTAAACGTTTTACTTAAAAATTCCCGCACTTCCAGATGCCAGTGTGGTGGTGTCCCATCCTGCTGGTAAATGAAGTCGTTCGAATCAGTCTCCAACTGTGGAAAAAGTAAGTTCTCAAGCACATCGAGATGTGAGCTTCCTGTGACAATGTTCTCGGCAAATAAAAATGGACCATACACTTTTCCCCATGAAACTGCAAAAACACATAAAATTTCGGAGAGCCCCTCTCATGTTGTACAACTTCATGTGGTTGTTCTGTACTCCATATTCTCACATTATGACGGTTCACTTTTCCATTTAAATGGAATGTTGCCTTGTCACTAAACACTAAGCGTGGAAGAAAACTGTCATCCTCCATCTTACCAAGAACGAAATTACTCGTATGTAAACGTCAACGCAGCACATGTCAGACGGGCATCGTGGGCATGTTGAGCTGTCGATCTGCACGGCGAACGGATTTCTGCGAACCCCTCGTGAAACTATGGCGGATGCGTACGATGTCTGTGTCAGACACTCGGTGACGGCCCGTCGATTCACTAACAACCTGTTTCTCGGAAGTGTTCATGCCACCGTCGAATGCTCTTCGCTGGAGGATCCACCCCATACCTAGTACGAAAGTCACTCTGGACAGTTATTACTGACCCACACTGCGCAAAACTTAGAACACAAACCGTTTTCTGTTGTCCAGATACCATTTTTACTGGAAAAGTTTGCTCTTTCCAACAGCACGTTGTTCACGCACATATCTCAACTAACGTAATAGTTATCATTTTTCAAATCGGATGATTCTTTTTGATACAGCTGTATTTTAAGTACACATAAAATATCTGCCGGGCCGTAGTTAAAACATAAATAATAATCTTTTAAGGGTTACTTCTGGAGGATAAATGCAACAAATTTTCTTCGATTTTCTATACAAATATAATCACCACTTGAATTTGGATTTCATATTCAGCTAACTAACGTTCTCTGATTTTTAATTGTAACAGTGAGCCATAGATAAAATGACCGTTACATCACACGAGTCGCCCGGAGGCAGATCCTGCTGTACCCGTGCGAATTCGGGGCGGGTCATTAATTTTGAGTAGATACAGAAGTTAAACTACTGAACTGGATATTAATGGTAGAAAGATAAACGTAAAAATCGGAAGGGGAATGACAAAGAGACTCTCTCTCTACAGCCATACTTATTTAATACGTTCAGCGAGGAGGCAATAACAACAATGAAATGAAAGATGACTGGAATCAAAGTAAATCGTATGGCATATTTACTGTATCAGATTTGCCGATGATATTGCAATAACGACGGACTCAGAGAAGGAACTAAATAAAATACTTGAGAACGTAAATCAAGAGGTAACAAAACTAAAACTAAAAATAAGTAGCAAGGAGGCAATAGTCTTGGTTATTAGATGATGTAAGAATAGGCAGTGAGAAACTCGAGGAAGCAAAAGAATTTCATTATCTCTGTAGTATTGTGGGAGATAACAACAGATGTCTCAAGAAAATCAACAGAAGAATAGCACTGGCCAAGAGCACCTTCCACAATAAGAAGGACCGTCTGCTGCACAAGCACATAAGCATCCACACCATGAAAATGTTTGTAAAAACCTTTGTAAGGAGTGTCCTGACATACGAGTTTGAAAGCTGTCCGTTAGTGAAACAGGACAACGCTCGCCTAGAAACTACGGAAGTGTGGTTCCGGGGGGACAGTTACAGGAACTAGCTGGACTGACAGAAAAACGAATGGACAGTTCTACGCGTCATGGGGTATATTCGATATGTGTCGTCGGTTTTGACCAGTGATGTAATACAGGGTGAGCAGAAAGTCTTGCCCTGATTATAACAATTTATTACAGAATAACCGTTTGACATAATAATTTACATTTGATGCCTTAACAGAGGTTAGTGTTACTTTTTTTTTCTTAAGACCACTTACCTCAACGTGTGCTCCCTTGGTAGCTCGGAGAATGTCGAGGCGGTATTCCAGTTCCTGACATGTGTTTCGTAACATGTGTTCTGTCACAGTAACCACAGCAGCTTGTATCCTAGCCGTCAGTTCGTCGACGTCAGCAACTGGTGTGACGGAGACGCTGTCCTTGATATAGCCCCAGAAAAAAAGTCAAGGGGTGTAATGTCCGGATCGGTGGATTGGAAGAAACGGTCCAACACACTGGCCACCACGCTCTCCAGACATTACGCCCCTTGACTTTTTTTTCTGGAGCTATATCAAGGGCAGAGTCTTCGTCACACCAGTTGCTGGCCGGCTTTGGTGGCCGTGCGGTTCTAGGCGCTACAGTCTGGAACCGCGTGACCGCTACGGTCGCAGGTTCGAATCCTGCCTCGGGCATGGATGTGTGTGATGTCCTTAGGTTAGTTAGGTTTAAGTAGTTCTAAGTTCTAGGGGACTGATGACCACAGCAGTAAAGTCCCATAGTGTTCAGAGCCATTTGAACCATTTTTGGACCAGTTGGTGACGTCGACGAACTGAAGGCTAGGATACAAGCTTCTGTGGGTACTGTGACAGAACACATGTTACGAAACACCTGGCGGGAACTGGAATACCGCCTCGACATTCTCCGAGCTACCAAGGGAGCACACGTTGAGATTTACTAGCGTTTAAGTGGTCTTAAAAAGCTAGTAACACCAAACTATGTAACGGCATCAAATGTAACTTATGTCAAACGTTTATTCTGTTATAAATTTTTGTAATCAGGGCAAGACTTTGTGCTCACCATGTATTTTGTTGTTACTTGCTGAAGCTAACGAATGTGAAAGCAAAAAAAAATTGGTTGAGGTGACAGACCGATCTGTAGCTTAAGACCGTATGAAAAACTCATCATTCACATTACGTTATGGTCGCCTTATTCGTTATGCCATTTGTCGCACGTTTCCTGCGTTACTGTTCAAATGTGACGACTCGTAATGAATATTCCTATTTATCCGGTTCTACAAGAAGCAGGAGATAAGAAAGAACTACCGAAAGTTATTGGCCGGCGCGAAGCAAAACCCACTGGACACTTAATTAGACATGGCAGTCTTTCACAAAACATCTTTGAAGGCTGTGGACACTGCCACTCCAGTAGAGATTGGTTCACATAGATATTTACATTGTGTGTGCGTCCTGGGCCAGGGGGGCTGGTTCTTTAGGCTTTATTTAATAATTCAGAAATAATCATGAAGAAACTAAACTGTTTTGTGTATTCAAAAACGCACGGTATTACACTGGCTATATATGAGTGGTGATTTTACTATCTTTTCAATATTTTATTAGGTGCAACCTGTTTCTGCATATCTTAACGGAGTTTAAACTAGCTACAAGTGCTTATGAAGCAGTTGTAATATCAAGTTCACAACGTTTCATTTTTAGTAAATTCTGTGTGCCACTGTAGAATTCAGTGGTTTCAAATGAAAAGGAATCGGTATATTATGTATCTTCATAAATGTAGGTATCCTTTCTTTAGCAGCTGAAAATGGTTCACCCTTTCACATATTTAGCAGACAGATCGAACGCCAGAAGTGCTACACGCATAACTGCTCGTAAGTTGGGGTGGCCTCCAGACTGGAAATCGAATTTCGATAATCGTCAATGTCTCTCGGAATTCTGATGCTTCCCGCCAAGTCATTGCGTGTACAATCAGAACAGTCTTTCTGAAACCGCTCCTTTAGTTACGGATGACTTATTTTGTTTAAAAGCTAGAGGCTCTCTCGTAAGAATGCGTTAGATCGGCGGGTAGAGCGATATATATCTTGTCCATAGAACTGACATGGAACTGCTTATATTCTGCTTCTTGTCGCCCGTATGACAAAGGTAATCTTAGAGGTGAACATTCTACTTGTGCTGAATGAAATATTTTACTCAATGTTGCTGTAAGAGAGTGTAAGGGCGAATCTTCGGTCCAAAATAATCAGTGTTATTAACCTTCTATGCGTGACCTACACCATTCGCCCATTTACATACTCTGGGTCCATTGGTTCAAATGGCTCTGAGCACTATGGGACGTAACATCTGAGGTCATCAGTCCCCTATAACTTACAACTAATTAAACCTAACTAACCTAAGGACATCACACACATCCATGCCCGAGGCAGGATTCGAACCTGCGACCGTAGCGGTCGCCCGGTTCCAGACTGAAGCGCCTAGAAACGCATGGCCACTGCGGCCGGCGGGCCATTGGAACCATTATATCTAATATAAGCTTCTAAATGAAAACAAGCTCTTTTTTAATATTATCTTGAACGAATATTTGGTAATAAGATTTATCAATATAAAACATGTGACATCATTTTATTAAGTAAAAAACAGTATATTTTTAATCCTGAATCATTTTCTTTAAATAAATTACAATATGAAAACTGAGAAATAAGCCACCATTACTATTTATCATGCCACCACTATTATTTATCACAAACTTTTCACAAATTAGTGTTATAATATTGATAAAGAACTAATCATCAAACAAAGAAAACATTAATTTCTGTAACTGTTGCACACCACACTGGTATGTTCCTGGCAGACATGTTTTGAGCACTTCCAGCACAGTATCTTTGTTTTCCTGTCATATGAAGCGCGTTCGATGACGACCCACCGTACTATTGCCTTTACTACTGCTGAATTGCGTCTGAGGTTCTCCAAAGTTCGGTATATGGATTTCTGTAGAAGGGATTACATGATCTTCTGATCTTACTGAATATTGCAAGAGAGCATACCTGACGAATGGGGGGATCAATTTTAAGTCTTTCATACAGCAATTAAAAGTTAAAACTCCCTATGGGTCCGTTGGACCCAGGATACACATACTGGAGTTAAGTGTCAAGGAATATTTAGTGACTGATTAATCTTTAGCTCAAGATACATTAACACACCGCTCTATCATGTGTCAGATACCTCTCCACCCACAAAAAACCTCTATCGGCTAATGAGTGTAGAAGTGAACAAACCTAATGGGTGCATGTTTGCACATGAATGAAATCAGAGAAGTCAAATCGAAAATTACTTGGAGGTACGATAGGGGCAAAAGATGACAAAGGTGAAATATTTGCATGAAGGTAAATTTTTCTCGGTTTCATTAACTGGGATATCATTAATTGGGATATAATCCACTATCCGACTTTTTTGCCCCAAAAAGTCTGGGAAGTTTCCACACGTGTAAGACATGCTGTGAGGATGCAGGCAACGCCGAAATGTCCTGTTCGGGGACTGTATGCATGAACTTGTACTGCATATTACACACACTGACAAGTGTTTCAATTTTTGCTCATTCAGTAAAAAAACCAGAGGATGTGCTTTGCATATTTGCTGTGCAAGTTTCGTCTGTGTACATACATAGCCAATGACGTTACGTCTGTAAGTGTGCAGATCATTCACAACTGACTTAAGATTTTGTCTTAGGATCAAATATTATGATTGGTTTTTTTCTTCTTTTGAATACAATGTAACATTCACCAGTAGGTTTTTTCTATACAAGGTTAAATATGCACCGAGGCTATGACGTGTATGCACGGTCACACATGTTCCCTGTATGCGAAGTGTAGCCAGCCATCATCACTTTCAAAAAAACAGAGCCCATGGCAATTTTCGTAGAACAGTTTGAACTTCCTGTACTTCACATCAGATTCATACTTTTTTAACACACTGGGAGGTTCTACATACTCCAGATCATATTAGTGGTTATATGCTGCAGCCTACATACTCTGTTTTTATGATACAAGATGGTAGTATGTCCATATTCTTGTGTGAGGCGTGCCTGATCCACAGCTTACTCCAGTTCTTTGAACAGTAGTTCGTCTTATTTCTCTATTTAATTTCACGTATGCTAATGAATTGCAAACAATGAAGTAAAAAGGCTTCCATCGAGTATCACGGCTTCCATCGAGTATCACTAGAATCTTGCAGTAATAGTAAATTTTTAGCCTCTTGTCATAAGTCACAAGGCAAAGAGAGTGAAATCCATACGTTTATGGTCGTTGTAAGGAAACAGTCTGTATAGTGTTTTAATGTTTCAAAAGCCCGGCCATCCTGATTGCGATCAGTAGATGTCGTAAAAGTTTCCAAATACCTTCAAGCAGTTTACAGCAATGGTTCTGAGACCCGGTGTGATTACCCACAGAGGGATAACATGTAATTTTCAGAGACGTAAAAGCAAAAGGGTTTGACTGTGTTTCGGACATAAAACTTACATTATTTTTAAAATATCATTACTCTGTCACTGTTTATTAAAGCTGTAATACTGCTTACGTAAGTTACCACTAATTACAATTTTTCAAATACTACCGTTAACACGTGACACAATATACTGGAACAAATATATGAACATCTTCTTCCTCACATAGTTCACGCACTACACACATATTTTATACTTTGTACCAGGCAGGTACAGAGTAAAATAAGACACATACGCATCACATATGTTTAAATACCTCGTGAAAATGCCTTCTCCAGCTTTTACGTAGTTTCCATAGCGAACCAGAAATTGCTTCATTATTCGCTTCGCAATCGACAAATCAACTATCTGACATCAGAACAGGAACCGTGTAATGATGCCTGCACTGCTGTATGGCCTGCACATTATTATTAACATTATTAGTACTACATATCATAATTGTTGTTAGGGGCAGTAGTTATACACGAAGCATTAGCAGCTTGTAGTCTTCCAATTTCCGTCAAAATGGTTCAAATGGCTCTGAGCACTATGGGACTTAACTTCTGAGGTCATCAATCCCCTAAAACTTAGAACTATTTAAAACTAACTAACCTAAGGACATCACACACATCCATGCCTGAGGCAGGATTCGAACCTGCGACCGTAGCGGTCGCGCGGTTCCAGACTGTAGCGCCTAGAACCGCTCGGCCACCACGGCTTGCCAATTTCCGTCAGTTTAGCAGTATGGAGTCTAGTATTCAAATGTTTTACGAATAGTAAATACAGGACTGACATTTTAACTTGGCCGGCTGATGTGGCCGAGCAGTTCGAGGCGCTTCAGTCTGGAACCGCGCGACCGCTACGGTCATGAGTTCGAATCCTGCCTCGGGCATGGATGTGTGCGATGTCCTTAGGTTAGTTAGGTTGAAGTAGTTATAAGTTCTAGGAGGCTGATGACCTCAGATGTTAAGTCCCATAGTGCTCAGAGCCATTTAAACCATTTTAACTTGGTTGATTTCAAATGGGGTGCAGGGGTGTGGGTGAAGTAAGTGTCGATAAGGAAAGGAATGATGCCGACAAAGCATGTTTTGTAACAAGTTTCTGTCCTCTATATGGACAGTTAGCCTTCTTTTCTTAGGAGTTGTAGGTAGTACTCATGACGCACTGAGATGCATTCTACATAAAAAAGGTAGTTAGACATAAACAGTAACAACTGTCTCACTGAGTCATTAGTTTGTGGTTTAATGAAACACCTATAGAAACTAATGTGCAAAAGTGCTGAGAGAAAATTATTTTTCATTGTAAAGTTTAGCCGCTAATATTGACAATGGTGGCAAGGGGATGGGGGTACAAGATGGTGTATCTGACCTTACTCAGAAAAGTCAGGAGCCACTTGTACAGATTTTCCGTTAAAACTCTGCGTGAAACAAAGAAAAACACATTTTACGTAATTTTATAATTATCGTTTTTTTAAACGAGTTTTTTTATCAAAATCATGTCATATATAGCCTATTTAATACCGAGTGTTTTCTGAATACACAGAACATTTTTAGTTTCTCCATGATTATTTGTGACTTATTAAATATAATGAACCCACCTGTGTGCCTTTGCATGCGCACGGAGTGTGACGCTATTGTCACTCGAGTGGCAATATCTACTGCGATCTTTGAAGGCAAGATAGTAGGGAAGAAAACAAGGGGACGACCGAGTATATCATATTTAAAAATATGATCAATGAAATGTGATGCTTTTCATACATGGATATGAAAAGAGGAAGCCATCACTTGAAGGAAATATCACTCTCACAAAACTCAACAAAAGAAAAGCGGTTGAAAAATTACGTAGCCATGTGGTAATATTAAAGGACATACAGAAAACAAGTGCGGTACTGACTGGCGAATTAATGTTGCTGAAGTTGATTAAATGCATTTTTTCAAAAATGCTGAGGTTACAACTAATTTAAAATAAACCCAACGCTGCTATTACCATAACACATGACAAGGCTTAAGCTTTAGCATTGTTCCGAATGACAGAAATGTTTGCAACGATAACTGGGAGCCCCAATAGTACCTCTTGTGCATTGTGTACGAACTAGTGACAGTTTATCTCTTTACGAACCGCTTTTCTCACTGCGAATGTGTGTTCGGAAAGAACAGCGACAATATATAAACGTGGTTATGTTTGATGGGACTTTTTCCCCTTATTGCATATTAGTCAGGTTCAATTTTACTTTTGACATGATCCTTTTTAGAAATTACCTACTAGTTTTACGCCGTTGTAATTACATCTTTTTTCCTCTTCCTCTTTTCACAGTTATATACAGGTAGGGTCACGATGGCGCAAATTGAACGTAATTCTGTCATTTCTTCACCATACTCTGTAACTGCAAACTGCTTAAAATATAATTTTTAGAGTACAGTGGCGTGATTTATGATAGCTGTCTCCATTTCAGTTGCACAGATATGTAGTATATCGCCATGTCTTTATACAGCAGTGAAATGATCATCAGTTTTTGAACAATACAAACATCAATGCTAAGATTATTCTTATCTAACAATCCTACAATTCAGTTTCAAGTACGAAAGGAAATAAAATTACATTTTAATCGATCTGTAATTACTTGAAAATGAGGAAACAAAAAAGGGAAAGTGAGCTTCACAGAGCGCGTTTTCGAAATCTGCTGAATAAATATGTCTGCTGTTTATAGTTAACAATATTCTCCCTTATTCTGAACGACTTGAAGCGCGTAGCAATATGACTACTTATGATTGGCCTCACAACACATACTGCTAATGTGTAATTAATTGTATTTATCATAACACGCGAATGGTCATCGACAGCGTTGACTTATAAGGAATAAATCCTATATAACATTAAATTAAAACAAGTAATAGACACTTCCTACCTCTCATTAACTTAGGACGATGTTCGGCAAATCGTTTCATGAGACGAACTCGAAAACGAATAATTTTCTTTTGAAGGACTGTATCTTTCGTAAATGCAGTATAACCGCAGCCTGGTACAATAGTTACTTTCATAAGTCAATAATCCTCAGACAGCAGACTCTGAATTGCATAGTAACTCTGGAAAATGTGTACAATCGTTGTATATATTCGTAGAGTAAATATCTCTGGAGTAAGCATTCACGTGCGCAGAACAGATTCTGTGTTGTCAACATACATTGCCGGCCTGGTCACGTGATCTCGGGACGACGTGTGTTTGTCCGTATAGCGCCCTATATATTTCGAATGTCACTACATCCCTAGTACAGACGGATTCTTTTCGTACGTGTTGGATTATTTATATATGTTGCGCAGACATTTTAACAGTATCCATTTGATACCGGGAATAAACCAGCTACGTAACTTATAAGGGAAAGTGATATTACATTCTGCTTCTTTGCGATAGGTGTCATAGTTCAGATGCACTCGATTTTTGGTAGTTTTTGCTATGATACGGCACTTTATAGTATTACAGAGCCTGACGTACATTTTTGATGTGAGAGTCCTGCAAAACGACTTGACAGTACGCTAGTACTTTTGCAAGTGTCCGAAAAACACCGAATTTGCACACATTAGCGATTATACCCTTGCTAATTCGTCCTTTTTTCTTGTATTTCTGCGTATTTATTTTCTCGTTTTTGCGACCTATAGCACAATTTTTCTTACTCGTGGCACTTTGAGGTATTTATTTAACGCATTTTAAGTACTTGCTCCCAGTTTATTAAATAAATAGTAGACTGAGTAATCTATATACATAATAGACAAGTCACTGATAAATGCCTGGAGGATAGTATTTACTAAAACAACTAACCTTTCCTGTCCCACAAGCAAATCTACGAGAGGAAGGATTGTAAGCTTTTGTACGAGCCGAAATATCTGTTATATAGTCATAAAATCGTAGAAAAATAGGTCTACAGAATCAAGCCTTAATTATAAGGCGTCTCGAAATTTTTAAACATATACAGTGTCTCTTATTAATATGATAACTATAATTAGAGCTACATGGTATGTACCCATGAAAAGTTACTATCCCTCCTTTCACATATTTTTCTTTGCATCCGTAGCAACAACAGTAACTCACCCTCGCTATTGCACTATCAACAAACGGTGAAACACAACAAAAACTCTTGACATTATAAATTCCAAATGCTGCAGAAAGCACACACGCACAGCGAAGTCCCGATAACACGTGACAATCCTGGTTTAATGTTGACAACATGCGCAGAACGTAATGCTCACTCCAGAGATATTTACTCTATGTATATATTGTGTAAAGTACTCGCGACGTACACATAAAGCATCCTTCATCAGCAAAGATACTGCACTCATACCGGCATCTCACTGCACATTAAAAATTCAGATTACGAAAGATGTTGATAACAACATTGTGCATGTGACTTTCAAAATTAAATTACAGATCTTTTAAGACATGTGATACAAAATGTAGAAGATATCGATAATAATTCGATTAAGATAATTCGTTCGTTAAACGCTTACAGAAAACGAGTTCAACAACTTAGATTTTTTAAACTACTTTCGAAAAAGATATCATTAAATATTTGGAAACATTTTGAAAGTATAATGACAGATGTCGCAGAATATTAATACAAAATGGCACTTTCAGTTATTTAAAATTAGTATACAGATTCTTTCAACCTCTAGCAACTTCCTGCATTAAAAAAAAAAGTTGTGCCAGAGTACCGTGTAGTGGTTGCCGTAGTGGCAAACGTATCGCGTAAATTCAAGCGGTGTAGACGTTCGGGAAACTGCCGCAGTTGATTTGATGACTTGTCGTCATGTTGCTGAGTTGTAGTAACAGGCCATGGGAATGTCTGACAGGGTTGGGGCGCAATATTTTTCTTTGTGTTTATTCGGCATCTCCCAATTTTTCTTCCACGTCTTTTTAATATTTGCCTTTATGCTACATTGACTTTAAGACACTTCCCGGATGTATCAGTCTCACTTCCCAAATTACGCAACGTGTCAGTGTTGCACATTCCTACATGCACCTCGATCCAAACGAAATAAATGTACTTCTTTCACGGGAGAGCTCTGCGAACTGATACCAAATTCCGTCACGTATTCATTGACATATGTATTTACCAGTTCTGATGTTCAACAGATAGGCGCATACTTCTCAAATCTAATAGTATTAAAGAGCCTTTCGTCTGTTAAAGTACAAGCATAGTACACTACCTTCAATTCAGCAATGGACTCTGCCGGGGTCATCGAAGTTTCAGTAGGAAGTTTAAATATTTTCGGGTGTCTCGTTGTGGAACAAGTGGAACGCGAAGAACACAGTATCTACTGTTGTATGCGTAGAGCCATCAGTACAAGTATGTACTGGATCGGATCAGTAATATCGAAGATATATAAAGATTCTTATTTTATCAAGTTACTTCGTGACTTTTCACTATGAGCCACATAAATTACATGCTGGGCATGCAAAGGGCTTGAAACGGGATTTCACAAGTTTGAACCATCTTCATTGATTCGATGTTGGACAATTTACCCCATGTTAGAAAACTGTCATAGCTGACTGGAGTTCATTGTCTTCCTCTGGTCTCAGTGAGTATGTCCCTATGCCGTTTGGTTGTCGAAACTTGATGATATCTTATATTCTCTTTTACGTATCTGATTACAAAACCTTGTCCTCCAATCTGAAGCGCTAGTTTTCTGGACTCTACCATGAAAGAGTTTGCTCTCATTCAAACGAGGCAAATCCGAAGGCAACCGTACTGATGTTTGCCTTGTCTTGGGCATTTTAGCATTGTAACAGAAGTTTTTAAAACAGCTATTGTAAAACGTCGTACGTCGACAACTCTGTCTACGACGCAAACGTCTGAAAATGGGATGAACATAAAACGATTGTACTCTCAAAAACACGTCTTTTGTTGCCTAATTTGTTGGCGCGGGCAGGAAATGGGTTCCATTCACATCGGAACGTTACCCCATAAACATTAACGTCACGTACGCTATAGTTTTGACCTCCTGCGGTAAGAGTACATCAGGCCCCTGGCTCACCAAACGTTGCCCATGCCTGGTATACAACATCAGTAAGATGATAGGACCCCGTGTTACAGAAAAATATTTGACTGGGGATGGGTAATTTCTGAACTCACTAATCTGTTTGCAGAAAATAAATGCGTGGTGTAACGAAAATCCCCATTGATGTATGAGTACAAAATAAAATGATCAGTCTTTGGAAGCGGTAACATCAGTCAAGTATCTGGGTGTGACTATTCGAAATGATCTCAAATGCAATGATCAGATTACACAAGTAACGCGTAAGGCGAACTCTAGATTGCGGTTTATTCAAATAGTTCAAATGGCTCTGAGCACTATGGGACTTAACTTCTGAGGTCATCAGTCCCCTAGAACTCAGAGCTACTTATACCTAACTAACCTAAGGACATCTCACACATCCATGCCCGAGGCAGGATTCGAACCTGCGACCGTAGCGGTCGCCCGGTCCCAGACTGTAGAGCCTAGAACCGCTCGGCCACTATGGCCGGCTGCGGTTTATTGGTAGAATCCTAAAGCGATGCACTCCTTCAACAAAGGATATACGTTAGTTCGTCCAGTGTTAAGAGTACTGTTCGTCTGTATGGGACCCTTACCAGTTGGGTCTGATTCAAGAGATTGAGAAGGTCCAAAGAAGAGCGGCAAGATTCGTGACTGGTAACGAGAGCGTTAAAAATATCATAGAAAGTTTGAAGCTGGACACACTTGCAGATAGACGGCGTGCTAAACAGAAGGGGCTGCTCACTAAATTCCGAAATCCAAACTTCGCCGAGGATGTAGAGCATATATTATTACCACCAACTTTCAAATCGCGGAATGATCATCATTCAAAGATAAGGGAAATAAGAGCTCGTACTGAGGCGTTCAGACAGTCGTTTTTCCCACGCGCGATCCGCCAGTGGAACAGAGGGGGGAATATGACTTTGACGCTAATTGTGCCCTTCGCCACACACCGCTTGGTGGCTAGCGGAGTGTATATGTAGATGTAGATGTAGAATATGACAGAAGTTCTTTCTGATGAAATGCTAAAGTCTTTTTTAGGCAAACATTCTTCTGTGAATAAATACTTCACGAAGTTATGCTTTAGCTATATTCGATAAGGCATGACAGCAAACGCAGACATCATCGTAATGTTAAAGAAACGGCAGTTAAGCTGTAGGATGTTTTCTAAATCCCGTGCAACTGACTATAAAGGGCTCCTGGGGGTAGAACGCTTCAGAGAATCCTAGTGTCAAATACTTATTTTCTGCGTGTTATTCAAATCACGCTTATTGACAGAAACGTTAAGACCCCGAATATTCAGGATACTGGAAGCAGAATTTGTCTTAATTTTTCAAGAAGAATGCGTATTTGAACATTGTTGTACGCTGACGTAATATGTAGGGAAAATAGAAACATCTGCAAACGTTCTTTCGATATCTGAAAAAAATAAGTTTTCTATTGTTACACAACAATCATGAAAACAAGTTGGTAGAAATTCACTACATTCATGGAAATGAGTCTTCCAAGAATGTTCCCTACAGCTGAATCCAAATCAACAGACGTGTAAGAAGCAGAAATAAGTGCTGTCGAGGGTGCGTCCCTGACAGGGTGTATACGGGGACAAGGAAAAAAAATTCCCGGATTATTCCCGGATTTCCCGTTTAAAAAATACGCTTTTTCCCGGGCGAAAATACACTTTTTCTGTGCTAAGTGACAGATTTTCCATAGATTTTCCCTCGGAACTGTAAAACTTATCAATTCTTTGAATGGTTAACGTTTTATACAATCGCGTAGAACTTCCCGAAAAAAAAAAGAGAAAGAAAAAGACTGGCAGAGAAGTTTTGGAGAGACTTTTAATAAAAAATAAAAAAAAAATAAAAGGAGAGAAGTGTTGGAAAGACCTTTGATTTGCAGCAACATATACGTTGCATATTTTCTTATTACAAAAGTATAAATTCGAATTGCACCAAACACAGCGCGTTAGTTTGCGGAGCGTTGAAACCGAGGTTGCGATGTCATTTTGTAAGCGAGTCATGTCTCAAGCCACGAGATCTCTTCAGCCGATGACAGCAGCTATGCAGAGCATTGAACACGTGTTATAGTCAGCCAATAGCAAGATCACTGGTTAAATAGCGCGAACACGCAAGAGGAAAAGTTAACGGTTTACATTAATGTACACAGTACCGTATATCTACAATAAAAGCTAAGCTTTCACATATAATATTATGTCTCTAAGATTAACACGCTACAACAGAAGCTTAGGTTTCACATGTAATATTGATCTTTTTTGCGTGTGTTATACTTTAAGATACATCACACAAATGTGCCAGTAAATTTAATATTATGACATAAATGTCTCGGCTCGAAATTCTTGTAAGTGGCTGGTCCTCAAACTGTTCAGTTTCGAAAGCTCTGTGATTTAGATATCCAACCCACTTTCTCACACGTAACATAATTCATCTTGCGTAAAAAGAAATTTACTTTGAAAGTAAAGCTTTTCTAACCACCGTTCGCAATACTATCCGAAGACTGTTAGAAATAGGTTCGATTTACCAGTTTCCAGAGAGCGCCAGAAAACAGGCATTATTGTGCGTGTGCAACTGCAGTGGTGTAGGAAGCCTGTATGTTCGTGTGTATAAAGCACTAAAAGAGCTTACATCACACCATAAACGAAACAGGGCATCAGAGGGTACTCCAAAGAACATCGGAATTTCGTAAACCATACTAAAATGCATAATTCGGCTTGAAGTGCGAATTGGCTTTTTCCAGATTCATAAAGAAGTATGTCCCAACTGATACTAAGCTTTCCAGTGTGGCTTTTGGGATGTAAATTTTCTTGGAGTACCAGTGCTCTACGATCTCATTTTTGGTTCTTTATTATGGCATAATGCCATGTATGGCAGAAGATGATAACGTGCACTTGAAATTCAGCGAAAAGTTGGAACTAGCCAATACTGTAGAATGAAACACTTCGTTTCAAATAAAATGATTGCCTCAGCGTAAAGATTAATAAAGCCAAATTTCTTTAGCAAACTTGCAAAAATAACTTCAATGTTCTGCAAGGCAATTAATGCTTGACTGCTACTAACTTGGAAATAAAATAAAATCAGGAAACTGAAATTAATAATATATTTTTGCCCTCCATAATTATGTGAATGTATTTTAATTCACTTGATAGCTCCCCCGCCACAGATATCCGTTTTGTTTTCATTTGACTTGGGAGCTGTACACGAAGAGAAGCAGCGAAATCACTTAAAGTAAACACGCGTCACGTGGAGGTTAACCCCCTCCCCACTACAACTCGGACAACTCTGTGCAAGCGTGAATCTGGCAGCTATGGCGCGCGAGAAAAATTTTTCTCGTTTGCATCTGGCTGCTTGCTACTGTTACCGACACAGTTAACAGTCAAACTTCAAGTAGCGGGAGAAGGTACTGCTTATACGCGAGTCAAATGCGCATGCGCAACAGATCGCTGGCAATTGGTCAAACGAACCTAATGTGAACAGTTGTGACGTCATGCTCATAGCAAGCAGTTTGTTACGAAGAATTACAGTCTGCGCCCTACGGCCTTTGACATATTTTTGCTATTTGCAAACGCTTGTGCGTGCACGGTTTTTTGTTGTTGTAAATTGCAAATTTCCTTTGTCACTAAAGTTTTATTTTTTTCCCCTCTCGTTTATACTTTATTGCTGCAGTATCATTCTCCAGTAGCAGGATACAATAACATTCTTTGCTAGAGAATCAATTCTGCAGCCAAATTAAAAAAATTTAACTGAAAGCTAAAACAATGAAAAATTCCCGGAATTCCGAAAAATTCCCGGGTTTTTCCCGGTTTTCTCCCGGATGAAAAAATTCCCGGGTTTTTCCCGGGTCGTATACACCCTGCCCTGAGTATTTCTTAGGGTGAGGTTTTAAAATTCGCAACCTGTAAACAGTTAAGTGGGAGGTTAGCTACCGTGGAGTAAACATTGTACAATTCTGACAAGACGGTGGAGCAGTCTTATCTGCAACAGGATCCAGCCACAAACGTTCGATCGACTTTACGACAGCACTTCTCTATGCACATTTTGTTTAAACATTAGCGAAGCTAGCATCAGTGTTCACACTGCTGCAGTACTGGATCACGATTCCTTCTTGCTCTGCTTAAGAAGCCTTTCGCAGTCGTGTTCTCTGTTTTGTACTCTCAGATATCGTTGAACGTTCTATTCCTTACAAGTTATTTAGAGCGAGCCTACGGTTTGCTATAGCTTTTGTGCTCTAAACATTTCAGTTTAAATATAAATAATATGAATGAATCCTTTCTATTGCAAATGAATTTTTTGTCATCTCAGTAGCCTGACAGAATTACAGTTATCACATGACATTTAACGTGACGCCAGATTCCCTTTACTGTATCACTATGTGGGTGTTTCGTAGCTGTCTGCTGTCATAATGCAACTTCATGTTTATTGAATTTCGTGGTGGCTAAATCATTAACATGATTTTGCCTTATGAATGGCATTAGTAACTTTAATTTCCGGTAAACAACACATATTTCCCATTTATTGAGGAACGACTGAATGTGAGTCTCAGAACTATTCTCAGAATGGAGACAATGAAATAAAGTGTTAAAATGTACCTAACAGTGGTTTCATGTGAATTCAGAATATATCTGAGACACCTCGCTGCGTGTCTCAAAATCCTCTACTCACTGCTCTTGAGCACAGGAAAACAAATTTCATAACAGCATTATTTACTTCCATTACTCACACATACCTATACACTTAATATAATCTAGACCTACGGTTCACATTGAAAAGTAAAATCTTCTAAAATCTATGTTGCAGATAAGATTCTATTCATAATCTGTTACTGATCGCTTCTAAAATTAAATGTATAAAGAGATAAAATACCATATACACATTCTCAGTTTATAATAAAAGTTGTGCTCTTGTTGAGCTGGAGGCACTTACAGTAACGTTGCGGCTATCCTGGCCAGTCGACATAGCAGGGTTTCAGGACGTCTTCCACAGGATGTGTCATCACTGGAGTAATGCATTGAGCTGAGGATGGATTTCAGGTCATGCCCGGAATAAAAGTGTACCAGCGGTATAAAGAGACACTGGTGAGTCTAGAAAACAATAAGATACTATTTGAGATTCAAGACAATGCTATTTATGAAAATACAACAACGTCTTTATTATATTATTTTATAGGAATGGGTATTGTCTCACACACCTCTATTAATGCACTCGTACGCGTAGAACATGTATTCAGACATCTAAGTTAATCACAAAGACATCTACAGTCTTTTCATACCTACATCAGTATTTCACTGTTGTCAACATTCCCCCAGCACTAGCACATTGTCATGGAATTATCCGAGCGCTTTTGATGAAACGCTGCCATGTAATTTTTCGATCACTTAAAAAAAAAAAGAAAAAAAACAGATGTAGTTTGAAAATTACTTGACAGCGTGGTAATACTAGATTAGGATGTCTGCTACAGTGGTAAACATGAACGACCGTACCAGTCAAAGTTTCAAGAATGGCAGAAAATAAAAATAATGCTTTAACTGAATCTGAAGCAATTGGAAATAAAAGTAAAAAGCGATAGATAGACACACATAGAAAAAACGGAGAGAGGTCGAGTATGTGTGAACATAATGCATCTACATTTTTACGTTTATGGAATCACTCCTTTTTTGCACACGCATAGTGATAGCATAAGTTATGAGAGACACCAACATACGTGTCGCTAATCGACACGAACGGCCTTTATTAGCGTTCACAAGTTACATTAACATAAAATAAGTAACTGAAAATTCTTACCTCTCGTAACAGTTGTCTCGTTTTATGAGACGCAAGCTCACAAAATCAGTGGTTTTCTTAAATGTCAGTATCACACGTAAATGCAGTAAAACAACCGCCTTCAAAGCAAAATGTGCTCAGAATGAATAGTGGATAAATCGCTGACTGACAGTAGTGAAAAACGCTTTCCAGAGTGATCTCGATGTGCTTGCTATGTATAAACTACTGCTTAACGAAGTTCAGGTCGTTCATTAAAATGTCAAACCCTGCAGTCTCATAACTCAAGATCTGGACACAACACAGTATTATGCACATAATTACGAGGCGAAATTGACCCGTAACGTACCTTGGCAAATTGCCTCCAGCAGTCGAAATACTTCTCCAACTTTAGCAGCCGAACTGCAATCGGATCACAACATGTCGCATTGACCACCACGAATCAACTGACAGAGATCGTTTCCTCGGAAATGATCGTACCGATTGTCAGATGTCTTCCATTGTTGCGTGCACGATGGGGTAACATGAGTTGCTTAACCGTATTCTCATCTAATATCTAATACTCGACTGTTAAAACCACAAACAGTTAGGGGAGAGGGCTATTTTATTTAATGTAATGAATTCTTCTATTTCTATGGCGCTCATTTTGCGATGTGGTGTGTGTAACATTACTCGTATGTTCCGTCGTTTCAATTGTTTCATTGACTGAGCTGAACACCATCTCTGAACCTCTCTAGCATCAAAATCATCATGGACCCATAGCGGAGGAACATTGCCTCTGGGGCATTTATCACATAAAAAATGTTTCTTTTTATCTCCTCTAAACATTCTAAAATTTTGACCGTGTAGTTTTTTGCCTGCTGTAAACTGGTTGGGTTCTACCACAATCATGCTCTGATGTAACACGGTAACACCAGGTACAGCTGACAAGGGAAATTAAATCCGGTCATTCACTGAATGACTTGTCTCATTGCAGTTTTGTGAATTTTTGTCAAGTCATTAATTTTTTTGTTTGTTAATGACCAGTTGACTCGCCCACACAACTTTGATATTATATTACAAGAACTATTAGGTAAAAATGCACTGAATGTTCAGTAGGCAGAGAAACGTGTCTAGTGAGTATTGTGTTTTAGGATACTAAACCAGCAGCTTTAATTGTCAACTGCTGTGATACGTATTAAAGTGCAGATGTCTATGCCTGATACTCATCTTATTACTAGTATTGACAATTTTGGCTGGCGTGTTTCATTCACTCTTCTGTCCTTAAATTTGCTTCCTGGTTACCCTTAGTATTTGGAATAATTAATTTTTATTCAACATTACGAAATCCCCCCCCCCCTCACCACGAGTTCGTCGAAAGCAATACGGCAGTCCGTTCCTTTTCGCAAATATTTTTTCATTATGAGAAGATGAACTGCTGTACTATCATAATATCAGCTCCGTGATTAATCGATGAGGTGGTAATTATATGTAAATCGTGCATTACTAAGTAATTAATTGAAAGTCGCTGACTGAAACCAAATCATCATTGGCAGAGCCCTCTGAGAGTCCCGTACGTGTGTAATCAGTCAAACAGACACTTTTCCTTTACCTTATGCGAGTAGAATTATGAAACGAATTCGGCTGTCTGTCATCCAACTTCTTACTGCAACAAACTTAAACGTCTTGCAAGTCATCAACTTGACCGCATATTTTAAGGAGAAAAAAGAGCACTTGCAAGAAACAAGTGGACCACAGTTTTGGCAGTACGCAGGTATGACTTTCTGAAAGTATGAGGGTAATCCCAAAAGTAAGGTCTCCTACTTTTTTATAAGTACATAGACCTGTTTATTTCTAGAATGGTTTACATCAGTTTACAGCTTGAACATTTAGCTATTTTTCGACATAATCACCATTTCTGTCGATGCATTGCCGGCCGGGTGGCCGAGCGGTTCTAGGCGCTACAGTCTGGATGTGTGTGATGTCCTTAGGTTAGTAAGGTTTAAGTAGTTCTAAGTTCTAGGGGACTGATGACCTCAGAAGTTAAGTCCCATAATGCTCAGAGCCATTTGAACCAATTGTCGATGCATTTTTGTAGACGCTGTGGCAGTTTTTGTATGCCCATGTCATACCAGCTCGCCGCCGTGCTGTTCAGAAAGTGACGAACCTCTTCCTTCACCTATTCGTCGGAGCTGAATCGCTTTCCAGCCCAATCTACGTTTAACTTAGGGAACAGGTGATAGTCACCGGGCGCCAAGTCAGGACTATAGGATGGCTGGGTGATCATGTTCCATTAAAACTGTTGCAGGAGAGCAACGGTTTGCCGAACGATGTGTGGGCGAGCGTTGTCATGGAGAATGTGTACGCTGTTGCTCAAAATTCCTCTTCTCTGGTTCTGAATTGCCCGTTTTGAGTTTTTTCAAAGTCTTACCGTACCTGTCAGCGTTAATTGTGGTCCCAGTGGCATAAAGTCGGCCAACAATACCCCTTTCCGATCCCAAGAAACTATTGTCATGACTGCCAGCAGGCTGTGTTTGTTTGAATTTCCGCGGCTTTGGCGAAGAAGGATGCCGCCACTGGCGTGATTGTTGCTTGGTCTCAGGTGTAAAGTGGTATGCCCAGGTTATGTCACCTGTGACAATTGAGTCCAGAAAGTTGTCCTATTCGGCTGCAAGGCGGTGAAGAATTGTGCGGGAAGCATCAACTCGCCGCTTGTGGTTCTCAGACAGCATGCGTGGCACCTATCTTGCGCGCACCTTCCGGTAGTTCAATGTTTCCGTTAAAATTCTGTGACCAGTGCTTCGCGAAACCTCAGGAACCAACGTGCAGAGGTTGTCCAGGGTGATCTGCTGATCTTAACGCACGCTTTGCTCAACCTTCAACACTGTCTCCTCAGAAATTGACGATCTCCCGCTCCTTTGTTCGTCGTGAATTTCGGTCCGACCAGCTGCAAACTCTCTACACCACTTCCGAACATTTTTGACATCCATGCACGACTCACCATACACTTCCGTGAATTGGCGATGGATTTCAATCGGCGCAGTGCCAATTGCGTTCAGAAACCGAATATCTGCGCGCAATTCGCACTTGGCGGTAACATCCAACGGAAGCTCCATTGTCAACGGATGCCAAGCCAAGACTGAGCGCCTCAGCGCGGCGTGAGCATGTTTACACACAGCGCGTGAAGCACTTTTCATAACAGTGTGACCAAATGTCACACAAACAGAGTCCTGTACTTATAAAAAAAATAGAGACCTTACTTTTGGGATTATGCTCGCACAGCTTCTGAACTTTTTCGCGCTTCGGTTGTGTGTTGCTCGCTCCATCCACTGCAGCCGCCTAACGCCCGAGCGCGAACCATTGTACAGAGGAGTAACAACCAGATGATGATGATGATGATGTCTGGTTTGTGGGGCGCTCAACTGCACGGTCGTCAGCGCCTGTACAAAGTCCCAATTTTTACACAGTCCAATGTAGCAACTGTCACGTATGATGATGATGATGATGATATGACGAGGACAACATAAACACCCAGTCCCTATGCAGAGAAAATTCCCAACCTCGCCGGGAATCGAACCCTGGACCCAGTTATCCAGTGGCAGCAACGCTAGCCACTAGACCACGAGCTGCGTAAGTGACAACCAGAGCGCTCCTATTCGTGGAATGTTGAAAGTGACGGAAGAGGAGGAGAGAGGTGGACACCTCTGCCAAACGTGTTTTGAAATCGTGTTCGAGAGCACGCGGTATTCTCCCCGAAAAATAATAATACGAATATGTTACGTAATAAGAGTATGCCACCCTCACGTGCAGTATTGTTGTAACGATACTCTGGTACTGATATACTCAAGCTATATACACGCGCCTCAGAACCAAAATGAATAAACTCGAGCAACTAAAGAATTATGGAGTTAAGTTCTTGATTTTAGCTTTACAAATTAGTCATGTCAATCATGATGATGTACAGAGCATCTCCTGCAGATGCACTTCACTTGGAAATTTGCAGCTATAAAATCCAAACAAAATAAGCATAACAGCGATGTTAGTACGACGGGCGTTCAATAAATAATGTAACACTTTTTTTCTCGGCGAATTTCGTTTGAAAACACGCGGAATTTGTTGTGAGATATCGTGAAATATTACCGCTTCAGCCCCTTTAGTTTCATGACTTTCCGAAAGGTGGCGGCTTTATACATAGACTACAAAATGGCATCTGTAACTGAGGTGCGTTCTAAGCAGAGAGCCGTCATTGAGTGTCTTTTGACGGAAAACGAGAGCATCGCAAATATTCATAGGCGCTTGCAGAATGTCACTGGAGACCTGGCAGCGAACAAAAGCACGGTAAGTCGGGCGAGGGGGCGAGGCGTCTGTCATCGACGCAGAACCTGTTCGAACTCCCGCGTGCCGGCCGACCACACACTGATGTGACTCCTGCAAGGCTCGGATGAGCGGACACTCTCATTCGAGGTGATCCACGGATCTCAATCAAACACTTCGCTGCAGAACTGGACGTCGCTGTTGGCAATGCTGATACACTCGTCCACCAGTTGGGGTATTCAACAGTGTGTGTGCGCTGTGTGCCTAGCCGCCTAATAGAAGACCGTAAAGAGCAACGGAAAGTCATCTGTGCGGAATTGCTTGCGCGTTACGGTGCTGATCGTGACAATTTGCTGTCGAATATCATCACCGTTGTTGGACATGGGTTTCTCACATAGAACTGGAAACAAAACGACAATCCATGAAGCGACATCAAACCAGATCTCCTGCGAAGGAAAGTCCAAAGCCGCACCCTGAGCCTGTGAGGTCAAGACGACGGTCTTCTGGGACTTTGAAGCTGTTATTCTGTTTGACATCCTCCCTCTTGGCGCAAGGATCAACTCTGAAGCGTATTGTGCTAACCTCAGGAAATTGAAGAAACGATTTCAGCGTGTTCGTCGCTACAAAAATGCAAACGAACTTCTTGTCGATGACAACGCAAGACCTCACACAAATCTGTGCAGCCGACGCGAGCTCACGAAACTTCATTTAACTGTTCGTACCTTCCGATTTCCGCCTTTTTCGTCCAATGAAGGATGTACTCAGTGGGAAGCAGTACGTGGATGATGGGAAGCCGGCCGGCGTGGCCGAGCGGTTCTAGGCGCTTCAATCTGGAACCGCGCGACCGCTACGGTCGCAGGTTCGAATCCTGCCGCGGGCATGGATGTGTGTGATGTCCTTAGGTTAGTTAGGTATAAGTAGTTCTAACAAGGGAATGGTCAGACTTGTCATGCCGAAACATGTATTGCTTTTTTCAACACTGTTATTTAACTGTGCAAAAGGTCCGTATGCAAAATTTTAGCTGCTGACATGAAATGGAAGTCACCTAAAAAAAATCACGAACACGGCTGTTTTTCCTGCTTGGAGCTTGCAGTGACGGTTGGCCACCTCTGGAAATGGCGAGTCGCGAGCGTTGTGCGCGCGGTCGGGAAGTGCGGCCGTCTTATCGCGGCGTTCACTAAAGAGAAACATCGCTGCACGGTTTTGGTGGAAAGGGGAAACGAATATTCGTTTCTGTGGCATCCACGTGCTTTTAATTTCTGGTATGTATTTCGAAACGTACCGTCCAGAAACTGGTTAGAGATGTGAAAGATGTTCTGTACATGTTCATCTATGCTCCGCAAGCCACTTTACGGTGAACATTGAACCTCCCCTCACAGGTGATGACGAACCCTGTAAATGTTTTGCTGCTTGCCATGGAGATATACCACAGACGCCAAATGAAGCAATCAACAGAAAATACACGTGGTGATTGTGTGTTGTGCGACATGGTTGTTAAACTTCTAGACGAGCATGTAAATGGCGCAGACATGTGCCTAGAAACAACTGAAACACTCCATATTGCAGACTGTGAATCTACAGACGGCGAAGACCAGACGAAAGTTGCACTCGTGAAGACTCTTCGAGTGATAGTGCCACGTACCATCATCAATTATCTCCGAAAGTAACACTAGCAACTACAATTACCTTATGAGACAAAGAAAAAGCGGTGACGTATTGGTTGAACGAAAGTGGTAAGAAACGCCTACGTGTCAGTACTGTTCAAAATAAATATCGCTTTGTCCGTTCTGAACGTGAATTGTATAGGTGGAAAAATGAAGTCGCTGAACGACGTAAGAGTCGACTGGAAATTGCTACGGAGATAAATGCGCGACTTTTTGAGCTTTTTATCGATGCCAGATAACAGTCATTTAGTGTCAGCGATACAACTTTGCGTGACTGGGCGTAAGAGATTGCCAACGCGGTAGGCTCTAAAGAATTGACAGCCTCTCAAAGTTGGATTAGTCGCTTCAAAAGATCACATAAATTTGTGGCAAGAAAAATAACAAAATATGTATCGCGAAACAGGTCGGAAAATCAAGTGACACAAATCGAAATGACAGAAGCTTTTCTTACGAATGCAAAAAATAAGATCGCTACTTTTAGTGAATCGTACGCGTACAATGCAGATCAGTCAGGTTTTCAAAAAGAAATGCGTGCGAAAAGAACACTGTCATTGATAGGGGAAAAACATATTGAGGCGATTGCGCAGTCCACGACTGCACTCACCCATTCATACACTATAATGCCCATAATTAGTCTGGATGGTTCATTGCTGCCTAAACTATATGTGTGTCTTCAAGAACCACCTGGACGTTTTGGACCACGTGTCAAAAGAACAATGTTCTACGCAAACAATCTTGTAGTAGACGCATCGAAGTCTGGAAAAATGGGAAATGAAAACGTCACACTTTTCATGTGGCATGCTTTTCTTCCGTTCTGCGGGAACAAATCTCTTCTCCTAGATTCGTCGTCAGGTCATAAAAGGTCTGATTCATTAAAAGCTGTATTTCGAGCCCACCCTGACAAAGAAGCAGAGATACTTCAGATACCACCCGGCACGACGAACGTAATTCAACCTTTAGACAGAGAATTTTTCCGTCAGTGGAAGGCATTTTACAGAAAACTAACAGAGAAAATTATTGTGTGCAGATCACTGCAATTTCCTTTCTGTCACCGTGACAGTATTCTCAAGCTGCAATCAGTAGAACATTATCAATTTTCCTCCCAACGGTTTCAGAATTTGATTAAATATGCATGGCACTCCTCGAAATATACTGATACTAGGCCTAATTCATTCCTAACACCAGCCCAGTTTTGTCTACGGTTATCTAACAACGTCTCTGATTCGCAGGGCTGTCATATGTCGTCTTTGCTTGTACGTTCTTGGTGCACAAAAAACCTATGTTTTGAACATTGTATCAATATTTCGCATTGTTGCGGTAATTACAAGAAATAAAATTTGGACGTGTTCTAAACTGTATATTTATTTGTGCCTATTTCATAGCTATTTGGAAAGAATGTTGTAGATAACATATCACCCATATTTGTCAACGAATGTTTAATTATCATACGATCGCATTCACTGGGGCAATCAGCTCTCTCACTGCTGTGGCAAGGGAGCGGCATAGCTAACGCCACCTTGTCCCTAGATGGCGTTGGTATAACGTAGCGAGAGAGGTCAGGGTTGTACAAGAGGCAGTTATAAGCGCGGAAACCATGCCACAATAATGTATTACTTCATAAAATTGTTTACAGACTTCCAGGTCATGTCAGCAGCTAAAATTCTGCATACAGACTTCTTGCACTGTTAACTCACAGTGGTAAAAAAAAAAGCAACACAGGTTTCGACATGACAAGTCTGACCATTCCCTTGTGAGTTCTACGGGACTGATGACCTCAAATGTTAAGCCCCATAGTGCTCAGAGCCATTTTTTTTATTATGGGAAGCAGCAAGACGTTATGTCCGACGTCGACAGAAGAGTGGTACCATGTGGGCATACACGACTTCCCAGTAAGGCCGTTGCAATGAACAGAGACTATTGAAAAACAGGGTTTTGTAGCCACATTAGTGGGAAACAATATGATGTGCTGGAATCCTGAATAAAACCAACCTACTTTCAGAAAAAAATTGTTGCATTACTTATTGAACGCGCCTTTAGACAGCCCTACGCTACTTCTTTAATGACGCACTACTTCGAAGCTTTGAGAGATGAAATAGTGAAGGCAGCAGAGGATCAAGTAGGTAAAAAGACGAGGGCTAGTAGAAATCCTTGCGTAACAGAAGAGATATTGAATGTAATTGATGAAAGGAGAAGGTACAAAAATGCAGTAAATGAAGCAGGCAAAGAGTAATACAACCGTCTCAAAAATGAGATCGACAGGAAGTGCAAAATTGCTAAGCAGGGATGTCTAGAGGACAAATGTAAGGATGTAGAGCCTTATATCACTAGGGGTAAGATAGATACTGGCTACAGGAAAATTAAAGAGACGTTTGGAGAAAAGAGAACCGCTTGCATGAATATCAAGAGCTCAGATGGAAACCCAGTTCTAAGCAAAGAAGGGAAAGCAGGAATGTGGAAGGAGTATATAGAGGGTCTATACAAGGGCGATATTCTTGAGGACAGTATTATGGAAATGGAAGAGGATGTAGATGAAGATGAAATGGGAGATACGATACTGCGTGAAGAGTTTGACAGAGCACTGAAAGGCCTAAGTCGAAACAAGGCTCCGGGAGTAGACAACATTCCATTAGAACTACTGATAGGCGTGGGAGAGCCAGCCCTGACAAAACTCTACCATCTGGTGAGCAAGATGTATCAGACAGGAGAAATACCCTCAGACTTCAAGAAGAATATAATAATTCCAATCCCAAAGAAAGCAGGTGCTGACAGATGTGACAATTACCGAACAATCAGTTTAATAAGTCACGGATGCAAAATACTAACGCGAATTCTTTACAGACGAATGGAAAAACTGGTAGAAGCCAACCTCGAGGAAGATCAGTTTGGATTCCGTAGAAATACTGGAACACGGGAGGCAATACTGATCTTACGAGTTATCTTCGAAAGTAGATTAAGGAAAGGCAAACCTACGTTTCTAGCATTTGTAGACTTAGAGAAAGGTTTTGACAATGTTGACTGGAATACTCTCTTTCAAATTCTGAAGGTGACAGGGAGCGAAAGGCTATTTACAATTTTTCTTCTAATAATTTCCGGGTATGCAGCCGGATCCCGTCGACATGGTGCCACGATATTTCGGTCCAGAGACGTCCGGCCATCATCAGGTGAGTACACAACTACTGAAGAGCCCGCGTACGCACACTTCAGGAGGAAGATGTCCTCGTCTGGGAGCGAAGTACTAGCGCGCGAGGCGCTTCTCCTTCTAACATGGTGGTTTGGGGAGAAAATTCCTTGGCTTTATCGTACTTGCTTGACTTTGTGCTTTTTCCTTTTTTGTGATTTTTTATTATTTTTTTTATATTAAAATAAAAGAAAGATTAAAGGATAGTGAGAGGGACAGTGAGAGAAGTAGAAAGCGAACGGCCCAAATGGCTGGCCGGTGGTTTCAGCAAGTCTCCGCTACGTGTGGTGATGGCCTCGCATGGTGATCATTACTGATGCCCGTACTTTATTTTCATTTGTTCTATGGCATATATGGTGTCGGCATCCATCTTTCTCCTACCAGACCGGAACTCTTCCCTCACCCAACTATCGATGATGTGAACTAGGTCCTGCCATTGGGAGGGCGTGAAAATAGGGTGTGCGTTAATCGTGGCTAACTCTTTCTTCGTGACTGCTTCCATCAGCCTGGTACGCCATCTGTATGTGCGTAGGTGGAGCGGTTGATGGGGGAGGGGAGGCTTAAGCCGCCGGCACACGGACCGTGCATCCGAACGTCGAGCGTTGAGCGTGCCGAGTTTCTGACGTCATAGCATGGAATAGCAAGCTCGGGAGTCTTTCCGAACGTGCAGAGCAATATCTGGCATGTCAGATATTCTGAGCGTGCGTCTGAGCGTTGACCAATGAGATGGTCCAACGCCACCTACGTCACAAGCACGCCGTCTCCCTTCAGTACAGAGTTGTGAGGCGCCATATTGGCATCCATTTCAAGTCTATACGTATATATGCCGTTCCGAGCACCAGCAAATTGAGAATCACTGCAAAACCCGTTGTTAACTGTGTGATTCGTTCCAATAAAATAATGAGAAACATCACATTCGCGGCAAAAGAATTATTGTAACTTGGGTATAATGAGAGTAGGCTATTTGAAGGCAGCGACACACTGAAGATCCACCCAAAACGCGTTGTTCTTGGTACAATTTGTTATAATTAAATTTCAGTTAGTAACATATCTACGATTAATGTTTTTAGCACGCGCTAAGATACTATGATTAGTGCCAATATGGGAAATGTTGGTTCAGCGCAATGAAGAGCGTCAGTGTTCTGTAAATAGTTCTTTTTGTTGGGGCGGTGGTTCGCGTCCTGACACAACCAATTTTCTTTTTCTTAACATTCACGTTTTTATTAGGTTCCGATACTTTATTAAGAGTTTAATACAAGTGTAGACTATAATATTTGATGTTATGTAAATACAAGTTCACCTTTTTTTGGGGGGTGACTTTGTTCGATTGGCTTAATCTAAAGGACAGCTTGCGCTACTTGTTTAAAGATATTTTACTCCTTCTTCTTTTACGCTTCGTAATTGACATGTTGCAAAGATTCTGCTACTGGGTAGGAACAGTGATCAAGTAAGACTGACCTTGGAGTTTTACTAAAATGTGGGAATGATGAAATAACGTTTATCTTAATCGGAGAAGTATTCCAAATTTGTAACGCACTGTCTGTAACGGAACTTTTATAAGCCTGTCTCCTTACTGATTGGACATGGTACTTTCCTTTTCGTGGACGATGGAAGAAATGTGCGTTTTAATAGAGCTAACGTGGGAATTACGCGCACCCATTGAGTAAACAGTGTGATTTACGAACTAGAAACATCCCTCAACTGTCGCTGGAGTGCGCTACGATCGCGTATACCACGTTGGGGCCCACGTACCGTGTGCACGAGTCGCATCGTTCCTGAGCGTTCAGCAGCACATTGAACTTGGCACGCTCAACGTTAACGTTCGACAGCACGGTCCGTGTGCCGACGGCTTTAGGCTGGTCTGGTGGGGTGAACGGGTACGGGAGGTCTGGGTAGGGGCATGACCCGTTTTGCAGTGGCGAGGCAATGCTCTCGAGGACGGTCTGCACGTTGTCCACTCCAGGGAATGGTAGCCACGGCTTCCTCTTCTTCGTTGGCTGCTCAACTTGCGAGCAGTCAGGAGGCGCGGCAGCACCATTGCTTGCAGCTGCCTCCTTGGGGGGCAGCCCAGGCGTCACCTCGTCGGTATCCATTGGCGCCGTCTCCCGCATTGCTGCAGGGGACGGGGCGGCAGTTGTCTGCGTGGCCGCATCGACCCCCACCGGTCGATTCACAGGGAGGGCGGCGGCGGTCACCGGCGGTTGCTTCTTGATAGCTCGCAGCTCTTCGCGCAGCTGCCGGAGCTGGCGATGCACGGCTGCGAGCTCCCCCTTGAGTGAGGCCCTTTCGGCCGCACAGGCGGCTTGGAAGCCGGCCGTAGCTTGGTCGGTGGCGGCTTCGAGGCGGCGCGGCTCGCACCCCTCGCCGGAGCGGGGGGCCGGGGCGGCCGTCGTGGCGCTTGACGCCGCCGCAGGGCGTGGTGCGGCGGGCAGACGGCGTGACTCGCGAAGGTAGCCGCAGCTACGCGAGTTGGCGGCGTGTGGCCCGCCGCAGTTCGCGCAGCTGCTGGCCACCCCACGAGGCTTCGTGCAACTGCGGGTGTCGTGTGCCGCCGCGCACTTCCAAGCACGCGACGGCGTTCTTGCACACGCGCGCAGTATGCCCCAGCTGCTGGCAGTTGTAGCACTGCAGGATCTTCCTGTTCTGCTGCGTGCGCTCGCGCTTTGGCTGCCGTTGGCGGCCGCCGTTGAACCCCATCGCATGGATGAGAGCTTCCAGTGCGGTGGCAATCTGCTTCCCTTTCCGTACAGCCATGGCGTTGCGTGCGCGGTGACAGTGACGAAGTGAGTCGCGGCGAGTCGAGCAGCGGAATGCTGAAGAGCCCAGTTTTTTTTTTCTTTATTGTGATTTCATTCCCCTGCCCCATATGGGCAGGGGAGGGCTGTCAGCAGCACAATCCGCCGCTCTTCAGCCGAGTGACACGACAACTAAAATAAGAATAAAATAATACATACATCAGGAGATAAAATGAAACATAAAACAGAGTAAGGGAAGAAAATGGAGGTAAAAAGACATGGACATGTAGACGTTCATGGGGGCAGTTAAAAAAGTCACCAGAAAGTTAAAAAACACAGTTGGCGATTCTTAAAACACAGAGAAGACACTGGATGCTCATGCACAGGTTAGAAGTTGGCCACAGTATTAAAAACACTCCGAAACAACACACTTAAAACCCACTTGGAGCGCACACGATGAAGAATAAAACTACCAGGTGGGACCTGCCGAGGGAAAGGTCAGAGAGGATGGAAAAGGAGGGGAGAGCATGGGGCAGCTGGGGAAGCGGCGGGATGAAGAGAGGAGGGGCAACCGTGGGTTCACAAAGAGGCAGGAGACACATGGGGTGGGAGAGGAAAAGGGAAGACAGGGCAGGAGGGAGCGCAGAGAAACTGAAAGAAGGCACGAGAGATGGAGGGGGAGTAGGAGGGGAAATCCGCTCAGAAGGAGGGAGGGGGAGGAGAGGGAGCCCGGAGGAGGAGGCAGGAAGAGGGGGTTAGAGTTGGTAGGAAGGGTAGATGTCAGGGCGAAGCTCATCATCAGGGAGGGGTAGACGGTGGAAGTTGTGTTGGGAAAGGAGATGGAGGGTGTGGAGATGGAGAGAGGGAGGGACACAACGGTAAAGGCGTGGCAACTGGGTGGGAATGTAGAGGAAGGGAGACACCAGGGGGTGAGGGGGATCAAGGCGGCGGACAATATAGAGTGTGTGGATGTGTTCAAGGAAAAGGAGAAGGAAGAGCCCAGTTTTTTTTCTTTATTGTGATTTCATTCCCCTGCCCCATATGGGCAGGGGAGGGCTGTCAGCAGCACAATCCGCCACTCTTCAGCCGAGTGACATGACAACTAAAACAAGAATAAAATAATACATACATTAGGAGATAAAAAAGGGGAACATAAAACAGAGTAAGGGGAGAAAATGGAGGTGAAAATACACTGACATGTAGATGTTCATTGGGGACAGTTAAAAAAGTCACCAGAAAGTTAAAAAACACAGTTGGCGATTCTTAAAACACAGAGAAGACACAAGAGCCCGGCTGCAGTCGCGGTATTTATGCCGAATCTCGCGCATGCGAAATGTACTGGCATCCTACAGCGCATGCGTCAGGTGTTGACATATGCTGCACAGCCGAGTTGTAGGTGGTGCCCTCGGTGGTGAAAATAAAAGATCATCTAGTCATTGAGTATCGAATGACTCTGTCGATTCCACTGTGATTGTATAGTTTTAATAACAGGATTCCAATTTTTATCCAGCTGTGTGTCGTGTGTGTGCCTCGATTTGTGTTTAGTGTTCTGTCACCGTCACGCATCAACTGTTCACGTGTGCCGTCGCCGTCATCCGTGTTCTGTGCGCCATGTCACCAAGTGTTTCCTGTTTTTTCGAGTCCAGCGTGAACGGCTTCATGTTTATTGTTTTTTAAATCTCCTTTTTTTGCCCGCCGTTTTTGCTGTAGTGTCTGTATCACCTATATGTCTTGTTCTTGTTCCACTTAAGGCTGAAGTGCAGCGTACTATGCTGCTGACAGCCCGCCTGTATCAGGTGATGAAAATTACAATAAAGGAAAAAAAAATACATTCTGCTTACAGAGAACTATATCTTTAGTGGCCAGTCTTTTTGTACACTAACAGAAAAAAACTACAGCACCAAAATGGAGTTGTCGACAAAACGATATTTGGTAGGCGTCTTTTTACATCTGAATGATTATGTCTATTCACATTGCAAGCCAGTCGCATAAGAAGATTGCAGATAAGATTTACTTAAATGCACGCTATAACGGTTGTGAGCGTTAATTACTTTTGATATTGGACGTGGTGAGTTGATGTTAGTGAAGAACGCCTTTAAGGCGACAAAGACGCCATGTTCAACGCCTCACTGAGTTTGAACAAGATTGTGTAATAGTGCTACGAGAAGCTCCACTTTCCTTCTGCGATACTGCAGAAATACCTGGCAGTAATGTAGCCACTGTGCATTATTGCTGACACTGGTGGTCACTGGAATGTACGGTCGCAGAAAGATTGGGCTCGTGGCACTACCGAGATGGAAGACCATCTTGTTCGGCATACGGCTCCGGCGCATCGTACTGCATCTTGCATCTGTAGCAGCAATTTGAGCAGCAGTTGGCACCGTAGTGACGCAATTAGCTGTTACAAATTGGTTACATCAAGGACATCTCAGAGCCAGAAGCCCAGTGGCATGTATTCCAGTGATCCCAAACCTCCGCCATTTTCGACTTCAATTGTGTCAAGCAAGAGCTCATTGGAGGGCTCGGTGGAGGTCTGTCGAGTTTTCTGACGGAAGCTGGTTCTGCCACGGTGCCAGTGATCGCAGTATGTGGGATACGAGGAGGCCAGTTGAGGGCCTGCAACCAGCTATCTGCATGCTAGACACACTGGACCTGTACCTGGAGTCATTGTCTGGGGTGCGATTTCGTATGACAGCAGGAGCTCTCTCGTGGTTGTCCCCCACACCCTGAATGCACTTTTGTACGTCAGTCTTGTAATTCGACCTCTTTTAGCGCCATTCATGAACAGCATTTCAGCGGTTGTTTTCCAACAGGATAACGCTCGCTTGCTTACATACTGATGGTGTGACCTAACATGTTCTACAGCGTATAGACAAGTTGCCTTTGCCTGTTCGAATGCCGTATCTGTCTCCAATCGAGCACATACGGGACATCATCAGACTACAACACCAGCGCTACCCACAACAAGAATTAACTGTCACTGTATTGACGGAGCAAGTGCAACGATCATGGAAGTCCATCCCACAAACTAATATCCGGCACCTGTACAACTCAATGCATGCACGTTTGCGTGTTTTCATTCAACATTCTGGCGGCTACACCGGTTATTAATGTACCAGCATTTCACATTTGCAATGTCTTATATCAATATTACATTAACCTGTGATCTTGCAAAGTTAATCAGCTAGACAAATGTATTCCCGAAATTTCATTAATTATTTTTTGGTGCTACAGTTTTTTCCGTTAGTGTATATTGATATAAAATGTATACTGTAGAATATCTTTTCCCTATAGGAAGCGAAGTAAACCACGACCACTTTATTGCTTTCGTAGCATTACCAACTGCAACTCTTTCCTTTACTTATCAAAGCAGTTCACGACCTACTTTCAATCCTGTTTTCGATCCATTGCATACTTTCTCGAACGAGAAGCCCTACACCTAAGAAATTCAAAATAGTACCTACCATTTTTCCCCTCCCTGGCCTAATAGACTTCATCTTGGTAGCTCTCCCCACCATTCTAGACAGATATGAGCTGTCATGACTGGTACATATAAACCAACTCATCAGACCACGCATCTAGTTAGCTAGAGTCAAACACGAAAAATCCATTGTATAGCTACACATTGTAGCGTAACAGTAGATTCCTTTGAAATAGCATCCAGTGCTGCCTCTCTGACTTTTCTCAATTTGATTCTTGCTGCCACAGTATTGCTCCAGGGTAGGAGAAGTACTACTTTCGTCATGACACCGTACCTCTAGAATGTTCCCTCTATTAAAGTACCAATATGGGGTGTCATATCCTTCGAATATCTAGTGCTCTCAGCTTCCGCCGCTGATTATAATTACTTTCGCTTTATAACGTTTTTTAGCTAAGTCTATATGTAAATCAGGAAATGCAGCGAGTTATAACTCGAATGTGGATGTGTGGTAACGGAATCAGATTCTTTTTTCCATGCAGTACATTCCAATATAGCTTAGCGGAGTCTGCCAGTTGCCTCTGGTGTGCTGTTACTACAACACAAAACACTTCTTAAAAGATGATACAGCTGATCTTAGCAATAATACTCTACCGGGACTCTTAAGGTTAGGCGCTACAGACTGGAACCGCGCGACCGCTACGGTCGCAGGTTCGAATCCTGCCTCGGGCATGGACGTGTGTGATGTCCTTAGGTTAGCTAGGTTTAAGTTGTTCTAAGTTCTAGGAGACTGCTGACCTCAGAAGTTAAGTCCCATAGTGCTCAGAGCCATTTGAACCATTTGAACTGTGCTTACACAAGGGAAGAAATGCAGTACTTTTGTACTACACTATTACTGGAAACAGTTACTACCGTAAAAATATGTATGGCTGAGAGTAATTTTAAGGAAATGTAATTCATCCATCAAAGAAGTTGCTTTTCCAAGTCAGAGACTGGAAGTAAATAAATGTAACACACGCAGTATGAGAAGAAGTGTCCATTACTGTTTGATTACACTACTGGTAGTAAGTCATTGGAATAAGTAGCAAGGATATAAAATCTAGGAGTAACCGTTTGGGTCGAGTTAATGTAGAATGATTACATAATACAACTTGTAGCAGACTCCAATGTCCTGCTAGGGGTTTTTTGGTACGATCTTAAGGACACGCATTTTTTCATCGTCTATAAAAGAAGTGTCTTACAAATCATCTTTACAAATGATTACAGGGTCACACATATGAGAAATTGGAGCTAGTTAGCAGATTTATCAACAATCATTCATCAGGTTCAGCCTAGGGATACCAAACACAGCCCTGTATCCTATATAAAATGTGGATCTCGAATGCGGTAATCTCATTGTTATGTGTGATACAATCAAACGATGCAAACTTCGATGTGTTGAATCCACGTTTCCACCCATGTGTATCTACATGTATATTGTATCAGTTTGTGGTGAACTGGTCATTGTTATGCATCTTGTTATTCTATGGGTCTGAAGAAAAGAAAAGCATCTTAAGCTGCTTCAGTTCCCACAAATATTCATTATTCTGCAGGTCTTAAGAAAATGAGGTAATGTATCGTGTAGACTTAGGTGCATCCCCATTAAAGAAATTACTTGTAGATTCCTGCAACAGATACTTCTAATCATATAGTGCATGCACAATGCTCAAAGAGAAACTTGCTCACTGCTATAATATTGGTAATTTCTCCTCTTGTTTTAATGCCCATGTTAACACATTGATTAAATGAATATCGAGCTAGACTAATCTGTAGCCGCTCTATCGAATGACCACGTAAAATTTTGCTTGAAATCATTTAGTTCATAGCGGGAAGCACTGCAACGTTTTCCACCTGACAGTTCTGCTCCTGCTGCCGTCGCCTTGCTGGGACGTGTCCTATCTGGTTGGGGAGGTTACTGGAAAGGGAGATCTGTCATGACAGCACGGTGGGGCTGTGGCAGCAACAAGTGTTGCTCCAGTGCCCTCGCCAACATGACTGGTGGCTGCAGCAGTTGCTGTGGTTGCTCTTCTAATAAAAATCATCGTAACTGACCCACTGCTTCCGTAATACGCATGGACAAAAAACTACCCCCAGCAACTATAATTACAGTGCGTTTAAAATTAGTTGCGACTTTTGACGTTTGGCTCACCGGAGGGGACGTGACGCCGTTGCCCGGGTAACATCGATGACGAGCCGACTTTCCTTAACACGCCGGCAGCGGTTCGGTTGTATGCTACAGATGGCAGTCCTTAGTTGCCGATATCTAGCTTCATTTTCCTTCTCTGTGGCTCAACTTGTTTGAGGATTGTTAATACTTGAAACGTCCCCTTTTGAAGAATTGTATACGAGACTGTGCTTAACCTGACACACAATATTTTTAGCGCAACGCAATCTGACTTTCAAAAATCCCTACAAAAGAATAGCCCTGACTAACATTAACCTATACCTTTCACAAATCACTTACCTCACCAAAAATCTTCGTTACTCGAACTACTGCAAAACAGCGAGCGCCACTACTGCCAGCTAAATAAAAGATTCAAACTACGGAAGGCACTAACTACTGATAGGCATAGTTAGCAAATGAAAGATTTTAATAGAGAACAAACAATGTATTTACCTTAATAGTGTTGAAAAACCATAATATACATGTTCATGACATCCAGTCTTACAAATTTCCAAACTCCGCCATCTCTCTCCCCACATTCACCACTGCTGGCGGCTCACCTCCAACTGCGCAACGCTACGCGCTGTTCACATCCAGCTGCCGCTGCCCAACACTACAATGGCAGACAACAATGCAAACTAGCCACAGGCTGCACACAGCACAGCCAGTGATTTTCATACAGAGCGCTACGTAACGTTGCCAATAAGAAAACATAAACAGCCTACTTACATACTAGATCCATCCATTGCATCCTTGGGCGTCCTCTCGGGCGTTTTCCAGGCTGTTCTGTATCACTCGCAAATTGAATGAGGGTAAACGACTGTCTACAGGTCGAACGTTAATATAATCGACAAACTACAGGGATGGATTCCTGACGAGAAATTGCAGAAAAAAAGGTCCTATGAACTTGTGTCCGTAAATGCATCGTTGCCACGGAAAATGACACTGAACAATGAAAGTTCACCTGACCACGTGCCGTGCGTTCCATGTGCATTGCAGGCTGTATGATTGATGCAGCGCACTGCAAGCAACAGAACTGTCCGGTATTCATGTAGGGAAGAAGCGGAGATGATGATATGTAGGGCCAAGCAGATGGGGTAGTGCGGCAGCGTTCTCGCTTCCCACGCCCGGGTTCCCGGGTTCGATTCCCGGCAGGGTCAGGGATTTTCTCTGCCTCGTGATGACTGGGTGTTGTGTGCTGTCCTTAGGTTAGTTAGGTTTACGCAGTTCTAAGTTCTAGGGGACTGATGACCATAGATGTTAAGTCCCATAATGCTCAGAGCCAAGCAGATGGAAACGGTCGAGAGGCAGTCCTCCTGATCTGGTGTACGCTAAATCTGTCGCCTCCCTGCACTCTCATCTGTCTGAAAGGACCCAGGATCATACAAACGCCCAAACATTGCTTGAAACGTTGTACGATGTGGTTGATGTCTGTGAGGGTACTTGTTCTGGCTTAGCCGTGCTGCCTCTCGACCGTTTCTATCTGCTTGGCCGTACACGAACACCATCTCGGTTTGTTCCTGACATGAGTACCAGACCGTTTTGCTGCTTATATCACGTTGCGTCAATCGCACAGCTTTCAACACACGAGGAATAGAAAGTACACGGTCAGAGGAACTTTTCATTCGTCAGCGCCGTCCACCGTAGCAACGATGCACTTCCGGACACATGTTCATATGACCTTTTTTCCTCCATTTCCAGTTAGGCTTCCGTCCCTGCCGTTGTCGGCTTATACACTACTGGCCATTAAAATTGCTACACCATGAAGATGACGTGCTACAGACGCGAAATTTAACCGACAGGAAGAGGATGCTGTGATATGCAAATGATTAGCTTTTCAGAGCAGTCACACAAGATTGGCGCCGATGGCGCCACCTACAACGTACTGACATGAGGAAAGTTTCCAACCGATTTCTCATACACAAACAGCAGTTGACCAGCGTTGCCTGGTGAAACGTTGTTGTGATGCCTCGTGTAAGGAGGAGAAATGCGTACCATCACGTTTCCGACTATGATAAAGGTCGGGTTGTAGCCTATCGCGATTGTGGTTTATCGTATCGCGACATTGCTGCTCGCGTTGGTCGAGATCCAATGACTGTCAGCAAAATATGGAATCGGTGGGTTCAGGAGGGTAATACGGAACGCCGTGCTGGATCCCAACGGCCTCGTATCACTAGCAGTCGAGATGACAGCCATCTTATCCGCATGCCTGTAACAGATCGTGCAGCCACATCTCTATCCCTGAGTCAACAGATGGGGACGTTTGCAAGACAACAACCATCTGCACGAACAGTTCGACTACGTTTGCAGCAGCATAGACTATCAGCTCGGAGACTATAGCTGCGGTTACCCATGACGCTGCATCACAGACAGGAGCGCCTGCGATGGCGTACTCAACGACGAACCTGGGTGCACGAATAGCAAAACGTCATTTTTTCGGATGAATCCAGGTTCTGTTTACAGCATCATGATGGTCGCATCCGTGTTTGGCGACATCGCGGTGAACGCACATTGGAAGCGTCTATTCGTCATCACCATACTGGCGTATCACCCGGCGTGATGGTATGGGGTGCCATTGGTTACACGTCTCGGTCACCTCTTGTTCACATTGACGGCACTATGAACAGTGGACGTTACATTTTAGATGTGTTATGACCCGTGGCTCTACCCTTCATTCGATCCCTGCGAAACCATACATTTCAGCAGGATAACGGACGACCGCATGTTGCAGGTCCTCTACGGGCCTTTCTGGATACAGAAAATGGTTGACTGCTGCCGTGGCCAGCACATTCTCCATATCTCTCACCAATTGAAAACGTCTGGTCAATGGTGGCCGAGCAACTGGCTCGTCACAATACGCTAGTTACTACTCTTGATGAACTGTGGTATCGTGTTGAAACTGCATGGGCAGCTGTACCTGTACACGCCATCCAAGCTCTGTTTGACTCAATGCCCAGGCGTATCAAGGCCGTTATTAGGGCCAGAGGTGGTTGTTCTTGGTACTGATTTCTCAGAATCTATGCACCCAAATTGCGTGAAAATGTAATCACATGTCAGTTCTAGTACAATATCTTTGTCCAATGAATACCCGTTTATCATCTGCATTTCTTCTTGGTGTAGCAATTTTAATGGCCAGTAGTGTAGAGAGTACGACGTGGTGTCACGCATTAGAGGCACCTATGTTCATTAGCTCTCGATGCAAAGTGACATTTTCCGGCGTTGAAGTGTTCTACAGTCATCACGTATGGAGCACGAGTCTTTCGTGTTGGCGTTGCATTACCAACAATAGTGGAGCACGTCCGAACACTAGATCCCCAATAAAATTACTGTAGCCGTCCAAGCACACGTTCACCGGCTGTGAAGATAACGTTCTGTTGCAAAAAGTTCCTCCAAATTCACAACAGTAATGGACAACGTGGAATACCACTGGGCTGCAACGGATAAAGCTCCAACAATGCAGCGGAGGAAAGGGGCTATTTTTCTCTGGGTAGAAAGAAGTGCTTGATTGGAAAAAGTTGTGTAAGGCGAATTTAATGGAACTTGCAGTACTGTATAAGCTAAAAGCACCACGCTTACCAGGTCATCGAAATGGCTAACGCTAAAGATCAAAGTTTAATCAGGCCTCCTCCGTTTCATGCTCATTTAAATCCAGCTGAGAATATATAGTCCTAGATGATAAGTAATGTGGCATAAAAACAAGAAATTTACGCTCCGTGAGGTTGATTTGCTGATAAAAGAAGTCACTGCAAATGTTACATCACAGGCTTCGTGGATTCATGAAGGACTGTATAGAGTTTTGAGTAGTACGTTACTTCTCTTGTTGCTGTGTTAACGTTGTTTCTTTTCCCTACACACAGCAGACTTCACAGGTATACGTTTCACCAACATTCTAATGCTGTTGAAATTATGGCAGTATCCTAAAAGAGTGTATTATTAAACTAGTAACTGACGGCGAGACTTATCAACAGTTATGAGAAAACCCATTCTCAGTATGAAAATAAATGTGCAGCATCTTCTCTCCTATTGTTGCAAAATCCACGGCAATTATCGTTTTACAGGCTAGTGATGGTCCATAAAAATTTCACTATTTCAGGTAAAAGAATCTCTAGTTGCTTGAATATGTTGGTAGGTGTAAAAGTTTCTCATACGAATCATATTGCAAAATACTCTTCACTCTGTATGCTATCATTTGCCAAAATCCTTTTTGCAATATCTCCGACCGTTTATAAGATTTGAGGGATCGATGAATATTTCATTCTGACTTTTTCACTGGTGAGTGCGTTCGTGATGGAGCGCTTTACATGCTCTCAATTTTTTCGAGACTGGAGACAGATAGCGACATCCTTCAAGATTTAAAGAATAATTTAACATGTTCTCTAAATTTGATATGCAGCAGCATAAGACCTAACACATACCAATTCCAAGTTCATGTTGTTGTTGTTGTTGTTGTTGTGGTCTTCAGTCCTGAGACTGGTTTGATGCAGCTCTCCATGCTACCCTGTCCTGTGCAAGCTTGTTCATCTCCCAGTACCTACTGCAACCTACATCCTTCTGAATCTGCTTGGTGTATTCATCTCTTGGTCTCCCTCTACGATTTTTACCCTCCACGGTGCCCTCCAATGCTAAATGTGTGATCCCCTGATGCCTCAAAACATGTCCTACCAACCGGTCCCTTCTTCTTGTCAAGTTGTGCCACAAACTCCTCCCCAATTCTATACAGTACCTCCTCATTGTTATATGATCTACCCATCTAATCTTCAGCATTCTTCTGTAGCTCCAGATTTCGAAAGCTTCTATTCTCTTCTTGTCCAAACTATTTATCATACATGTTTCACTTGCATACATGGCTACACTCCATACAAATACTTTCAGAAACGACTTCCTGACACTTAAATCTATACTCGATGTTAACAAACTTCTTCAGAAACGCTTTCCTTGCCATTGCCAGTCTACATTTTATATCTTCTCTACTTCGACCATAATCAGTTATATTGCTCCCCAAATAGCAAAACTCCTTTACTACTTTAAGTGTCTCATTTGCTGATCTAATTCCCTCAGCATCATCCGACTCAATTCGACTACATTCCACTATCCGCGTTTTGAGTTTGTTGATGTTCATCTTATATCCCCCTTTCAAGACACTGTCCATTCCGTTCAACTGCTCTACCAAGTCCTTTGCTGTATCTGACAGAATTACAATGTCATCCGCGAACCTCAAGGTTTTTATTTCTTCTCCATAGATTTTAATACCCACTCCGAATTTTTCTTTCGTTTCCTTTACTGCTTGCTCCATATACAGATTGAATTACATCGCGGAGAGGCTACAACCCTGTCTCACTCCCTTCCCAACCACTGCTTCCCTTTCATGCCCCGCGACTCTTATAACTGCCATCTGGTTTCTGTACAATTTGTAAACAGCTTTTCGCTCCCTGTATTTTACACCTGCCACCTTTAGAATTTGAAAGAGAGTATTCCAGTAAACATTGTCAAAAGCTTTCTCTAAGTCTACAAGTGCTAGAAACGTAGATTTGCCTTTCCTTAATCTTTGTTCTAAGATAAGTCGTACGGTCAGTATTGCCTCACGTGTTCCAAACTGATCTTAGCGACCCCGATTTTTCACCACAAACTTTAAGAATTTCTTGCAGTAGTTTAGCTAATACCGAATAATCACAATAACTATGACCATTAACGAAATGATAGGAAATTCATCATGAAGCTGACCAATGAAGCTATAAGATGCGTGAGACTCAGAGTCTATTAGCGTATAGTTCCTTTAAAATCGATTGAGAAAGACTGCAGATCATCCAGCTTGTGCGCCTGATAGGATAAGCGCCGAATAGGCCTGGTGTTGTCGAAGCCTGCTGGACGCTTTCAGCACACTCTGGCAACTGCGCTTCCCTCCACTCGCTCCGTACCTAAATGTCAGAAGTCGCAACTAATTTTAAACGCACTGTAGGGGCAACACAATGTCTTGTGTATGACCTGTGTCTCAGTTGTTCAGTGGCAACAGCCTAAGCTGTCTGATAATGGATTTCCTGCAACGGGTCTATGCCCACTGTTGCAATACTGTAGCAAATGTTCAAATGGCTCTGAGTACTATGGGACCTAACATCTGAGGTCATCATTCTCCTAGAACTTAGAACTACTTAAACCTAACTAACCTAAGGACATCACACAGATCCATGCCCGAGGCAGGATTCGAACCTCCGACCGTAGCAGTCGCGCTGTTCCCGACTGAAGCACCTAGAACCGCTCGGCCACCGCGGCCGGCAATAATGTAGCAGTAACAGTTTTAGCACACAAGCTATTTCCATTTTTTTTTTAATTTTGGTACAATGCTGACTATGTCTGTAGTGGGTTTTTTAATTTGATACTAGTTTATACTTTCCTAAAAAAAGGTTTTCTTTTGACTTTGTGCCATTTTAATCCCAGATAAAGCAGGTTATCTAAATTTTCCCTTAGAGCAAGCAAAATATCTTGGATTTTCTAGCACTTGCACATTAATTTCTTCTCTTATTCTGCCTGGGGTTGATGGCTGATCTCTGCTGCTGCTGCTGCTGGCACTACAGTGTACAGAACACGAGCAAGCATTCTGTCTGATGGTTGGTTATGTGGTGGGGCTAATTTTTTTTTATATGTGATGGTGGGGGGATCCATGAGAGTCGTTTTTGGGTACAAATCTGTGGTGTCACCGCCAGACACCACACTTGCTAGGTGGTAGCCTTTAAATCGGCCGCGGTCCGCTAGTATACGACGGACCCGCGTGTCGCCACTGTCAGTGATTGCAGACCGAGCGCCGCCACACGGCAGGTCTAGAGAGACGTCCTAGCACTCGCCCCAGTTGTACAGCCGACGTTGCGAGCAATGATTCACTGACAAATTACGCTCTCATTTCCCGAGACGATAGTTAGCATAGCCTTCAGCTATGTCATTTGCTACGACCTAGCAAGGCGCCAATATCAATTGTCATTAATCTTGTGAAGCATGTACAGTCAAGAGAGATGTTCACCAATTGCGGATTAAAGTTAAGTATTCTACCAGTTACCTCCTGTTTTGCTAGTCTTATTTCTCTGACCTGTTCCAGACCTCACGCCAGCCTGCGTGAGCTTAAACGCGTGCCTTTAGGCTACCAGTCATAGTGGATTGGCAGTCGGGCCAGTCCACAACAAAATCATTATAATTAGGTTATACGTTGCAGAAAATATGTGATAAATAATTAGATCTGCAGGCTGGCCTCATCCCTCCCATCAACAGGACAATCGCCCTTTTCATTTCTCTCTTGTTTTTAAACAAGAAAATGACGGCTAAATATTCTAGGCAGTCATTATTGGGACATAAATAATTATAATTGAGTAATAAATTACAGAAGATAAATAAATTATGATAATAAAAGGGGTCAGTCATTATATACAGAAAATGGGCAATAAATCATTCAAATTGCACTGATTGGACAGTAAGTTATAGCAGTAACAGGACAGGTCATTGATAAAAGTGATAGGAGACAAGGTGGCTAGGCCAAGTGGCTGGCTCATACAGAACATTGGACCCCTTGTGACAGAGGGTAGAGTCGTGGGGGAGGGGCGAATGGAAGGGGGAGGACATTAACCTTGGAGGTAAGTCTCACGGCTGCCTCACACTGGAGAACACTGATGTTTGACATTGCTATCGACATTGATATCGAGAACAATTAGTCCTTTGTGCTAGTATCCCAACTGATCCAGTACTCTAACATACAGATTTTAGAGAAGACATTTCCTCTGTGAGATGAAGGTAACGTTGTGGTGACTGAAAGAACTTGTAAAGGGACATCCTCCTCTATAATTACTTTTTCTCAACAGTAGTAGTCGATACCAGTAAAATTTTTCGAATTTTGGTCAGGTCAGTATTACCTCAGCTGTTTTTCTGAAAAATTTCATATAATTTTAGACACAATATTTTATATTTCAAGCTAAAATGTATGAATAGGAATTACTTTGCTTTCGTTGTTACAATCGATATGTCCTAGCTCTGAATGTACAGTTAAAATTATATTTTTTAGAAGCATTTGAAATTACGAATTATTTGGCACACTTAAAATTTCTATTATTAATTACGCAATCTAGTACTGTTTACTATGTTTATTTCTGGATTCATTTACGAAATAATAATTGAACTTAATAGAAATTCATTTATCAAGAAAAATTGTAAACCCTCTGGAATATTGTCATTTCCGCAGAGTGAGAGAATTGTAAGCATGCCTCTGATGTGATCTAAAGTATTTTTGTATTTTGGGCGAACAATTTAATTCCGACTTCGGTAATGTGAAAATTCAAAAGACAGTGTGATATAATAAAATGTGACATAATAAATTAACATAAAAACAAAGATACTGCAACGACATTCTTCAAAATTATTTAGATCAATTGAACCATGAGAACCTAAAACGTGAGAATTTCAGCTTCAAGAATCAGACCCCTAGACATGAAGAACTGGAGACAACTGTACGCGCGGGATTAGCCGAGCGGTCTCGGGCGCTGCAGTCATGGATTGTGCGGCTGGTCCCGGCGGAGCTACGAGTCCTCCCTTGGGCATAGGTGTCTGTGTTTGTCCTCAGGATAATTTAGGTTAAGCAGTGTGTACGCTTAGGGACTGATGACCTTAGCAGTTAAGTCCCGTAAGATTTCACACACACAACTGTGCAACAAAAGATAAATAAAAAGTTTATTGTAAATCTTATTCCTCTCGAATCTTCAGAAAAGACTTTATCATAGTGGACAGTAGCAACAACAAAGAAGAAAGGAGGGAGTAGATTACAGACGGGAGGCCATAAAAACAGGTAGGAGAAGAGCGATTAGTGAAAACGCATACTTTGTGAATTTTGTAATTAAAACAGATCGATAGGGAAAAGGAGACCACTGTCCATTAAAATTGCAGTACAAGGGATGCGACATTTAAAAATTGTTAATATGGCTTGAAGAGCACTACATGCTTGGGAATGTAAACGATTAACATTTCAGCCCAGCTACACAAGGGGATAGGAGTAACGAAATCTACATTCTGTATCTAAGATGTGGACGAACTTTCCAGATTAGTGATATGGAGTGCAATTTGGAACATAACACATTCATCTCTGGTGCACATAGCCGGCAGTTCGGACTGCAGGCATTACCTTTCAGACGTGTTAAGGAGGTTGCTGTACCATATACCCTGTACCTTGGGGCAGGATAACGCTATATCGCGCGTTGCCAGAACTGTCCTCATTTACCTCGATACAGAGGGCAGTAGACTGTTGCCCTGACCAGTAGAAATTCCAGACCTTTCACTCACTGACATCTGGTCACGGGTTGCCGAAAGACTGCCGCGCCACCACTAGGTTGCTGTTACTATTGATAAACTCTGGCATAGTGTTGAAGCTGCGGCGAATGACGTACCTGTATCTGAAACTTGAAACTTCCTGCCATATTAAAACTGTGTGCCGGACCGAAACTCGAACTCGAGACCTTTGCCTTTCGCGGGAAAGTGCTCTACCATCTGAGCCACCCAAGCACTACTCACGACCCATCCTCACAGTTTCAATTCTGCCAGTACCTCGTCTCCTACCTTCCAAACTTCACAAAGCTCTTCTGCGAACCTTGCAGAACTAGCACTCCTGGAAGAAAGAGACATGGATTAGCCACAGCCTGGGGGATGTTTCCAGAATGAGATTTTCACTCTGCACGGACGGGTCGTGAGTCGTGCTTGGGTAGCTCGGATAGTAGAGCACTTGCCCGCGTAAGGCAAAGGTACCGAGTTCGAGTCTCGGTCCGGCACATAGTTTTAATCTGCCAGGAAGTTTCATATCAGCGCACACACCGGTGCAGAGTGAAACTCTCATTCTGGTACTTGTGTCTGCTATAAAACCTTAATTTGAATCGATACCAGCCTATTTTTGCTGCTAGAGGTAGCAGCGCTGTCTTCTAAATGTCGCCCATGGACTCAACACGTTGTTGGAAACGCCCAACAGAAATACTAATCCATGCTGCCTCTACAGCCACCCATAATTGCAAAAGTGTTGCTGGTGCAGGATTTTGTGCATAAACTGACCTCTCGATTATGTCCCACAAATGTTCGATGGAATTCTAGTCGGGAGCTCTGGGTGTCCAAATCATTCGGTGTCCAGAATGCTCTTCAAACCAATTGCGAACAACTATGGCCCAGCGACATGTTGCACTGTCATACATAGAAATTCCGTCATTGAATGGCTGAAAATGATCTCCAAGTAGCCTAACATAGCTACACTCCTGGAAATTGAAATAAGAACACCGTGAATTTATTGTCCCAGGAAGGGGAAACTTTATTGACACATTCCTGGGGTCAGATACATCACATGATCACACTGACAGAACCACAGGCACATAGACACAGGCAACAGAGCATGCACTATGTCGGCACTAGTACAGTGTATATCCACCTTTCGCAGCAGTGCACGCTGCTATTCTCCCATGGAGACGATCGTAGAGATGCTGGATGTAGTCCTGTGGAACGGCTTGCCATGCCATTTCCACCTGGCGCCTCAGTTGGACCAGCGTTCGTGCTGGACGTGCAGACCGCGTGAGACGACGCTTCATCCAGTCCCAAACATGCTCAATGGGGGACAGATCCGGAGATCTTGCTGGCCAGGGTAGTTGACTTACACCTTCTAGAGCACGTTGGGTGGCACGGGATACATGCGGACGTGCATTGTCCTGTTGGAACAGCAAGTTCCCTTGCCGGTCTAGCAATGGTAGAACGATGGGTTCGATGACGGTTTGGATGTACCGTGCACTATTCAGTGTCCCCTCGACGATCACCAGTGGTGTACGGCCAGTGTAGGAGATCGCTCCCCACACCATGATGCCGGGTGTTGGCCCTGTGTGCCTCGGTCGTATGCAGTCCTGATTGTGGCGCTCACCTGCACGGCGCCAAACACGCATACGACCATCATTGGCACCAAGGCAGAAGCGACTCTCATCGCTGAAGACGACACGTCTCCATTCGTCCCTCCATTCACGCCTGTCGCGACACCGCTGGAGGCGGGCTGCACGATGTTGGGGCGGGAGCGGAAGACGGCCTAACGGTGTGCGGGACCGTAGCCCAGCTTCATGGAGACGGTTGCGAATGGTCCTCGCCGATACCCCAGGAGCAACAGTGTCCCTAATTTGCTGGGAAGTGGCGGTGCGGTCCCCTACGGCACTGCGTAGGATCCTACGGTCTTGGCGTGCATCCGTGCGTCGCTGCGGTCCGGTCCCAGGTCGACGGGCACGTGCACCTTCCGCCGACCACTGGCGACAACATCGATGTACTGTGGAGACCTCACGCCCCACGTGTTGAGCAATTCGGCGGTACGTCCACCCGGCCTCCCGCATGCCCACTATACGCCCTCGCTCAAAGTCCGTCAACTGCACATACGGTTCACGTCCACGCTGTCGCGGCATGCTACCAGTGTTAAAGACTGCGATGGAGCTCCGTATGCCACGGCAAACTGGCTGACACTGACGGCGGCGGTGCACAAATGCTGCGCAGCTAGCGCCATTCGACGGCCAACACCGCGGTTCCTGGTGTGTCCGCTGTGCCGTGCGTGTGATCATTGCTTGTACAGCCCTCTCGCAGTGTCCGGAGCAAGTATGGTGGGTCTGACACACCGGTGTCAATGTGTTCTTTTTTCCATTTCCAGGAGTGTATTTATTGTGTCAAACTGCATACACACAAAAACTCTAATTTCATTACGAGCTGTTCTTCACGGTGGTGTAGTTTTAATACCGTGCTCGGCATTAAAATGAAAACAATTTCTCCAGGCTTCCGTCGAGTGTGAGTTGAAAGTAACGTGGCGTTGCGCTTTAAGAGAAACAAGTGGCGCACTTTTGCAGCGGCGCGAGGGAATCTTGGGTAATCAAGTAAGACGGTGGGAGCTGCAGCCGTGAACGTTCCACCAGGACTGTCCCTGAGGATTCCACTTGGCAAAGTGCAATTCAAATAATTCGTTTGTCTCCTTTTCTTATGGGACGAAAGCCAGAAGTCGGTTTCAGACTTCTCAACAATGCATCAAGAGAAAATTAAGACGCCTACAAACACAGGAGAAATACTACAGGGCGAGCAGGGGAAGAGGCACACCGAAACGCTGAGAGGTATTTAGTAGCAAAACTGAGAACGATGTGTGCATACTGTAACATACCGAATATACAAAGACCTCGATTCCCTGACATCGTGTAGTACAATACCTCACTTTAAAATGATTGGTATTGTGGAGATTCGTAAATTTCATAAAAATGACACTAAATTGGAGACTAATTAGCACACACTATTACAAAATAAAACAAACGACGGTGTATTTTAACGAACTGTGGCATTCATTGTAGTAGTGGGAAAGACTTGAATTAGTGAAAATGGTAGAAATAAAATATATGGTATTAATCACCAACTGTAATTATTCAAATAATTGGACTTTTACGAATGTAGTTTACTCATTCAAGAAGTTATTCTGTTGCTTGCAAATGAAGACACATATTGTAAAACGTAAATTTAGGATGACAGCTGTAAAGAACATTCCGTCTAAATGACTTTATTAATTAAACTTGTATTGTTGTAATCAGATATACGCCTAATTATAAAATTCTAGGCATCTGTTACAAATTCTATCAATCAAAACCTGTTTCGTTTTACCCTCTTAGCTTCAATTACTGTTAGGAATGTGAGTCATTGTGTAATTAGCGTGTATTAATTATTGTACTCATTTTTAGATGGAATTTTCACAATAAAAACATTTTTACGTTATAAGTTTCTCATATTATTCAATTCTGTAATTTTAGACGTATTGTTTTGTGTAATTAAAACATCTTAGCTTTCGAACTTGCAATTGTAAATACGATTAAAAATATGTTGTCATTATTAAGTAATAATGGTCCAAGTGACCATCCATTATTTTAATATAAATAGGGAAGTAGCGAGGCTGCTGGGACGGGCAGTTTGAGCTGATATCTCGAAGTGTAACCTGTGTTAGTTACTTGAATAATATTTCACTAAGATGAAGTATGTTTCTTGATTTGTGAACCACTCAGTTGTTTTACGAAGACATACTGTACAACTCGGCCTCTTTCCAATGTGTCATGATGGATTTGATCAGCTGTTACGAACGGAAGAATAAATGTTTAAAAAACTGGAACTGATCACTTTCACTGTAAACCACACACTTCATGAAGATCCAGGCAATCTACGAAAATTTCAGTTATGTGGAGAAAAATTTCGTTTTAACCTTCTACTTATGATTCTAGATAACATCAGATGACATGCACTTTTGATAAGTCAGTTCATCTGTCTTCGAAGTTTTAAGGATTACCTTACCGACGAGTAGATAATAATTAAGTAGAATTGTTAAAATACGAAAACATGCAAGTGCTTAACAAAACCTGTAATAAAAACAAATATGCAAAAGGAAGGCAGAACAACAGAAATATTCCGATTACAGTAAATCTCGTGGGATGAAGAAATGCACTCAGCAGAAGCTAATATGGAAGAATGAGAAACAAGCAGCATGGATAAATTACTCTGAGGAAAAGTGAAGTAAGTGATTAAGGTACGGGAAATTCTAAAAAGGTCTGGTGTGAGTGATGTAAACAGCCCGTTATTAAAATTTACGACGTGATTTTCGATCTTGGACCACTACAAACATTCAAGATGTGTTTGAAAAGCAAGTTCATTCCCAAAGAACAACAAAGTAATTATGAAGGCATTAAATACCATGACTAGTTGATAGGCGCAATTTTAACGATTATAGCAAATGTAAGTCGCTCTATCCATTGGAAGCCATAATTTAGAATCCTTAACAGCAGACCAAAACAGATGAGGAACTAAATATTATATAGGGTGGTCGATTGCCGGCCGGAGTAGCCGAGTGGTTCTACGCGCTACAGTCTGGTATCCCGCGACCTCAACGGTCGCAGGTTCGAATCCTGCCTCGGGAATGGACGTGTGTGATGTCCTTAGGTTAGTTAGGTTTACGTAGTTCTAAGTTCCAGGGGACTGATGACCTCAGAAGTTAAGTCCCATAGTCCTCAGAGCCATTTGAACCATTTTCTGGTCCATTGGTCGTGACCGGGCCAAATATCTCACGAAATAAGCGTCAAACGAAAAAACTACAAAGAAAGAAACCTGTCTAGCTTAAAGGGCGAAACCAGATGGCGCTATGGTTGGCCCGCTAGATGGCGCTGCCATAGGTCAAACGGGTATCAACTGCGGTTTTCTTAAATCGAAACCCCCATTTTTTATTACATATTCGTGTAGTACGTAAAGAAATATGATTGTTTTAGGTGGACCACTTTTTCGCTTTGTGATAGATGGCACTGTAATAGTCACAAACATATGGCTCACAGTTTTAGACGAACAGTTGTAACAGGTAGGTTTTTTAAATTAAAATACAGAACGTAGGTATGTTTGAACATTTTATTTCGGTTCTTCCAATATGATACATGTACCTTTGTGAACTCATCATTTCTGAGAACGCATGCTGTTACAGGGTGATTACCTGTAAATACCACATTAATACAATAAATGCTCAAAATAATGCTCGTCAACCTCGATGCATTTGGCAATACGTGTGACGACATTCCTCTCAACGGCGAGTAGTTAGCCTTCCGTAATGTTCGTACATGCATTGATAATGCGCTGACGCATGTTTCAGGCGTTGTCGGTGGATCACGATAGCAAATATCCTTCAACTTTCCCCACAGAAAGAAATCCGGGGACTTCAGATCCGGTGAACGTGCGGGCCATGGTATGGTGCTTCGACGACCAATCCACCTGTCATGAAATATGCTATTCAATGCCGCTTCAGCCGCACGCGAGCTGTGTGCCGGACATCCATCAGTTGGAAGTGCATCTCTATTCTGTCATGCTTTGAAATTAACAACTCAAAAATTTAATAAAACACACGCAATCATATTTAATTTTATAGCTTCATCGTTGCTGGGCAGCACCATTCTTACTGGCTAATTTCAGCGCAGGTATTCCACGACCTGTAGGCAGACACATGGTACAAAAGTGAAATTAAATGAGTGGAGGGAGCTCAGTAGATATGTGCAGAAGACATAAGCTGAGAATCATGACCATCCACTATAAATCCAACACGGATACAGGTAATAGGATTGGAGGATGGCAGCTAAACCAGTTACCTGAGATACGAGACACAGAGAGATTGTGAACACAAGTAAGAAAAAACAGTATACTGGAATCAGACCCTTATCTTAATGAAATTAAATACAGATGGCTATCAAAAAGAAGTCGAAAAAACACATATTACTCACAGGATTGAGAAAAACTTTTGAACAAACACCGGAGCTGAATTTACAAGGATCCTTAAAGTTAAAAATAAACAGAAGAAAATAAGGGACATGATAAAATGAAATCGGAATGATTGAGAAGAAAGCGAAGGGAGTATGGTTGGAAGAGTGACAGATGAGATAGTACAGTCTAGAAAGAAAATGCAGGTGTGGTAGACAGAGAAGAGAGAAGATGATCAGCAAATCTATGAGACAGTGAGAACAACTGATAAAATAATAAAACATGCTAGGAGAAACCAGACCATTAAAACAACGGGACCGTCGGATGACCCAGTCAAGAAAAAACAAAGCATGAACTTTGTTCAAAGAGTGGAAAAGCATGATGTAGAGCTACGAAGCTAGAGAGCCCTATGTCAAAATACATGACAGTGAACTGAAAATAGGAGAAAAAATGTATGTAATGAAATGGGAAGGTACTTCAAAGATCTGCTGAACACACAAATATCTGCAGAAAGTTTAATACTGTAGTACAGCGGGGATGACATCAGAGTTCACATGTCCACTGCAGTGAAAGCGGTGAAGCAATTAAGGATATCAAGAAGAACAAAACTTCGGATAATGATGGTATTTGCGCTAAAAACCTAATAGGGGAGTCCAGGAACAAAGGACAACATTAAAAAATTAATAATGGACGTTTGGCTGAACAGAAAGATACCAGAAGACTCGAAAGAAGCGATCATTATTACAATTCATACGAAAGGTGAAAAAACGTATAGGATAACTACTGAACATCTGACACAAAATATCCCAGGGACTGTAGTTACAATGAAAGAACAATTCGAGTGTAGCACTGGAGGCTATCACACTGGTTTCGGAAAAGGCGGAAGTGTATGGATCACTCAAACGGATATTAGGACATCGACACAGGAAAGATGAAGGCCTAGTGATATCTGTGAACTTTACCAGAGCTTGCGATTCTGCGGAGAGGAATGTGTTCGTGAATATTCCTCATTCCAGAGGGTTGGACAATGTTACTCATGAATTACTAAGGCACACACTCGAAGATGTAATTGCTAGCGTCAGGGACTGAAGCTAATTGCCGGACGGTAGATCGAAAAGTAGACGGATTATTTAGCGATTCTGTTCAAATTTGCTCGGGATGAAATGATACAGCAGTGAAGGGGGTACAAGGTGAATACAAAATGAAGTTTAAAGTTATAGCAGACCTCTTACACTTCGTCGATGATATGACATCGTTACACGAGAACGAATAAGATGCAAGGAAGATGCTGAAAAATCTTACAGCGAAAGCCAACCCCCAGGTAGCGTATAATAAGACTAAGGCAATGAATGCGGAGATCAACTTAAGGGTTCACGGTTTATCAGTGGTATCTGGAAGAGAACATAATAGGTAAGCTACAGACGGAGAAGGGCGTAATATACAAGTCCCAAATGCAGCAGACTGCACTATACAGGGTGGTCCATTGATCGTGACCGAGCCAAATATCTCACGAAATAAGCGTCAAACGAAAAATCTACAAAGAAAGAAACCCGTCTAGTGTGAAGGGGGAACCATGGCGCCCGCCATTACTATAAGAATACTTTGTAGCACTTCGTTCCTAAAACACGAGTGATAAGCTGCAGCTGCCACACTGTCTTTAGAAAGATACGGCGTGAATGTTCAGATTAGTGGGAAATGGCCGATGGAGAGATAAATGGGTGGCCTTATGACAAATCCCTTCATGTGAAAGAGTTAACTGAAAATTACTTATGCTTCGAATATCACACTTTAATGGGTCAGTTAAAAATAATAATATTGTAAATTGCCAGAAGAGCTAATTACCTCACTTAACGGCCCTTTGGTTCTAGTTTCGTCCTATTAAGTGTGCGATCGATGCCACATTTATTTACGTCAACGATATATTGCAAATACAGGGTGTTTCAAAAATGACCGGTATATTTGAAACGGCAATAAAAACTAAGCAAGCAGCGATAGAAATACACCGTTTGTTGCAATATGCTTGGGGCAACAGTACATTTTCAGGCAGACAAACTTTCGAAATTACAGTAGTTACAATTTTCAACAACAGATGGCGCTGCAAGTGATGTGAAAGATATAGAAGACAACGCAGTCTGTGGGTGCGCCATTCTGTACGTCGTCTTTCTGCTGTAAGCGTGTGCTGTTCACAACGTGCAAGTGTGCTCTGGACAACATGGTTTATTCCTTAGAACAGAGGATTTTTCTGGTGTTGGAATTCTACCGCCTAGAACACAGTGTTGTTGCAACAAGACGAAGTTTTCAACGGAGGTTTAATGTAACCAAAGGACCGAAAAGCGATACAATAAAGGATCTGTTTGAAAAATTTCAACGGACTGGGAACGTGACGGATGAACGTGCTGGAAAGGTAGGGCGACTGCGTACGGCAACCACAGAGGGCAACCCGCCGCTAGTGCAGCAGGTGATCCGACAGCGGCCTCGGGTTTCCGTTCGCCGTGTTGCAGCTGCGGTCCAAATGACGCCAACGTCCACGTATCGTCTCATGCGCCAGAGTTTACACCTCTATCCATACAAAATTCAAACGCGGCAACCCCTCAGCGCCGCTACCATTGCTGCACGAGAGACATCCGCTAACGATATAGTGCACAGGATTGATGACGGCGATATGCATGTGGGCAGCATTTGGTTTACTGACGAAGCTTATTTTTACCTGGACGGCTTCGTCAATAAACAGAACTGGCGCATATGGGGAACCGAAAAGCCCCATGTTGCAGTCCCATCGTCCCTGCATCCTCAAAAAGTACTGGTCTGGGCCGCCATTTCTTCCAAAGGAATCATTGGCCCATTTTTCAGATCCGAAACGATTACTGCATCACGCTATCTGGACATTCTTCGTGAATTTGCGGCGGTACAAACTGCCTTACACGACACTGCGAACACCTCGTGGTTTATGCAAGATGGTGCCCGGCCACATCGCACGGCCGACGTCTTTAATTTCCTGAATGAATATTTCGATGATTGTGTGATTGCTTTGGGCTATCCGAAACATACAGGAGGCGGCGTGGATTGGCCTCCCTATTCGCCAGACATGAACCCCTGTGACTTCTTTCTGTGGGGACACTTGAAAGACCAGGTGTACCGCCAGAATCCAGAAACAATTGAACAGCTGAAGCAGTACATCTCATTTGCATGTGAAGCCATTCCGCCAGACACGTTGTTAAAGGTTTCGGGTAATTTCATTCAGAGACTACGCCATATTATTGCTACGCATGGTGGATATGTGGAAAATATCGTACTATAGAGTTTCCCAGACCGCAGCGCCATCTGTTGTTGACAATTGTAACTACTGTAATTTCGAAAGTTTGTCTGCGTGAAAATGTACTGTTGTCCCAAGCATATTGCAACAAACGGTGTATTTCTATCGCTGCTCGTTTAGTTTGTATTGCCGTTTCAAATATACCGGTCATTTTTGAAACACCCTGTATGTGCGAGCAAGCTGCTCAGAAGACTGGGCGCGAGAACAATGACACGGGTGGCCAGCGTGTACCACAAGCCGTATTCAATACTTTCGGCACTTTTGTCGTCTGTAGCGTCACTGCTATAGATGGGTCGTTCGCGAACAACGGATCCAAAGGAACGGTTCACAGAGATGAACGGAAGGACCGAGGAACGAATTCTGGGGAACGGTCTTTCATAGTTCACTTCGGTCGCCGCTTTCTACTTATAGTTCCCGGGATCGGGAAAAGGTCGATCTCGTTCCCGCAACGGCACGTCAACCGGTCTCGTTCCAGCCTCGGTCACGTTCCCTTATGTCCCGGTCTCGGTATCGCTCGGCCGGACTCGTCCTTCTTCGCGTGGCCACTCGTCGCAGTTCCACTGCCGACTACTCCTATCGAATTGTTGTTCGTTTCGTACACTGCGCACGCCAATTCTAGATCTGTCTCAAACTTTTTTGAACTCTGGACTTCTGGTTCTTTTCTATTCAGCGTTCACGACCGGTAATTAAAACGCATTTTATAACTGCGTAAATTAAATAAAAATTACATGGTATGTAATACATACATCTGTCCAGGTAACAAAAGGGCATATCAGCTGCGGCTGGCCCCGGCGGAGGTTCGAATCCTTCCTCGGGCATGGGTGTGTGTGTTTGACCTTCGGATAATTTAGGTTAAGTAGTGTGTAAGCTTAGGGATTGATGACCTTAGCAGCTGTGTCCCATAAGATTTCACACACATTTGAACAGCATATCAGCTTACTTCACTATTTCGATAAACAGCAGAAGATATGCTTACAAAAAGGCAAGTTTTTTTGTTATTGCACATGCATGGGAAGTCGGCACGGCACACGCGAATGGCCGTTTTCCGTCTTAGTTTTTATCCAAGGTAAAACAGCACGTTCATTGTTATGGAAGGCAGACTGACTTACAATCGAATGAAGTCCCCGCTCCATAATCGAGTGTCTGGTGTCACATTATGTAAAGAGAATGTGATAACTCCTGCAATATTATTTCAGTGGTACAGGGTCGAGCACGAAAAATCGGCCCCGAGTACTAGACTGCTCATTGTCGCTCACCAATTGTCATCTATTCTTTCGAAGTTGTTGTTTTCATTAGCTTATTTGTTATTTCTTTACTGCCTAATTATTACCCACTTAGTCCACTCTGCTTGTAGCGGTCAACAAATCGTGGGTAGATGGCGAGCAGTCTGTACTCGGGGCCGGTTTTTCGTGCGCCATCATATATTACTCGCATTTCACTGCGATTAGCCACATGACGCTACAAATGGCTAAACGAGAGGTTTTGCAGAATCACGAAAATTCTTCTACAAGTGTGTGAGAATTCTGCAATGAATAAAAACCCTGTACTCCACAGGGGAGGAAAGTGCTCCCTCTTGGCACCTTCCAACTTCAGTCGCCTATGCTACTAAATTTCAATTTTTCATTAAGAACCGTATACCATGAACAAATGAACGTTTCCCAAAAAAGAGCGATCACCAGTGAACTAGTTCCCAAGAAGGAACGAGTTTGCCCATCTCTAGTCACTACCCACCAACGGCCTTGTCGCAGTGGTAACACCCGTTCCCATCAGATCACCGAAGTTAAGCGCTATCGGGCTTGACTAGCACTTGGATGATTGAGCGTCTTGGCCTGCCAAGCGCTGTTGATAAACTTGGTGCACTCAGCTCTTGTGACGTCAATTGAGGAGCTACTTGACTGAAAGTGACAGCTCTGGTCACGGAAAGTTTCTGTTTGACTGCGAGGTCGTGCCAAGGTAGTGGGTTGTGGCAGGAGTTGAGTTACATTTGTACGTTCAGTGGGTGACACGTGCACTCAGATGGTATTTTGAAGAGGCGTAAATATAAGTGTAGTTTTCACCTTATTGGTACAGGCAATAGTGTATGGGTGTCAGGAGCAAGAGGTGTGGGTCATTGCGTAGCAGTATAAGCTGTTAACCATGAGTAGTGATTCAAGATTGAAGCAAAGTTTCGTCCTTGTTTCGATGGGTAGTAGTAATTGTTATGAGCCGGCCACTGTGGCCGAGCTTTTCTAGGCGCTTAAGTTCGGAACCGCGCTGCTGCTACGGTCGCAGGTTCGAATCCTGCCTCGGGCATGGATCTGTGTGATGTCCTTAAGTTAGTTAGGTTTAAGTAGTTCTAAGTCTAGGGGACTGATGACCTCAGATGTTAAGTCCCATAGTGGTTAGAGCCATTTGAACCATTTTAATCTGTTGTGAGCAGCCACTCAAGTGTGGGTGGTTAAGCGATAGTAAGATGTAATATGATAGCATTATGGTTAAGTGTTCTCGTTTTTTGAGTTTGTTCTGTGCATAACAAGGAATATGACTCAGTATTTAAGCGTGCAAGGTAGTGAGAAGTTGGGACAGTGGTATGTATTAAGCTTTTTTCTCATTTATGACTGGATAATTGATAAAAGGTTATCATGACATGATCATTACCACAGGGAGCAGGGTTTTCCATACTACAAGAGGCTATCACAGAGGAGGTGTCAAATTTTAAGAGCCGAAGTAAATAAATTGCTGACAGAGAGCCATGCGGATTAGCCGCGCGGTCTCAGGCGCCTTGTCGCGGTCAGCGCGGCTTCCCCTGGCGGAGGTTCGAGTCCTCCCTCTGGCATGGGTGTGTGTGTTGTCCCTAGCGTAAGTTAGTTTAAGTTAGATTAACTGGTGCCTAAGCTTAGGGATCGATGACCTCAGCAGTTTGGTCCCATAGGACCTTACTACAAATTTCTAAAAATTTGCTAACAGAGAAGGTAGAGTGGTCTAAGAGATGAGAATCCCTCGGTGACAAGGTGAAGGAAATAGCTCATCACAAATCTGGAGTATAAGGAGAAGTTGTAGAGAGAACACCAGGACTGGATAACGAAAAGTGGTCCTCGGGGGGATGTAAGAAATATTTTGATAATCGAATGAAGAAGCTGAAAGGGAGAGGAACAGGCGTGTGGATAGTTAACCTGTTCCTGCAGAACGGCCATCTACCGTTAATGTGGTTGAATCTTTCTGTCCTGGGAGGGTTAATTTAGCTGTAAAGGATGACTAAATTTTAAATACAAGTTCCTGAGAATTTACGTGGGGCACAGGATAAAATTAGGATGAATAATGTTGAAGCATCAGCTCCAATATCCAGTGGTATTGTGGAGTCTTAGGTTGCAAAAATGAGTGTGGGCTGTACTGTAGTGACTGAGAGTCGGGATAGCAAGTTGGGTGCTTTAAGTGCAGTAGCACCTATCCCACTGGTCGATAACGGGAGCTGTAATTAACTGCTAGAGCTTGGGCGAGATTCACGGTTAGGTGCATATGTCAGTGATCGTTGCATCGTGCAGAGTGGACCTGCTGACGATGTTGTTGTTTTAGAGACTTTAGGGAATGCACAAGGAATTTTTGATAGTTATGGTGCAGATGTTGTGACAGAAACGGTACATGCATATCTATTTCCTCAGAAGCATGGTGATAGGAGGAAAGGGAAGAGGAGACAAGCTTGTGGAGTGGGTAATCAAGTAGTCAGGGTCAAATCTGTTGAAGGTGTACGCCGGAAATTCACGATGTACCTCGAACACATGTACTGGGTCAAAACCTTGCAGGGCGAGCATCTGACGTGCCCAGCGAGCTGTTTGCAGCACTGTCAAAGTCTGATATATACGATGAGTATGAAGTGGGTGAAGAGCGCGACGTCAGCCTGAAAGCAAACGTACTGGCGGAACATCATGCCAAAGTCAAACCTTGGCGACGGAGGAGGATTCATTTTTCAATGGGCACTACAACAGGAGAAAGAATGGGACTACATGTGGAAATGTTGTGAATGGTAGCGGTTTATGTAGATTTCTCGTATGAATAGTTTTTTTAAAGAATGTTGGCTTGGGAAGCACATGGGGAACTATGGTTGGGAGGACAAAGTTCCTAAAGTTGTTCCAAAGCAAACGGTTAAAAAACGCCAGACAGACAAACGATGCCAGGCGTAAAAGTTTAATGAAGGCAGAGCATGTTTTGTTGAAGTTGTTATGTTCAAATGTGTGTGAAATCTTATGGGACTTAACTGCTTAGGTCATCAGCCCCTAAGCTTACACAGTACTTAACCTAAATTATCCTAAGGACAAACACATACACCCATGCCCGAAAATGGTTCAAATGGCTCTGAGCACTATGGGACTCAACTTCTGAGGTCATCAGTCCCATAGAACTTAGAACTACTTAAACCTAACTAACCTAAGGACATCACACACACCCAAACCCGAGGCAGGATTCGAACCTGCGACCGTAGCGGTCGCGCGGTTCCAGACTGTAGCGCCTAGAACCGCGCGGCCACCTTGGCCGGCCCCATGCCCGAGGGAGGACTCGAACCTCCGCCGGGACCGAACTTGTTATGTTAAGGTTTATTTAATAGGAAGACAGACATTTTTGTTTGTAGGTGTGGAATGGAGAGTGAGAAGTTTTTTGTGCATAAGCATGACAAGAGGCCTAGCAGTGTAATAGAGTTAATAGTGCTTGAATTAATGTACAGGGAAAAGACTCTTGAGAGAAGTTCTGATATTAAGCAGTACGAGCAAGGGGTGAGAAATAGATTTTTGAAGTTGAAGATTGATATGATATTTGTACGGTAACCAAGAACAGCAAATTTAGTAGTATACACTCCTGGAAATGGAAAAAAGAACATATTGACACCGGTGTGTCAGACCCACCATACTTGCTCCGGACACTGCGAGAGGGCTGTACAAGCAATGATCACACGCACGGCACAGCGGACACACCAGGAACCGCTGTGTTGGCCGTCGAATGGCGCTAGCTGCGCAGCATTTGTGCACCGCCGCCGTCAGTGTCAGCCAGTTTGCCGTGGCATACGGAGCTCCATCGCAGTCTTTAACACTGGTAGCATGCCGCGACAGCGTGGACGTGAACCGTATGTGCAGTTGACGGACTTTGAGCGAGGGCGTATAGTGGGCATGCGGGGGGCCGGGTGGACGTACCGCCGAATTGCTCAACACGTGGGGCGTGAGGTCTCCACAGTACATCGATGTTGTCGCCAGTGGTCGGCGGAAGGTGCACGTGCCCGTCGACCTGGGACCGGACCGCAGCGACGCACGGATGCATGCCAAGACCGTAGGATCCTACGCAGTGCCGTAGGGGACCGCACCGCCACTTCCCAGCAAATTAGGGACACTGTTGCTCCTGGGGTATCGGCGAGGACCATTCGCAACCGTCTCCATGAAGCTGGGCTACGGTCCCGCACACCGTTAGGCCGTCTTCCGCTCACGCCCCAACATCGTGCAGCCCGCCTCCAGTGGTGTCGCGACAGGCGTGAATGGAGGGACGAATGGAGACGTGTCGTCTTCAGCGATGAGAGTCGCTTCTGCCTTGGTGCCAATGATGGTCGATGATGGTCGTATGCGTGTTTGGCGCCGTGCAGGTGAGCGCCACAATCAGGACTGCATACGACCGAGGCACACAGGGCCAACACCCGGCATCATGGTGTGGGGAGCGATCTCCTACACTGGCCGTACACCACTGGTGATCGTCGAGGGGACACTGAATAGTGCACGGTACATCCAAACCGTCATCGAACCCATCGTTCTACCATTCCTAGACCGGCAAGGGAACTTGCTGTTCCAACAGGACAATGCACGTCCGCATGTATCCCGTGCCACCCAACGTGCTCTAGAAGGTGTAAGTCAACTACCCTGGCCAGCAATATCTCCGGATCTGTCCCCCATTGAGCATGTTTGGGACTGGATGAAGCGTCGTCTCACGCGGTCTGCACGTCCAGCACGAACGCTGGTCCAACTGAGGCGCCAGGTGGAAATGGCATGGCAAGCCGTTCCACAGGACTACATCCAGCATCTCTATGATCGTCTCCATGGGAGAATAGCAGCCTGCATTGCTGCGAAAGGTGGATATACACTGTACTAGTGCCGACATTGTGCATGCTCTGTTGCCTGTGTCTATGTGCCTGTGTTTCTGTCAGTGTGATCATGTGATGTATCTGACCCCAGGAATGTGTCAATAAAGTTTCCCCTTCCTGGGACAATGAATTCACGGTGTTCTTATTTCAATTTCCAGGAGTGTACATGTGTTCTACAGAAAGAATATAAAGGTGATTTCAGTAGATAACAGGGCCAAAGAAAGCGTTGACCGACTGGGTCTTCTCTGTGGAGGAGGGCAGTGTAGTGTTGCTACCCAGTCTTTTGCAAAATTAGTAAGTCTTTTAGCAAAAGCAGCTGCAGTGTGGCGACATGTAGGTCAGAATAACACAGATGTAAGATGGTTGCAAGACGACGCTAACCACAGCGGAAAACTGTACCACATAGTGGTAATGAGCATAGCGGGAGGGTCGAGGTCACTACACCAGGACAAATCTCTTTTTATGGGTAACATGACTAGCTGGCAGGTTTTAGTCAAATAGGTGCACCTCGGAGCGATGTGAATATATCTGAATTTTGAGGTAGATGCACTCCTCATCACCATAGTCCGGCATCACCACCACAATGCCAGGACCATGCCGGACACAGACACGATTGGGCATCACCAGTAGCAGCCATGGATTGGAGACTGGGCTTTGCCTGCTGCTGCCAGCACTAAGTTCCTCACGATAATTAGTGTAATAGCACCACCAAACTGCCGTCCACGCCTGTGGCTGCCAGCATTGAGTTCCCTCCTCAGGGCTTAGTACTACGACACAGTCCACCATTCAACTCCTGCTGGGAGTAGTGGGTCGAATCCCCGCATAGCAGCCTCCCCACGCGGCCGCAATGACCGCGTGTGGAGCTGAGGGTTCGTACCAGACGCCATCACGATGGAGCAGAAGCGCACCATTTATGTGACCATGGCCTACAGAGGCAACCGGCTGCCCACGGCCTTGCCATCAGCAATGTGGTACGCCTATGCACCATCCTTTCATCAGGGCAGAAACTGCCGCCCATACATCAGCACTGGCCGGGTTCAACAGAATGAGGCATGTTCACCCTCACCAAGCCATGAAAAGCATGTATCAAAATTAAATAAAAGCTTCCTTTGTTGTCAACAGATTTTCCACTGGGCCCTCCATCCCATCACCACCACCACTCACACCTCCGATTGGTTCAAATGGCTCTGAGCACTATGGGACTTAACTACTGAGGTCATCAGTCCCCTAGAACTTGGAACTACTTAAACCTAACTAATCTAAGGACATCACACACATCCATGCCCGAGGCATGATTCGAACCTGTGACCATAGCGATCACGCGGTTCCAAACTGACGCGCTTAGAACCGCACAGCCACACCGGCCGGCTCACACCTCCGAGTGCAGCTGCACTCATTATCTTATAATGTGGGAGGAGCTTGTTCCTCGCTTGTGTAGGGTAACTGCTGGGAGTGGTTTCTTCATGGCACCCGTGATTGTTTTGGAAGCCGGAGCTAGGTAGCGGGAAAACTGATCCATGGACAAATATGAACGACGAAACTGTAAAACCACCAGCATCCCGTTACCGATAAAAAGGAGTTCGTCACTCTCTCTCAGCCCATCTCCAACGTCGCCGCCACTGAAAATTAGTAGCCAACTGAAACGACATGTGGACAGCTTCTCCGCATTACGTGAGCTCGGCTAGACACCGTTTTCCTTACCGCATCCTCTGTCTTCTCAGTTCTGATTAAGACCTTGCTTAGAAGATCCACAAGGATGGGACGCTCTTCCGCCTCATCGTATCAACCATTGGCTCACCAAAATTCAAGCTGATCAAGGACTTGGCCAATCTCCTCTCTCCACATGTGGGACACAGTCTACATCAAAAACTCAGCCAGTTTCATCAGCCGAATTAAGCACCTTCGACTAAGTGAGGATTACATTATGTTTAGTTCTTATGTGGCCACACTGTCCGCGAAATTGTCTATCAAAGACTCTTTGGACCTAGTATCCCAGTTGTTCGTAAGTGTTTGGTCCAGCTATTTAGGCACACTCTTCTTATTAAACTTCCTGGCAGATTAAAACTGTGTGCCGGGCCGAGACTCTAACTCGGGACCTTTGCCTTTCGCGGGCAAGCTCAGTTGGTAGAGCGCTTGCCCGCGAAACGCAAAGGTCCCGAATTCGAGTCTCGGCCCGACACACAGTTTTAATCTGCCAGGAAGTTTCATATCAGCGCACACTCCGCTGCAGAGTGAAAATCTCATTCTGGAAACATCCTCCAGGCTGTGGCTAAGCCATGTATCCGCAATATCCTTTCTTTCAGGAGTGCTAGTTCTGCAAGGTTCGCAGAAGAGCTTCTGTTAAGTTTGGAAGGTAGGAGACGAGGTACTGGCAGAAGTAAAGCTGTGAGGAGGGGGCGTGAGTCGTGCTTGGGTAGCTCAGTTGGTAGAGCACTTGCCCGCGAAACGCAATGGTCCCGAGTTCGAGTCTCGGCCCGACACACAGTTTTAATCTGCCAGGAAGTTTCATATCAGCGCACACTCCACTGCAGAGTGAAAATCTCATTCTGGACTCTTCTTATTGTCTGTACAACGGCCAGATACGATCAGACAGATGTGGTTGCGACGGGAAGTCTGTTAGCTCCAGCTGATGCAAAGCTCTTCACGGAAAATTTACAGGATATTACCTTAGACACGGCGCTATTAAAGCCTAGTTTTTTCTACCGATACGTTCACGACATGTTCGTCATTTGGCTCCACGGACGTGACAAACTTGACTTGGGACATCTCACAAACATTAACAGCAACATTCAATTGACCATGGAGGTAGAAAAACGTAATGCATTGCCCTTTATCGACCTCCTCGTCCGCTGCAAACGAAAAGGATGCCTTGAAGCGTCTATAGGAAACCCATCCACACCGATGTCAATTTCCCGAGGCAGCAGACATCATCGCCTGACATAGTGTCACATGCGTTGATGCATTGCGCAAGACGTCGATAACGTACCCGATGAACTGAGCCACCTACGCAAGATCTTCAGAAACAACGGCTACAACGTTCACCAAATACAAGTAATACAAGTGATTTCAAGTAAGAAGCACAATAAGACCACCGGAGCAGAGCACAAAAAGAAACTTACTCTTTTACCATTCTGTGGCTCCGTGGCAGAAAAGATTCGTCACATACTGAAAAGATACAAGATAAAATCGATCTTCATGCCTCTGACAAAAAAATCAGCAGTTATTGATGCCAGTTAACGATGCATTAGATGTCAGAACACCTGGGGTCTACAGAATACCTTGCGGTAGTTGTCAGCGTTAAGCCGGCCTCTGTGGCCGAGCGGTTCTAGGCGCTTCAGTCCGGAACCAAGCTGGTGCCACGGTCGCAGGCTCGAATCCTGCCTCGGGCGTGGATGTGTGTGGTGTCCTTAGGTTAGTTAGGTTTACATAGTTCTAAGTCTATGGTACTGATGACCTCAGATGTTCAGTCCCATAGTGCTTAGAGCCAGTCTTACGCTGGACAAACAGTACGCACTGTACAACAACGCAAGAAGTAACATGAGAGAGGTTTTATCGCCTACGCTACGCCGAGAAATTCGCTTTAGCTGAGTATGTTGTAGAAATCGGTCACCGGAATAAATTTGACGAAACGTGAGTCTTAGAACGCACTAACAGCTTCTGGGACTGTGTAAATAAAGAACACGTGGAAATAAGTATCAACGATAAGATCCTTAGTCGATATGGTAGCCTGCTGCTCAGCGTGGCTTGGAGACCAGCGTTCTCGAAATTAAAATGGGCACATCGAACACCGAGTCAACGTATACCCATGCAGGACAATGCGGCGAGCTCCAGTGACGTCACAGCCGGCAGTTAGAGTATATAAGGGCGCACCAGCAGTTCACTGGCAGTCACACAGTATTTTACGGACTATGGGACGGTACAAGCTATAAGACGCACCTTAATTTTTACGCAATTTTTAAAAAGTAACATTTTTACGATTTTTATTATTAGATTGCACAGCCAGAATAAAAAAATTTTTAGTTCATAAAACCGAACTGACCTTTAAAATCCTGAATTTTCTTCTTCCTCTTCGCCGTCATCGCTATCCCCTTGACATTTAAGACAGTCTCCATTGCCACCGAGAGCGTTGAAACGTCCCCTTTGAAAAATTATACGAGACTGTGCTTAAACTGACACACAATATTTTTTAGCGCAACGCAATCTGACTTTCAATAATCCCTACAAAAGAATGGCCCTGACTAACATTAACCTATACCTTTCACAAATCACTTACCTCACAAAAATCTTCGTTACTCGACTACTGCAATACAGCGAGCGCCACTACTGCCAGCTAAATAAAAGATTCAAACTACTGAAGGCACTAACTACTGATAGGCATAGTTAGCAAATGAAAGATTTTAATAGAGAACAAACAATGTATTTACCTTAATAATCATAATATATATGCCATCCAGTCTTACAAATTTCAAATCTCCGCCATTTCTCTCCCCACATCCACCACTGCTGGCGGCTCACCTCCTACTGCGCAACGCTACACGCTGTTCACATCCAGCTGCCGCTGCCCAACACTACAATGGCAGACAACAATGCAAACTAGCCACAGACTGCACACAGCACAGCGAGTGATTTTCATACAGAGAGCGCTACGTGGGGGCGGCGTTACCAATATAAGAACCTAAACAGCCTACTTACATAGCCCCCATGCCCCCACAAAAAATTTTACAAATTGTTTTGGGCAGTGGCCAATAATGATTTGATAAAATTTTTCATAATTACAATAACAAAGATATCAAATGCACACACTTATTGATACAATGTTGGTCAAAAGCTAAAATTTTCTCACTGTCCATAAAGACAGTCCAGATTGTTCATCACTGTAAAATTGTAGTGTTTTTCTCAAAGTCTGAGCAGTAAAAGAAAATGCACATGGAAGTAGTGGATTTCCATGGAGTCTTGAAGAAGTAGTGTTGTCCTTCCAACGGAAAGACAGTGCTGACTCTTGACATGCTGATAGGTAATGGGCCACAACAGAGCAAACCCACAGCAGAGTCATTCGAACTTTTGAAGAATATTGGTAGGTAGGTCATCACAGAGCAGACCCACTGTAGTCCTGGTAGAGAGTATGGTATTGGTGGGCCACCAGAGGTGCAGACCCACTGCAGTCCTTGTAGAAATAATGGTATTGGTGGGTCATCAAAGATGCAGACCCACTGTAGTCCTTGTAGAGACAGCCAGCAGCCATCTGTTGCGACTGTGCAGGTGCACATTCACCATCGAAGAGTCTTGCGGAGAATATAGCAAGTCCATAAACCACCACTTGTACACTCACAAAGTTTTTGGAATTGTCCTTAGAACCAGCAATGCTGTTATCCAGTCCCTTGCTGAATTATCAACACACGTGCAAACACTAACAGTCCCTACTTCTCACATATTGTCCATATAGTATGACCAACAGAAACGTGTGCAGTGAAATGTAACTTACAAGTTACTAATATGATGAACCGGTGTCAATTACGATTTTATAACATGAGAATACAATTACAAAGGTACAAAATACATCATTAAAGAACATAACAATACAGATAACATTCGTAGTACAAGCTTTACAAAAGAATCGAAATAACATATACATTAGTGTTACAGGAATTATGACATGAGTACATACATAAAAGATCAGAATAACTTTTGAAACGTCAACTTTACACATGAGCATTAAAACAAAACAGAATAAATAATGTCTAAACATCTTTACAAAGAAAATAACATATTATCAGAAAAATTCTACAACATAGCTCTCATTAGCTAAACACATAAATACAGGAAAAAGAGAAATAAACAAGGGTACATAAACACATAGTGGGATAACACAAGGAAAGGACAGGTTTTGTTTTATTGCAGGATTTTGCAAACAAAACTTTCTTTGCTTCTCGGAGATCTCCCTTCATTCATCATTATTCCCAAAAAGTCCTATCTATACCTCCTTCCTGTATTCTATTCCTATTTCTTTCAAAATAATTATTTCTGATTGTACAATACTCATTTCGGCCCAAATCTTTTTCATATAACTTCGCAATGCATTCTTTACCTATTCTCCATAGTCAGTTTCTTATATAGTCTACCCCTCTTAAGCTAACTTAAATCTACTGAGCTCAGATGCTAAACTAAGGGATGAGGCAATGCAGCAGCACAAAACAATTAATGCGAACAGCAATGAAAAAAAATGCAGATTTGCGAAGCAAGCAGCATTATAGAAATTAGCAAAGCAATTGCAATATTACAACTAATATAAGGCAATGTGCAGCAAACAAGAAAAATAAATCAGTAGTAAACTGGCTTAGAAGAGTAGCACAAAGTCAAATTCAGTAACACTATGCCTGCCAAACAGCAGCAGCAAATGAAATAACTTATATCTAAACATGATATAGCTCAAGCAGAAAAAATATTACAGTAAAAATGGCCATGTTTAATACCTATGCCACATCTTAACACTAGAGTGATGCATCACAAAAACTTACTCTACCAAAAAAATTACCAAGTAGTTGAAAAGAAAATTATGTATGCAGTTCCTGTGAAGGGAAATGTCTTTGTGCTACCCCATTTTTGGGAAATGTATTACAAAATTAGTATTTACTGGATCTGTAGACAGAAAATATTTATATTAGTACATCTATAAAATTCTATTTTAACCAATGCTGCAGTGCAGCTAGAAACTAGATATTAAAAAAAATGAAAATATGTACAAAGGAAGGCATGAAACATCATTCATTAGCCATATGGCATTTTATAAAGTAGTAAAAAAATCTCTCAACTCTCGTAGAAAGATACTTGTCATAATCAGGTGTGCAGATGTAAGAATGTTTCCAAGTAATGAGCGTGTCGTATTTGCGATGCTTTCTACAAAGGAATGTCGATAGCGAGGATAATGGCCTCCCTTTTTTTTCTACCTGTGCCTCTGAAAAGGCACACCCTAATGGCTTTTTCTCCAGGCGTCTGACGCAGCTGGGTGCCCATGACGCATTACGTGCAGGTGGTCACTTAACTTTCTTATGGACATATTTATGACAGCAGATTCCGCTACAGTGACAGCCTCATATACAAAATTTCATGGGTCGAGAATTTGCGTTGCAAATGTGTAGAAACAAAATCTTATGAATATAACAGTGTCCAAAAAATGTTCGCCTGCATTGTGATACATTCACGCATTTACACACATTTCATAACTCTTAAAGTACGATTCTTGGTTTCCAACATCCTTTTCCACAAGTCAGAGTCCCTAACCACTGTTCATTACTCCTTACCTTATTACACATATATATATTCGTCGACACGTCAATCTTGCGACGACACTTCAATATTTCATCATAATAAATACATAGCATAATCAAATTCCTCATATAGCATCAGCTTATTGATCATAAACATACCGCAACAGCATAATACACATAGTAATCGTAATAATAACATCATAACACATCAGTCAACTCTCATAATCGTCGTAGCTTCCTCCAATAATTTCAAAACCTAAAAAAATTCTCTGCTCATGTCAAAAGTGTCATCTGCCTCAAACGTACTTTAAAAATCGTGATCCCATACCAAATATATCATTCAAAGCTCTCATAATATCACAATGGGTCCGAAAAAATATGAACAGTTCACAAAGTACAGACAAAATACAATTTCGTAAGTGTGAAGTTATCCAACGGTGTAATTACATAAACATCTGTCACTGCCGTAGTAAAAAAAGTTTGTCTCTCTCAGTTAAATGATCAGATAGCTATGTAATTTATGTTTTAGAGGAATATGGTACCGATGTGTAAAGTTGTATAAGCAAATACCATATTAGCTAGGGCTCCTTGTGCTTGCCAAACATGATACATAAAGTAAGTGTGTACCCCCCTGGGGATTAATGTAATTATACCCTCAGGTGTTACAGATTACAGCAATGGAATAAAATGTATCACGGAAAACTTTCTTTGTAATTCAAAAATCTTTAAAAATAAATGTTTTAAGTACAAAATTAATCACTGAAATGCGTGTCCTGTAGCGCTAAATGTGCATCTCGTTGTAAGATAATCTCTGTGGAAGTGTCGTAGTTATTTTCCTCCGAAAGCTAAGTTCTGCAGAAGCCAATGTACTTACCTCATGATAAACAAAAGTGAAATGCTTTGCGTATAGATATCTTAGTTATTACGCTTATTGTTGTGATGATGAAGGTACTGTGCTGTAACGTATTGTTGTGCTACGGAAAAGGCTGTCTCCTTGTAGCTATACCACAAAAGTTACTACTAAAACATGTTTTACTTTACAGAAGAATTCAGAAAAACTGTGCAGATATAAAACAGATACACCGCAAAAGCAACACTGTAAATTGTCACTCATTAGTAACGTCATGACATAATTGTGTAGCTGTCACATAAAAGAACCACTGTGTCATCTGGTATCTCACAGAAAGTACTTTAAATCCTGAATGTACTTTCAAGTAAACCAAAATGTTGCATTAAAATCTCATTAGCAGTATATGTTCTAAGTATGTAAGCCGTATATTCGTTACGTAATCGTGCAACTAACAAGGAAGAATGTATAAATAAGAACACTGTGTCGTCTGTTCACAATAACAATGCATTCGTAATTTCTGTTTAAATAAGTTCTTTTGGTTCTTGACTGGATATTTAACTTCAAACATTGTTGCATGGTAACAGTTTCTAAGTCTGACAATGCATACTAGAAATGTGAAGTGAAACGTTTTATGGCAAAGACAAAGTTAAAAAGCAGATTATTTTTCAATAAACGGTTTTACATGTGAAATGTGGTTAAAACTTTACTCTTCCTAGTACGCAGAGTTTCAACTTCACAGCAATTATCATGTTGTATACGTCGGTAAAGAATACTGGAATTTTTCTCAAGGTTAGCTAGCGTCTATGTTATTTTTCTCTGAGCCAGCAGGTGCAAGTGGCTGCCTGCCGTGCGAGTCATTGTCTGTCTCTGTGTTGGCGTGCGTCGTTATTGGGATTAGGAGACCTAACTTCTACAAATTCACCTTGACGAGAAGGCGCTGCTCTGTTTGAATCCCGCCAGTTCTGATGCAATTCAGCTCTGTTGTTACAATCATATCGTCTGTTGTAATGTCGGTAGATTACATAGTTTCTTCTAAGCGTAGGCTTCCGCGGCCGTTGTCATCTTCAATAAAATTCTTCAGGGTATCAGACCGCATCGTCATAATTTAAAATGCGCCAACGTTTCGGCCAGCGTTGCAGCTAGCCTTCATCAGGGCTTTACGTTAGACTGCTAAATGAAACACACTTGGTTCCTTAAATATCTGCACGAGAAAACCGTGTCGTTACTTGATTGGCTGTAAAAGGGGGAGGAGGAGGGGTGAAAGGTATGCTTTATTGGTGTTTCCTTTATTATCTGTCATTGGCTGAAATAGCTGTTTTCTATTGGTCTTTATATTAATCCACCCCATTGGAGGAGACGGACGAATAGCGAACAGGTGATGGCTGCGACGTCACACTGTTTACATGCTGTCCAGAAGCCGGCTGCGGCGAGCCATTGCTTTGTGTGCTCGCGACCACTACTGCGGCTCTCCGCGTGTCTGCATGGGCCGCCACGGCTCTGCCGCCGCTCCGTAGCCCTGCTATTGCAGGCAGCCAAGACCTCGGAAGCTTGTACCCGTCCTCTCTATTCATGTTGGCGGGTCTTTTGGCTATTTCTATCGCCTCTCTAATCTTTCTTTTGAAAGTGAGAGGCTTTTTCGACAGGACGCGGGCTTCTTGAAAAAATATTGGTTTCCCGCACTCGTCTCGGTGTTCCGCCACTGCTGACTTAGGGTGTTGTTTCAGGCGGATATATCTTTCATGTTCCGAGAGCCTCGTGCTAATCGGACGTCCCGTCTCACCTATGTAGACTAATCCACACGCACAACCAATTTCATACACGCCAGCTGTGTGTAGTTTGTCAACTGCATCCTTGGTAGAACCGAGCATATCTGATATTTTGTTTCTGCTTCGGAAAATTGGTTTGATGTCGGCTTTTCGTAGAATTTTGCCAATACGTTCGGTGACCCCTTGTACATATGGTAATACAGCAATGCTCTGTGCCTCCTTCTCCTCTTCCCTATTAGTCCTCTTCCTTGTCGACATGGTACTGTCTATCGTCTGCTTCCCATAGCCATTGGTTCCGAAGATGGACCTGAGGCGTTCAAGTTCTGTCTTCAGATGTTCTTCGTCGCTTACCCTGTACGCTCTCTTCGTTAGCGTGTGCAGGGCGGACTTCTTCTGCGTGGGGTGATGGTGGGAGGAGGCGTGAAGGTACCTGTCCGTACTGGTTGGTTTCCTGTACACTTTGTGGCCAAGTTTACCATCAGGTTTTCGATAAACTTCCACGTCGAGAAAAGGCAGCACCCCATTCTTCTCTGTTTCCATTGTAAACTGAATTTTCCTATGCTGTTGGTTAAGGTGCTTGTGGAAGTTCTGTAACTCCTCTTCTCCGTGGGGCCAAATAACGAAAGTATTATCGACATAGCGAAGCCAACAATTTGGACGTAATGGTGCGGACTGGAGGGCTGTTTCCTCAAATGCCTCCATGAAGATTTCTGCTGCGATAGGCGATAAGGGTGAGCCCATAGCTACACCGTCAGTTTGTTCATAAAATTGACCTCTCCACTTGAAATAGGTGGTCGTCAGACAGTGGCGCACAAGCTCACATATATCAGGTGCCACGCGTTCTTCTAGGATGTTCACAGTATCTGACACTGCGACATTCGTGAATAGAGATTTGACGTCGAAACTAACCATCAGATCTTGGTCCGTAACACGCATTTCCTTTAGGAGAGACACGAAGTGAGTGGAATCCTTAACGTAGGACTCGGTTTGATGCACTAGGTGTCGGAGCCTAGGTGCCAGTTCTTTCGCTAGGTAGTAGGTAGCGAATTTATACTGTTTACTATGGGCCTTAAGGGGAAGTCGGTTTTGTGTACCTTCGGTACACCATATATCCTTGGTGCCTGTGTCACTTGCGGGATGAATCTACTGGCCTTGTCGAAGTTGATTCTAGAGTGCTTGAGCAGTGCCTGCGTCGTTTTGATTACCTTGGCCGTCGGATCTCCCTGAAGTTTCTTGTAGATAGGTTCTGCGAGAATATCTTCCATTCGTTTGTTGTAATCAGTTGTGTCCAAGACTACAGTGGCGTTGCCCTTATCTGCCTGTACCACTACTAAGTGGGGGTTGTCCCTGAGTTCCTTGATGGCATGGTATTCCTCAGCGTTGATGTTTTGCTTCGGTGGCTTTGCTTTATTCAGAACTCTGACCGTTTCCTGCCGGATCTTCTCTGCCTCGGCCTGTGGCAGATGACGTACCGAAGCCTCTACGGATTCTATGATATCTTCTTTTGGAACTCGCTTAGGTGCGACTGCGAAATTCATCCCCTTGGCCAGAATTGCTGTGGTTGCTTCGCTCAAGGTGTGGCTGGAGAGGTTGACCACTGTCCGTCGCCTGTCCAGCGTCAATGTTTCGTCCGTGGCTTTCTGTTGTAGTTTGTCGTACTTTCTCATCTGGCGGTTAGTAATACTATTGCTGGTCCTTGATGCTTGCTGAAAGGTTAACCTGTCGACTTTATCCCAGTCTTCCATCTGAAGTTTTCCGGCCAGAAATAGGTGCAGATCACACAAATTCCTGTTGTGAGCATCGAGACTTATGCGGATGTGGCGGATCCTTTCCCGTAGCAATGCTTTACTGGCTTTAGCACAGATATTCCTCACCTTGTTCGTTTTTATGTGAGACGTCAGCCGCAAAGAATATGGCACAACACTCGTGTCTCTGCATCTCTTCAAAAAAGCAAGGTCAATCAGCAGTTTACATCTTTTTAGACGTAGTGCTTCTAACTTCTTGATGTTTCCGTGGATTTCCTGCCCATACAGGTTGGTTAAATGTAAGCGTAGGCTTCCGCGGCCGTTGTCATCTTCAATAAAATTCTTCAGGGTATCAGACCGCATCGTCATAATTTAAAATGCGCCAACGTTTCGGCCAGCGTTGCAGCTAGCCCTCATCAGGGCTTTACGTTAGACTGCTAAATGAAACACACTTGGTTCCTTAAATATCTGCACGAGAAAACCGTGTCGTTACTTGATTGGCTGTAAAAGGGGGAGGAGGAGGGGTGAAAGGTATGCTTTATTGGTGTTTCCTTTATTATCTGTCATTGGCTGAAATAGCTGTTTTCTATTGGTCTTTATATTAGTCCACCCCATTGGAGGAGACGGACGAATAGCGAACAGGTGATGGCTGTGACGTCACACTGTTTACATGCTGTCCAGAAGCCAGCTGCGGCGTGCCATTGCTTTGTGTGCTCGCGACCACTACTGTGGCTCTCCGCGTGTCTGCATGGGCCGCCACGGCTCTGCCGCCGCTCCGTAGCCCTGCTATTGCAGGCAGCCAAGACCTCGGAAGCTTGTACCTGTCCTCTCTATTCATGTTGGCGGGTCTTTTGGCTATTTCTATCGCCTCTCTAATCTTTCTTTTGAAAGTGAGAGGCTTTTTCGACAGGGTACAAGCTTCCGAGGTCTTGGCTGCCTGCAATAGCAGGGCTACGGAGCGGCGGCAGAGCCGTGGCGGCCCATGCAGACACGCGGAGAGCCACAGTAGTGGTCGCGAGCACACAAAGCAATGGCACGCCGCAGCCGGCTTCTGGACAGCATGTAAACAGTGTGACGTCACAGCCATCACCTGTTCGCTATTCGTCCGTCTCCTCCAATGGGGTGGACTAATATAAAGACCAATAGAAAACAGCTATTTCAGCCAATGACAGATAATAAAGGAAACACCAATAAAGCATACCTTTCACCCCTCCTCCTCCCCCTTTTACAGCCAATCAAGTAACGACACGGTTTTCTCGTGCAGATATTTAAGGAACCAAGTGTGTTTCATTTAGCAGTCTAACGTAAAGCCCTGATGAGGGCTAGCTGCAACGCTGGCCGAAACGTTGGCGCATTTTAAATTATGACGATGCGGTCTGATACCCTGAAGAATTTTATTGAAGATGACAACGGCCGCGGAAGCCTACGCTTACATTTAACCAACCTGTATGGGCAGGAAATCCACGGAAACATCAAGAAGTTAGAAGCACTACGTCTAAAAAGATGTAAACTGCTGATTGACCTTGCTTTTTTGAAGAGATGCAGAGACACGAGTGTTGTGCCATATTCTTTGCGGCTGACGTCTCACATAAAAACGAACAAGGTGAGGAATATCTGTGCTAAAGCCAGTAAAGCATTGCTACGGGAAAGGATCCGCCACATCCGCATAAGTCTCGATGCTCACAACAGGAATTTGTGTGATCTGCACCTATTTCTGGCCGGAAAACTTCAGATGGAAGACTGGGATAAAGTCGACAGGTTAACCTTTCAGCAAGCATCAAGGACCAGCAATAGTATTACTAACCGCCAGATGAGAAAGTACGACAAACTACAACAGAAAGCCACGGACGAAACATTGACGCTGGACAGGCGACGGACAGTGGTCAACCTCTCCAGCCACACCTTGAGCGAAGCAACCACAGCAATTCTGGCCAAGGGGATGAATTTCGCAGTCGCACCTAAGCGAGTTCCAAAAGAAGATATCATAGAATCCGTAGAGGCTTCGGTACGTCATCTGCCACAGGCCGAGGCAGAGAAGATCCGGCAGGAAACGGTCAGAGTTCTGAATAAAGCAAAGCCACCGAAGCAAAACATCAACGCTGAGGAATACCATGCCATCAAGGAACTCAGGGACAACCCCCACTTAGTAGTGGTACAGGCAGATAAGGGCAACGCCACTGTAGTCTTGGACACAACTGATTACAACAAACGAATGGAAGATATTCTCGCAGAACCTATCTACAAGAAACTTCAGGGAGATCCGACGGCCAAGGTAATCAAAACGACGCAGGCACTGCTCAAGCACTCTAGAATCAACTTCGACAAGGCCAGTAGATTCATCCCGCAAGTGACACAGGCACCAAGGATATATGGTGTACCGAAGGTACACAAAACCGACTTCCCCTTAAGGCCCATAGTAAACAGTATAAATTCGCTACCTACTACCTAGCGAAAGAACTGGCACCTAGGCTCCGACACCTAGTGCATCAAACCGAGTCCTACGTTAAGGATTCCACTCACTTCGTGTCTCTCCTAAAGGAAATGCGTGTTACGGACCAAGATCTGATGGTTAGTTTCGACGTCAAATCTCTATTCACGAATGTCGCAGTGTCAGATACTGTGAACATCCTAGAAGAACGCGTGGCACCTGATATATGTGAGCTTGTGCGCCACTGTCTGACGACCACCTATTTCAAGTGGAGAGGTCAATTTTATGAACAAACTGACGGTGTAGCTATGGGCTCACCCTTATCGCCTATCGCAGCAGAAATCTTCATGGAGGCATTTGAGGAAACAGCCCTCCAGTCCGCACCATTACGTCCAAATTGTTGGCTTCGCTATGTCGATAATACTTTCGTTATTTGGCCCCACGGAGAAGAGGAGTTACAGAACTTCCACAAGCACCTTAACCAACAGCATAGGAAAATTCAGTTTACAATGGAAACAGAGAAGAATGGGGTGCTGCCTTTTCTCGACGTGGAAGTTTATCGAAAACCTGATGGTAAACTTGGCCACAAAGTGTACAGGAAACCAACCAGTACGGACAGGTACCTTCACGCCTCCTCCCACCATCACCCCACGCAGAAGAAGTCCGCCCTGCACACGCTAACGAAGAGAGCGTACAGGGTAAGCGACGAAGAACATCTGAAGACAGAACTTGAACGCCTCAGGTCCATCTTCGGAACCAATGACTATGGGAAGCAGACGATAGACAGTACCATGTCGACAAGGGAGAGGACTAATAGGGAAGAGGAGAAGGAGGCACAGAGCATTGCTGTATTACCATATGTACAAGGGGTCACCGAACGTATTGGCAAAATTCTACGAAAAGCCGACATCAAACCAATTTTCCGAACAGAAACAAAATATCAGACATGCTCGGTTCTACCAAGGATGCAGTTGACAAACTACACACAGCTGGCGTGTATGAAATTGGTTGTGCGTGTGGATTAGTCTACATAGGTGAGACGGGACGTCCGATTAGCACGAGGCTCTCGGAACATGAAAGATATATCCGCCTGAAACAACACACTAAGTCAGCAGTGGCGGAACACCGAGACGAGTGCGGGAAACCAATATTTTTTCAAGAAGCCCGCGTCCTGTCGAAACAGCCTCTTACTTTCAAAAGAAAGATTAGAGAGGCGATAGAAATAGCCAAAAGACCCGCCAACATGAATAGAGAGGACGGGTACAAGCTTCCGAGGTCTTGGCTGCCTGCAATAGCAGGGCTACGGAGCGGCGGCAGAGCCGTGGCGGCCCATGCAGACACGCGGAGAGCCGCAGTAGTGGTCGCGAGCACACAAAGCAATGGCACGCCGCAGCCAGCTTCTGGACAGCATGTAAACAGTGTGACGTCACAGCCATCACCTGTTCGCTATTCGTCCGTCTCCTCCAATGGGGTGGATTAATATAAAGACCAATAGAAAACAGCTATTTCAGCCAATGACAGATAATAAAGGAAACACCAATAAAGCATACCTTTCACCCCTCCTCCTCCCCCTTTTACAGCCAATCAAGTAACGACACTGTTTTCTCGTGCAGATATTTAAGGAACCAAGTGTGTTTCATTTAGCAATCTAACGTAAAGCCCTGATGAAGGCTAGCTGCAATGCTGGCCGAAACGTTGGCGCATTTTAAATTATGACGATGTGGTCTGATACCCTGAAGAATTTTATTGTACATAGTTTCTTGTTTGTCGGTCATGTGGTGGATAATTTCTCCCAGAATCGTAACTGCGTGCTGAACTGTTGTGTCTGAAGTTATTCTGTCTCCCTTGATAATAATTGTTTTTGTTCCCATATTGTCTGTTTCTATGGTAATCTCTGTCATATTCATTACTACGGAAATGCGATCTCTCTCTGTAACTATTACTCTGCCAGTGGTTGTCATACGGGTGGTGTCTCTTTTGGTCACGATTTACATTGAAAGAATAGCCTTGTTGTATATTATTTCTGTCATTGCAGAATTGTGACGGATGTGATCTGTAATTGTTGTGCTCCTGTTTTCGCGTTCCGCGATTGTCAGTGTCAATTTCCAGTTCTTGTAACAGTCCCTGAAAAGCTTCAATGTCGTCTTTGCAACGTCCTGCTAAAAAAATATGTCGTAAATGTTCAGGCAGTTTGATTAAGCAAATGCAGATGAGTTCTGAGGGGCTGTATGGGTTTGACAGGTACTGATTCTTGTGCAACATGTCTTCAAAGTATTTCACAAGACTGGAAAATTCAGATTGTTCGAAATGTTTCATCATTATGATGCTATGTTTTACTCGGTCTTGTGTAGCTTGTGACCAATATGCTGAGAGGAACGCATGGTAAAATTCTCCTTCACTGTGACAATCGTGAATGACCGATCGCATTCTTACAGCTGGTTCATTCTCCAAGTAGCCACACATAAATTCTAACCTGTGCTCCAATGACCAGTTGGGAGGAAAACAATGAGAGAATTGATGGATCCACGCTTGTGGATGAATGTCGTTGGCAGAATTCTTAAACGTTTTGAATTTACGTGTAGTAATGAACAGCTTATAGTCAAAATCATTGTGTCGGCGAGTAGCATAGCGGTCATTGTTACGTCGTGTCGGCGGTTCCATCTCAAAACTCGGTGCACCTTGCCAATTTCTTTCATAGTTTCCGAAATGCCCTGTGTTATTATTTTGTGGCTTTTCCGTATTTCTATGTCCCTCTTCCCGTATTGGAGCGCGAGTGGCCTCTGAAATACGTAATTCTTGTATTACCTGTGTCAGCTGATCTTGTACTTCCTGGATTCTCTTTGGTGTTGCGTATTAATTTGATTCTGATTTTGTTTGAATTTCCTAGTTTGTTCGCACTCTTCTGTGTCAGTGATGGCTACAGGTCTTATGTCATTCAGATCATCATCTACCTTTGCAGATAAGTTAGTGAACTGATCCGAAAGATCGGCTACTTTCCCTGATAGTGTACTTATTTCCTCAGTGTGTTTTTCTGAACCAAGTTTCAGAGTGTCCATTTGTGTTGCAATCGTATCTACTGTGTCCTTTAAGTTTTCTTGAGTTTTTGCAAGTTGCGTAACCGAATCGGCAGATGCAACTGAGTCAATTTTAGCTTGCAAGGTGTCGTGATTTTCATGAACAATAGTTTGGAGTTCTTTTATGGCTGCTTCGTGATTCTGTAACGCATTTTCATGCCGCGAAAAAATAGGTTGAAAATGCTCAGAAATTTGTGTTTTTGCATCATTACAGACTTTTTGACATTTCGATTCAATGTTATGTAACTCAGTAGTTAAATCTTCACATGTTTGTTCAAGCTTATGTTCCACTGAGTCTAACTTTTGAAGCTTTTGTTCCATTGTGTCTAACTTTTGAAGACTTTGTTCCATTGTGTCTAACTTTTGAAGCCTTTGCTGTGTTTGTCTCTGATTTTGTTCCATTTGTTGCATTAGCTGTAATAACAATGCATTAGTGTCTGGAATCTGTTCCTCTACGCTTTTCGGCAGTGCATTTGCACCGGCAACATTCACATTTTGACAAGCAGAAAATGTGTCTTGACTTATTTGAGAAAACGGTGAGGACGAAAAACCTGAATCTACAGTATTTGCAAAATTGTGTCCTGTCATTTCGGATTCCTGAGGCGAGTTGTTGCCAAGCGATCGATCGATAATACTTCCCTGTTCACTAATTGTTTCAGTGCCTACACCATTATTTGACGCCCGCTCCATTTCCCTATGCACAGTTACCAAATGACTACCTCGAATGTCTGTTAATTCACTACACAGTGGTGTTGATAAGCTACGCTCGTCGTCACTATTATTTCTCAGTTTACTTTGGAGCCTAGTGTTACGTTTTTCACACGCCATTATTGTCACAATATTTCACACGACAACACAGAAAAACACTATTTGAAGAGCAAAAATAGGGGAACACATTAACATAGCACTGAAAATAATATCTAGTTAATTGCAAGCGCAGCTGCGAAATACTTGGTGCAAATCTACATGCATGCCACAACTGTTTTACTGTACAACAATGAAAGACTGCAACTACAAAGGAGATTCTCTCTACAATTACGCACTAGCAATAAACAAAATCTACACTAATTACACAAACTACAAGAAAAAATCAGAAGATTCCAGTGAGGTATCCTCGGCTAAGGGTCGACATATGAAACGTCCCCTTTGAAAAATTATACAAGACTGTGCTTAAACTGACACACAATATTTTTTAGCGTAACGCAATCTGACTTTCAATAATCCCTACAAAAGAACGGCCCTGACTAACATTAACCTATACCTTTCACAAATCACTTACCTCACAAAAATCTTCGTTACTCGAACTACTGCAATACAGCGAGCTCTACTACTGCCAGCTAAATAAAAGATTCAAACTACTGAAGGCACTAACTACTGATAGGCATAGTTAGCAAATGAAAGATTTTAATAGAGAACAAACAATGTATTTACCTTAATAATCATAATATATATGCCATCCAGTCTTACAAATTTCAAATCTCCGCCATTTCTCTCCCCACATCCACCACTGCTGGCGGCTCACCTCCTACTGCGCAACGCTACGCGCTGTTCACATCCAGCTGCCGCTGCCCAACACTACAATGGCAGACAACAATGCAAACTAGCCACAGACTGCACACAGCACAGCCAGTGATTTTCATACAGAGAGCGCTACGTGGGGGCGGCGTTACCAATATAAGAACCTAAACAGCCTACTTACATAGCCTACTTACAGCGTTACTTCTGGCGCACTTCTTGAAAGATTTAACAGTAATGCCTTCTCTTTCTCTAGACCAGGACTGTTTTATCCGCTGACACGTATCTTTAACTGTAGATCGTATTAAAGCTCCCTTCGGCGTGAATTCATATTGGGTTTGATCCATCACCCATTTGTTCCATTCCTCTCTCATATACACTTTAAATGGCTTGTTTATCGAGACATCAACAGGCTGCAATTATCTAGTAAGACCTCCCGGAATAACAGCAAGCTCTGTATTTCTCTGTCTCAATTTCTCTTTCACAGACTTTTTCAAATGACTGTTAAACTGATCTAGCACAAGAAGAGAACTCTTCTTCACTAAGGGAGCTTTCCTTCTCTCCCAGGCCGCACGGAGTGGCTACGCGGTTTGAGGCGCCATGTCACAGACTGCGCAGCCCCTCCCGCCGGGGGTTCGAGTCCTCCCTCGGGCATGGGTGTGTGTGTGTTGTTCTTAGCGTAAGTTAGTTTAAATAGTGTGTAAGCCTAGGGACCGATGACCTCAGCAGTTTGGTCCCTTAGGAATTCACACACATTTGAACTTCTTTCCCAGATTCTGTTCATTCATAATTTCATACCAGCCTCGTCCATCCAATCCCTGTCATGTACGTGAACAACAACACCTGGCTGTATTTCAGAAGCCTTTGGCATTGTTTTGCGCTTGCAAATGATCATTAGATTATGTGTAGCACCGTCAGCACAATATATAGAGCATTTTTTTCATGTCCACTTGTTTTTATAGTTACACTTTTACCACTTTCCATGGCAACCGTTCTGTTACTCGACACATCAAACGTCAGAGGAGTTGCGTCCATATTCGCTATATGGCTTAGTTCAACGCCAGTTTTCTTTTGACGTTGAATAATAAAGCGATGGATAGGTAACATTTTCTGTTCATACTCTTGTAGTATTTTATGAGGTATTTTGGTTATGGTTAGCATGCTAAGAGCACGATGCTTCATAAACCTGTAGCACCAACCAAATCCACTGTTAAAGTCTGTTAGGATCGACTGTAACGCTATCTTACGAACGTGTATTTGAATCCTTTTTGTATTAATTCCAGTGGCGGCATGACGGTGTCCTTGAATCCATTTCAATACGTTATCTTCTAGTTTAAGACATTTTGCATTCAGTCCTCTAATTTGCACATTTAGCCTGAAAGGGAAGCAGTGGTTGGGAAGGGAGTGAGACAGGGTTGTGGCCTATCCCCGATGTTATTCAATCTGAATATTGAGCAAGCAATAAAAGAAATAAAAGAAAAGTTCGGAGTAGGTATTAAAATCCATGGAGAAGAAATAAAAACTTTGAGGTTCGACGATGACATTGTAATTCTGTCGGAGACAGCAAAGGATGTGGAAGAGCAGTTGAACGGAATGGACAGTGTCTTGAAAGGAGGGTATAAGATGAATATCAACAAAAGCAAAACGAGGATAATGGAATGTAGTCAAATTAACTCGGGTGATGCTAACGGAATTAGATTAGGAAATGAGACACTTGAAGTAGTAAATGAGTTTTGCTATTTGGGGAGCAAAATAACTGATGATGGTCGAAGTAGAGAGGATATAAAATGTAGACTGGCAATGGCAAGGAAAGCGTTTCTGAAGAAGAAAAATTTGTTAACATCGAGTATAGATGTGTCAGGATGCCGTTTCTGAAAGTATTTGTATGGAGTGTAGCCATGTATGGAAGTGAAACGTGGACGATAAATAGTTTAGACAAGAAGAGAATAGAAGCTTTCGAAATGTGGTGCTACAGAAGAATGCTGAATATTAGATGGGTAGATCAGATAACTAATGAGGAGGTATTGAATAGAATTGGGGAGGAGTTTGTGGCACAACTTGACTAGAAGAAGGGATCGGTTGGTAGGACATGTTCTGAGACATCGAGGGATCACCAATTTAGTATTGGGATGCAGCGTGGAGGGTAAAAATCGTAGAGGGAGACCAAGAGATGAATACACTAAGCAGATTCAGAAGGATGTAGGCTGTAGTAGGTACTGGGAGATGAAGAAGCTTGCACAGGATAGAGTAGCATGGAGAGCTCCATCAAACCAGTCTCAGGACTGAAGACCACAACAACAACAAACAGCCTTCCTCACTTTTTTCAGTTCTTCTTTACTAGCCCGCCAATGGCGAATGGTTTTTTCTGTATGAGGAGGGCCGAAATGCCGCTCAGCTGCTCTCTTTCCATGTTCTTTTGCGTTTGCTATCAATTTATAGCCCACATCATATGAATGCCTTAATTTTTTACGTTACGAAACGAGCTACTAATAAAAGTATTTTACTGTCACTGTTAACACATGTCACTTTCAATTCAAGTTCACCGACACCGAAGACTACAATAATGCATCATAGGCTATGGTTTGTAGTGGCGGGACGGGAGGGAGACAATGTTAGCGAGCTTGTCAATCCCCGCAACTCATGTTCGTCCCTTCGGTACACTTCCACTGCCAATATTGCCAGATAGAGATAGGTTTCCCGTTATCGTATGTGTTGTGGATTGGCAAGACAGCCACCCCACTATGAGAGGAAGCCGAAAGGCACGCGTTTTAGCTCACGCAGGCTGGCGTGAGGTCTGGAACAGGTCAAGGAAATGAGACTAGCAAAAAACGTACGTAGCTGCTGGAATACTTAACTTTAATCCATAATTGGTGAACATCGCTCTTGACGGTACATGTTTTACAGCATCAATAGTAACTGGTAATGGCGCCTTGCTAGGTCGTAGCAAATGATGTAGCTGAAGGCTATGCTAACTATCGTCTCGGCAAATGAGAGCGTATTTTGTCAGTGAACCATCACTAGCAAAGTCGGCTGTACAACTGGGGCGAGTGCTAGGAAGTCTCTCTAGACCTGCCGTGTGGCGGCGCTCGGTCTGCAATCACTGATAGTGGCGACACGCGGGTCCGACGTATACTAACGGACCGCGGCCGATTTAAAGGCTACCACCTAGCAAGTGTGGTGTCTGGCGGTGACACCACAGTATGTATGGCCGTTTTTAAGGCTGGCGGGAATTTTAAATCAAGCACTGGGCAGTGTTGTATTAATTTCGAGTATAAGACGCTCCTGGATTTTAAAACCAATTTTTCGAAGAAGAAAGTGCGTCTTACAGTCCTTAAAATACGGTACCACTTGAGAGAGCCCAAGGAGGGCTTGGTCTAAAGCCCGAGGAATTTTAACCACTTGAGGCGGCTAGAAGCCCAAAACCTTTTATTCAACCACTTTGCTAGATTACTTGTTGGGATGACTAGCTGCAGAAAAGCAATGTTTTCTGTCTGTGTATTCTGTAAAATAGTGTGTGTGTGTTCGTATCCGCTAAGAAGAAGAAAGTGCGTCTTATAGTCATTAAAATACGGTACCACTTGAGAGAGCCCAAGGAGGGCTTGGTCTAAAGCCCGAGGAATTTTAAAAACTTGCGGCTAGAAGCCCAAAACCTTTTATTCAACCACTTTGCTAGATTACTTGTTGGGATGACTAGTTGCAGAGGATCAATGTTTTCTGTCTGTGTATTCTGTAAAATAGTGTGTGTGTGTTCGTATCCGCTAAGTTAATTTCCAATATGCTCTCTGCTAACACTTATTCTTTTATAAATATGAACATTTTGCGTATTGAGTAATTTAGAAGGTGGTAGAGAGGCCATCCCTTGTAAGTCAGGTTCATCTGCAGTAAAAAGTAGAGGTAACGATTCTCCCGTGCAAATAGGCACAGAAGTCTGGATTGATTGTCTGAGGGACATATCATATTCATTGTCGTTGCGGGTGAATTAATTTCAGAGGCATAGCAATACCTCCTTTAAGATTTTTCCTCCCGCAGTTTTGCCGCGCCCTTTGCTTCCCTCCTATCCCCTCCAGTTCCCAGAAGTGACTGCTACTGATGTTTTAAGATCTGATCTGGAATACAGCGCTTCCACCGTTGTGGACACAATAGGGACGCAAGCACCCACTGTCCTTCACCCAAAATCGTTTCTTCTCATTCTGTTGCAATGTCTGCAAGTTTGCTTGACAATTTAAGTGAGTAACTTTGACTCAAGTGGCGTTACCATTGTATAATTCCGTACGCCAGTCAAAATTGCTGTGTAAAGGGAAATTCATACTAGACGGGACGACAGTTGAACATTACGTCACGTCCCATCAAATAGTGGTGCGTTCAAACTGAATCGATTAACAGCAGCGCGTCGTGTCGCAGCGTCCAGTACTGAACGGCGAAGAAGTTATGTGGGTGTTCTGTCTCACAAAATGGCGAAATATAGTTCCAGCACACAGGGGACTACTGCGATTAATTAATATCCAAAGAACAAATTTATGGTTCAAATGGCTCTAAGTATTATGGGACTTAACATCTGAGGTCATCGGTCCTCTAGACTTAGAAATATTTAAACTTAACCTAAGGACATCACACAGATCCATGCCCAAGGCAGAAATCGAACCTGCGTCCGTAGCAGCAGCGCGGTTCCAGACTGAAGCGCCTAGAACCGCTCGACCACAGCGGCCGGAAACAAATTTATACTGGATGTTTTTGACAAAGCTGAAATAGTGGCAAAAGTGCTGTACAAATATTTTGGGTCGTCATTGTTTATATGCTCGCCAAAATATACACATACAAACAGGACAACAGTGTTAAAGTGTCCATACAGATCGCTATTTTAAGTTATTATCTGCATCTTATTTTCTTTCAAATATCAGAACAGCGCCAAAGTTGCATCTTTCTATAGTAATGAGAGTTGATTTTCACTGCTGAAGCAGTTTTCATTAAAAACAAAAAAAAGCTTTCCAGGATATCAGTTTAGAAAAAATTTTATACGCAATGTTCTGCTTCTTCTACATCTGTTCCTCATGAAGACTTATTTACATTTGCTTTCGGGAACTGCTGGAGAGTACTCCTAGGCGAAAGTGTGTTAGCATCACGGCAATGTTTCACAAAAACAAAAAATGTAATCAAATAATTGTTAAGGAGCTACAACATCACAAGTCATACACCAGATGTCAGCAGATGACATATGGCGTCTTGGTTCCGTCAACGTCAAATATTTCTCTTTGGTATTTCGTGCCGTTACGTTCAGCTGACGTTTCGTGCCAGTGTCGGGATCTGCAGTACGTTGTGGAATGTTTTGATGTAACGTGAAGCACTGTGACGTCTACAGCAGATCGACCTCAGAAGACTGTTGTTAAATAGCTGCCAAAACAAGACCCATCTGTGCAACAGTACGAGTTGTAAATACCACCGTCCAAGGATTATTGACTGAAGTTGTTCACGTGGCCAGTATGTATGCAACGGATGTGATGCTAGTCATTAGAGCGAATATAAAACCACGTTTAATAATGAAGTATTTTAATACAATCTTTAATTTATATTTTTCAACTCAATTATTTGTAAAAACGTTTTGCATACATTAAAAGTATTTTATCCTATTTTTTATTAAGCTAACACTCAATTTTCTCAAGCCAGCATGAAATTAAATGAAAAATATTTTATTTATTCGGATAATTTTAATTCTCAATGTAAAGCGGGAGTGCGTGAAAAATTTAAAACCTGATCAGTTCGTTAATGAGCTATAAATAAAAGGTCTTTCAGTAATTTTATATCGTTGTTAGAAATGTAAAAATATTAGATTCAAATCCAAACCCCGGAACGAAAACTGAATTTATGACAATAAATGCGCCAAAACCCGACTCCGTGGCCTAGGTCGCTAACGCACGCCTGGGCGGTGGCGTTCGACTCAGAGGTACACCGGTTCGAATGTTGGTGGAGGATGAAATTTTCAGTACCTTTATTTAGCCGGCAAGGGGAGGAGAGGTGATGCCTTAAAGTTGCTGATCAGTAGACTTTTAGCCGATGTCCTGGATTACATTCCAGACGTATCGGAATTGTCTGATGAAATGAGGGCACGTGACTTTATTGATGGTGATCGTCCGTCGGATGCAAATGTTAAGTTATTGTTATTTCATTCCCTCGCCCCATATGGACAGGGAAGGGTTGTCAGCGGCACAATCCGCCGCTGTTCATCCGAGTGGTATGACAGTTAATACAAGACGAAAATGATACATACATTACAGGCCATTAAAATTGTTACACCAAGAAGAAATGCAGATGATAAGCGGGAATTCATTGGACAAATATATTATACTAGAACTGACATGTGATTACATTTTCACGCCATTTGGGTGCATAGATCCTGACAAATCAGTGCCCAGAACAACCACCTCTGGCCGTAATAACGGCGCTGATACGCCAGGGCATTGAGTCAAACATAGCTTGGATGGCGTGTACAGGTACAGCTGCACATGCAGCTTCAACACGATACCACAGTTCATCAAGAGTAGTGACTAGCGTATTGTGACGAGCCAGTTGCTCGGCCACCATTGACCAGACGTTTTCAATTGGTGAGAGATTTGGAGAATGTGCTGGCCAGGGCAGCAATCGAACATTTTCTGTATCCAGAAAGGCCCGTGCAGAACCTACAACATGCGGTCGTGCATTATCCTGCTGAAATGTAGGGTTTCACAGGGATCGAATGGGGGGTAGAGCCATGGGTCGTAACACATCTGAAATGTAACGTCCACTGTCCAAAGTGCCGTCAATGCGAACAAGAGGTGACCGAGACGTGTAACCAATGGCACCCCACACCATCATGCCAGGTGATACGCCAGTATGGCGATGGGGAATACACGCTTCCAATGTGTGTTCACCGAGATGACGTCAAACACGGATGCGACCATCATGATGCTGTAAACAAAACCTAAAATGACGTTTTGCCATTCGTGCACCTAGGTTCGTCGTTGAGTACACCATCGCAGGCGCTCCTGGCTGTGATGCAGCGTCAAGGGTAACCGCAGCCATGCTATCCGAGGTGATAGTCCATGCTGCTGCAAACGTCGTCGAACTGTTCGTGCAGATGGTTGTTGTCTTGCAAAGGTCCCCATCTGTTGACTAAGGGATCGAGACGTGGCTGCGCGATCCGTTACAGCCATGCAGATAAGATGCCTGTCATCTCGACTGCTAGTGATACGAGGCCGTTGGGATCCAGCGTGGCGTTCTGTATTACCCTCATGAACCCACGGATTCCATATTAAGCTAACAGTCATTGGATCTCGACCAACACGAGCAGCAATGTCACGATACGATACACCGCAATCGCGATAGGCTACAATCCGACCTTTATCCAAGTCGGAAACTTGATAGTAAGCATTTCTTCTCGTTACATGAGGCATCACAACAATGTTTCACCAGGCAACGCTGTTTGTGTATGAGAAATCGGTTGGAAACTTTCCTCATGTCAGTACGTTGTAGGTGTCGCCACCGGCGCCAATCTTGTGTGAATGCTCTGAAAAGTTAATCATTTGCATATCACAGCATCTTCTTCCTGTTGGTTAAATTTTGCGTCTGTAGCACGTCATCGTCGTGGTGTTGGAAATTTAATGACCAGTAATGTAGACAGGCGATAAAAATGGGGGACATAAAAACTCGGTAAGGGGAGAAGATGGAGGTAAAAATACACTGACATGGAGACGTTCAGGGTAGGACAGTTAAAAACGTTGACATAAAGTGAAAAAACTCAGTTGGTGATTCATAGAGCACAAAAAGACACTAAAGTCACACACACACACAGATTAAGATACTTTAAACGCACTTGGAGAGATGAAGCACACACGATGAAGAACAAAACTGCCACGAGGGATCTGCCGAGGGAGAGGCCTGAGCGGATGGAAAAGGAGGGGAGAGCAAGGTGCAGCAGGGGAGGGGGCAGGATGAAAAGAGTAGGGGCATCAGGGTGGGCACCAAAAGACAGGTGACCATTGGGGTGGGAGATGAAGAGGGAAGACAAGGTAGGAAGGAGCGCACAGACACTGAAGAGCACAGGAGAGGGTGGGGGTGTAGGTGGGTAAAGCCACTCAGGAGAAGGGAGGGGGAGGAGAGGGAGCCCTGAGGAAGAGGCAGAAGAAAGGTGGGGTTAGAGTTGGTAGTAAGGGTAGACGTCAGGTGAAGCTCATTATCCGGAAGGGTCAGATGCTGGAAGTTGCATTGGGAAAGGAGGCAGAGGGTGTGAGAATGGAGAGAGGGTGGGACATAATAGCAAAGGCACAGCAACGGGCTGGGGGTAGAGAGGAAGGAAGACACCAGGGGGTGAGGGGGATCGGGGCGGCAGACAATATACAGGGTACGGATGTGTTCAAGGAAAAGGAGAAGGTGGGGGAAGGGGATGAAGTCGTAGAGGATGCATGTGGGGGATGGAAGGTGGATGTAGAAGGCGGGGTGGATCACATGGCGTTCAAGGATTTGGAGGGCTTTATAGAAACTGGGAGGGGCGGAAATCCAAGCAACGCTGGCATAACAAAGGATGGGGCGCATCAAGGATTTGTAGGTGTGAAGGATGGTGGAAGGATGCAGACCTCATGTCCAGCCAAACAGGAGTTTCAGGAAATGGAATCTGTTGTGAGCTTTGTGTTGGATGGTAAGGAGATGGGGGGTCCAGGTGAAGTGGCGGTCGAGGGTGAGGTCAAGATATTTGAGGGTAGTAATGAGGTGGATAGGACTGGCATACATGGTGAGATAGAAATCATGGAGACGGAAGGAGCGGGTGGTGCGGCCTATGATAGTCGCCTGGGTCTTGGAGGGGTTGATACGGAGGAACCACTGGTTGCACCAAGCGGTGAATTGGTCAAGGTGGGTTTGGAGGGTGAAACGTTAAGCTTCGTGGCCTCCCTTAAATTTCTTCGAGAGGAGTAGACTAAGTGCTCGCACCAGGTTTCAGCCCCTCCATTCTCCCATCATCTCAAACACGAACATGACACTACACTACACACACACCGAATTACAGTCACATACACTTAACAGTTACACTTCAGGCACAGCTTGAGCCCTGGCGGCTCTCTGGATGGCGATCCTTGCCCTCTGTTTTGATCTCTGGTCGTCGGTTGTGATTCGAACGTGAGGTGGCGCGCTCTGGTGGAGAGACAAGGTGAGGGCAGTACGAACCTGGCAGGCGTCTCGCCAAGTGACGGTCGATCTGGCCAGCGTTGGCACTACTTGAGGTGTGTTGTGTGCACTATATTCCGTTCATCAGAAGAATGAACCTGATGTAAACAAACATATACGCGATGATTGGTCAACAGCCGTAGTTTGGTATTTTCTAGTTTCTCTCACTCTAGAATTATTTAACCATGTGATACTGGCATTTTCACCGAATTACATCTATATGTCAACATCTACCTTTTGTATTGACAGTACTGTGCCAACAACAATGTCGGCAGCACTCCCTAAGCAGTCAATTGCTATTGTTGAAGCGGAGATTGCATGGTTGCAGCTGTTTTGGATACGGTTTAATTCAGCTGAGACGTACGTAAGGCACGTTTTATGTTTAATGTATGATCAAAACTTATTTATTAATGTGTCTACCTGCGTTTTAGCCATAAAATATAGAAAATTTTCATTGTTATCAATAATTCTTTTGTTTGTCAGATATTTGTTGGTTATGGGTCGGAAAGCTAACTGTCGCCAAGAAAAGTTGCTACTATGAAACTATTATTCGAAGAAAAATACTATTCATACCGACAAACAGCAAACAGGTTTCAAATTCCACAAAAATCATTAAGTCATTTTCCAGGCAGTGAAAAGTGACCGTAATTTCAGTCCTGCACGTCGAGTGAACTGTCCACGCAAGAGCAAATTGTCCCCCAGAACTCAATGCAAACTTGTCCAGATACGAGAAACAACGTAGGAACTATCACTCAAGATTTTAAGAAGGCTCAGGAGAACTTCAGAGTCGATGCTTGTACCGCCACAGTCCACAGAAAGCTTATTAGCGCAGGGCTTGCAGATCGTTGTCCACGCAAAAAAGCAAAACTTATCCCTACAGTGAGCCTCTTGGAGCCAGAAATCGGTTTGGAGATGACTGAAGAAAGGCAAATAAACTTTATGTAAACCAAGTGAGTACCTGTATTGAAAAATTTCTTTTGAAAGATGAACATTTATTTTCAACAAAATATTGGAAAAAAAGACGTGGAGAACTTCTCTTTCATTTCTTCTGTTCATATGAGCACATGTCATATAAAATCATAAATGTTTTACGATTAAATTGATTTTATTCCTTCCAGCCAATGGTGATTCGAGAAGTCGGTCAAGGGTGGGGGGGGGGGGGGTGTAATGGGAGGAGGAGGGGTTTTGGGCGAATGGAATATCGCTTAACAAAAGGAGACTTGGGGTTCTCCACCGACTAATTGGCAAAATTTGGTTTTGTTTAAAGTAATTTTTGCTAACTGTTTTGGAGTTCAGGGTAAAAAATGTGTATTAATAAATAATAAGACGATCGTTTTAAGTTAAATGATATTTATTGGTTCAGATAGTAAGCTATTTGCCGCTCTTATTCTTTTGTTACATCATTTGCTACATCATTATACAAAAAATGATTGAGTCTGTTGGAGTAATATATTCGTTGACTTCTAAAGTCATTTTATCCAGTGTAATATGATACTCCATTGGGGGGGGCTATAGCCCCCATAGCCCGCCCCCTCCCCCCCCCCCCCCCCTCTGCCACCGACCCTGCTCTCACCTCTACTTTTCTGACGAGTCGGTATTCTTTATATGCGAAGAAAGCAGCCAGTACATCCGAAGAACGGTTGAAGAAGAGTTTTCTGAGTTTCGTGCAGAGCAAACCGTAAACATCCCATATCAGTTTTCGTGTCGAGTGTCATGTGAGCAAAGGGTACTGGAAGGCACTATGAATCAAACTCAGTATCGGAAAGTTCTGGAAAAGATTCTTTTGCCTCAGGTGAAGTAATGGTTTCCTGAGAGTGACTCTGTGTTCATGCACGATGATGCACTTTGCCATGAATCTAAGTCAGTTGTACACCCATTAGCTGAAAACAATGAAAAACCTTTGCCATGGCCTGGAAATAGTTCAGACATGGATCCAATAGAGAATTTGCGGCAATTGTTAAGCACAAGATGAGGAAGATCAACGTTACAGCGAGGCTGCAACTCGTCGAGAAACTGATCCAAATAAGGCATCATGATAAAGATGTCAAAAAGTCATGCTCAAAAGTCAATACTCATAGAACCAATGCCAAGACGTGTTGAATTGCTTATTAAGTATAAAGGCATGCAGACAAAGTAGTAATGTATTCCCATTTGGCTAATAAATGTTTCTAAACTGTAAAATGTGTTTATTTTAAGAAAAACAACCATGAGTCTAATAATTTTCACACCTCTGTAGGTCCTACATATGTATGAGATATATTATTACTAAGTTGTTACTAAGCTGTTGTGGACCGATTGTCGCACTGTTAATGAAAATTGAAATGAAGTCCCATGCTTCTTTACAGAGCGTAGGGGAACGATGCGGGAGACCAGCACCGCCTCCTTAGGCAAGGTCCTAATAGAGGTGGTTTGCCGTTGCCTTCCTCCGACCGTAATGGGGATGAATGATGATGATGAAGACGACACAACAACACCCAGTCATCTCGAGGCAGGAAAAATCCCTGACCCCGCCGGGAATCGAACCCGGGACCCCGTGCTCGGGAAGCGAGAACGCTACCGCGAGACCACGAGGGCGGACCGCACTGTTAACACGCGGTATGAAAATGGCTGAGTCTGCTTGTTGTTCGGTAGTGAAACACGTATGTGGAACACGGTTAAAAAGTGCTGAGAAGTAGGTTGTTCTTAATGTTTTTCATATAATTACAGACATAATCGGCTGTGAAGTTTTCCGAGGGATTGTATTATATACAATTAACACATTAACCGACAATGTACAGCGCTATCGGTAGCGTAGTAAATTAACAATTTTCTGCATATTATGGTTCAATAGTCAAGTCTTGTCTGTGTTACTTTTTTTTATCGTTCAATTTGAAATACCTACATCTCCTAATTCATTATCACTTTTTATGAAGAATGCACGTTTTGTGTCTAATTACATATTGCACGTGAAACTCCTGTTTACATTTCGAACCTAAATTCTTAATTATCGATATTTTATGAAAGACAATTAACAAAGGCTGCTTAAATTTTTAAAAAAGCATAACAATTTAATTTTTAAGGCAGAAATGAAAAACCAAATATTCTTTATTTGGACTGTGTCCATTGTTTTATACCACAGATGTAGATGAGTGTCGTAGAAATAAGAAAAACAATCGTTTTTACAGCGTCTAGCATTTTTAAATTTGCCTCTGTACCATTACAATATGAACCCAACAGAACTGACCTGGAGCGAAGTTAAGGGAATTGGACCGAGAAATAACTTGGCTGTTAAGCTGCCAGACGTAATAGAACTAACACACGCAGCTTTTTCACGTGTCACTGTCGAACGCTGGAGGGAAATAAAACGGCTAGTCACAACAGGATAGGAGAAAATGCGGTGCCTGGGCGGCTTCGTGGATTCTGTTGTTGATCGACTCGTTTTCAACGTAGCAGATGACAGCTCCAGTACTGAAACGTATTTCCCGGATGAGGAAGCAGCTAAGAGATTACCTGACAACTGACTAATTTATACCTTCGTTGGCTTCGGTATTCAACAGTTCGGTGAAATCCCTGCAGTACACTTTTGCATGACACATAGCTCGCTCAGAAAAATTACCCTGTGTTTAAGTTAGGAATTCTCATCACTCCTGTTTGTCATTAGAATACTATGTAAGGTGAGAACGAAAGCCGTTTATGCTTTCCATCTGGTCACCTAACAAGCGCGCGGTAGCGCTGGAGTTTTGCCGAATATTATTTCATTCTTTTTTAAAATTAAATGACATACGAAGCTATATTGTTTCTTAGCTCGTCTTCTTTTACTTCTGAACTGTAAATGCCCACACCATTGCAGGTTATCTGCATCGCAGGCTGGCCGGTGCTGTCAAAGTTTAATGCGACGGTAAAGCTGTTGTCTCGCATTATTGCTCGGCCCAAGTGCGTGTAACACAGCAAAAACGTATCATTATGATCGTAACTGACTGTACTGGCCACAGCTTGGCTTCCACTCCACGTGAAACGAAATCTAATGAGATTCAAGCAAACGCGAAAGAATACATGGCGTAATATTTACATCAGGTTTATTCTTATGATGAACAGAGTATAGTCGGGGGCCTAGGCTCTTGGGGGGCGTAGACTGGCGTTGCTATCTGGATTTGGTTCACTTATCTGCCAACTGGAGAATTTACGCTGTCAGAGGTAGATTCTTGGAAATGTCTTAGGTGATTTTCTTCTGCTTACGTTGTCTTATTTGAACGTGTTGTAGCGTTTTGGTTTTTGGTGGAAGTAAGTGTAGCAGATTGGCAATGGAGCTCCGACTGACAATGCTCCCTAGCAGATCACTCACCTGAGGATCTTCCGTCCCAGGTGTCGGACTTCGTATCTTCTGCAGGTGTTTCGTAGCCCAGTAAGAAATCGATTTACAAAAGGGACAGCAGAGAAGCCACAGGCAATGAAAGTCGGCGTAATCTGGCGAAGTATATATTCATAAATGAACACACAAGTTGAGAGGTAGCCCTGTCACAAGTATTCGTGAATTGTTACACACGGAATGTAGCCGCTGGGCGAGTATATTTGTTGTAGGACAAGTTGAAAGTAGGTAAGGTCACTCTGAAACCCGTCTTCAGTATGAAGCCAGTCCCCAGAGAGAGCACACAAATGAAACAGCGGGTATCTCTATAACCAGAGAGATTAACCGTGGGTCACGCTAACAGCAGCAGGGGTCGACCAAAACAGCTGACTACGCTACATGTCGGTCTGCAGCGCTAGTATCTTGCAGTACAGACGTAGCACTAACGCAGTCACAAACATCGTAATTGCGGAACGCTTCAGAAGCATCACGAGTGGTCCGTCTCCGGATGACTGAACCTATGCAGTTCCCGAGGCAAAGGAAAGCACTAGCCATTAAATGGCGGTAATTGCCGTTCACTGAACTTCGCGAGGTTGACTCCTCTAGAAATTGCAACGGAATGACTGGAGAGATGTTCTCCAGGCTGATTAAAGGTTCGGTCGGTGAGCTACAGTGCACCACCGCGGTACACAATAGGGTCCTCGTAGCCAACCTAACAAGAGTGAAAGGTGGAACCATTCCTGCTGTTCTGCTGTTCTAGTCTCCTGGTGTGGCAGAGTTCCGCCCTTCACATTGGGTGCCCTGAACTGGCGACAATTCTCAGAAGGCGGGAGAACCGTGTATGCCTCCGCCACTGCGTGGCTCCGACGACGATCTGAAATAACGGCCAGAACAGCAAGCTAGATGTCGCCATCTTGGGCGTTTTGTATATTAATTAAATGGAGAATGCTAAAATTATCCTCTCCCCTCTTACCGAAGGTCGTCTATGCAGACAATACCTCGGTAGTGTCTGTGGACTTGGGAAAATTAATTTAGCGGTATTAATTCACTGATCAAGTTTGATGAATTGTTGATTAATTATTTGAGTGGTCGGAGTTAGGTTTCACTTTACTCAAAATTTTATATGGAATTCGAATCTATGATCAGGATTAAAGGAACTTCCTTTGTGGTGAGGATTGGTCTGGGACAGTTGCTGTGACCTTGCCACGTGCTTCACAAAGCCACTGCGTTACAATGTTTTCTGGCATCTATATCCGCAGGTGTGTTTACCCTGAAGTTCTTTTAAGTGCAGTTCGCGTTTTTCTCCTGAACTCTGACTTCATGATTTATCGTACGGGTTGGTGGTACGATCCGTTAAGTGCAGTGCTGTCCTGATTTATCATTCAAGTTATCCGCGCCACGATTTCAGGCGCTTCAGTCCGGAACCGCGTTGCTGCTACGGTCGCAGGTTCGAATCCTGCCTCGGTCATGGATGTGTGTGCTGTCAAAGGTTAGTTAGGTTTAAGTAGTTCTAAGTTCTAGGGGACTGATGACCTCAGATGTTAAGTCCCAGAGTGCTCAAAGCCATTTGAACCATTTTGTGATCATGGTATCTGTTCAAAAATGGTTCAAATGGCTCTGAGCACTATGGGACTTAACATCTATGGTCATCAGTCCCCTAAAACTTAAAACTACTTAAACCTAACTAACCTAGGGACATCACACAACACCCAGTCATCTCGAGGCAGAGAAAAACCCCTGACCCCGCCGGGAATCGAACCCGGGAACCAGGGCGCGGGAAGCGAGAACGCTACCGCACGACTACGAGCTGCGAACGAGTATCTGTTGTTTTACCCTCTCTCAGTACTTGCAACTAGTCTGTTCCAGGCAGCTCTGAGTATTGTTGAACAGAGATTATTCGACAGCCTTGTTATTCCGCCAGACATTTTCTGGGGAGTTTTGGGCGTTGCCTTTGCGCCCGATAAGCAATGACTGTAAGGACGACTCACGCCCCGTCCTCACAGCTTTACTTCTACCAGTTTGGAAGGTAGGAGACGAGATACTGGCAGAAGTAAAGCTGTGAGGACAGGCCGTGAGTCGTGTTTGGGTAGCTCAGTTGGTAGAGAACTTGCCCGCGGAATGCAAAGGTCCCGAGTCCGAGTCTCGGTCCGGCACACAGTTTTAATCTGCCAGGAAGTTTCATATCAGCGCGCACTCAGCTGCAGAGTGAAAATCTCATTCTGGAATGACTGTAAGGTATTTTGTGAACTAGTTTTATGGAAATTCTGATGTAATTTGACCCAGGCATCTTAAGATTTAAATCCTTGGGTTCTTCTCTTCATTTTATTGTAGCCCCCCCCCTGCCCCCATGTGTTTGTAATCTACATTTTGTACACTCGTTTGAAATTGTCCCCCCCGCTCTTACAGACTCATTTGGGTTGCTAAGCATAGTTATGTTAATTCTATTTTGTGTGTACGCAGTAATTTAATATTTACTCGGTAATTTAATATTTACTAGTGTTTCCTCTGTACTCCAAATGTCTACGATAAACATGACTGCTTGTGGCTCTTGCACTGCCACGCACGGGCGTGAGTGTTCGAGTCTGGTGGGGACTTGTGGTCCTTGTTTCGCACGCCCGTAGTCTAGCGGTTCACTGTTTCTCCCTCCGGTGGTTGACCAGCTGTCGGACTGACGTGCTGTTAACCCTGTCTGCCGCTGTGTGCGGCGGTGGTATCGGATCCCAGTCTGTGGACGGAACACAAGATAAGCTGTATTTGTTGTGTACTACTCCTCAGAGTCTTTGACACAATTTCCGAGTGTTTGCTTTAGTAGCAAGCGGTCACTACATTCTGTGTTAAAGGAAAGGATTTTAACTTTCTATGTTACCATACCTTCGGGTGGTATATCGAAGCTAGTATATTTCTTAGTGTTCTATTTTTACAAATTTAAAAGAAAAAAGGTCCACATGTTGTAAGACGTCGTGGTCTCCTGACCTTCATTGCTTACATATTCCGCCCTCACAATCATACACTCCTGGAAATTGAAATAAGAACACCGTGAATTCATTGTCCCAGGAAGGGGAAACTTTATTGACACATTCCTGGGGTCAGATACATCACATGATCACACTGACAGAACCACAGGCACATAGACACAGGCAACAGAGCATGCACAATGTCGGCACTAGTACAGTGTATATCCACCTTTCGCAGCAATGCAGGCTGCTATTCTCCCATGGAGACGATCGTAGAGATGCTGGATGTAGTCCTGTGGAACGGCTTGCCATGCCATTTCCACCTGGCGCCTCAGTTGGACCAGCGTTCGTGCTGGACGTGCAGACCGCGTGAGACGACGCTTCATCCAGTCCCAAACATGCTCAATGGGGGACAGATCCGGAGATCTTGCTGAACAGGGTAGTTGACTTACACCTTCTAGAGCACGTTGGGTGGCACGGGATACATGCGGACGTGCATTGTTCTGTTGGAACAGCAAGTTGCCTTGCCGGTCTAGGAATGGTAGAACGATGGGTCCGATGACGGTTTGGATGTACCGTGCACTATTTAGTGTTCCCTCGACGATCACCAGTGGTGTACGGCCAGTGTAGGAGATCGCTCCCCATACCATGATGCCGGGTGTTGGCCCTGTGTGCCTCGGTCGTATGCAGTCCTGATTGTGGCGCTCACCTGCACGGCGCCAAACACGCATACGACCATCATTGGCACCAAGGCAGAAGCGACTCTCATCGCTGAAGACGACACGTCTCCATTCGTCCCTCCATTCACACCTGTCACGACACCACTGGAGGCGGGCTGCACGATGTTGGGGCGTGAGCGGAAGACGGCCTAACGGTGTGCGGGACCGTAGCCCAGCTTCATGGAAACGGTTGCGAATGGTCCTCGCCGATACCCCAGGAGCAACAGCGTCCCTAATTTGCTGGGAAGTGGCGGTGCGGTCCCCTACGGCACTGCGTAGGATCCTACGGTCTTGGCGTGCATCCGTGCGTCGCTGCGGTCCGGTCCCAGGTCGACGGGCACGTGCACCTTCCGCCGACCACTGGCGACAACATCGATGTACTGTGGAGACCTCACGCCCCACGTGTTGAGCAATTCGGCGGTACGTCCACACAGCCTCCTGCATGCCCACTATACGCCCTCGCTCAAAGTCCGTCAACTGCACATACGGTTCACGTCCACGCTGTCGCGGCATGCTACCAGTGTTAAAGACTGCGATGGAGCTCCGTATGCCACGGCAAACTGGCTGACACTGACGGCGGCGGTGCACAAATGCTGCGCAGCTAGCGTCATTCGACGGCCAACACCGCGGTTCCTGGTGTGTCCGCTGTGCCGTGCGTGTGATCATTGCTTGTACAGCCCTCTCGCAGTGTCCGGCGCAAGTATGGTGGGTCTGACACACCGGTGTCAATGTGTTCTTTTTTCCATTTCCAGGAGTGTATTCCGCACATCAAGATGCTTCATTCGAACCCAAACTCGGTAAGATAAAGTCAATGTTGTACGAATTCATGTAAACGATATGCAAATAACAAGTGGATCATGGGTGCGCACCGAGGTTGAAACGCTCGAGGCTGGCGTACACACACACAGACACACACACACACATTCAAGACACGACAGTCACAGAAGCTTTTAGCTCAGGAGGGGCAACCTGCACGCCAGGAGGCCGGTCCCTTCAGAGGACGAGTCGGCCTATCTACGTCGGCCAGCGACTCCCCGTAGAGCAGACAGCGTTTGCCCAAGTGAAAGGCAGAATGACCCCATGTTCAGCTTAAAAGCAAATTCCGCTACATTGTGTGCAAGCGCCCAGCCTACGCATTCTTTACAAACATAGCACAGTTTCAGAGGTTTTTCCAGGGAGACAGCAAACGCCAAACCCCAATGCTACAGATTTCCAGATTGGTTGCCTTAAACGAAACGTCATTCTCCCATTTTAGAAGAGCAATGCTGATTGGCAGACGATATTCCTGATGCCTTGAGCTGAAGGAGTAATGGAAGAGACCGTAAAATATACCCCTTCACGTATGGCGTGGAGAGGGGCCGTTCCATTGTCACTCTTGGAGCGAGAACACGTAACGAGAGCGTGTGCACTCGTATGTGTACTCAAAGAGTGAGGAACAAGTCTCTCCTCAGTACTTCACTGGGAGAGCACCTCTGTCGAGAGCAAATCTGAGTGCGACTCTATATTGAGTCCTTGCGATTGAGCATTGTTCACTGTGTTGGCTGCTGCACTTGTTATGCAGTGTGAACAGACAGAGTTATAGTTAAACGCCTGCGAGCGAATTTTTGAGTGGCATCGTGGTGGACTGGTTATCTGACTGGTGTACCACGCCAATAGTTAGACTAGGGACGAATAGGAGTCCTTGACTTCATCAAGGCGTAGGGAGAGTTTGATTGGCAAAGGTCAATCCAGATAGAACGAGAGTTATCTTATTTGTCGGCAGCGAGCGGCGCAGACAGCAGTCATCGCATCTTACGGTATTGTGCACTACAGCTCTTGCGAGTCCCATATTTCCTCCACAACAGTACACTTCACTGCATTTCACACGCGACAGCCTCGACCGTACCTAGCAACATTCTAACGGATAATTATTCAAGTTGAGTAGGAGCGCCTCTCAGCCATTCTACCAAGTCAATAACAATCTTAAACTTCGTATGGAAATTTCATTATCGAATCCTATCCTTAAGAGGTAAATTCACATTCCGAAAAGAACCCGGAAATAACTTGTTCAGTTCATAACTGAAAGTGACATTGTGATTTCTCAGAATTTTTGCAAAATAAATCATAATTTTCGTTAGTTTCATTTTTTCTTACACTGACTAGCACTACTCCAGTACCCAAGTATCCCACGTAAGAAATTTTGTGAATTTTTGTGTCATTTCCTTACAGCGGACGACTCCAGAAGATATTTATTGCTGAACGTTTTTCAGGCATTTCTCTTTAGAACGTTAGGTGCGTCTGTCTGACTTCTGTAGTAGTGTGGGGGTGGAAATTGTATCTTGCAGGAGCCACAGGGTAAAGGGTACATCTCAGATTAAACCGTTGCGCTGAATGACGGAATAGCACCCACGCCAGCCTGAGTGGCCGAGCGGTTCTAGGCGCTTCAGTCTGGAACCGCGCGACAGCTATGGTTGCAGGTTCGAATCTGCCTCGGGCATGGATGTGTGTGTCATCCTTAGGTTAATTAGGTTTAAGTAGTTCTAAGTTCTAGGGGTCTGATGACTTCAGATGTTAAGTCCCATAGTGCTCAGAGCCATTTTGAACCATAGCACCCACATGCTGACAATGTTAATGCTTTTCTGAACCGTTGATGGGCATGAAGGTGGCATTCACTAATCGTATGGGTTCCTCTTGTCTCCGCTAATATCAATTATTACGTATTGATCAAAATTATTTTAATAAACCGAGGTTGTGATTCTCTGGGTTTTTAGGATTGAGCTCTTACGCTTTATTGCCATCATTAGCCACACGCAGACGAGCATTGTCCTGTTGAAAAATATCATCACAGTACAGTGATATCAGAGGTAATACATCAGGGCCAGGATGTTCGTCATACATCGTTGTGCCGTAAGAGTCCTGTTAGTCAATACCGGCCATTACATGAAGTCATAGCCAGTGGCTTCCCCATATCATGACGCTGCGAGTGACACCACTGTGCCTCTACAGACATTGGAAAAATGGGACCTCCCACCACGCCGCTGCAATACACGCCGACGATGCTTGTCCTGGGCAGTGTAGAACTGCAATGCATCACTGAACACGATGTGAAGCCATTCATCACCAGTTTGTGCTTCCCTGTCACGGCACCATTCCAGAGGTAACCGTTTGTGTTGTGGTGTTGACGGTTGCCTATTCATTGGGGCAGCAATTCCGAAGTCTGACTGCTGCTAGTTTCCGACCAACGGTGTAGGGTGACACAGAATGTCCCAACTGCTCGTTCTTGGATGGCAGACCAGATGTGAAGCGGTTTCGATGTAATTGGTGCACAGTACGGTAATCCTCTGTTGTCCAAATGGAGATCCACAATGGGGCATCTTTCAAACTCTGCCAGGTGCTGATAACAAGAGTACTTGGCGTCTCCATATTCGTCACAGCCGTCGCTCAACATCTGAGGCTGTTCAAGCTCCTTATATACCCTGCCAGGCATGGTAACAACACCAAAACTGAACAACACTCTACCTGTTACAAAGAATTGCAGCTCTAATCATTTACTCACCTTCCAATGGTGTGAGGGTCTACGAAGTTACGTTGACGTACGAGCGTGCCTTCCGAGTGCTTTACTCATTTTATTAGGCAGTGGATCTTAACAGCGTAGGCCTATCGTTTTGCTATGTGTAGTGATACAGCCCGGCTTAGCGGAATTTATTCCGTAATAGCCGATTTCGACTGTAGTGCCTTTAAAATTTCAAATGTATCTCGTAAACTTTCGAAAAAAGTGTCACCGTCGGTATTAACTAGCGTTATATTATTCTACTCCTGTTTCAAGAGCTTTTGAAATCTGTTAAAAACGTATATCGTCCTTGCTGTATCCACAAGCATCGCCTGCGACTGCAATGTACAGCTTCACGGTAAACATCCGAGATCAGTGGGCTCCCGCTCTCAAATACGGCAGGCATCTACCGCCGGAGTGACCTCACGAACCGGCAGGGAACGTTATCAGTCAAAACACTCGCAACGTCCGCCGCGTATTATGTCAACAGTACGTATGACCAAACGACCTCGGTTGTTGTTAACAGAAACACCAGCAGGATCCCACTTTGCCATAGGCGCCGCCTGTCTCGGCACAGGAAAAGCAACATTCGCGGGCATTGCTTAACGCCCGCCAACCACATGTCCACTGAGCACAGAACAGGTATCCGTCCACCGTGAGCATTTAAAAGTGGCGCCCGGGTGCTAGGCCGGCCGGAGTGGCCGAGCGGTTCTGGCGCTACAGTCTGGAACCGCGCGACCGCTACAGTCGCAGGTTCGAATCCTGCCTCGAGCATGGATGTGTGTGATGTCCATAGGTTTAAGTAGTTCTAACTTCTAGGGGACTGATGACCTCATAAGTTAAGTCCCATAGTGCTCAGAGCCATTTGAACTGGGTGCTAGCAGGTAGTTCAGTTCGCTGAGCCAAGCAATTCCATCACAGAGCCAAATCTGGATCTACACGTCACAGCCGTAGCGCCAACCTGGGAGATACACTACAGCAGCTACGAGAAGCAGCCAGCCATCGCCGCCAGGGCCCTTCGCCGACATTGGCCTGCAGTGGACTCTGTGCCTTAAGATTTTTATCCACCGGTAGAATTAACTATGGCGATTTAGCTCAGGGATAGGTGTCCGACTGGACTTAGAATTCTACTGACACGTTCACAGCAGTGACTGAAGTCTGACTTGGGCACAGTACTTCACGTGTCGTTGTTGCTGTTGCCAGCCACGATAACTACGAATGGCTGAGCACCTTTCATTGCCAGTGCGTGAATTTATTCCAGTCTTCTCTACTAGTGCATCACCTGCTTCCCCCTCTTTCTGTCCATCTCCTTCTTCCCCCTCAATCTCTCCATATCATCCTGCCTTCTCTCTCTCCATCTGCTCCTCCCCCTATCATTATCCATCTCCTCCTGCTCTTTGTCAGTCTCCTCCTTTTTCCTTTCTCTGTCCACCTCAGCCTCTCCCATCTCTCTGTCCATCTGCTCCTCCATATGTCTGTCCATCTACTCCTTCCGCCCCTCTCTCTCTGTCCATATCCTCCTGTCCCCTTCTATCTCTGCGTTATCAGCATCAATCCAACAGAATATCGCTGGTTGTTACATCGCAGTACTTCTTTCCAAGTATACTGAAGAGCGAAAGAAACTGATACATCTGCCTAACACCGTGTAGGGCCCCCACGAGCTCGCAGAAGTGCCGCAACACGACGTGGCATGAATTCCACTTAAGTGTAAAGTAGTGCTGGAAAGAACTGACACCATGAATCCTGCAGGGCTGTCCATAACTCCGTAAGAATACGACACGGTGGAGATCTCTTCTGAACAGCACGTTGCAAGGCTATCATGCTCATGTCTGGAGAGTTTGGCAGCCAGCGGAAGTGTTTAAACTCAGAACAATGTTCCTGGAGCCACTCTGCAGCAATTCTGGACTTACGGGGTGTCGCATTATCCTAACGGAATTGCCCAAGCCGTCCGAATAAACAATGGACATGAATGGATGCAGGTGATCAGACACGATGCTTAAGTACGTGTCACCTGTCACAATCGTATCTAGACTATCGGGGGCCTATATAACTCCAACCGCACACGCCCCACAAAATTACAGAGCCTCTACCAACTTGAATAGTCCTCTGCTGACATGTAGGATCCATGGATTCATGAAGTTGTCTCCATACCCGTACACGTTCATCCGCTCGATACAATTTGAAACGAGATTCGTCAAACCAGGAACATGTTTCCAGTCATCAACAGTCCAATGTCAGTGTTGACGGGGCAAGGCGAGGCGTAAAGCTTTGTATCGTGCAGTCATCAAGGGTACACGAGTAGGCCCTCGGCTTCGAAAGCCCATATCGATGATGTTTCCTTGAACGCACGCTGACGCTTTCTGATGGCCCAGCACTGAAATCTGCAGCAATTTGCGGAGGTTTTGCACTTCTGTCACGTTGAACGTCTCTTCAATCGTCGTTGGTCCCATTCTTGCAGGATCTTTTTCCGGCCACAGCGATGTCGGAGATTTCATGTTTTACTGGATTCCTGATATTCACGGTACACTCGTGAAAAGCTCGTACGGGAAAATCCCCACTTCGTCGCTACTTCTGTCATTCTGTATCCCATCGCTCGTGCGCCGACTATAACACTACGTTCAAACTCACTTAAATCTTGATAACCTGCCATTGTAGCAGCAGTAACCTATCTAACTACTGCACCAGACGCTTGCTGTCTTATGCAGGTGTTGCCGCCGCAGCACCGTATTCTGCCTGTTTGCATATCTCTATATTTGAATACGCCTGCCTATACTAATTTCTTTGGCGCTTCAGTGTAGTAAGTAAGATGTGTTCAAGTTTGATTCAAATCGTTCCAGGTGTTTAGGAGCAACTTTCTAGTCGTGGCTTTGCCCGCGGACGCACGTGTGATATATATTTCACATTTATTTAACATAGTTCGTACATATTTGTACAGATATTTCATTTGTATCCCTAGCGAATTTCGGACTGCAGTTTCGTTTTCTCGTGGCTCAATGTTAATGAGGTCATACTTCCGGTAATATGTATCATCCAATGACGTAATTTTGCGGGTATATCCAATGTTATATACTGTCTGCGAAATTTGTTTCGAATAGAGTTCTTAGTTAAGCAGTACTAAGTTACAACGCCATGCATTAAGCATAAGTTTCTCAAGTATCTTCAGCCTCGTGATGCCAACTGAGGAGCTACTCGACCGAACAGTAGCGGCTCCGGTCAAAGAAAACCATAACAACGACCGAGAGAGCGGTGTGCTGACCACACGCCCCTCCTATCCGCATCCTCAGGTGAGGATGACACGGCGGTCGGATGGTCCCGATGGGCCAGTTGTGGCCTGAAGACGGAGTGCTGCTGCTGCTTCTCAAGTATCTCAGTATTTATGACGTCATATCTGCTGAACTAGGTGTCGTTCAATGACATGTTTTTGCAAGTATATTCAGTGATATATGTGAATACAGTCTGCGTAATGTGTTGTAAATACATTCAGTAGTAAAGAAGTAAAAAATTTAAAGGTCATACCTAATGAGATAATTCTACTGCATGAACAGCTAAAATGTAGTAAGCGATAAATTGTTTTCATTTTATCATTTTGTGGGAGGTGCAGCGAGAAAAAGTCTCGTAAATATTTGAAGTTATGTGTAAAGTTTGCTTCAGAGAACTAAGTGCTATCATTCTCAAATACTGCGTGAATAAAGTCAGCGAATTTGCACGTCGTGAGGTACACTACATATTCATCCCACCTCAACCCCCATCCCCTTCGTAGGTGGTCGGTTCCTACCCCCACAGTGGTTCTTTTCAGTGTTACGTGTACCAAGCTTGGTTGAAATCGATCCAGTGGTTGAGGAGATACGGAACATACGTACATGCATACATTTTTATAGTACATATGGTTTTATATTTGTCAAAGAAGATAGTCTGTGTGTTGTCAGTTCACTGATTTCGACTGCCAGTGGACATTGGATGTGGATCAGTACATTTATTGCACGTTAAAATAAAGTCTCTTTTGTTTACCCTCTCTGGGATTCTTGTCTCGAGCTGTGAACTCACATAAGATCGCAACAGTTTTAGTGACGGGGATAAAAGGTTACGAATTTCTGCTAATTTTTCGTCGTTTCATTAATGGTGACGAAGTTGAGAGAAATATAGCTTCCATTCCCAGGATAGTCAGTGCATTAACAGACATTTATCAAACTTCAGTGTTATGTCACCACACAAATTCCAAGTGTGATAATCACTTTTTCTCGTTGCAGTGTGGCACACACGAGCCGCACCTGACTCAGCTAGTGTTTTCCATACAGCAACTTCGGTGAAAACAGGAGATTCTTCTGTGAAAGTTGTCCCATTTGGACCCCAGAAGAGGATGAGGCTGTCTCCAACATTTCATGAATTCAACGAGGAAATGGAATCATGGCCATCCTTAATCGATAGGATGGTGTAGCACTTTGTGGTCTCCACATTTCAGGACGCCACTCGTCACCATGCTTTTCGGTCAGCTTACTCAGGTGCAAAGGCTAACAAAATTCTTACGCTGCTTAACTCATGTGTATATCCTTGTACCATACAATATGTACAGGTCTGTTATGATTATGCAAAAATATCAGTGCCCATGTCAACATTAAACATTCAGAAGGGACTTAGACGACGCTATCAGGACTCATCGTCAGTCCTTCCTACTTCTCAAATCCTTGGAATTCATACGCACCAAAAACCTTCTGTGACGTTTTCCACAACACTACGGGGCTCCCTTCCAGTCCTTCACACTTGTCAAATTCTGAGTGCTCTAGCGCACATTAAACCATTTTATACGTCATCTACGAGGCTGCAGGATTCCCTGATGGTCCTTGTTCCTTGTAAAGAAACTCGAACACTTTAGACGCTACAGGGCCAATATCCGCCCTTCGCCTACAATAAATTTACAGGTTCTCAGCACAAGGTACTCTTACACTACCTGCTTGAAATTATTAAACTCTCCTGTGGCGTCATTTGAGGAAAACAGTCCGTTTCAGAAGGGATTATCTCGTAATAATAAACCTTCACTTTCCATATCAATTACAAATTTTCTTCCAACGCCCAATGTGCACACACCGTCAGGTGGCTTGCGGAGTATGGATGTAGATGCTTCGTGAGAACCTCCACTCCAGTGCCATTACTCCGCCACTGAGATGTTCTTTCGAATGAACAGACACCACATACAGGGTTATTACAAATGATTGAAGCGATTTCACAGCTCTACAATAACTTTATTATTTGAGATATTTTCACAATGCTTTGCACACACATACAAAAACTCAAAAAGTTTTTTTAGGCATTCACAAATGTTCGATATGTGCCCCTTTAGTGATTCGGCAGACATCAAGCCGATAATCAAGTTCCTCACACACTCGGCGCAGCATGTCCCCATCAATGAGTTCGAAACGGTAAGGCTTCTGCTTTAGCCTTTTCCGTAAGATTTTCCAAACCGTCGGCTGTGGTACGTTTAGCTCCCTGCTTGCTTTCTTCGTCGACTTCCGCGGGCTACGCGTGAAACTTGCCCGCACGCGTTCAACCGTTTCTTCGCTCTCTGCAGGCCGACACGTTGATTTCCCCTTACAGAGGCATCCAGAAGCTTTAAACTGCGCATACCATCGCCGAATGGAGTTAGCAGTTGGTGGATCTTTGTTGAACTTCGTCCTGAAGTATCGTTGCACTGTTATGACTGACTGATGTGAGTACATTTCAAGCACGACATACGCTTTCTCGGCTCCTGTCGCCATTTTGTCTCACTGCGCTCTCGAGCGCTCTGGCGGCAGAAACCTGAAGTGCGGCTTCAGCCGAACAAAACTTTATGAGTTTTTCTACGTATCTGTAGTGTGTCGTGACCATATGTCAATGAATGGAGCTACAGTGAATTTATGAAATCGCTTCAATCATTTGTAATAGCCCTGTATATAATTAAGGTGATGACGGCCAATTATCCGTTCAGTGCAGATGCTAGCTAAGCTCGAACTCTTGCGGGAGGCCGGCCGCGGTGGCCGAGCGGTTCTAGGCGCTTAAGTCCGGCACCGCGGGACTGCTACGGTCGCAGGTTCGAATCCTGCCTCGGGAATGGATGTGTGTGATGTCCTTAGGTTAGTTAGGTTTAAGTAGTTCTAAGTTCTAGTGGACTGATGACTTGAGATGTTAAGTCCAATAGTGCTCAGAGCCATTTTTTTCTTGCGGGAGTCGTTGTCGTGACCACTGTGTCCAGATGGCGTAGTGGTCAGCACACCTGCCTAGTAAGCAGGGGACCTCGATTCGAATCCTGATGTGGCTCAAATTTTCAATTTGCTCATTGACATAAATCAATGCCCACTGATATCTAATGTCTTTAATTCCTTTGTGTTTAGACTATTGCTTGCAAATTGCTCTCACCATTTCAGTTGTAACACCATTACTAAACAAATTATTTTTTGTGCAGATGGATACAGTTCTTTTGGGGCATCTTTATGATGACTGAAGCATTCATAGCGATCCGTATGTTTCGTAATTCTTTTCTGATAATAACAACATTAAGGAAACAGCAAAGGACAGTTCAGTTTTAGCAGATTTCGCACTATAGTGATTTTCAGATCTCGCTGCATAATGTAACCGAAGGAGATACTTCTGTTGTTCTCAATTTCACTATGAACACACATTGAGGGAGGGTGTAAGACGAAAGGCGTACGTTTCATAGGCAGCGATGGCGAGCCGCAGAATCTCTGACCAGAGAGCATGTAGTCAGTTCAGTTGCGAGAGAGTAATAGCGCGCGAGATTACAGTGCAGTTGCATGTAGGGAGTCGGTAGTACAGTTGCGAGTTAGCAGTTGTGTGAGGAGTCTGCGGGCGCCGACATGGGACTCTGGTCGAGATTCAGGAAGAGGTATATTGTTAAATAAGGTAATGAAGCAGCTTTGCGCACATCTGATAATGTAATGTAAATTAATTGTAACTAATTTGTTCAAGAATCGCCCCAATAATAATTTCGTTTTGAATCCAACCATTTTTAACAAAGAATCCCTTTTTGAAATAATATTTTCCTTGCATTTCCTTAAAGAAAAGTTTCCCTTAAATTAAAAAAAAAGGAAATATATTTGCGATGCATTTCCTCCAAAGCTATGGCGAAAAATAAGAGCAGATGCAGTTTTACTGAGATAAGAATTTGAGTTTAACCAGGGCCAAAGATCGACATTTCGGTCTATTTGTGTTTTCATTGTCACTGAGATTTCATTTTTTATTGAATCCATATCATTTAAAAATAATTACGGGGAGGTTACACTTGGCTCTATGTCCATTAACATTTAAATGTTGACTTTCAAATTTCTCTTGGGAGGTTACAAAGACCGATTGCGGTGCACATATTTCAAGGAGCAGTTGTGACTAAATATAACATCAGCAATTGTCTTAGTGAGACACTGGCAGCAATGTGTCTATTTGTAGGTAAACTCCCCCCTCTACTTCTCAAGGACTCTTGCCATTCTTTCTTCAACACTTTCTTGGTTGAAGCTCTCAAAGCTTCGTAGAGAGCAGATAGGTGGTATTTCACAAAGACTTATTTCTGAATCGTGAGTGACCTTCGTAGCATAGGACTACTATTTCCGTAAAATTAATGTTTCCTTGATGAAGGCTGCCTGGAGTATCAGACGAAAGGAGGGTAGTTTCATCACTTCAAACCGAGAAGAATTTTACTGAATTAGACTCTAGTCACGAAAGAGTACTCTGAAGTATTACTGCTTAATGCCGCAGTGTGCATTTATCCAGCAAAGACTGACTAAGTGGCACGGCCTTCTTAATGTGGAATAACCTCGTTGAGCCAGCTGCACGTATTTGTAAGACGACGAAAGTCATCGTCAGACCGCGAGTTACACCCACTAAGATAGTATCTAACGTGCATCCGAAGATAATTTAATAACGACGGGTTTTTCTACGCTTTCGATGGGTTCAGGAGGGTAATGCGGAACGCCGTGCTGGATCCCAACGGCCTCGAATCACTAGCAGTCGAGATGACAGGCATCTTATCCGCATGGCTGTAACGGATCGTGCAGCCACGTCTCGATCCCTGAGTCAACAGATCGGGACATTTGCAAGACAACAACCATCTGCACGAACAGTTCGACGACGTTTGCAGCAGGATGGACTATCAGCTCGAAGACCATGCCTGCGGTTACCCTTGACGCTGCATCACAGACAGGAGCGCCTGCCATGATGTACTCAACGAGGAACGCGGGTGCACGAATGGCAAAAGCGTTCTCGCTTCCCACGCCCGGGTTCCCGGATTCGATTCCCGGCGGGGTCAGGGATGTTCTCTGCCTCGTGATGGCTGGGTGTTGTGTGATGTCCTTAGGTTAGTTAGGTTTAAGTAGTTCTAAGTTCTAGGGGACTGATGACCATAGATGTTAAGTCCCATAGTGCTCAGAGACATTTGAACCATTTGAATGGCAAAACGTCATTTTTTTCGGATGAATCCAGGTTCTGTTTACAGCATCATGATGGTCGCATCCGTGTTTGGCGACATCGCGGTGAACGCACATTGGTAACGTGTATTTGTCGTCGCCATACTGGCGTACCACCCTGCGTGATGGTATGGGGTGCCATTGCTTACACGTCTCGGTCACCTCTTGTTCGCATTGACGACACTTTGAACAGTGGACGTTACATTTCATATGTGTTACGACCCGTGGCTCTACCCTTCAGTCGATCCCTGAGAAACCCTACATTTCAGCAGGATAATGCACGACCGCATGTTTCATGTCCTGTACGGGCTTTTCTGGATACAGAAAATGTTCGACTGCTGCCCTGGTCAGCACATTCTCCAGATCTCTCACCAACTGAAAATGTCTGGTCAATGGTGGCCGAGCAACTGGCTCGTTACAATACGCCCGTCACTACTCTTGATGAACTGTGGTATCGCGTTGAAGCTGCATGGGCAGCTGTACCTGTATACGCCATCCAAGTTGTGTTTGACACAATGCCCAGGCGTATCAAGGCCGTTATTACGGCCAGAGGTGGTTGTTCTGGGTACTGATTTCTCGGGATCTATGCACCCAAACTGCATGAAAATGTAATCACATGTCAGTTCTAGTATAATATATTTGTCCAATGAATACCCGTTTATCATCTGCATTTCTGCTTGGTGTAGCAATTTTAATGGCCAGTAGTGCAAATTTGGTGATAATGATACTATGCTGCTTAGACTTTTCTCTCTATTAATATTTAGGTCCTACAGCTATTTATATATTCCTTAATTACAGGTCAGACATCCAAAAACATATGACGCATATTTTTTTTCCATTAAAGAATCCTTTAGCCCTTTCTGGAATACCTTTTTACTCATACAACCCTGTAGACACTTAATAAGTAAAGCTTTAGAACCGAGTACCGACGACCTTTCTCAGCAGCTATGTTTGTGTAGCATACTTCTCAGCTGGCCTTTATTTCTTGTCATATGAAAGAACACATGTATTTTTTTTTCTTGTAACAAACTGGCTTTGATTTACGAAATTGTTTTATATATGTACGTGGATGGTAATATCAATATTTTTAGATTATGGTAGGCAGTTCTTCATGAGTGAGTTTGCTGTTTGATTGAGGATGGTCTTAATAGTCTTTTTTACAATGCATAAATTCTTTTAGTATTATTGCTGCTGGAGTTTTCCCGACCAGTAATTCCCTACTGTACGTGTGGTTCAAAAATAGCATGTACATAGAAGTGGTTTGTTAGCATATTGTGCAAGCTGTTTCATGATAATGTAAGTAGCTGATTGTGGTGTAGGCTATATAACTGTAGTTGCTAGCAATAAAATGTTAAATCTGTGTTCAAAATCAATGCAGAAAATTTTATCATATTGTTCTTTTTAGTCCCATCACAGATGAACATCAACTAAAACGACCAAGAATATTCAAAAACTCATGTATAGGGGTTTACACCAATGAAGCAGTTAACTTTGTCTGCCAAAAACGCAACTAATATTTTGGAAGCTGCTAAAAGTAAACTTGAAGTGACAAAGAAAAAGTTACGTTTAGAAAGACAGAAATGGAGCCGTTTAAGAAACAAAATCGATACTGCTGATGCACTGCTGTCAGAATTAAAACAAATCTTTGATCACTGAAAGTACAGCTGACATGTTGGAGGTAAACTAATATTTCTAAATTCTTTGTCTTATTACCTATGTGGTGCTGCAAAGTTAAGAAGTTTACAGAGTAAAATAGTAGTGCAATATAGATAACTGTTTTTTGTACATTTAATCCTTCAAATACAACTGTTGGAGCGTACTGGCAGTAATATACACCTGCCAAACTATTATTAGAATTACTGTAAATGCAGATTCTCCTAAAATCAAGATGTCCCTTTTTTACTTTTGTACAAATAATTATTCAATTGTTAGTAAAAGTTGTTCCCGTTCTGGTTGTAGGATTTTCTCCCATCAGTTGTAGCCCATCTATTGCGAAGCTTTAAAGGAGAACATGGAAAGGAGTACCCTGAAGAGCTAAGTAAATTTGCACTTAACTCTCAACTTCTTTTCAAGCCGAGCGCATGACTATGTTAGAGAGAGTATTGACAACTCTGTAACATGCACCTGTACTTTACGAAAATGGTACCAAGGAGTAAATGGGAAACCAGTGGTCAGTGCAGAAGCAAAACGATTTATCTTGATATCGCACCATACGGCAACCAAGGACCAACAAATTGTGGTGTCTCTCATGATGGACGAAATGTCCATCAAGAAGTGCATAGAATTTGATCGTCAGCGGATGGTTAGATATGAAGATTGTGGTGCTGAAGTTAGGTGTGATAATTCACGTGAGGCAAAAGGTGCCTTGGTTTTCATAGTTGTTGCATTGAATAATAACTGGAAAACTCAGGTGGGGTATTTTCTGACAAGCAGTTCGGGTGGTAGTGAAATGGCGAATTTAGTTCTGGCTTCTCTTGATTTCCTGAATCAGATGGATATTAATGTGCTCTCCTTAACATTTTATGGTCAACTGTTAATTTGGGGATGGCTTGTCATTTTGGGGCTGAACTTAGTGCAGACGCTATGAAACCATGGTTTAAAAATACATGTTCTGTTGGATGCTCGCCATATGATAAAACTAGCAAGAAACTGTCTTGCTACAAAGGGGGCTATTTTCCGTAAAGATGGCCCTATGAAATGGACTTCTTTTGTGGAATTATAAAAATTACAGGCGCAAGAGGGATTTCATTTGGTGACTAAACAGACGAAACGTCATATTAATTTGCACAAAGAACCCATGAATTTTTAACTTGCTGCACAAACATTTGGTGCAAGTGTAACCAGTGCCCTTATTTACTGTGACAAAAATTTGGGCTTGTCCCGTTTTCAGAGCTGTGAAACAACAGGGAAATTTGTCAGGTTGATAAATAATTTGATGTATTGAACAGTAGGAAACTATTTTGCAAGGGATTATAAGAACCTTGGTCCCAACTACATACAGTGATGTGTGCAATCGAAAATTGGATGTTTACAATAAAAGAATCTGTTGAGTGAACATTACTGGTGGACTACACAAGAAGAATTGGAGGTGTAATCATTAGTCTGTTTTCATACTTAGCAGTGTATGAGGATATTACAAATACATTTGCACCAGGAATTACATTGACACACAAACTTTGTCAAGACCATTTGGACGTATTTTTCACTGCTGTGAGAATAGTGGCGAGGGGGGGGGGGAGGAGTGGGGGGGGAGGAGGGGAGGGCAGAATAATAATCGCACAACCCAGCAATTTGAAGCTGCTTTCAAGAGACTTCTGGTGCATATCCAGATTGGAACACCTAGAAGCGCAAATTGTTCTGCCATTGATGTTACTACAGTTCTCTGTATAACATCATCGAAATGAAGATGTTGAATGCAATGAGTCGTCATCTGTTCGAGGGGTGGCATTAATAAATCATTACCATAATTATATACCGCATCCAGAATTCCTCACTTTGTATGTGAATGATGTTGTCGAATACACTGGTTGATTTGTGGCTAGGAAGCTCGCCAAAAAAGTGAGGAGCAATATTTGCCAGTTGCACTACGTTGCAGTGTTTCATGTTCAGGGGTCTTGAATGTGAAGAACAGAGGTGGCTTGTCTCTTGCATCGAATGATGTTGTTTATCTCTGTAAAATGGGCGAAAGCGTACTAAGATAAACATCAATTTTAATGTGAAAAACTTCTTGGACAAATTGGTCACAAAAGGTATACAGGACTTAAGGAATTATGTTTTTCCTCAGTTGCATGAATATGTCATAAATTGTCCTCACCTCGACAGTCACATTCACCAGTTGAAAAAAGTTGTACTCACTGAGTATTATAAAATAAGGCTGCATCATGAAGCGAGACTCTGCAGCGATGGACTACTTGACGCTTGGATTAGAAGTTTATATACCAAAGTAGTATTTTTTAAGAATCAGTGATAGTGTGTACTCAAAATGGATGTATGTATTGTCAGGAGTCTGACTCATACAAACAATCTGTAGTTTTTGTTTTTCTGTGAAATAAATTAAACTGACTTAATTATTTGTCCTTCTTCACCCATATTCAATTTTTTTCCACAGTATCAAAGAACTGGAATAAATAAAGTTGATTCAAAAGATATATGTTAAGTGGTTGAGTAATATAAAATTTCTGCAGTACAAGGATATAAGTTCTGCATAAGCGCTGTTTTTCTGTTATGAATTAAGTACTTGTATTATTACTGAGCCGTAGTTGTGTCCGGCTCTTCGAAAAGCGCGCCGGGCGGAGTGCTTTCGCTTCGCGTCTAGTGCTTGCGGTGGCGCTTTCGGTTTGGCGCGCTGTTTGGATCGCTGCCGCCCTCTGGCGGGAGGTGGAGCAAGTGTACGGTCGCCTGGCGATCGAGGAGGACATACTGGGCGGTGACCGAGAGAGGTGGTGGCGCGATCGGGGCCCTGTTGTCGTCAACTGCTCGCCATGTGCTTTGGCCGACCTCTTGGCTGTCAGGGGCGAAGTCTGCCTTACCCGCATGTACGTGGCTTATGGAGCATAGAAGCCGTGGTGCAGGAGATCACCGCGTGGGACCGTATGTCTTCTTATCAGCCGCTGAAACCACTGGCAGCGGTTGGCTCTGACGAGCATTTGGAAGTGCAACGTGTTCCCGGCGATATGGTGGAGTGTGAGAAGTTGGGAACTGTTTTTATGTAACAGAGTTATATACAGGGCTATTACAAATGATTGAAGCGATTTCATAAATTCACTGTAGTTCCATTCATTGACATATGATCACGACACACTACAGATACGTAGAAAAACTCATCAAGTTTTGTTCGGCTGAAGCCGCACTTCAGGTTTCTGCCGCCAGAGCCCTCGAGAGCGCAGTGAGACAAAATGGCGACAGGAGCCGAGAAAGCGTATGTCGTGCTTGAAATGCACTCACATCAGTCAGTCATAACAGTGCAGCGACACATCAGGACGAAGTTCAACAAAGATCCACCAACTGCTAACTCCATTCGGCGATGGTATGCGCAGTTTAAAGCTTCTGGATGCCTCTGTAAGGGGAAATCAACGGGTCGGCCTGCAGTGAGCGAAGAAACGGTTGAACGCGTGCGGGCAAGTTTCACGCGTAGCCCGCAGAAAATTGGCTCATGCCAGAACTGGAGACCGACAGCGCCGACTTCATCTTTCAACAGGATGGTGCTCCACCGCACTTCCATCATGATGTTCGGCATTTCTTAAACAGGAGATTGGAAAACCGATGGATCGGTCGTGGTGGAGATCATGATCAGCAATTCATGTCATGGCCACCACGCTCTCCCGACTTAACCCCATGCAATTTCTTTCTGTGGGGTTATGTGAAAGATTCAGTGTTTAAACCTCCTCTACCAAGAAACGTGCCAGAACTGCGAGCTCGCATCAACGATGCTTCCGAACTCATTGATGGAGAGATGCTGCGCCGAGTGTGGGAGGAACTTGATTATCGGCTTGATGTCTGCCGAATCACTAAGTGGGCACATATCGAACATATGTGAATGCCTAAAAAAACTTTTTGAGTTTTTGTATGTGTGTGCAAAGCATTGTGAAAATATCTCAAATAATAAAGTTATTGTAGAGCTGTGAAATCGCTTCAATCATTTGTAATAACCCTGTATAAAGGGGTTTTTCAAGTTCTAGTGAAGTGTATGAGTTTCTTAACCAGTGGCTTTGTTGGGGTCTTCTCACCACAGTTTTCGTTTGCCTGTCCGCGGAAATGTGGTAATTGCTTCTTGGTCGGGCCGTTTCATTCACACCTCGATTGGGTGATTTGGAGTCGGTTTCGCGTGTCGCCGTGGTTCGGAGTCTGTGCGGGCACCGCCCTTGCTACATCTTCTGGTTTTGGGTAACTCTGGGAGGCGGTGGCTTGTAATGGAAGTTTTGGGGCTGATCTGCTGTGGCCCTGTAGACCACCAATAACTATTCCGCCTATTGTGATCTGGGCCCCTTTGCACGTGTCACTCCCTCACCGAGCTAAGGAAATTTTTTTTTGGGAACTGCCTTTAATGTGAAGGTTCGTGTGCTGGCTTATTCACGTTTATCTTGTAACAAATATAAGTTATGTAACTGGAGAGAGACAACTATTTTTGCTTAGTACAAACCAGCTACTTAAAATTTTTTTTGGAATTGTTCCCTTGTTGATATAACAAGTTTAAAATCTTCTTATTGTTAATGTCAAAAAACCTTGCAATATCCTTTACATAAGATATTTGAAATTTTTTTGAAATTACTTCTTAAAGAAATGCCAGACTTAAAAATTTATTACTGAGGAAGCCTTTAAAATAAAGGCTAACCTTATCAATGTATATTTTTCACCAGCACCTCCTGGCCCCTGCTTCCACGATAACGTTTTTGGCATAACATATGCACTTAAGTTGTTTGTGAACCATCCTAATTGATGGTTCAATTACCACCAGTACTTTCATTTTTCTTTGTGTTAATAGCTGATTTTAGAATTCTGTTCAACTTTTTGGCACCAGGTGAGGAAGTGAAAATGTCCTCATCAGAAATGTTCTCCCCCCTGTCACTTTACCAGAAAAAGCTGCAACCTTAACACACATAATATAGCCTTTTGCAGATCCCAAGAAAGTTATAAAACTGATAATGATCCTGTTTAAATAAGGCTGTTTATCTTTTTCTTCTGAGAGAGCAGCTGATCTATGATAAATATACAATAATATTAAGAAAAACATAGTGGAATCGAGCTTGACTAATGTCTGTATGAAGTGTTTAGGGTGTACATTGCTGTCCATGTAAATGATAAATGATAATTTTTTTGGTGGTGGTGGGCGGGGTGTAGGGCATTGGTGCTGGCATATTTTCACTCTTCTGTAAATGAATCCTCTGGGACAAGGCACGTTAAGCAAATAAAATGTTTGGGGCCTGTGTAGTAAATAGTGTCTGTGCACAAGAAGTGAAGAGCAAGACTATTGTGTAAAGCAGATAACCACATTCTTGGAATTCTTACTCCTTAATAATTTTACTGCTTTTTTTTTTTTTACTCGCAACAAAAATAAGTTTTTCCTGAACTGTGAAGGACTTAGCACAATACAACGCAATCATAATCGTTTTCATGTGAACTTTGCATTCTTGGCCAGTTTTCTGAGAGGGGTAATGGATTCTGCTGCAAAGGTATGGTATTCAGCAAGCTCCTATCTAATACAAAGCAAGAAATTGGGAATTTCTAGTCATTCCAAAGAAAATTACACTTAAATTAGCCACTCTTCTTATTACTTGCAGATCTATATTCAATAATTACCAACTTCTGTTGGTTACTTGGTAGGTACGAATGTGTATTGTAAAGTTACATGTTACATAGTGATGCACTGCAAGTAAGACTCAGTTTTTACAGATATAAATAACTATTTTGTTTGAAACATTCAAGTGTGATCAAGTTAGTATTAAGCTGCCAGTGGGAGGCAAACAATGAGTATTTAGTGTAATTGTGGATGCTGCAGCTTTTTTCAAAGTGACAACTTTCTTTTTAGTTTAATTAAGTGGCTACCGTAGGTATGAATATAACTATGCTGTACAGAGATAGCTACATTAATGCTGATACAGAATGTCTACAATTTGCTTGTTGTTACTGTAGATCTTGACTCATACCACATCCATGAGGGTTCTCTATCTCCAGTGTAATTTTGTTACAGATCAAATTTAGTGCTTTGTATTAGCAGCATAATTAATGACCTTCATATATGCCCAGAGAAGTATTCTGTTGGCCCTACACACTTCGCAAACGGATGAAAATCTCTATTTTGAAAGAGAACTATTTCAAAATTCTTGTAGAGGTATTTCCGAGAATTGAAAGGCAGGATGTATGTTAGTCCTTGGATGTAAAACTTTGATGAATGACTAATATTTTGAGGAGACGTATCTTTTATATATAGCTCACTACACAAGTAATATATTACGCTTCCCATGTTGATATCGTTTCGGCTTTTGTACTGGATTAAGCAAAACTCAGAAAATACATGTTCTTATTTTGTGTAAATACCTGACATTGTGCACATAAACGAATTTCCTTCCTTAGAAAAGCATACTCAAACATTTCACACGTATTCTGTGAAATGTTAGAAAACTAATGCTGAATGCGAAATTGTTACTTTGACTTTGACTCCTGGGGAAGCCGTGAACTACAAGAATTCACAGTGATAAAAAAAAGTATTACACTACAGAACAGCGATTCAGTCGTTTGTTAAAAAGAGCTGTCAATGCATTTCAATTTGACAACATGTGAAAACGATAACCACTGCTTTATTATCAGGTGTTTCGGAGAAACTAAGTTAACTGCACTATTACACGTGTAACAGTAGTACTACAGTTTGTTGAATTGTCAAAATCAACGCTTTATTTCAGCTAAAAAATGAGAAAAACTGTAACTTTCAGCTCCACTTCACATAACGCCTAATCACAGGAACTGAGCTTTCTCACCCGAGTTACGTGACTTACATGTTGGTTTCAAGCCTTAACATAGCAGAGATAGGGACCTACGCGGTCTGTGTTGTATATGGTCTACGTTTTCTACAATTCGTCAACTTGGCTAGTAATAATATCTTTGTTCTGTAAAAAACACTTAGCACATGGTCAATTTCTTTACAAACACTGACTCTTCAGTTTCAAATATTTTTCACTTACGGGAGAAATATGGGCCTATTATATCATTCAAAATAATTTCACAACTTGTTTATAATCCCTATGATTTGTTTCCCGTACAGATGGATGACATAATTTGATAAGTAATACCCAGCTTTCAAATCAAATGCAAACTGGTTTTAAAGTTTAACACTCACTCTACTGATCTGTTTAAACCGTTCTAACTAAAGAATCCTACAGTATCAGTTATTACTTTGAACTGATTTCCTGTCTCCAATCAGATTAATAAAATCTACTCGCTCACTTGGTGCGGTTTTAAAAACCAAAGATGACTTTAATTTTTTTCTTTAGCATCAACTTGAATCTCACCTTTAATTTTTTATTTTCGTAAAATGGCATTACTTTTTCCGGTACCAGTTCTTCGAAGATCCTCTTCACAAAATTTTCAAGATAAATCAGAACAAAGGTATCTTAAAATTAATTCCCACAACTTCAGAACGTTTTTATTGGAACACAATGTATACAGCGTCGTTCAGCGAATAACTTTTAATAACAAGATCAGATTACAACTCTTTGACATTTCAAGATCTCAAGACCGACTGAATAGTTTTACAGTACAAATTATGTCTCTTTCTTTGTTAATTTTTAACAAAAGTAGGCATAGCAATAACTTGACACTCTTAGTGTCTTCATCCCTCTGCCCTCCGACTAGAATGAATGTGTCCGTCGATGCCAGTTTCTTTCTGCGCCTCTCTATAGAATGATTTCGACTTGTACATCGTTGCCGCTGGAAAGACCAACAAAAGGTACGACTGAATATTTCGTATCACTGCATAGCCTTCTGTTGACCATTGAGGAACAACATTTGGAGTTCCTTATTGTACACAAGGGAGTGATTAAATCTTCAGCTGCGTAAGTGCTTAAGACGAGTAACTGGAAGTATAAATATTCCCTTTGTTTAGGCAACAAGATTCCAGGAAACTCTTCCCAATCTTTTTCGGTCAAACAGGCATCCGTATATGCGGGGATTTCTCTTCTGCATTATGAGAGACGGTTTGCTCAGATGTGTGGGTGTCTCCGCTCGTAATATCGGTAAAAGAAGATCCACTGCATCAAAGCAGCGTAGGCTCTGGAGAGATTTGCTTCTGGTAATATGAGGAACTAACTGTACGTGCAGTCTCCAACACGAGTTGCAGGACACATATCTTCAGCCCATAATTCGTACTAGTACTCATGCCAGTTAGCTATCAATATTGATAGCAAATATTGAACTGTAATAATTGGAAATCATACCTGGAACATTTATGTAGATGAAGGATGACATTAACATTGTGTTGTCAGTGCATTTTTGATGATAGAGATCATTTTGTTGTTTTTTTCTTATCTGTGCTGTATTAGCACACATTCTGTGAGAGTTCGTCTAATTAGATGAAATCCAATTAGTTTCACAGGGAAATATCAGTAATTAGCTTCGTAATGAATGCCTTCACAGGCGAAAACTAGCAGCTGTAGATAATGACAATTCACCGTATCGAATTCTGCAATATTTCCGTCTAACAAAAGACTTTAGATTTATTTCCATAGTTAACTCCTATGTGCACTTTTTATCCAAAGGATAAACATATTAATTAAGTAATATGTTATCAATTTCTTGTAAACTGCGTAACCATCTAATCCTGTCTTGCATAAAACGATTGCAGTATGATCAGATGTAGTGCTACCGACGAGTAACTGAAATGCCGAAGTATCCAAGAGTTTGTGGGTAATTATTCGTGTGACAATGGCCACAACATCACAATAGTGAAACATATTTCTCGAAACTACCAATAAAAGTCAGTTGGCGTCTGCTCTTTTAAGAGATCGACCACACAACTTGATAATTTCGACCTCGCTGCAGATATTCAGATTTCATTTGTAACTTACATATTGTCTTTTGCTTCACAGACTAGTATAAAAATATTCAGTATGGCAGTCACGCTAATACCGAGCGAGCTATTACAATGAATGGTAGAATTATTGCGCGCTCTAGATCTGTGTCTCTGATCCCATACTAAAGTACGTGAAGACTATTGTTGTTAAGATCGGTGAGCAGTTAATAGTTTTCGTTAAAGTTAATACACTGCTGGGTACTAAAACTGCACGGAAAACAATGAAATCAAACATCTTGCGCGTACACAATACTGAAGGAAGAATGTGGCTTAAACTTATAGGCGATATGGACGTATACAGGGTGGGAATTTAGTGCACAGACTTATCACCTCTGTCTCGGGCAATGCCTCAAATACGGATGGGCATCGAGTCGAATTGGGATGATTGATAATGGGGCAACATTCCATATTGCTCAACTCTGTGCCAGTGTTTGTCAGTCGTAGTGGCTAGAAAAGATGAGCAGTCTCTCGGCAACCCGTGACCAGATGTTTTCAAGGGATGAGTGATCTAAAGACCACACTGTGTGTGGAGGTAGGACAGGACAGCCAGGGCAATGTACGGTTTTGTATTATCTTCTCGGAAGATAACGACATGGAGTTTCCGAAGATTGCTGAAAACGCAACAGAAAGTGTTTCTAGCATGTGCTCTTAGTTGAAGGCCATTGGCTGGTAGAAATCGTTTCCAACATTGTGAAATGCGTATGCGGTTGTTCCGTAAAAAATAAAAGAGCTTGGGGGTCAACACTGTGACAGGTGGAGGCCAGATTAGCGTATATGCCAATCATAGGTGATCGTATTGTGCATCCAATGGCATCCCGTATCATTTCAGTTTCTGGGCATGTGTCACGATGACGAATGGAATTCAGTAACATTTGTTCTCCTTGGAGCCTCCACATGTGGATTCGTCCAGTACGATGCTGTACACAGAACCGAGAGTCGTCTGAAAAGAGGACGAGATGTCACACTGTTGTCCAGTGTTATTGTCAGCCCGCCACCGTCAGTGCGTCTCTGCCTGCTGCCGCAGCAATGGCAGCCACACCAGTAACCTCCATGCTGACTGTCCATGCTGCTCCAGCAGTCGGCACTGTCTGAATATTTGGTATCTGCAAACAGACTGATTTCCTGACTCAAGGAACGTAACACGGCTGTACAATCCTGCACGACAGAATGATCAACATGTCTCATGTCTGTCCTCTCGGGCACTAGCCCCATAAGGCCACTGAGATCCTGCAGAGCGCTGAGTACGACTCCCATCCCCCCTCTCCCGAACCCATCAGCTGTATATTCACATGACAAATACGAACAGCAATAACGCAAACGATGTATCACAATATTGACAGGTCACAATCCTGACACTGTCCAAGTCCGACACGTGGTGGTAGATCTTTCTCTTTCTTCCACGAGACATAGCATGAGCCCCTCACAAAGAGCTAGCATTCAGATGGGGTTTCTGAAAGAAGAACCAATCTTTCCTTAAATACAGAGTGGATAGTCTGACCATGATACGGTGACCAGTGTTGATAGGCTACGATCCTGAAACTGTCGACATCCGACACGTGGTGGTAGACCTGTCTCCTTATTCCGCAAGGCCTGACACAAACCTGTCACAAAGAGCGTTCAGATGGCGTTTCTGAGTGAGAATACCGCTGTGAAATGTTTCTTTAAATACAGACTGTAGAGTCTGCTCATGATATGTCGACCACAGTGCAGTGACAAATTTCCGACCAAAGCGCTGGGCGAGTTCGTTCGTTCGTTCGGAAGCGGAGCTCACTGCATGCTTTCGGCCAGTTGGTGACTCACTGCACGAAGCTATCTGTTAAAAAAAGTCATTTCTGTGTTACTTACATAGGGTGGTCCATTGATATTGACTGGGCCAAATATCTCATGAAATAAGCATCAAACGAAAAAACTACAAAGAACGAAACTCGTCTAGCTTGAAGGTGGAAACCAGATGGCTCTATGGTAGGCCCGCTAGATGGCGCTGCCCTGCGTCAAACGGATATCAACTGCCTTTCTTTAAATAGGAACCCTCAAAAAAAAAAAAATGGTTCAATTGGCTCTGAGCACTATGGGACTCAACATCTTAGGTCATAAGTCCCCTAGAACTTAGAACTACTTAAACCTAACTAACCTAAGGACATCACACACACCCATGCCCGAGGCAGGATTCGAACCTGCGACCGTAGCAGTCCCGCGGTTCCGGACTGCAGCGCCAGACCCGCTAGACCACCGCGGCTGGCTAGGAACCCTCATTTTTATTACATATTCGTGTAGTACGTAAAGAAATATGAATGTTTTAATTGGACCACTTTTTTCGCTTTGTGATAGATGGCACTGTAATAGTCACAAATGTGTAAGTACGTGGTATCACGTAACATTCCGCCAGTGCGGACAATATTTGCTTCTTGATACATTACACGTGTTAAAATGGACCGTTTACCAATTGTGGAAAAGGTCGATATCGTGTTGATATATGGCTATTGTGATCAAAATTCCCAACGGGCGTGTGCTATGTATGCTGCTCGGTATCCTGGACGACATCATCCAAGTGTGCGGACCGTTCGCCGGATAGTTACGTTATTTAAGGAAACAGGAAGTGTTCAGCCACATGTGAAACGTCAACCACGACCTGAAACAAATGATCATGCTCAAGTAGGTGTTTCAGCTGCTGTCGCGGCTAATCCGCAGGTCAATAGCAGACAAACTGCCTTAGAATCGGGAATCTCAAAAACATCGGTGTCGAGAATGCTACAAAAACATCGATTGCACCCGTAACATATTTCTATGCATCAGGAATTGCATGACGACGACTTTGAACGTCGTGTACAGTTTTGCCACTGGGCACAAAAGAAATTACGGGACGAAGCAGATTTTTTGCACGCGTTCTATTTAGCAACGAAGCGTCATTCACCAACAGCGATAACGTAAACCGGCATAAATGAACTATTGGGCAACGGAAAATCCACGATGGCTGCGACAAGTGGAACATCAGCGACCTTGGGGGGTTAATGTGTGGTGCGGCATTATGGGAGGAAGGATAATTGGCCCCCATTTTATCGATGGCAAACTAAATGGTGCAATGTATGCTGATTTCCTACGTAATGTTCTATCGATGTTACTACAAGATGTTTCACTGCATGACAGAATGGCGATGTACTTCCAACATGATGGACGTCCGACACATAGCTCGCGTGCAGTTGAAGCGGTACTGAATAGCATATTTCATGACAGGTGGATTGGTCGTCGAAGCACCATACCATGGCCCGCACGTTCACCGGTTCTGACGTCCACGGATTTCTTTCTGTGGGGAAAGTTGAAGGATATTTGCTATCGTGATACACCGACAACGCCTGACAGCATGCGTCAGCGCGTTGTCAATGCATGTGCGAACATTTACGGAAGGCGAACTACTCGCTGTTGAGAGGAATGTCGTTACACGTATTGCCAAATGCATTGAGGTTGACGGATATCATATTGAGCATTTATTGCATTAATGTGGTATTTACAGGTAATCACGCTGTAACAGCATGCGTTCTCAGAAATGTTAGCCGGCCGCGGTGGTCTAGCGGTTCTAGGCGCTCAGTCCGGAACCGCGCGACTGCTACGGTCGCAGGTTCGAATCCTGCCTCGGACATGGATGTGTGTGATGTCCTTAGGTTAGTTAAGTTTAAGTAGTTCTAAGTTCTAGGGGACTGATGACCACAGATGTTAAGTCCCATAGTGCTCAGAGCCATTTGAACCATTTTTCTCAGAAATGTTAAGTTCACAAAGGTACATGTATCACGTTGGAACAACCGAAATGAAATGTTCAAACGCACCTACGTTCTGTATTTTAATTTAAAAAACCTACCTGTTACCAACTGTTCGTCTAAAACTGTGAGCCGTATATTTGTGAGTATTACAGCGTCATCTATCACAAAGCGGAAAAAGTGGTCCTACTAACTTTCCGTACTACACGAATATGTAGTAAGAAATGGGGGTTCCTATTAAAAAAAAACGCAGTTGATAGCCGTCCGACCTATGGCAGCGCCATCTATCGGGCCAACCATAGCGCCATCTGGTTTCCCCCTTCACACTAGACAAGTTTCGTTCTTTGTAGTTTTATCATTTAACGCTTATTTCGTGAGGTATTTGGCCCAGTCACGATAAATGGTCCACCTTTTATACTTTACCTTAATGATGACGGTGTCCATCAATTTGTTAATGGTCATAATTATTGTGATATTTGCATACAAGTAAAACACTCCGCAAAATACGAAATAAACAGTTTCACATATCGGAACGAGATTTTGGCAAATGATAGCAACAAAGAGGAAAGTGTTTTATCATATGGCTATTACTTCGTTATCTGGTATGTTACCCCATTAACTAGAGATTTTTTCGGTGAAAGAATGCAATTTTTTGAGGAACATAGATAGCTGATGAAACGAAAAATGCTGAGGTTTTGGAACAACATAACTGTTGACATAACACATTTATTTTTGTACCAAGCATGTTCTGTTTCATAAACCATTGACCATACTTGTCCTCAGTTCATCACTTAATAAACTTAATAACCCACTGTTTCAGGATTCTCTCGCATTGCGTCTGTACAAGATGTTAGTGGGGTGACATTGTGAAAACTCAGCTGTGTTGGCAAAGGGACCAAATTTTAGCAAGGGAACGAGAGAAATGTAGCTGTTACTCACAATTCGCCGCACATGGCGCTTCTCTGGAAGTTACAAATGCCTAACAAGTCAGTCTAAAATAAATTGCTGCTTTTGTTGCATTTTCAGTGGAATTCTTCTTAGATACAAAAAAAAGCAGACATGACATATGTTTATGGACGGTCACCATGCAAATGTGGGTATGGGGAGCTCCACTTATTATTTACAAAAAATTATGAGTGTAGGCTTTACCTTAAGAGCAGCACTTTCCTTCCAGCGGTCAGCATTTCCCCTACAGTGCACTGATAGCTTGCCCACAACCCTCCACTACTACCTCTCCCTATGCTTGTCCTGCCGACTGTGCACCTACCGGCCACGTTATTCTGCCTGCACTATACAGGGGATGGACAAAATCATAATCATCATCATCATCATCACTTTGGGCCTTTGTCTCACTCCAGCGTGAGGTCGGATTCGTTACTATGAAATTTGGCGATGTTAGTGGCAGAGGGTGGCCGGATGCCCTTCCTGTTGCCATCCCGAATCCCTCGGGACGGAATTAGTGTACCCGAGCTGTCTGTGTCTAGTGTAAGCCATGAAATAGCGCAAACGTTTTCAAATGTCTGCGAGTCGTGTAACTGAGGTGGGACGTGGGTACCAGCTCGGTATTCACCTAGGGGGATGTGGAAAACCGCCTAAAAACCACATCCAGACTGGCCAACACACCGGCCCTCGCCGTTAATCCGCCGGGCGGATTGCGTCCGGGGCCGGCGCGCCTACCCGAGTCCAGGAAGCAGAGCATTAGCGCTCTCGGCTAACCCGCGGGGTGGATGGACAAAATAATATGAAAACAATATAACACATCTTGTTGCAAGCTGGCACCACTGCGTGCATGTAATTACTGCAGTGCTGTATCTTAGCATAATGTGATTGCTTTTCCTGTTCATCCACATTAACTTATATCTTTTTTACATTTAGAGCCAGCTGTCATTCATCACACCAACTAGAAATTTTGTCTAAGTCAGCTTGTATCAATTTACAGCCACTCATCTTCAACGCGTCTCGGTACACCACAACATCGTCACAAACAACAGCAGATTGCTGCCAAACCTGTCCGCCATTTCATTTGGTATATCCAAAATAACAGAGGTCCTATCAGACTTTCTTGGTGCAATCCTGACGAGATCCTTGTCCCTAATGAACCCTTGTCGTGCAGGACAACATACTGGGTTGTATTACCTAAGAAATCTTCGAAGCGCTCAGATCTGGGAACCTATTCCGTACGTTCGTACTTTCGTTAAGCCTGCTTAATGTTGGTTACAGCCGGCCGGAGTGGCCGTGCGGTTATAGGCGCTACAGTCTGGAACCGAGCGACCGCTACGGTCGCAGGTTCGAATCCTGCCTCGGGCATGGATGTGTGTGATGTCCTTAGGTTAGTTAGGTTTAATTAGTTCTAAGTTCTAGGCGACTGATGACCTCAGAAGTTAAGTCGCATAGTGCTCAGAGCCATTTGAACCATTTTTTTGTTGGTTACATGCGCAGAGCGCTGTCGTTAATGCACGCCGGCCGCTGTGGCCTAGCGGTTCTAGGCACTTCAGTCCGGAACCACAGTGCTGCTACGGTCGCAGGTTCGAATCCTGCCTCGGTCATGGCTGTGTGTGATGTTCTTAAATTAGTTAGGTTTACGTAGTTCTAAGGCTAGGGGACTGATGACCTCAGATGTTAAGTCCCATAGTGCTTAGAGCCTTAATCCACTAGATTTCCTGGTCTAAGCTACAGAGGTGGGTATCGATGCAAAGATCGTACCAAAATAATTCGTTGGATGGTTTCAGGAAAACCTTCGCCGAGCTTTAACGTCGGTAGTTGCACGCCAGGTGTTCCACTAACAGTAAAATCTCTCCGAAGGGTACCTGTACCAGCTCCGTGGTTTAATTCCGCCTTCGGTGTGAAGTGTACTAGACGCGCACGGCAAGTGCCAGCGCGACGCAATAAACTGGAGTCAGCGGGGCGGACCCTAATTCCTCAGCTCGCCGAAGGCTGCTAATGAACGCCGCCGCCTGTCAAAGAAGCGGCGCTGGCTCAGCCGGGGCGTCCGTTGACGTCACGTCACGGCCGCGCCACGGCTGCCGCCTCATTACAGCGTCGCCCCCTGCTCGGCTAATACGGCGGCGGGTTTTCTGATCGCGACTCACCGCCACCGCGGCCTTCTCTTCGGGCGGCCCCGCACACTCTGCGCTGCGCTCGGTGCGTGGGGTCGCTCGGGGAGGGAGCAGGGTGGGTCGATGGACTTGTCCTTCTGCAGAAAATCTCGTTTCGCCGCCCCCGCCTGGTCCCACCGTCGCTCCGAAATTCGAATGCCGACTCCACTGTGGCGGCAGCGGTCGTGTTCCGTTTGTGACGTTGACATCTGACTCGCTCAAACGAAGTCGCTCTGCGCCGCTACACTGCGAGAAGCCAGGGAGTTCCTGCAGAGACTCTTTACCCACGTCCGTATTTAACCGCCAGCTATCCACGCTGGTGGTAACCGTGGTCTAGGAGCAGTGCGTTTGATTAGTGGTGGAAAAGTCCTGTGTCCAGAGTTCGAATCCAGCCCTCGGTCAAATTATCAGCAATGTCTGCCGAAGGCTTCCTCTGCCAAAGGCCTCCTCAAAAAGGGCAGAAGGGCGGATAGAAGTTCAGAGGACCTCTCATCCTTGGGATGGGAAACTACCCATAAAAGGCGGACGACCCGTCAATCATCAACGGCAGACAGCAGTGGAGCAATCGAAACCAACGCAATGGAGCCATTAATCTGTATCCACAGTAAATGTATCCTGCTGTTGATATTGCTGAGAAGAATTTGACAGACCAGTGAAAGACCCAAGTCAAACAAAGCCCCTGGATTAGACCGCAGCGCAAATTGTACGCGGGGGATTTGGAAAATAAGTTTCCCCTGTCGACTGTGGGCAGAGTTGTGTGATATGGGCGAAAGACGACACAGCAGGTGAACGCGCACGTGCAAGACACCGATACACCGTTGCGTAGAGGTCGACCGCGACCAAGCAGATGGCGCTATCGCAGTGCCTGCGCAAAGTGGAGGCCAGCCACTCAGTCTTTTCCCGGAGCTTTGGAGATAAGGTGCGTTTTGGAGTCGCGGTCAGAGGCGGAAGTGAGAGCTGTTATCCGCTAGGAATGGGCACGTGGAGTATCAGGCACAGAAATTCATAACCGCCTTGTTGAGGTGTATGGGTCGGATGTGATGTCGAGGCAAATGGTGCGGAGATGGTGCCAGCCATTCAGTGATGGACGTCAGCAAGTGCAGGACACACCGAGACCTGGACGGCCGCGCACGGCCACTACAGATGCAAATGTCAGGAAGGTGGATGACATGATTAAAGCGAACCGGCTTATCACCATCGATGGAGTAGTGGCAGAACTTGGAATCGGACATGAGCGAGCTCACGAGATCATCCACGACATTCTTCGATACAGGAAGGTGTCAGCACGGTGGGTGCCCCGCCAACTGACCCCGACACACATGGAACAACACATGTCGCTCAGCCTGGGACAGCTCGTGCGTTACCATGAAACTGGCAATGACCTTCTGTTTCGGGTTGTGACGGGGCATGAAACGTGGGTCCACCATTACACGCCCGAATCGAAGGCCGCATCCATGGAGTGGAAACATCCGTCATCACCTGTCCGAAAGAAGTTCAAAAGCACTCCGTCTACAGGTAAAGTGCTACTCGCCGTTTTCTGGGACGCCAAAGGAGCTTTGCTGCTGGACTTCCTGGAGGATGCAACCATCAATGCTGCGCAGTACTGTGCCATTGAAAAAGGTGACTCAGAAAAAGCGGCCTAGCCTTCTCAGATCTGGCGTTCTGCTGTTGGATGACAATGCGAGACCACACACCTCGACGGTAACGCAAAACCATATTGGGAGCGCCTACACCATCCGCCTTACAGTCCGGATCTCGCACCAAGTGACTTCGATCTGTTTCCTGCTTTGAAGAAGATTCTCGGCGGAAGGCGCTTTGGCAGAAACGCTGACGCAAACAAGCCGTTCAACGCTCCTGTATGCAACGCCCTGATTTTTTCCTGGAAAGCTTTTTGAAGCTTATAAAGGGGTATGACAAATGTCTCAATCTACTTGGGAATTATGTAGAAAAATAAAGATATGTCTTATGTTTAATGTCTCATTCTCTTTTTGTTGCTTTCACACAAGGGAAACTTATTTTCCAACTCCCCCTCGTAGTTAACCAGTACTGAGAAGGAAGGATTAGAATAATTTAGTCCCGCAGTAGTATTTGCAATACCTCTTTTCAAAGTAAAAAACACGAAATAACTTAGGTGTAAATGCTGGTACTATACTCTGGTAGTGCCCAAAGGTTTCGAACAAGGGCTCCAACAACGAATGGACCCTTGCGCAGTTGCATTGTACATCGGAAACAACCAGAAAAGCAAATAAAGACATCTGCACACACAAGTATGACTATTTCCATCTCGCGACCGTGGAAAGGGACATACATTATCTGTATACTGTCTCTCAATGGGTGACGTCATAACTTCTGAAGTTAATAATCTCTGCCGGGTGTTCGTTGTTAGTTTACTAATCGACAAGACTGAACGCACTGCTTGAACTTCTTATCCATGCCTTGTCAAATTAAATTCCCTCATTCGGGTTTTAAATATCGCCAAATGACCACCTACTGGTAACTCATGTTAGTATAAGAGGCGACCAAAATGATTCCGTTGCAACGTAGCGCAACTCCGATATGAGTATATAAGAACCGATAAGTAGGGATTAGTGTTGCATTCATAACTTTCCGATGTGTGTGGTAAATGCGGAAACGTGAATTGTGGCGACGTTATTAGCAAATGCTACGAAACGGAAGCAGCGGGTGCTATTCTCTTCTTCGCTGCTGAATGACAAATCCCGGTAGACATCCACCAGAGAAAGAAGAATGTGTATGAGCCAGTAGTCTGTAGAAAACTACCTTGTGGAACGGCACGCCATGTTCCTGTGCTGGTCGCGATTCGGCACAAGACGTTCCTACACTGAAGAGCCAAAGGAACTGGCCCATCTGCCTGATATCGTGTAGAGCCCCCGCGAGTACGCAGAAGTGCCGCAACACAACGTGACAAGGACTCGTCTAGTGTCTGAAGTAGTGCTGGAGGGAACTGACACCATGAATCCTGCAGGACTGTCCATAAATCCGTAAAAGTACGAGGGAGGTCGAGATCTCTTCTGAACAGAACGATGCAAGGCATCCCGAATATGGTCAATAAAGTTCATGTCTGGGGAGTTTGGTGGCCAGCGTAAGTGTTTAAATTCAGGAGAGTGTTCCCGGAGCCACTCTGTAGCAATTCTGAACGTATGGGGTGTCGCATTGTCCTGCTGGGATTTCCCAAGTCCGTCGGGATACACAATGGACATGAATGGTTGCAGGTGATTAGACAGGATGCTTACGTACGTGTCACGTGTCAGAGTCGTATCTAGACGTATCAGGAGTCCCATATCACTCCAACTGCTCACGCCCCACACCATTACAGAGCCTCCACGAGCTTGAACAGTCCCCTGCAGACATGTAGGGTCCATGGATTCATGAGGTTGTCTCCATACCCGTACGCGTCCATCCGCTCGATACAATTTGAAACGAGACTCGTGCGACCAAGCAACATGTTTTCAGTCATCAACAGTCCAACATCGGTGTTATGGACCCAGGCGAGGCGTAAAGTTTTGTGTCGTGCAGTCACCAAGGGTAGATGAGTGGACCTTCGGCTCCGAAAGCCCACATCGATGATGTTTCATTGAATGGTTCACATGCTGACACTTTTTGATGGGCCATCATTGAAATCTGCACCAATTTGCGGAAGGGTTGCACTTCTGTTACGCTCAACGATTCTCTTCAGTCGTCGTTGGTCCCGTTCTTGCAGGATCTTTTCCCGGCCGCAGCGGTATCGGAGATTTGGTGTTTTACCGGAATCCTGACATTCACGGTACACTCGGGAAATGGTCGTTTCGGAAAATCCCCACTTCATCGCTACCTTGGAGATACTATGTCCCATCGCTCGAGCGCCGACTTTACGTTCAAACTCGCTTAAATCTTGATAACATGCCATTGTAGCAGCAGTAACCATATGAACAATTTCAACTTCGTTGATTTGAAATGGGGTGCAGGGGTATGGGTGAAGTAAGTGTCGATAAGGAAAGGAAAGTGCACAATACCTGTCGGGCGAAGATGTGCAGCAGGCAGTTGCCGACTTCCTCTGCATGGCAGGACACGGTCTTTTACCAAGCAGTCATCTTCAGCCTGTTTCGTCAGTGGGATGATGATTGACTTAATGGTCACGGCGATTTTGCCTGACTGGGATACTGATTCAGGATTGTACGACCTTCTAACGCAAACTTTTTGATCGCCCCGCATATTTACATAATTAATTCTGAGGACAAAACTGTCTTATTACGCTTGCTCCCCACGGCTGGGCAACAAAGAACATTTCCATTTAAATAACAGGCCTTTGTCTTCTCCTGAATTTCCCTCAACCTGACACTAGAATCTTTGTTTTCAGATATGTTTTATACAGCACGCGAAGAGGAGTGAGTACTGCACTGATGTACAGTATTTCAGTTACTGCTGAAGATTTCCTTCACATATCCGCCCACTAGGTTGTTCTCTATCACCTTCATCAGACCTTTGGTTATGACCGTCGTCAATAACATTACTCGCTGTATGTGATGACCATAACTTGGAAGGCGGAGATTCTGATTGCCCATATGGCAATAAATCTCATCTGCATCGGCCTTCTTAACACCCAACCAAGAACTGCTTAAACTATCAGCAATGGTGGCCGAAGTTTTCCAGGATAAGGAGTCACCCTTCTGCCAACGACCTCGTCAAAAAGGATAGGGGAGCAGACAGAAGTTCCGAGTATCACTTACTCTTGTGATGGGAAAGTTCCCATAAAAGGCGGACGACTCGTCAATGATCAACAGGAGGGGGATGCAGGAGATAATGGAAACCAATGTAATAAAACTACTTAATGTGTATCCGCAGGAAATGCGATCTGTAGACGAAAGAGTGTCGTGATGATCTCTCCATTGGCAAAAGATTTCGGATTACTCCCCCACTCAGATCTTCGAGAGGGGTCTGCCTAGAGGAAGGTGAGCACGAGAAAAAGGCTGAATAATTAACGAGACGGTAAAATTCTACGCATTGGAGCGATGAACGTCAGAAGTTTGAATGTGATAGTGAAGCTAGAAAATCTGAAAAGTTGAGTCAGCGAAGGGAAATGGAAAAACAAGATGAGGATTTCTGGTGAGACAAAGATAGGGTTATACCAGAAGCAGCAGAAAATCGTGTAAGTGAAGTAGGATTCACTCTGAATAGGAAGGCAGGACGTAAAGTGGGTTATTGTGAACAGTTCATTGGTGGCATTATTCTCGTCAGAATCGACAAAATACCAACGGCAACAACAGTACGTCAAGGGCACATACTGACGTCACAAGCAGAGAATGAAGCAGTAAAAGTACATAAGGATGTTGAACGTGTAATTCAGTATGTAAAGAGATATAAAGACCATTAACGATGGTTGACTGGAACCGGTAATACTGAAAGGAATAGAAGACAGCGTTAGGATTCAATATGAGCTAAGGAGTGTCAGTGTAAGAGCAAAAAAAAAAAAAAAATGAGTTCTTAAAGAAATTCGCCTGGTGATAGCGAACATGCTGTTCAAAAGCATCTGCAGGAGGTGGTATGCTTGGAACAGTTCCACAGACACGGGAAGATTTCTGATGAATTACATCATGATCGGGTTTCTAAACCAGATATAAGCCCAGACCACAGTTTAATCATGACGAAGAGTACGTTGAAGCTTAAAGACAGTCATTCGGAATAATCAATATGGAAAGAAGTGGGATACATAATTACTGAGGAATTATGAGGCAGACTTGAAGTTTTCTAAGGCTGAAGATAGTGTGATAATGAACACCACAACAGTAAGTTCAGTCGAAGAGGAATGGGCGTCTCTAAAAAGGGCAATCACACAACTTGGACGGAAAAATGTAGGTGTAAACAAGGTAATAGCGAGGAAACTTTGGGTAACAGCACAAGTACCTCAATTGATTGACGAAAGAAGGAAGGCAAATTCAGGAATAAAGGAATATAAGCCACTTAGGGATCAAATAAGCAGAAAATGCAGGGAAACTAAGCCGAAATGGCAGCAGGAAAAATGTGAAGTAATCTAAAACGAAATGATCTACTGAAGGACTAATTTAGCATAAGTTTAGTGGAATGTCAGATGAATAGTGGGACTGTGTTGGTTATGTGGGTTATCCTTCACAATATTTATTAGAAACAAATAATAAGTCATAACAATTATCAGTCCCTAGCCAAAGTGAAAACATAATATCAAGTGTCACCACCAAATCCAAGTCAATCTTCACAACCAGTTCGTTAAGATATTTCTTCTAATTAGAAATTACACATATTAGCATGTTTTCAATTTACAGGTTGCCTTCAGCAACTCTGTCCTGCTAAGAAAACTGTGTCGAAAGTGCCCTCGCAAGTAAGTAGTAGTTACTAGTATCGCCTGTTGTCGAAATTTGACAAATCGAGTCGGTGGACCAGATCTGTGATAAAAATTGTCATGCATCTCGAAGTGGTACACTGCACGTTAAATTGTGTCTGAAACTTTAGCCTCAGAACTGAACCACTGCAAATGCTGCATTGTAGCTACCAGTACTCTTGAAATAATTCTCTGATTTCTCTTTAACTGTTCGAACATTTGAAGTGAGTCTTTGATACAGTGCGTTTAAAAATAGATTTTTTGTTAACAGCGGCAAATTAACTTTTCTCTTATGACAACACGTTGTGAATGCAGTTGTAGCGTGTACAGTAACCTCAGATGCGAAATGATTCGTTTTCAAATTCATCACACCGCAATTATGACTGTCAAAATTATTTTGAAATACGTTCACTCCACATTTAAATTTATCTTCCAAAACAACAATAGAATTAAAATAATCAACGTCCACTTTATTCTTAACAATTTGTGTACACAAAACTTGTGTCTCTAGTTCTTCGTCTTCCAGTCCGACCCGTTAGTGGTCCTCTTCGAGGCATAGCCTAAAACAAATATAGTTTCCGTATGATAAGGGAAATGGTAGCTATTCAAAATGAAGACACTGAAAATTAGGATCACTTCCAATTTTCTGGTCACGGCACTGAATGAGTACAAAGTTAGACGAAAGTAAGAGAAAAATGACGCTAATAAACAGCGTTTGCTGCCCCCGGCGCCATCGTTACTGTTTCGTTTTCCGCTACTGACGGCATCAACGACGTAGCAGTTGTCGCGCTTTTATCTGTCCGGTATGCTTGTGTTACTGCAAATGAACTATCTGCAACACTTAAACATGAATGTCCCTAGAATGCGATTTCACGAACCGTTGTTACTTCCCGTGTCTCATTTCTACCACAGCACCTTATCGGTAAGCAGGAAAGATTTTGGGACATTCGATGCTCACGTACTGGAGACTGTTATGCGTGATGTAGCAGTTATCATCTGAGTTACGAAGATGCAAGCATCTACTTACTTTTTACCACTATTAAAGGCTACGTACACACATAATTTTTTTCTTTATGCACACCTATTGCAAAGTACTTTTCCAATTTTCGTGTTCACGTATTAATATTACGATTTCGCAACTACTGGTGCCACAGCTATAGAGTTGGAGTACCACCACATTCAGCAGTACTTCCAACTTGCTCTGCAGGATAAATTGATCCTCCCGCCTTGCTTCTATCACAGGTGCCTCCTCTTGTTGCGTGTCGTATCGTCTCGCTCACCCAAGAGCTTCCGCATTTGCGTGTACCCCGCTGACTTCAGTCGAGTACCAACAACAGCGCCCTCTATGTGGTTCGGCAGTATAGCGCACCACACCCACCAGGACAGGCGCGGCTCGTAATTAAAGGCTCTGAGGCGGAGCCGCCCCAAAATATATGTTAAAGTAAATTTCGCAAGAACGTATTACATGATTTAAATTATCAGGACGAATTTCGCATATTACCCATTCCGATTAAAATAACGGCGGTCAACGTTTTTGGAACTGTTTGTATCGATAGATGTTTTCCGAACGGTTAGTAGTGTTTAGGCTGCGCCTTGGAACGTCCGTAAGCTGCATGTAGTAGCGGTTTGGGGGCGTGGCTTCTACATAGTACTGCTCTTTATGGGCGACCAGAAGGCTCAGAGCTTGCAGCCTAAGGGTGTCATACCAACCACCACACATTTTTCAGGTTCCACTATCTATGTAATAAAGGAATGTAGATTGGCCGAAACTTCGCTATCCAATCTCTCTCTCTGCACATCTCTACTACGCTTCGATGTGTCATTAATCGACGTTTAGTATTATTGTTTTGATAATGTTTTACATAGTTGTTTTGTTTCAGACATTGGCTATTTTATCCACATTTAGAATAAGTTTGCAAATATCCCGCCAGAGTGCACTGCACTACAGTAACATACCAGTACTGCCATCTAGCGAGAGTTTCCTAAGTAGTTAGAGGACAAAGCGCGCGAAATTTGTCTCGTTACTTTACTTTCCTTGCTTGCTGATGCTGACTCTGACTGCTTTTGTTGATACCGTGTAATATTAGAAAGTTTCTTTTTCGGAGTATATTTTGCAAGATTTTAGTGAGTTTTACTTGCTGGTGAATATCTGCGACATACCGCGAGTGTGAAACAAGCGCAATATGAATTCAGTGTGCAATTTAAGAGGTAAAAACTTGGAACACGGCCATAGAATGAAAGTGAAAGAACTTTGTGCATCCAGACCCGCATTAAAGATCTCTCCGAAACGCGTCTTTCCATATGATTTGCTACAAAGTGTCAGAAAATGTAATGATGTATAAAAACACTTACCAAAGATTTCAACTCGAAGTTAGCTTCTAATGATATTTAATACTTGATTATAGGAGATATAGTACGTAAAATTATGGGTAGAGAGTGTTCTGCCCACCCCGTCCACCTGAATTCTTAGTTGTTAATGTCAGACTAATCTGTAGCATAACCCGAGGTCTATGTTGGCTCCGATCGATAAATGCCGCAGCCTTCCCCAGTATAGAAACCACGAGCCGCACCTGCACCAGGATATTCAAATGCCATGCAAAGACGAACAGAATGTCGCCGTGTCCATGACGGCACGTCTTAATGGGCAGGAATTGCCTGTGGGAAACTCAACAGTATATTAGGTCCTGAATCGGACAATGAGATTACAGTTATGACAAAACAAATCACTGACAACTGAACAGTTGTAGTAATATACCACTATAGATAGAGCTGATAAGTCATGGGACAAATATATTATACTAGAACTGACATTTGATTACATTTTCACACAATTTGAGAAATCAGTACCCAGAACAACCACGTCTGGTCGTAATAACGGCCTTGACACGCCTGGGCATTGAGTCAAACAGAGCTTGGATGGTGTGTACAGGTACAGCTGCATCTCAACAACGTTTCACCAGGCAACGCCGGTCAACTGCTGTTTGTGTATGAGAAATCGGTTGGAAACTTTCCTCGTGTCAGCACGTTGTAGGTGTCACCACTGGCGCCAACCTTGTGTGAATGCCCTCAAAAGCTAATCATTTGCATATCATAGCATCTTCTTCATGTCGGTTAAATTTCGCGTCTGTAGCACGTCATCTTCGTGGTGTAGCAATTTTAATGGCCAGTAGTGTAGATTGGATTGGATTAATTCGGGGGAAGATACCAAACAGCGAGGTCATCGGTCTCATTGTATTAGGGAAGGATGGTGAAGGAAGTCGGCCGTGCCCTGTCAAAGGAACCACCCCGGCATTTCCCTGAAGCGATTTAGGGAAATCACGTAACACCTAAATCAGGATGACCGGACGCGGGATTGAACCGTCGTCCTCCCGAATGCGAGTCTGGTGTAGGATTTTATGCATAAAGTGACCTCTCGATTATGTCCCATAAATGTTCAAGTCGGGTGATCTGAGTGGCCAAATCACTTGCTCCAGTTCTTCAGAAAATTCTTCAAACCAGTTGTGCCCAGTGACATAGCGCATTGTCATCAACAGAAATTCCATTTTCGTTTGGGTACATGAAATGCGTGAATGACTGCAATTGGTGTCCAAGCCTCCGAACATAACCATTTCCTGTCAATGATCTGTTCAGATGGAACAGAGGGTCTGTTCCACGTTACACAGCCCACACCATTAACGGGGCTAACCCCAGCTTGCGCGTTACCTTGTTGACAACTTGGGTCCATGACTCCGTGGGGTCTGCGCCATACTCGAAACCTACCATCAACTCTCATCAACCGAAATCGAGAGTGATGTGACGAATCCACGGTTGCCCAGTCATCTATGGTCCAACCAGTATGGTCAAAAGCCCAGGAGAGGCGCTGCAGGCGATATCACGCTCTTAGCAAAGGGATTCGCGTCGGTCGTCTGCTACCATAGCCCATTTGCCCATTAACGCCACATTTCGCCATACTTTCCTAACGGATAGTTTCGTCTTACGTCCCACATTGAGTTCTGTGGTTATTTCACACACTGTTGCTTGTCTGTTAGCACTGACAACTCTACACAATGAAGGCCGTCAGCCACTGCGTTTTCCATGGTGACAGGTGATGCCTGAAATTTGGTATTCCCGACAAACTATTGACTCTGTGGATCTCGGAATACTGAATTCCCTAACTATTTCCTGAATGGAATGTCATGCAGCTAACTTCAACTACCATTCCGCCTTCAAAGTCTGTTAATTCGAAGTCGTGTGGCCATAATCACGTCGGAAACCTTTTCACATGAGTCACCTGAGTACAAGCGACACTGCCCTTTTATCCCTTATATACGAGGTTCTATCGCCATCTATATATGTGCACATCACTATCCCATGACTTTTACTACCTCAGTGCATAACAATATTCCTGAAAAGCTCCCTGCTTTATTTTTCACAAATATCCCAACTGAAAATGAGAAGGATTAAGGATGAAGAAAACTTTAAAACACAAAATGCAGTATACAAAATAGCAGTCAAGAGCACTTTTATTAAGTATAAGACAATTCTCCAACTGCATCAGAAACTACCATCCATTTCTTAAAACTAAATAATTCTGCTATTGTAATGAAAACAAGATGCAACATACATTTAGTATACATCATAATTAAAACTGGGAAACACTAATAAACAGGTAAACAGACTATAACATTGTTAATACAGGTCATACTCCAAGTGAGCCAGTAATTCAGTGCAAAAATCTAGGTAACATTTTATGTACATTAGAAAACCAAAAAATTCATTAATACACATTCTGCAGCAGTGAAGCTGGTCTCTTCAACAGACAAAAAAAAAAAAAGTACTAGCAAGGTTTGACAAAATCATCTACGCAGGGTGGCAGGGGATGAGTTCCAGTGGGACCAACAATTTGAATTAACAGCTTACCAATACTTATCAGTAATTTACGAGTATATACGCCTTAACGGACAATTACACATCCTCAATGATCTGACGTTTTACCGCAGAACTCAAAGAGGCATTAATGCATAAGATCATCGAAGATAGTGCATAGACATGAGCCGGCCGCGGTGGTCTAGCGGTTCTGGCGCTGCAGTCCGGAACCGCGGGACTGCTACGGTCGCAGGTTCGAATCCTGCCTCGGGCATGGGTGTGTGTGATGTCCTTAGGTTAGTTAGGTTTAAGTAGTTCTAAGTTCTAGGGGACTTATGACCTAAGATGTTGAGTCCCATAGTGCTCAGAGCCATAGACATGATTATTTCCACAAAAAAACACTTTGAACAACCAGTACAGACATAAGGACTACCCAAAACTCAATTTTTTCTGCTGGTATCCAAAGAAATAAAATAAATGTTTTAGAAGATACATTTCATAGATTGACAGACAGGAGAGGACGAGATGGACAGAGATGGAGGTAGGAGGGGATTGACAGAGAACGAGGACATGATGGACAGGGGGAGAATAACAGAAAGAGGGGGAGGAGAAGATTGGCTGAGAGAGGGGAGGAGGATGTGGATAGAGAGAGAGGAAGGGAGGAGATAGAAGGAGGGTAGAAGGAGGTTAACAGAGAGAAGGGAAGGACATGTGTGCAATAATTGTGCCATGTGCATACACAGTGGAAGCTGAGGTTAAAAGGATGTATGACTGTATGTGTATTCCACATCCCTTCCTAACCCACTGGAGCTTGTTACACATAACACATTTTGTCTGGAAAGTAGTACTGCATAGGTAAGACCCACACAACTCAGGTTGGGATGAGGTGACATGGGTGATGCACAGAGAGAGGGGGAAGAGGGACAGAGGGAGGGCGAGGAGGAGATGGATAGAGAAAGGGGTTGAAGGAGATAGCAGAGGGAATGAGGAGATGGAGAGAGGGAGGAGGATATTGATGGAGACAGGAGGAAGAAGGAGATAGGCAGAAAGATGGGTTACCCTGGGTTCTTGCTTAATGTTGCTGTTTCTCTAAGGAGCTTTGGAATACTTGTGCTGGCGCCAGCACACCATGTGGCAAAGAGTTTGCAAGAAGATCGATAGAGACCAAAGACAGACTCAGAAGAAACGAGCCGCCAACGCCCTCTCGGCCGCCAGTATTTAGATCGCCACCCGCGGACCAGAGGAGTCAGTTCCAGTCTGTCATCCAGTGAGTCACTAAGACATCAGTCGCAGCCCAGTCACTTGAAGTCGCAGACAGTCGCGGGCAGCGCATAGCGACCAGAGTAGTGTACAAAAGCGGACTTGTACTTCACCAGCAGTGAGGCTAGCGTGGTCTATAGCAGACAGCTTGTACCACAACACCTGGACTATCTTAAGTAACTTTCCGTTCTTGTGAAGAAAAAACGCAGTTAATATATGCATCCAGTTTGTGCTATAGAAAGAGGACAGCGGCCACCAACCAAGATCCTCTCCTTGATAATATTCTTCTCGGGTATGCAGCCGGATCATAACGTCTTCATGACACAATATTTCCGCGGTCCAACTGGCCGCCATCTTCAGGTGAGAGTGCTGGTGTACGATCTCGCCGGAACTGACTTCCTAGCGTTTTTTCTTTTTTTTTCCTTTATTGTAATTTTAAACACCTATACAGGCGGGCTGGCAGCAGCATAGGACGCTGCTCTTCAGCCTTAAGTGGAACAATAAACATGATAGAGAGGTGATATATACAATACAAAAAACGGCGGGCAAAAAATGGAGATACAAAAAAACAAGAAACAAGAAGCCGTTCACGTTGGACGAAAAAAACACTAACACTTGGAGACACGGCGCACAAAACACGGAGAACGGTGACGGCACATGTGAACAGTTGAGTTGTAACGGCACGAAATACAAAACGATGCACACACACTAAACACTGATGGCGATGATCACCGGCGCGCGAATGTTCACTGAGCGTGTACGAGTCCGGGGACCTGCCAATAGAGGAGGTGGAGGAGGAGGAAGGGGAAATGGGAGAGGGGAGAGCAGAGATGCCATGGGCAAAGGAGAGAGGGGGAGGGAGGAAGGGGGAGGGGAAGCCCGGGGGAGAGGGTAGGAGGGAGGGGGGAAAGGAAAGAGAAGGGAAGGGAAAGGGGGGGAGGGAGGGTGCCTAAAGGAAAGGACACAGGAGGTGGGGGGGGGAGGATCAAAGTTGATAGGAGGGGTAGATGCAGGGGAGGAGGACATCATCAGGGAGGGGGAGCTGGCGGAAGCCACCTTGGGAGAGGGTAAGGAGGGTTGAGAGATGGAGACCGGGTGGGACATGGGAAGACAGGCGCGGCAGCGGGCGGGGGTGGGAGAGGATCGGGGAGACGAGCGGGTGAGGAGGGTCGAGTTTACAGGAGGTGTACAGGATCCGTATCCTTTCAAGGAAGAGGAGAAGGTGGGGGAAGGGGATGAGATCGTAGAGGATTCGCGTGGGGGAGGGGAGACGGATGCGATAGGCGAGGCGGAGAGCATGGCGTTCAAGGATTTGGAGGGATTTGTAAAAGGTAGGGGGGGGGGCGGAGATCCAAGCCGGATGAGCATAACAAAGGATAGGGCGGATGAGGGATTTATAGGTGTGGAGGATGGTGGAGGGGTCCAGACCCCACGTACGGCCGGAGAGGAGCTTGAGTAGACTGAGGCGGGAGCGTGCCTTGGCTTGGATTGTCCAGAGATGGGGAGTCCAGGAGAGGCGACGGTCGAGGGTGACGCCAAGGTACTTAAGGGTGGGAGTGAGGGCGATAGGACGGCCATAGATGGTGAGATAGAAATCAAGGAGGCGGAAGGAAGGGGTGGTTTTGCCTACAATGATCGCCTGGGTTTTGGAGGGATTGACCCTGAGCAACCACTGGTTGCACCAAGCGGTGAACCGGTCAAGATGGGATTGGAGAAGGTGTTGGGAGCGCTGCAGGGTGGGGGCAAGGGCAAGGAAGGAGGTGTCATCGGCAAACTGGAGAAGGTGGAGGGGTGGTGACGATTGCGGCATGTCCGCCGTGTACAAAAGGTACAGAAGGGGGGAGAGGACGGAGCCTTGGGGCACACCGGCAGAGGGGAAAAAGGTGTAGGAATCTGTGTTATGGACAGTGACATAGGAAGGACGGCGGGAGAGAAAGGAGGCGATCAGACGGACGTAGTTAATGGGAAGGACGAAGGTTTGGAGCTTGTAGAGGAGGCCGGAATGCCATACGCGGTCATAGGCACTTCCTAGCGCAAGCTGCGGCCCCTATATAGGCCGCAGAAGACCCACAACGCGTGCGCGAGAAGGTGCCGTAACTGCCCTCTAGCGCAGTAAACATACGGCGCCGCCAGTGGTGGAAATAGGCGAAATCGAGATATCGCTTCTCGCGCACGCGTTGTGGGTCTTCTGCGGCCTATATAGGGGCCGCAGCTTGCGCTATGAAGTCAGTTCCGGCGAGATCGTGCACCAGCACTCTCACCTGAAGATGGCGGCCAGTTGGACCGCGGAAATATTGTGTCATGAAGACGTTATGATCCGGCTGCATACCCGAGAAGAATATTATCAATTATTACGCCGGAAAAGTCTTCGTAGCCACAAGATCCTCTCCTTGATTCCCATGGTACGAGTACAACCCTACAGTGCAACGAGACGACACAAAAAAAATGGCGACGAGTGTAATTCAGTGCAGAAGATTTTGTTTGCTTCTCTTGTATTTTCGCTTGCAGGAGTGCTCATTTCTCATTGCTAATTTCTTGTTGTTTTCTCGCATGTATTCCAGGAGGGGAGCCGCACAACTAATCAAATTGCTCTTTTCAGACTCTTTGCTTCATTTTTTGCTGTTACGTATTTGTCTAAACCATGGCTATCCCGCTCCCTCCACCCCCTTCCCCGCGCCACAGCTGCAGACGGCCAATGTGATGAATCTAACACAAGCTTCTCAGTTTCAGAACCAACAAATTGCAGCCTTACTGACGACGGTAAAACAACTTCAGTCTGCACAAGCCGTGTCGGCCGCCCAACGGACAAACCAACACGTGCCACCGACCAGCATACCAACGTTCTGGCAATTGAACGGCACAGAATAGGAAAGTCTCGAATACCTGACACAGTTGCAAGCACATTGTGAAGTTCATCGAGTTCAAGGTATTGTAAAGCTACAATATTTTCTTTCGATTGCGGGGTCCCCAGTGCTCATGTTAATACAAAAACTGCGTCTCCCAACCACTTCTCCCGACGAACTCAGTAATGACCAAGCAGTCGCGGCATTAACCAAGTACTATGTCAGGAAGTCCAAGTAGCTGCAGCCAGATGTCAGTTCTTTCGCTTGCAGAAAAATCCAGAACAGACGTATCATCAGTGGCAATAGAATTAATGGGCATGACTAGGAAGTGTAAATTTAAGTTAAGTTTTGGCAACTTCTACAATGACTTAATGATTAGGGATGCAATAACATTCAATGTCCCATACAGTAGAATACGGGAACAGATCTTAAAGTACTCAGATCCATCACTTCCCCAAGTATTTCAAATCTTAGAACAATATGATTCGGGTGCCGTAGCGGCTGATAATTTGACCAGGCCCCTATTTGTCAGTTCAAGTCGCCCGTTGCTCCCGACAGCCCCAAGCAGCCACAACAACGAGCACGTACATGGCCACGCAGACAGGTAAACAGGCCTGTGAACTTGGTGGAGTCTTGCCCCAGATGTTTTGCTCGCGATAAAAGACAGGATTGCCCATCACGTAAAGTAACGTGTTACACGTGTGGAAAAAAGGCCATGTCCAAGCAGTCTGCAACGGCACAAAAACGCCAATTTTGCCGGCTCCCAGAAAAAAACAGGCTCGTGCACATGCAGTGAACGTTGTGTTTTTCCGAACCCGCAACAGGTTCCGAAAAACGTAAGATTAAGGTTGTGCCTACTTCTCGCCCAAGTGCTGTGCTATGATGTTCTAATAAACTTTTTGTTTCATTACGAATTGCTGGCCGTCGTGTGAACATTCAGTTAGACACAGGTGCATCAGTAACTTTGCTTAACCCTGCCATGTATGAACAGTTAGGTTCACCCCCCCTTTTCTAAATCTAGCAAGCACTTCATTCCTTACAACAGGCAGGAAATTCCAGTGCTTGGACAGTGTAGTTTGCCTGCCACTTACGAGGTGCATTCAAGTTCTAAGGCCTCCAATTTTTTTTCTCCGGACTGGAAAGAGATAGAAACATGCGCATTGTTTTAAAATGAGGCCGCGTTCATTGTCAATACGTCCCAGAGATGGCAGCACCGTACGGCAGATGGAATTTTACCGCCAGCGGCGAGAATGAGAACTGTTTTAAATACTTAAAATGGCGACGTTTTCCTTACTTGAACAGCGTGCAATCATTCGTTTTCTGAATTTGCGTACTGTGAAACCAATTGAAATTCATCGACAGTTGAAGGAGACATGTGGTGATGGACTTATGGATGTGTCGAAAGTGCGTTCGTGGGTGCGACAGTTTAATGAAGGCAGAACATCGTGTGACAACAAACTGAAACAACCTCGGGCTCGCACAAGCCGGTCTGACGACATGATCGAGAAAGTGGAGAGAATTGTTTTGGGGGATCGCCGAATGACTGTTGAACAGATCGCCTCCAGAGTTGGCATTTCTGTGGGTTCTGTGCACACAATCCTGCATGACGACCTGAAAATGCGAAAAGTGTCATCCAGTTGGGTGCCACGAATGCTGACGGACGACCACACGGCTACCCGTTTGGCATGTTGCCGAGCAATGTTGACGCACAACGACAGCAGGAATGGGACTCTCTTTTCGTCGGTTGTGATAATGGATGAGACGTGGATGCCATTTTTCAATCCAGAAACAAAGCGCCAGTCAGCTCAATGGAAGCACACAGATTCACCGCCACCAAAAAAATTTCGGGTAACCGCCAGTGCTGAAAAAATGATGATGTCCATGTTCTGGGACAGCGAGGGCGTAATCCTTACCCATTGCGTTCCAAAGGGCGCTACGGTAACAGGTACATCCTACGAAAATGTTTTGAAGAATAAATTCTTTCCTGCACTGCAACAAAAACTTCCGGGAAGGGCTGCGCGTGTGCTGTTTCACCAAGACAACGCATCCGCACATCGAGCCAACGTTACGCAACAGTTTCTTCGTGATAACAACTTTGAAGTGATTCCTCATGCTCCCTACTCACCTGACCTGGCTCCTAGTGACTTTTGGCTTTTTCCAACAATGAAAGACACTCTCCGTGGCCGCACATTCACCAGCCGTGCTGCTATTGCCTCAACGATTTTCCAGTGGTCAAAACAGACTCATAAAGAAGCCTTCACCGCTGCCATGGAATCATGGCGTCAGCGTTGTGAAAAATGTGTACATCTGCAGGGCGATTACGTCGAGAAGTAACGCCAGTTTCATCGATTTCGGGTGAGCAGTTAATTAGAAAAAAAATCGGAGGCCTTAGAACTTGAATGCACCTCGTACAAACCTCACACTAGGTTAGTGGATTTTACTGTGTTGAAGTCAAGAGGCAGTAAAAACATTTTCGATTTAGATGCGTTTGATTTGTTTGGCCTTAGCATCCAAGACAATATACTTTCCATATCGGCTTGTGATCCAGAAGACAATGACGCTAGCTTGCGTAATGAATTTCCTGAACTATTTTCCGAAGGGATGGGAAAAGCTAATAACTTCGTTGCGCACGTTACGTTGAAAGACAATGCACAGCCTAAGTTCTTCCGGTCCCTCCCGGTTCCAATTGCTTTATTAGACAAGGTAGCCATTGAATTGAAAGAATTGCAAGATAATGGTGTAATTGCTGCTATTGAAGCTAGTCAATGGGCAAGTTCTCTCGTTTTGCTGCCTAAGCCTTCTGGTCGCATTCGCCTTTGTGTTGATTTCGAGTCTACAGTCAACCCACAGACAGTAGTTGACACTTATGGGTTATCTCGCCCTGAAGACCTCATGGACAGGCTTGGTGCAGGACGTTACTTTTCAAAGATAGATTTTCGTGGCGCCTACTTGCAAATTCCATTGGATGAAGAATCGCAGAAGGTGTTTGTTGTAAATAAACACTTAGGACTGTTCAAGTATTTGCATTTGCCCTTCAGAAGCGCTTCCGCACCCGACATTTTTCAACGTTACTTGGAACAGCTGACTGCAAAGGTGTCATTATGTTCAAACTACATTGACGGTACTGTCGTCTCAGGTCGTTGATCAGAGGAACACATAGCCAGTTTGCGTATTTTCCAGTGTTGTCAGAAGCACGACTCAAGTGTCGTCTCGAAAAGTGTGACTTTTTTCAAACTGAACTGCAGTGCTTAGGTCATGTGATAAACGGTCAGGGTGTGCATCCCCTCCATTCTTGTTTGCTTGCAACTCGTGACCTGCCTGTTCCTCGAAATTTGTCTGAACTGCAGTCAGTATTAGGCAAGATGACATACTACATTCGGTTCATACCGAATGCCTCTCAGATCGCTGCTCCACTGAATCGCTTGCATGGCAAAAATGTACCTTTTGTGTGTACAGAGACTGGCAAGAAGCATTTCAGAAACTCGAAAACCCTTTGCTTAGTGATAAATATTTAGAGCAATTTGACCCTGCCAAGCCCGTAATTCTGCAAATCGATGCTTCTTCCTACAGAATCAGTGCTGAGCTTTCGCACATAATTCGTGCACAAGACAGACCTATTGCTTTTGCCTCAAACTTGTTAACTCAAATTCAGTGCAATTATTCTCAAATAAAAAAAAGAGGCTCTCACTAATGTGTATGGTGTGACCAAATTCCAAATTTCTATTACTGACAGATTACAAGCCTTTGCAGTCCTTGTTTCGTCAGTCAAAGCTGGTTCCTACACGCACGCCCAAAAATTGCAACGGTGGACTTTGTTGCTTTTGCAGTATCAGTATGAAATTGTGTACAGACCTACGGCGAAGCATGGCCATTCAGACGCCCTATCTCGCCCTCCGATTGGCCCAGACTCTGATTTTGATGCGTCTGCTGCATCTTGTTGCCAAATCGACGCGCAGGACTCTGAATTGCTGGACTCTTTTCTCTTTCAGTACAGAAAAATGGCACAGGCCACGGAAACAGACCCAGATCTCAAGATTTCATTGCATTACATTCTCACGCCTTTGTATGAAATTGTGTACAGACCTACGGCGAAGCATGGCCATGCAGACGCCCTATCTCGCCCTCCGATTGGCCCAGACTCTGATTTTGATGCGTCTGCTGCATCTTGTTGCCAAATCGACGCGCAGGACTCTGAATTGCTGGACTCTTTTCTCTTTCAGTACAGAAAAATGGCACAGGCCACGGAAGCAGACCCAGATCTCAAGATTTCATTGCATTACATTCTCACGCCTTGGCCTCGTTCATTGAACAGTATGCGGAACTCAGTTGTGCGCCGATACTTTGCTCGTCGGCATAAACTTTCAGTTCAACAGGGTGTGACTCCAGTTCAAAATGACAGCGGACAATCGCGCGCGTGTATTCCCTAAGTATTGCAAAAGGATGTGTTGCGATTGCTCCATCAATGGCATTGGGGAATTGTTCGCACTAAACAGTTAACGCGACGGCACTGTACTTGGCACGGCATGGACGCCCACGTCGAACAGATGATGTAACAGTGTCGCGCATGCGCGGAGAACCAGTCCGCTTCGCCACAGACATTCTCAGCTAGGACTAAGACTCAGTCGCCTTGGCAACGAGTGCACCTTGATTTTCAGGACCATTTTGGAGCACTCGTTGGCTCATGGTGGTAGATTCTTTTAGCAAGTTTTCATTTGCGGTGGCCGCGCGGAGTGGCCACGCGGTTAGGGGCGTCATGTCACGAATTGTGCGGCCCCTTCCGCCGGAAGTTCGAGTCCTCCCTCGGGCTTGGGTGTCTGTATTGTTCTTCGCATAAGTTAGTTTAAGTAGTGTATAAGTCTAGGGACCGATGACCTCAGCAGCTTGGTCTCTTAGAAATTCACGAACATTTGAACATTTTTGAACATTTGCGGTGCCTACAGCTTCTACCAGATCACATAACACCATTCAAGTGTTGTCCTCCATATTTTGCATAGAAGGGTTGTCAGAAGTAATTGTGTCGGACAACAGACCACGGTTCACTTCAAGTGACTCTGAACAGTTTTGTGAACGCAACGGCATTCATCATCTAACAAGTGCTCCGTTTCACCTACAGTCAAACGGGGAAGCAGAACGCTTCGTACACACTTTTAAGCAACAGACGGCCAAGCTTCGCACCAGCCACACACGGGAACAGGCGCTGCAACTCTTTCTCGCCTCCTATCGCTTCCACCCACGAGACGGACCATCACCGGCGAAACTACTGCATGGCCGCCGCCATCGGACACCGCTAGAGTTGCTATACACACCGCAGTATCCAGCCGTGCGATCTTGTTCTGTGACCGTGGGCGCTGGGGTACAGGTGTGGTCCAGGAACGCATTGGCTGTGTATTTTATTGCAGGTACTGATGGTTTGCAGCGCCGCCACCAGAACTCAATTCGTGCATGTCATTTGCCCCGTGATTCTGCTGCAGATTCACGACCTCACGGGACCACGTGGCCTTTGCAGCCGCCCACTGGTGCCACCATGGCACCCAGGAAGGAGTGGATACACGAAACGCCCTCGCCACCGCCGTCCCCGTCTCCAACCCCATGGACCTGGACCCGCCATCGCCGTCGCCGTCGTCGTCATCGCCCCAGGACACGTCCTCAGGGCTGGACTTGTACCAGGCAGCAGTTTTCTCGAGGATGTTCCTGTTGCCTCGTAAGCCAGATGGCAGGGTACGGTCAAAAATACACCATCCTCCAAAGCTACATCTCCCAGCTCATCTCTACGTCCAGTGTCCTGCCTCCCTCCCTGTCGTCGTTCGCAGCCTCACTACACGACAACAGTGTGGCATTTCAGGGGGAAGCAATGTGATGGCGTAAGCTGGCGCCAGCACACCATGTGGCAAAGATCGAGAGAGGCCAAAGATAGACTGGAAGAAGCGCTCCGCCAACGCTCTCTCGGTCACCAGTATTATATCACTGCTGCGGGCCGGAGGAGTCAGTTCCAGTCTGTCATCCAGCGAGTCACCGAGACATCACAGTTGCAGGCAGCACATAGCGACCAGAGTAGTGTAGATAGCGCACTTTGTTCTTCACCAGCAGTAAGGCTAACGTGGTCTATTACAGAGAGCTTGTACCACAACACCTGGACTTACTTAGGTAACTTCCTGTTCTTATGAATAAAGAACGCAGTTAATGTATGTATGAGGTTTGTGTTATAAAATGAGGATACCAGCCACCAACCAAGATCCTCTCCTTGTTATAAGCCTACAGTGACAACGAGACGACACAAACGTACTGCCTTTGTTGCTTCTGTCTTTAAATTATTGACTTGTTCTTCATCTGTGCCTAATGAATCAGAAAAAGAGTGTGAGAGCATGTACTAAGACCAGGCAGTTAACAGTCACATCGATGTTTCTATGCCAACCCTTACCCCATTTTCAACACCTGCCCCTAGCACTGGGCTTTGAAACATCGAGCGCCAAAGCAGTGTAGCAACATCGTAAGGAAACAGGTTGTAAGTAGGCTGTTTATATTTTCTTATTGGCAACGTTACGTAGCGCTCTCTGTATGAAAATCACTGGCTGTGCTGTGTGCAGTCTGTAGCTAGTTTGCATTGTTGTCTGCCATTGTAGTGTTGGGCAGCGGCAGCTGGATGTGAACAGCGCGTAGCGTTGCGCAGTTGGAGGTGAGCCGCCAGCAGTGGTGGATGTGGGGAGAGAGATGGCGGAGTTTTGTAATTTGTCATGAACTGCTATATATATTATGACTATTAAGGTAAATACATTGTTTGTTCTCTATTAATATCTTTCATTTGCTAACTATCCCTATCAGTAGTTAGTGCCTTCAGTAGTTTGAATCTTTTATTTAGCTGGCAGTAGTGGCGCTCGCTGTATTGCAGTAGTTCGAGTAATGAAGATTTTTGTGAGGTAAGTGATTTCTGAAAGGTATAGTTTAATGTTACTCAGGACCATTCTTTTGCAGGGATCTTTGATAGTCAGATGCGTTGCGCTAAAAATATTGTGTGTCAGTTTAAGCACAGTCATATACAATTGTTCTAAGGGGACGTTTCAAGGTGCTATCATTGTGGTGAGCACGCAATATCAGGGAAGAAGTACAAGAACACTCATTCTGGAAGCTCACGAAGAGTAAGAAGCTATCCATCGCCTCTCAAGAGTGAAGTTGGGGAATACTACAGCTCTGGTTAGGTTCCTTCAGGAGGTGTCTAAACAAGATAAGAACAAATAAAATCATCACAGAAAATGGCGACACCCAGCTACTATGGTCCGTTGCTCTTTCCAGCGTGGCGGTGCTCCCGTTGGATGAGTACTGGCCATCAGATTCTCATAACTGCCACCCCCCCCCCCCACCCCCCCCCCAAAAAAAACTAAAACCAGACGCTCACCCTTGGACGTTCTCAATGTTCCCAGATGTTCTTAGGTGAGCTCAGGATGTCAACGCCCAGCTACAAGGATGGGCCTGCCATCTTCTTATCTAGCAGTCTACACGTTTCTGTGGAACTGTCAAGTCCCACCCAGGGGACTTGGACGCTGTTGGCGGCAGTGCCACTGTTCTTGGCGAGTCTGATGTGGCAAACGTAGCTCCTCTCAATTAGCAGACCTCCTAGTGGCCTGGAGCGCCACCCTGGAGGTGTGCAGCCACTCTTCCTCCACCGACTGGGTTCCCTGCTGCCACTTTTGCGCCTGTGGGCAGACTCAGCTGCTGCAGGTCGGCATCGTCTTGTGTACATCAGATGTTCAGCTGCTACTAGGCAGTGCAGCAGATCTGAGGGTGAATGACCTGACACGTCATACACCTTGCGTCACCTCTGACAACAATCCCTGTGAGAACAGTAGCCACACTCTGATGACATCATCTCTCGTGACTGAACATATGCTGGTTCTGACCTACGAGGGCTGGCTGCCTGGAGCAATGCCACTCCTAGTGTCGTACTCTGAATAATAAATGTTTACGCTGCCTGTAGGGTTTCGCTGACGTCTCGCTGGGCATCTAACAGGCATCCACTCACCTCACGACTTCTCACCTTCGCTCTGGATGGTGGTACATCGACCTTCTGAGATCGATCTATCCACTAACGCCAACCACCTCAATGACAAACCTGTTCGTTGCAACTCACTTTCACCAATGGCAGATGACCTCCTCCGGCACACAGCTGAAAATTAGAGGAGAGAATGCACCTCCTTGCCTGAATCTCAACCTGTTTACAAAAGCATGTGAGATTCCTCCCATAAAATTCACTTTGGAGTCAGTATCTGCTAGAGTCTGTCAGATAGTAGCCCTTCTTTTGCTATTTAAGGCAAAATTTATCACGATTTAGAGAAGGATTGGCCGATCAATTTTTGAAATCTACTAATGTCATTGTGAGTACTTCTGCGTTCCAGATAAGAAATAAAACATTTAACATTCATGATATGTTAGACATATGAGTGTCGTATCCTGAACCCTCGTTGGTATTTACCCAGCTGTCAGTCCAACTGTTTTTCTGCCCTAGTCTGGAGCGCTTCGGAAAGAAATTTTGGAGGAGGAGGATATTAGTGTTTAACGTCCCGTCGACAACGAGGTCATTAGAGACGGAGCGCAAGCTCGGGAGAGGGAAGGATAGGGAAGGAAATCGGCCGTGCCCTTTCAAAGGAACCATCCCGGCATTTGCTTCAAGCGATTTAGGGAAATCACGGAAAACCTAATTCAGGATGGCCGGAGACGGGATTGAACCGTCGTCCTCCCGAATGCGAGTCCAGTGTGCTAACCACTGCGCCACCTCGCTCGGTAGAAATTTTGGAAATTTGTGGTAAGTTTCTATGGGACCAAACTTCTGAGGTCATCGGTCCCTAGGCTTCCACACTACTTAAACTAACTTACGCTAGGGACAACACAAACACCGATGCCCGAGGGAGGACTCGAACCTCCGCGCGAACCATGGCAAGGTGCCCCTGACCGCAGTACTGGAAAGATTCTTGCAACTTGCATTTTGTCATCGTTCTTATAATGTAGGTGCATCGCTGAGGAAAACCAGCCAATGGAAACACATCATATTCCTAAGTTCCTGCGGACTATCTCAGTTTATTAATCTTTTGTTTCCTGTGTACCACCATTGACAATTAACATAAATGCTATTGGTAATAATATTAATTAATGTGATTTCTGTTAGATATCACGACTCTTAGGCAATGCAATCTTTCCACATTACGATCGAAGAGCATAAGGCAGTCTACCGTGCGGAGGCCGAGAATTCCAACTCCAGTGACACGAGGGGTCGTGTGAAGCCTAATGGGCAAATGCTGTAAGGGGCTGCCTCCTGGAGGCCATGCATTATGCAGTATCCAGCTGGCTGGAAGCATTCACACCATATTCTCCCGCCAAAGTAGCTTTCTGCGAGGAAATGTCGGCAGTAGCGGGGGATGGAGACGTTAATAAGTTACTGGGCGAGCCCATACAGCTAGAAGTGTTACAAGACGACGAGTAAAGTCAGAAACTTTTATATAAGCTTGCAGGCTTTCGTGGCCATTGTTACTGAAGTTAAAATCTTCTGGGTTGTTAGGCCGTGTCGTATTTCTTCAAACAATCAACCTTTCGACCCTCTGCTGGGATCTTCTTCAGGATTTTGTGATGTCCACTGTAGACTGAACACTGTCATGAGACCAGTGTCGTCTTCTCTTATAAAGGGGAGTTTTCCCGCGCTTGTGTCGGAGAAGTGGGATTGTTGGGTAAACATCTTGGGTTACCACTGGTGGGCCATCGTCCTTAGCTACTAAGACAATTTTCCCACGCTAATGCTGAACAATGGGGTTATTGGCTAAAATTCCTGTTGTACCATTGGTGGGCGAATGTCATAGGTTAGAAAGGGATTTTTCCCGCACTTATGTTGGAGAAAAGTTATTGGTTAAAATTTCTTCTGATATTAATGGTGGTTCCACATCACTGCCTCGAAGGGAACGGGGAGAGCACGAGAGGGGGAATGTTTCTTCAAAATATTATTGTCCGCAGAGGTGGCTTCCAGGGCCTTGTTTGTATTGCTCGCATGCCGCGGTCATGTATTCACTTCCTTGATGGCAGGGAGCCACGATGAGGGAAGCCTGTTATAGCCGTTCAAATAAATGGTTCAAATGGCTCTGAGCACTATGGGACTTAACATCTGTGGTCATCAGTCCCCTAGAACTTAGAACTACTTAAACCTAACTAACCTAAGGACATCACACACATCCATGCCCACGGCAGGATTCGAACCTGCGACCGTAGCGGTCGCGCGGTTCCGGACTGAGCGCCTACAACCGCTAGACCACCGCGGCCGGCGTTATAGCCGTTCTCTCTACTAAAGTTATGTGCGTTCCTAGAAATTTCAATCGCACCTCTTCCTCTTAAAATTTAGGTTTCCTTAAGCAACACACGTACGTTATTGAAATCGATGTCAAGGCCATAGTTCTCGTAATGTTCCGCTACCGCCGATTTCATACTTTGTTTCAGCCGTGTGCCGCGTTCTTTAACAGTCTGAGCCACACATCATTTCATAGACGCCCGCAATGTGGAGGCAATCGGATCAGCCATTTTCCGTCGGAAAAAGTCTTTCGCTTTGTTTTGACTGAAGAACGTAGTCTGAATACCATTTTTCCGTAGAAATCTGCTTATGCGATCAGTGACCCCAGAGAAACACCGTAATTTAACAGAGTGAGAGGGCGGTTCCTCATTCTTTTTATTGGCGTGACTAATATTTCGCTTAAAAGCCTTGAGTATGGACAAACTGTCATAGCCATTGTCTTTCATCGTCTTCTTTAAAAAATCCAGCTTCGATCCCGAGCTGTTGTCATCGCTGATACGGGACTTGAAGACAGAGTACTGAGCACTGCTTACTTCTTGCCTGGAAAGTGGTACGAAGTTGCATTTAAATACCTATATGTGTTGGTAGGCTTTCTACACATTCTGTGTACTAAGGTGTTGTCAGATCTTCCATATACCTTCACATCTACGAATGGGAGACCAACATCAGCTTCCGAGGTTACGTTGTTTTTGGGGTGAATTCCATTTGTGGAACATGTGAAGCTCCTTTTCGCAGACGGCCGGAGTGGCCGAGCGGTTCTAGGCGCTACAGTGTGGAACCGTGCTACCGCTACGGTCGCAGGTTCGAATCCTGCCTCGGGCATGGATGTGTGTGATGTCCTTAGGTTAGTTAGGTTTAAGTAGTTCTAAGTTCTAGGGGACTGATGACCTGAGAAGTTAAGTCCCATGTGTGCTCAGAGCCATTTGAACCATCCTTTCCGCAGTGTCGTCGTACGACAAATTTTTCATCCACGTAGTGGAGCCGACAGGAAGCCTTCAAAGGAGTATTTCTTAATACTTGCTAAATTCCTTTCATTTCTGACACAATCCCATTTTACAACAACACACGTAATGAACGTTTTGTTCACAAAGTGACACTCATGGCGTAGTATCTGAAGATGGCCAACGTACACCGAAGTAAGTTGCGACATAAAATGTGAATGTCTCAGAAATATAGGGGAGTCTAAAATACTGATTTTTGTCTCATGGTCTTTTACTTTTCATAAAACGCACACTTTCACGTCTAGAAATGTCACATTGATTAGAATTATCATCGCTACTACGGCGTGGTCGAAGGAATTGGGAAGCGAACTCTGAAATTTAAGTGGTAAGTTCCTATGGGACCAAACTGCTAGGTCATCGGCCCCAGCCTTACACACTACTTAATCCAACTTAAACTAACTTACGCTAAGGACAACACACACACACCTATGCCCGAGGGAGGACTAGAACCAGACCGCGCGGCTACCTCGCGAGGCAAGAGACCTCAGAGTTTCCTTTGCTACCGTGAGGTGATATGCAAATGAACTATTTACCGGACTCGGAATTCTATTATAAATTCCCCAATGTGAATCTAACGGTCTTAATGACATCTGACTATGCAATACAGGGCCCAGTTGAAGAATCGGATTGGGTGAGGTCACTTGCCTCATAAAAACTAGTGATGCATGTACATCATTAACATAAAGTTAAGCCCACCAAAAATTTTTGACTAGGTTGTAGGATAGGGTTGGTGTGACAATACAGGGTGGTCCATTGATAGTGACCGGGCCAAATATCTCACGAAATAATCTTCAATCGAAAAAACTACAAAGAACGAAACTCGTCTAGCTTGAAGGGGAAAGCTAGATGGTGGATATCAACTGCGTTTCTTTAAATAGGAACCCATTTTTATTACATATTAGTGTAGAGCACTTGCCCGCGAAAGGCAAAGGTCCCGAGTTCGAGTCTCGGTCGGGCACACAGTTTTAATCTGCCAGGAAGTTTCATATCAGCGCACACTCCGCTGCAGAGTGAAAATCTCATTCTGGAAACATCCCCCAGGCTGTGGCTAAGCCATGTCTCCGCAATATCCTTTCTTTCAGGAGTGCTAGTTCTGCAAGGTTCGCAGGAGAGCTTCTGTAAAGTTTGGAAGGTAGGAGACGAGGTACTGGCAGAAGTAAAGCTGTGAGTACCGGGCGTGAGTCGTGCTTCGGTAGCTCTGTTGGTAGAGCACTTGCCCGCGAAAGGCAAAGGTCCCGAGTTCGAGTCTCGGTCGGGCACACAGTTTTAATCTGCCAGGAAGTTTCATATCAGCGCACACTCCGCTGCAGAGTGAAAATCTCATTCTGGAAACATATTAGTGTAGTACGTAAAGAAATATTAATGTTTTAGTTGGACCACTTGTATCGCTTTGTGATAGATGGCGCTGTAATAGTCACAAACGTGTAAGTACGTGGTATCACGTAACATTCCGCCAGTGCGGACGGTATTTGCTTCGTGATACATTACCCGTGTTAAAATGCGGAAAAGGTCGATATCGTGTTGATGTATGGCTATTGTGATCAAAATGCCCAACGGGCGTGTGCTCTGTATGCATCTCGGTATCCTGGACGACATCATCCAAGTGTCCGGACCGTTCGCCGGATAAATACGTTATTTAAGGAAACAGGAAGTGTTCAGCCACATGTGAAACGTCAACCACGACCTGCAACAAATGATCATGCTCAAGTAGATGTTTTATCTGCTATTGCGGCTAATCCACACATCAGTAGCAGACAAACTGCGCTAGAATCGGGAATCTCAAAAACATCGGTGTCGACAATGCTACATCAACATCGATTGCACCCGTACCATATTTCTATGCACCAGGAACTGATGGCGACGACTTTGAACGTCGTGTACAGTTCTGCCACTGGGCACAAGATAAATTACGGGACGAAGACAGATTTTTTGCACGCGTTCTATTTAGCGACGAAGCGTCATTCACCAACACCGGTAACGTAAACCGGCATAATATGAACTATTGGGCAACGGAAAATCCACGTGTCTGCGACAAGTGGAACATCAGAGACTTTGGCGGGTTAATTTATGGCGCGGCATTATGGGAGGAAGAATAATTGGCCCCCATTTTATCGATGGCAATCTAAATGGTGCAATGTATGCTAATTTCCTACGTAATGTTCTACCTGTGTTACTACAAGATGTTTCACCGCATGACAGAATGGCGATGTACTTCCAACATGATGGGTGTCCGGCACATTGTTCGCGTGCAGTTGAAGCGGTATTGAATAGCATATTTCATGACAGGTGGATTGGTCATCGAAGCACCATACCACGGCCCGCACGTTCATCGGATCTGACGTCCCCGGATTTCTTTCTCTGGGGAAAGTTGAAGGATATTTGTTATCGTAATCCACCGACAACACCTGACAAGGTGCGTCAGCGTATTGCCAATGCATGTGCGATCATTGCGGAAGTCGAACTACTCGCTGTTGAGAGGAATGTCGTTACACGTATTGCCAAATGCCTTGTGGTTGACGGACATCATTTTGAGCATTTATTGCATTAATGTGGTATTTACAGGTAATCACGCTGTAACAGCAAGCGTTCTCAGAAATGGTACATTCACTGAGGTACATGTATCACATTGTAACAAACGAAATAAAATGTTCAAACGTACCTACGTTCTGTATTTTAATTTAAAAAAACCTACCTGTTACCAACTGTTCGTTTAAAATTGTGAGCCATAAGTTTGTGACTATTACAGCGCCATATATCAGAAAGCGAAAAAAATGGTCCAACTAAAACATTCATATTTCTTTACGTAGTACACGAATATGTAATAAAAAATGGGGGTTCCTATTTAAAAAAACGCAGTTGATATCCGTTTGACCTATGGCAGCGCCATCCAGCAGGCCAACCATAGCGCCATCTGGTTACCCCTTTCAAGCTAGACAAATTTCGTTCTTTGTAATTTTTTCGTTTGACGCTTATTTCGTTAGATATTTGGCCCGGTCACGATCAATGGTCCACACTGTACATGTAGTCTGAAATATCGGGAAAAATAATTAGATTTATTCCATTTGAGAATTTACATATACTGATAAATCGTATTAACGAGGTAATTCCTCTTGAATGACGACAGATTGATACCTTAATAAAGAGGAAGGAGTATAACACGAACCAACAGGCTGGCCGCTGTGTCCGAGCGGTTCTAGGCGCTTCAGTCTGGAACCGTGCGACCGCTACGGTCGCAGGTTCGATTCCTGCCTCAGGCATGGATGTGTGTGTGTGTGTGTGTGGTTTGAGGTTTTCGGGCGCAAAACAGCGTGGTCATCAGCGCCCAGGCAAGGATGTGTCTGATATCCTTAGGTTAGTTAGGTTTAAGTAGTTCTAAGTCTAGGGGACTGATGAATTCAGATGTTAAGTCCCATAGTGCTTAGAGCCATTTGAACGAACCTACAACTATAAAACCGAGCAATCGGATTGGCACTTCCCCTTAACTGAAAGAGAGCACAAGATTTTCCGTCAGCTACTTTCCATCAGTATCTAATCACAGAAATAACGCGAGAATGTGCTACGATGCTCGATCGGTCAACATCCATCAGTCTAACTTCTGTAAGCTGCAAGGCTGATCGTGCTGCGGCCGGAGCTGCGTATATTACCTGTTCCGCTCTTCCGCTCCACTGCAGGGTCCCCAGCCAGCTGTTCTCGTCGTGCTGTTATGGCGATCAGGTGTGATGCCCCTGCAACCACGGCGCCGGGCGCGAGTGCACGATACAATTCTTCGATATGAAACTTCTTGGCAGATTAAAACTGTGTGCCCGACCGAGACTCGAACAAGGGCCCAAGTTCGAGTCCTGGTCGGGCACACAGTTTTAATCTGCCAGGAAGTTTCGTATCCGCGTACACTCCGCTGCAGAGTGAAATTCTTCGATATTATCCGAATTTCCGGATAAGATACGCAGCTACTCCGCAAAAACTCCGTATTGCCCCGTGCAGAGTTCTGCGCCATTATTGGACGGACGCTGAAATGCGAATATCTCATTGCTACCAAAATCTAGTGCGGCTTGCCGCTCCACTGCTGTGACTGACCAATCACAACATTTTAACAAATTTTAACCAATGGGCGTTACTCCCGTTTGACTGTGAGTGCGAGGAAAACACTGCTTAGGTGGTCACATCGATCTGGCCAATCACTGTGGAAGTCGCCACTAGTCCGAGAAACTTCCCAGACGCTTTCTTCACGCCAGCATCTAAACGGACACATTCCGCTCCTCTGCCCCACGGTCAAAATACGGTGGCTATTCAGAAAGTAGGGAACGTTTCCGTCTGACGCCGCTAGGCGCCCGCCGATCGCGTATATTTTGGCATGTGCGTGCTCGGCAGCTCAGCGGGCAGAGCGGCCTGAGCTGGCGAGGCGAGCGCATCGCTGCCGTTGCGCGCTTCGCTTACTCGGCCGTTGAGAGCTCGTGAAGAGGTTTTCTGTGCTGTGGGCGCTGCGGAGAGCAAATTGTCGTGCGTTGTTTTCACAACGCGTGCAGATTGTCGTGTTCCGCGCCTCGCAGCATGGGAAAGAAGGGTGCGCAGAGGAAACCTGCCGCTACGAAGGGTCCTTCGGTTGTGCAACTCACTGAGTCTGCCGACCATGCGAGGAACTCCCGTGAAGACGAGTCGCGGCCTGCCACCCCCCCCCCCCCCCCTTTGTACGTCAAGTGCAAACGCGGGTGGACAGCGCTGTTCGACACCATCACGAAAGTGCGCTCGGAACGAGGTGGTCTACGAATCTGTCGATACAGACTCGCTGATCTGCGTTCGAGCTGCAAACGTGGCCGACCACGTCGTCGACGCGCCGCCGGCGCGTGATAAGGCACCTTCCATCGGAAGGATGAAGACGACCAAGGCACTCCTTAGGGGGTTACCTTGGTGCTGTGACGAGGCAGCGGTCCGGGAAGGGCTGCTGCGAGCCGGGTTTGGTTGTGCAACCTTGCGGTTGCACAACCGGACCAACAGGAAGAGGGCGCCGCTCTATGCCGTGACCGTGCAAACGGTCGACGGCGGGAGCGACATCCTCGACTTGCGGAAGTTGCTGGGCTTCCCGGTGACGACAGAGGCTCTCCCGACCGCCACGGACCCTCTGCCCCAGTGCTTCAGGTGCCAGGGCGAGGGCCATGTTGCGAAGTATTGCCGCAACGCGGCGCGGTGCGTCAAGTGCTCAGGCGAGCACGACAGCCGCGCCTGCGACCGCGGCAGCAACGTTCTACCGACTTGTGTCCGGTGTGGCGGCCCGCACGTCGCCAGCTGCCGCGGTTGTGCAGCCTTCTCAAGCCGCAACCGTGCCGGGGGCGGCGAGGCGGCCGCGGCCGTACCGACGCAGCGGCAGAAGCGAAGACGACGTCGGAAACGGCGTAGGGCGCAGAACAGCCCGGCGCAGCTGAGGGACGGCGCAGTAGCAGATCCACCTGCCAGGGGCAGGGACGACCGCTCGGAAACGGGCAGCCAGGACGCAGCTCGCCCTCCCGTGAAGAAGTGTGACCTCGAACTCGGCGCCGCCGTGAAGGAGGCCACAGCAGCCCTCAAAGCCGTCATGGCGGCGGAGAGGGCTGCCTTCGCAGCCGCCGTGGCTGCAGAGAAGGAAGAGGCCCTGAGGCAACTGCGTGCAGTCTTCGCCCAAGGCCTCAGCGCAGTCGTACCCGCGAACACTCCTCCTGCGACCTCGCAGAAGGACGTTCGCGCGCCTATCCCAGCGGTTGTCCCAGCAGCACCGCAGGTGAGAGGCGCAAAGAAGACAACCGCCGCCCCAGCGGAACCGGTGGCGACGCCGACCGCTGCGGGAGCGTCCATCATCACGACAGCGAGAGCGAACGGCATACATTTCTCCGACGCTGAAGCGGCGCAGCTCGCTGAGCAAGTGGAGCTGATCCAAGCTTCAGCGCAGAAGGGCTGCGCTGTGCAGCAGAGGAGGACGCTGAACGGCAGCCGATCGCCGCCGTTCTGCACCAGCCTGATGAAGCTGCACCAAGTCACTGACGACAAGGCGCAGCAGAGGGCCTAACAGCAGCGCATGCGTTGCCGCGCCGAACTTTTATGTTACAGGGAGGAAGCCACTGCGGCCGGCCCAGGAGACTACAAGCGAGCCCAGCCGCAGCAACCGGACTGACCCAGCTAACGACCACGCAGTACATAGGTAACGTTGCACGATACCTCACGCTAACCTTCCCTCACCTTGCATGCTCTGTCGCAGCTAGCAAGCCGCTACTGCCCTTACTACCCGTCCTACTGTCGCAGAGGTTTTTTTCCCTTGGCGCTGGCCTTGGCACTTTTTTTCCTCTGCCCTTAAAACCGCTACCCTTCAATCGTTTTCGACCACTTCTATCTCCTGATGGACCATGTTAATGAGTAATCTTACCCAGACGCATGGATAACATCACAGCCTGCATCCTGTGACGCCTGATTCAAAAACTAACATGTTTACGGAGATGACAGTAGAACTTTTGGTTTGGTCACCACGTTGGTGTGGGCGTGGAGGGGCCCCATCCTTTGTTGTTGAAATCGGCAGCTCAGTCGGCATCCATCCGTGACAGCGGGAACGTCTCGGCGCGTCTGGTTTTTTTTAGATATTCGAATTTGAAATGTGCGCTGCAATCGAAAAACCCGCCAGTTGTGAGGTGCAGTCTGTGATAAGGTTTTTGTTGGCAAAAAACCTAAAACCTATAGAAATTTATTGTGAACTGTGCGAAGTATACGGAAACAACGTAATGAGTGATTGTTCCGTCCAGAAATTGTGCATTCGGTTTAAAAATGGCCGAACCAACGTTCATGGTGAAGAGAAGAGTGGACGCCCGAGTATTGTGACTGACGGTCTTGTCGCTAAAGTTGATGAAACGATTCGTGAAAACCGTCGCTTCACAATAACGAAGCTTTCGCTTTCTTTTCCACAAGTTTCACGGGCTTCGTTGTTTGAAATTGTCACTCAAATGGTTCAAATGGCTCTGAGCTCTATGGGACTTAACATCTGAGGTCATTAGTCCCCTAGAACGTAGAACTACTTAAACCTAACTAACCTAAGGACATCACACACATCCATGCCCGAGGCAGGATTCGAACCCGCGCTCGTAGCGGTCGCGCGGTTCCAGACTGAAGCGCCTAGAATCGCTCGGCCACACCGGCCGGCAAGTGTCACTGAAAAGCCAGGCTGCCACAAATTTTGTGAACGATGGGTGACCAAAATGCTTAAAGAGCACCATAAAGAAAAGCAAATGGGGGCAACATTGGCATTTATGGAGGCCTACCACAAACATGGTGATTCACTACTGGATTGAATCGTTGGGTTGTTTGGGGGAAGAGACCAAACAGCGAGGTCATCGGTCTCATCGGAATAGGGAAGTATGTGGAAGGAAGTCGGCTGTGCCCTTTCAAAGGAACCATCCCGGCATTTGCCTGGAGCGATTTAGGGAAATCACAGAAAACCTAAATCAGGATGGCCGGAGACGGGATTGAACCGTCGTCCTCCCGAATGCGAGTCCAGTGTGCTAACCACTGCTCCACCTCGCTCGGTTGGATTGAATCGTAATCGGTGATAAAACTTGGGTGAAACATGTCAATTGCAAGACAAAATTACAGTCCATGGAGTCGGGGCACACAAGGTCCCCCCAAAAACCAAGAAAATGTTTGCAAATCTGGTCAGCAAGGAAGTTGATGGCGACAGTGTTTTGGGATAGGCAAGGCGTGCTTCTTACTGATTTTCTCGAACGTGGAGCAACCATAAATTCTGCGCAGTACTGTCAAACTTTGCGCAGCCTTAGAAGAGCAGTTCAAACAAATGCAGGAGGAAGCTGACGTCCAAAATTTTGTTTTTGCACGACGATTCCCGACCTCACACGGCAAATCGCGCTAAAGAACTCCTTAATTCATTAAAATGGGAACTTTTCCCTCATCCTCCCTACAGCTCAGATCTTGCACCAAACGACTTCCACTTGTTTCCCAAGATGAAGAACTGGATTGTAACGCAGCGCTTTGATGACGACGCTGAACTCCAGGCGGGGGTGACTGACTGGCTGGTCTCAGGAGGCAGAATTTTACGACGAAGGTATTTCAAATCTTGTCCACCGCTATGATAAGTGCCTCAATGTGTTTGGTGACTATGTGGAAAAGTAGTATGTCAGTCGCTCATTCAGGTGTATATAATAAAATGTGTTTATTGTACTTATTTTTTTTAATGCCAAAACTTCCCCTACTTTCTGAATAGCCATCTTGTATGGAGTAGGGGATTCACGGAGCTACATTCCTTGTTGGCAATGTCGCTCGCGACGCTTTTGTGAGCCCGGAGCAACGCAGCCGATGGGGAAACAGCGTCTCTATGCGTTATTCACTTTGGGGAGACATTCCGCTTGCCTCACGGTTTTCTGAAGGCGTCGCCGCCTGCCCTTCGGCCCACATCAAAACCCTGCCGCTGGAGACTGGTCTGGCGGGCCAGCACCTCCTGGAGTACTGCAGACTGTAAAGTTTGACCTTCAGGCCAACGCGCTGCTAGCTTCACACCACCAGCCTCCTGCGTAAAACCCCACACGAGGCTCTGTTCACAAAAGTTATTGACACTGAACACAATGCAGTACATTCTCATTACTCATCCCTTAACCACCTCTGCTAGCATAAGGCCATGAACCACAATTTTTTTCTCATTATGGCTGCTGTTTTTCACTACTGGCCTAATTAATTATTCAGAAAGGCTTAGTGGCGATTGATGTGGCCCATATAGGTTGCCACCTTGCAGAATTTCTTGGAGAAACACTATGTTTTTGTCCCCATCTTCAGAGAAAATCTTCAGAGGTGGTTGTAACATATGTGAATGTCCGATTCACACCTTGGCTCGCTACTGAGTGCACGCATTCATTCGGTTATGGCACATAGCACAGATAACATTTTAACAAATACATTTACCATTCTTCTCAGTATGCCCAGTACAACCAAACGGCGCTGCTCTCTGTCTTTAGGTGAAGCCCCGGCGACAGCTTTATCCATAGCGAGAGGTAATTCCATAAATTTGGTCACCTAAGTACAAATGACAGATCCGTTAATGCACTGCCCTTTTATACTTTGTGTACACGATGAATATGTGCATATCGTTATCCCACGACGTTTGTCAGCTCGGTGTATATTTATGGCTTCTGCAATGGTACTGCTCCGGCTGCTGTCGAAGAACGCGGTCGGCGATTTCCTACACGTCGAATTCCTGGTCGTAGAGCGTTTATAAGACTTTACAGCACATTGCGTGAAACAGGTATTCTTCGAAGTTCCCATTATTCTTCTGCACGTGTAGTTCCACAGCCTGTGCTGGACCAGTAACACATGTTGAAATGACGCAGCGTAGACGGTACGCGGCATGAACTGTTTGGTCGCATCACAGGCGCTGCTGCACTCATTCAAGGCCGGTTCCCACTAGAGCGCGGCAGCGCGTCTTGCGACAACGGCAGCGGCAAGCGTTTTCCGCTTTGACGCGGCGGCTCGCGGAATTGGCGTTCCCATCTGGAAGCGGCAGACGCTAGCGGTAGCCAATGACGGTACAGCCACTGAGGTACGGGGCGGGACCCACTGAAACGCCCGGTGCGTTTGATTAACTATATCTTACACCTACATGAAGTAAAGACGAAGTTCGATGAAGACATACCAATTTTTCATTTTCTGTACGATGTACTATTTCACATATTTCATTATTCATGTTTTCTCATTTCAACATAAACAGATTTCATGACTACCGTTCATGATTGTTCACTATCTCCTAACTCTTGGAAACAATGTACGATAAAAGAGATTATTCAGATAGTTAAGCGAGACAAAAATTTAAAATGTGATACGGTAGCAGGAACACGAAAACAGTAATAACACAAAGGCTAGGTGGAAGGGATGAAAGTGGAAGCCACCTGATAGAATTTCCCACTCAGCATAATGTAATCATCGCCAGCACCTTGCTTAAGAATCACGAAAGAGTAATATATTTTTGGAGCAAAGTTTTCGAAACCAGATTTTAAATTATAAGACATTTCCTGGCACAAACCCAAACCTACAATAATTTATTGGTTACGAGCTGCGGTTTAAAACTAAAGAGACAGTAAACGGTAGCAAATTAAGGAAATGGAACTTGAATAAGTCAAGACCCACAGTTTTTCTATAACCTTAAAGTTACCGTAATGCAACGACTGACAGAAACAGAGGAAGGAATCCGCTAGAATACGAGTGGATATCTTTGAGAGAAGAAGTGGTGAATGCAGCAGAGTATGTGAACGGGAAGAAGGTACAGTAGAAATCTTTAGATAAAACGTGATATATTAAATTTGACACGAGGGAAAAATATAAAAATGTAGCAAATAAAGTAGGCCAACGAAAATAGAAATGTCTAAACATGGCGTTAACAGAAAGTCCAAAATTGCAATGCGATTTTGCTCTTGGAAAACATAGGGGAATGAAAATGAGAAAGAACAAAGAAAACTTTGCTCAAAGGAGAAGCAAATGTCAAGAACTCATTTGGCAAAGCCAGAACTAAGCAAATGATAGAAGGCTAGAAAGTGGAAGGAATATGTAGAGAGGAGAGGGGGAGGAGTTGGGAACCGGTCTTTAGGGTCCGTGCAGAGGAACTCAAAGAAGCAACACAACACGTTCTCCCATGAGTGCACAAGTGCATTAAATTGACGATAGGATATTCGAACATTTATAGTAAAATGTACAACTGCTGTAATGTGACACATGCGATTATCCTTAGAGGCGAATGTGTTAAAAAAATTTATTTTTTTAAGTGATACTTTCTAAAGCCCGCATCTCGTGGTCGTGCGGTAGCGTTCTCGCTTCCCACGCCCGGGTTCCCGGGTTCGATTCCCGGCGGGGTCAGGGATTTTCTCTGCCTCGTGATGGCTGGGTGTTGTGTGCTGTCCTTAGGTTAGTTAGGTTTAAGTAGTTCTAAGTTCTAGGGGACTGATGACCATAGCTGTTAAGTCCCATTGTGCTCAGAGCCATTTTTTTTACTCTCTAAAACGCCGGTTGTAGCATTTACTTACTCCTGTACATGCGATGATGCGTAAGCCTGGCAGCCTACTGAATAATACAAAGAATAAATAAGAATGTGCATTAAATGTTTTCTGTCTTCGAAACCATTCAAAAATAGGGCATACATCTATATGAAGTTTTTTGCTCCAAATAATCGTTTCTGTGATATCCATGGATACTGACCATTCCTGCATGAGTCGTAGGCAGACACTTGCTCCACAAAAATTACAACTCAATTATTAGAATTCTCTTGATGCGTTCCTGGAAATCATTTCATACACCCAAAAATCTTTCTGTCACGCGTCTTTGGACGATATATCACGTCCTGAGGAAAGACTTTTGTTGCCAACCCCAGTGAAACTGCACGCTGTTAACAAACTTATGAACCTAAGGAACCGCGTTAACTTTATACAGTCTTCAAGGATAGCAGCACATCCTTTTTGGCTTAAAATCGTTTTCGATATCTCGTTGTGGGATGAAGAGGAGGGTTAAAAAAGGCACTCAAAAGAAGTTCTGCTGCAGAACTCTTTTCATCTGCTTAGGGCTCAAAATCTAGCTCTTTTGATGAAGATAATAATGGCAGTAATGCGAGTGATCGCAATGAAACCCACTCAAAAGAAGTTAGTCTACTTAATGCTTCTACATGTAATCAACCTAAATTAGTTACTAACAAACTTAGGAAATATCTGTTTGTGAATGCTATATATCTTTAGGATTCTTGAACAATAATGATAACCCTCAGTGCGTTATATACAGTGAAACTCTCCAAAATAGCTATGGCTCCAACTAAAATATTCGTCATTTTGGATATGTTCACAGGGAGCTTATGTTCAATTCTTCATTCGAAAGCTAGACAAACTCTAAAAATTAAAAACGGTTATAGTTTAAACGACAAAAATGATAAATGAAAAAGCAGCTGAGTTTTCTTAGATTTCTAAAGCGTTGGAAGCCTACTCATTTGTGGGATACCTTATTAAACCGTCCGCGATGGAGATGGTAAAATGAGGGCTGGGTGAAAAATCAGCAAAAGATTTAGCTAAGATCCCACTTCCGAATGAGACGTTTGCTCAGCCCATCACCGCTTTAGCAACCAATGTAAATAATGAAATTACTTTTCTTCTGCATATCATGCAAGTTTTCATTACAAATTAATGTATCTCTCCATCTCGAAGTATTCATTCCAGTAGTTAGATATAAGCACGAAAACGTATTACTGGAGGATCTTTTCTTATGTAAATCTCTTTAAACACCTATTATTCGGGTTCAAATATTCAGTCTCTTAATTATTTTTCTTGAAGAGAGGAAAGTACCGTGGGACAACTGCATTGATATCTGCATCGATGGAACAAAGGCCATGAGTGACATAACTAGGGGCTGTACTGTTTATTAAATATATTCGCCGGGATATGTTTCAGTAGCCAGTGCATGAACCATAGGCAGACACTTAAAAAAAATGGCTCTGAGCACTATGGAACTCAACTGCTGTGGTCATAAGTCCCCTAGAACTTAGAACTACTTAAACCTAACTAACCTAAGGACAGCACACAACACCCAGCCATCACGAGGCAGAGAAAATCCCTGACCCCGCCGGGAATCGAACCCGGGAACCCGGGCGTGGGAAGCGAGAACGCTACCGCACGACCACGAGATGCGGGCGCAGACACTTAATCCACAAAAATTATTATTCAGTCACTAGAATTCTCTTGATGAGTTTGTGTAAATCATTTTTTACATAATCGCAGCCATTAAAGGCTTGTTTACTCAAAAATTGTGTGAGGACATGACAGGTGTTCATATACCTACTCTTTTACATATTCAGGTCAGATGGTTGTCAGGAGGAAAGACAATAACCAGTATTTTTCAACTGAGGGATTAGGAGTGTCTTTTCTTTGTAGAACAAATTTTCTGAGTGAAACGTCGATATATGATGGAAACAGGCTGCTTCAGATTGCCTCTTAAAGCTACAGTTTTACAAATATACTTAAACTTCATTTAACACTTACGGGCAAACAAGTAAACGTATTTACTATTCACAAAGAAATGTTTGCTTTCAAGAAAAGATAGAATTTTGTACACTTTGTATGGGGTCCATTGCGTTTGGTTCCTTTCTAATAATAAATGGCGTTTAGGAAGAGAAACATGTTGCATTAGAAGTAACATTCATTGAAGAAGTTATTCACTCCTACGAAGTTTAAATGAAGCTTTCAATCAGTATTTTTCAAATGAACGGCACATTAAACATCAAAGTGAACTTTAGATTGAAAACGCGTTTATCATTAATGCATCTATTTCATTGTTGGAAGAAAAATTCAAATTAATGCTTTTAGCGGAATTCTGCTGAACTTCAGAAGACGCCGTGGATACATTTACTACTCACAACTACACACAAAATTGGGAAAGAGGGCTCTCAGGTTATGCGTCGACAAAAAACACCCAAAATGGCTCGATCCTGAACCTGTGATAAAAATTCAGCTTTCATCCTTAAAGCCTATTATTAAGTATTTCTGCGAAAATAAGAGCCACTACTACTCATCTAATTAATATCTGAATTTCAAAATCTGGTTTTATTACTTTAATTTAAATTCAAGTTAATTTTAAAACATTTTTGTTAATTTTGAAATCGCTTTTTGAACGAAATAAGTATTATTTGAAATAATTGTCGTCTTTAATGCAAAGAATCTGTTTACAGAATGTTGTACAAAAATATGTTAAGGAGAAAACAGGTTTTTCACAGTAAAAGTGAACAGCAGAAAGGGTTCGCCGAACTGAAAAAATGAAGAAACAGGTCTAGACTGGTGTCTAGAGTGCGTCATCTTCATTCCTGTCACGTGCATTCTTTTTAGTTGCGGGCAGTACTGGGCTCACTGAAACAATTTTGCAGGAACATTTTTCGAGAACAGCGAACTACTCCGCCCTACCTGCACGCCACTTTGGCGTTTGCTTCATGCCGCCCCCACGTTGTTCCAGTTTTTATGCCAGCAGTGTACTTAATATTTAAATGGCCGTTCGATGGCCGCAGGTGGAGTGAGTTTCGTGCGCCACTGTTACACTTGAATTGAAATAACTATGTGATTGACGTATCGGCGAGACAGGTGGCACGGGCCAGATGTCAGCCAACCGCAGTTCTTTCTAGGGCTCCACGTGCTCGCTGTGTTTCCCGTTTTGTTATGCGAGACATGTTACACGGCGTGAAGGGGGTGTCACAGCAGGCAACGCCGCCCCCGTCTCTTACATCTGCCAATCACCAAGTTATTTTATTCGAGGTGTTGCTCAGAAGGGGTGGGGGAATCGGGCGTGCGACGTCAACCCACCAGCGGGAAGCTGGATGGGCCAAGCGCTGCCACGAATCCATTGAGCAGTAAAACGTAGTCCGTGTTAGCTGCCAAGTCCCCCCCCCCCTCCCCCGCCACCATCATGAACACGCTCCCTTTTGCTGCCACGCGGGAAAGCGTTTATAAATTATGTGTATTCCTTCCTTCCCGCGTTTCCACCAGCTGTCCGTCATTTTGGCAGAAACCCCCCGAAGCCATGTAATCTACATTTGCAGAATTCCTCTTTCGCGCAGTAATGTCAAATATCTCTTTTTTCCTCTTTCTTTTCCAAACATAAAAATGATACAGAGGGAGACAGGTTTAAGTGACTGTGACATTTTTTAACGAGACAAGCAACGGACGTCTCTCTGTGGCTTGCAGGCATCTGCTGTCTTTTTCAAGCTTTCACTTGTTTTGCTTTATAATAGATTAGTCTTGTGACTATGGATAAGGATTTAACTTCCACTGTGAGTTCCAAAGTTTATTATGGGATCAGAATACACGAAGTTGTCTGTAAAATAATTATAGGTTTCCTCGAAAAAGAAAATTTTATCATTATGAAAAGCGTTTCGGAATTCCAGGGTTCGTTACACAATGCATATACTATTTTGCGATGTTTCGTAATGTACGTCGCTTCTGAGGTAACGCACAGTTCATGTATCTTCGTACCACTGGATGATCACTTCCAACACAGATAAATATATTCTCGCAATGACAAAATTCATCGATGAAACAGGACGTCTCTCATCGGAAGACAAACAACGAAAATTACATGTGATAAGTTAAAAGCCTCCATAATGAACAAGATATTCACTATTATCATCACCAACAACATAGAAAAGTGCATTTAACTTTGATCAGGCAAAAGGTCAAATTGACTTTAGATGTGCATGCAGCACGATGGATCATTTGTAAGTCAAAAATGAAAGTATAGAAAGGGGAAATGAGTATCACCAATTTCCCTGCGTTTCATATGTCTTAGAAAAGCTTATCATGCAGCTGCAACGAAATATACGCTGTGTGATCAAAAGTATTCGGACATCTGGCTGAAAATGACCTACAAGTTCATGGCGCCCTCCATGGGTAATGCTGGAATTCAGTAAGGTGTTGGCCCACCCTTAGCCTTGAAGACAGCTTCCTCTCTGGCAGGCATAAGTTCAGTCAGATGCTGGAAGGTTTCTTATAGAATGGAAGGTCATTCTACCCGGATGCTGCACTGAGGAAAGGTATCGACGTCGGTCGGTGAGGCCTGGCACGAAGGCGGCGTTCCAAAACATCCCAAAGGTGTTCTGTAGGATTCAGCTCAGGACTCTGTGCAGGGCAGTCCATTGCAGGGATGTTATTGTCGTGTAACCACTCCGCCACAGGCCGTGCATTACGAATAGGAGTTTGATCGTGTTGAAAGATGCCATTCCCGAATTGCTCTTCAACAGGGGGAGGCAAGAAGGTGCTTAAAACATCAATGTAGGCCTGTGCTGTGATAGTGCCACGCAAAAAAACAAGAGGTGCAGGCCCCGTCCATGGAAAACGCGACCACACCATAACACCACCGCCTCCGAATTTTACTGATGGCACTACACACGCTGGCAGTTGACGTTCACCGGGCATTCGCCATACACACACCCTGCCATCGGATCGCCACATTGTGTACCGTGATTCGTCACTCCACATATGTTTTTCCACTGTTCAATCGTCCAATATTTACGCGCCTTACAACAAACGGGGCATTTACCGGCGTGATGTGTGGCTTATGGTCAGCCGCTCGACCATGAAATCAAAGTATTGTCACCTCCCGCCTAAGTGTCATAACACTTGCAATGGATCCTGATACAATTTGGAGTTCCCGTGTGATGGTCTGGATAGATGTCTGCATATTACACATTGCGACTCTCCTCAGCTGTCGGCGATCTCTGTCAGTCAACAGAAGAGATCGGCCTATACGCTCTTGTGCTGTACGTGTCCCTTGACGTTTCCACTTCACTATCACATCGGCAACAGACGACCTAGGGATGTTTAGGAGTGTGGAAATCTCGCGTACAGACGTAAGACACAAGCGACACCCAATCACCTGGTCACGTTCGAAGTCCGCGAGCGCCGCGGAGCGCCCCATTCTGCTCTCTCACGATGTCTAATGACTACTGAGGTCGCTGATATGGAGTAGCTGGCAATAGGTGGCAGCACAATGCACCTAATATGAAAAACGTATGTTTTTGGGAGTTTCCGGATACTTTTGGTCGCATAGTGTATAGTAAGAGCCGTTGAAACACGAGACAACAGACCAACGTACAATATCTGATCAAAAATACCTGGACACCGCTAGGTGATACGGGAGGCGGAACCGCTAGTGCAAAGTGGGGCAGGGAGCCTTGTATTGCCAGTGTAGAAGAGGTAACAGCAGAATGCGTCAGTTAGTAGGGATCAGTGACTGCTAATGTGCGCTGATCATTTGATGTCAGCTGGGTAACAAATCCACCAAGGGCATTTTAACTTTTCTGAAGCTGCCCAAGCAACTGTTGGTGAAGTGATTGTGGAATGGCAACGCGAAGGAACAACCACAGATGAACCAAGACAAGGGAGAACTCCCCTTCTGACGGATGGAGCCCGTCGAGCATTGTGGCAGGTGGTTTAAGAAATCGCAGGAAACAGTCAGCAGGAATCGTGTGTTACAACGCACTACAGGAGTCCAGCTAGAACAATGACTACGGATAGGGAGCTAAAAAGTATGTGGTACAAAGGTCGAGCGACTCCTCGTTAGCGATAAATGTAGTCACTGTAGTCGACATATTCTTCTCGTGAGAACAAGCAGTATTCAAGGTAATTCTAATGTATTGTCCCGTCTCAGTTGCACATTTTTAATTAATTACATGTCTCGATCACCCAGGGTCATCTTCAGATCTAAGCAGTTGCGTCAGCAATCCGTCTTGTCTGTTCAGAACCTCGCAACTTCTTAGATCTGAAGGTGACCCTGAGTGATTGAAACATGTAATCTAATTAAAAATGTGCAACTGTGACGGAACTGAACCGTGATTTATTTTCAAAGAATATTCTTAAAAAATTTTTATTTACTAGCGATTCATCAAGAACATTAACACATTTAATCACACTATATGAGCGTGGAAGTACTCGTAGTTGCCAGGGAGTAACTGATGAAATCAAAATCAAATTGCTTTTAACAAATGGGAATTTTATTCCCAAAAGCTTCTTTATTAAAAAAAAAGAAACAGATTTAAAATTATAAGCAGAAAACATCCTCTAAATATCAGGTTACAATTTATTCAGAGACAGAAAGAAACAAGTTTTCACTGTATGAGCTTTCGGGTAGAGTAGTTACTTCCGCTCACAACAGCCTCTGAAAGACTACACTGGTGCAAATCTGCAACACACCAGATTACTCTAAATTAAAGATTTAACAATTTACACAAGCACACAAACTATGCACCCCCGTAGGAGGGATGGAAATGGTACAAAACACTAAAAATTAAAATATTAACTTTGCCACAGAAGGTGCAACTTGATTTTAACTTCTACGAAAAGTCTTACGGTGAAAGGGTGGCAACTTCATATACTAAGATGATCATTTAAATAAAAGCCCATCAAATGCAATCTTATACAAAATTCTACGAGGTTGGCCAAACAAGTTATGATGTTCTACAGTACACAGATACCGCCTCTCAAGATGATAGGCAAGATCAAAACATATTTCAGGAATTAGGCCGTTACACTCCAAGCAATAAATTCGTTAACACATCAAATCCGACAAACATGACAGAGGCAGCTACAAACGACAGACAGACACTAATTGCCTAACAAATGCGGACGAGAGACTTGCCAAGAAAACAAGTAGAATTTAACAAGAGTAAATCACACAACATATCACTTAACATCTACTCAACTGCGATTTCTCGAGAAGAGCTGGCGCAGCACCCCCAAATCGCTCTCACGAACCGTCCGCTGCCAGCCGCTTCAACGGACGCAGGAAGGCGCGCCGATCTCCCGTCTCACGGCGTCGCAGCTCGCACCGGCCAGACTGATGTCGTGGGTTGACTCCTGTTGCTCTCGTGTCGACCGCGAAGCCACTACCCCTCGCTATACGCCGCGGTCCACTCGACTCACGTGGCGACCTCACATGCGCCGACGCTCAAGACGGACAAGTCATCTTGTGTCTCCGTGCGCGACCGACCAACCGATCGATCCAACCGCCAATGACCATTGCCTGAGCAAACTCGAGTAGACTGGTGGCCTAACGCGCAGACTCAGATGCAGGAACTAAGCCCCGACCGGGCGACCACTCGATGAGTTCTCTTACGGGCGGAGTGGAAAGACTCTCATTTTGCCGGCTTTAAAGGTTGAGCCGAACGACAGACATACTAGCACTCCGACCGACAGGCAAACACTACCTGCCTAACAAATGCGGACCAGAGACTATCAAGCTGGGGACGAGAGACTGACCCAGACTGACCGACTGGCGAGTTTTTTTTTTTTTTCCTTTATTGGGTTTCGATTCCCCCTAGGGGGGGGGGGCGGGCTGGCAGCAGCTTATTACGCCGCTCTTCAGCCTACAGAAGTTGTTTTAAAAAGATGAAGATAATAAAAAATAATAACAGTTGGCGATAAAATCGGTGATTTAAAGGTAAAAATGGCAGAAAATTCTGGAGCATAAAACATAAAACACAGGGTCGATGAAGCTAATAAAACACACAGGGAGCAGAAAAACAACAGACAGACAATTAAAAAAACACGGCGACAGTCTGGGTTCTGTTCGCAAGAGATATAAAAAGCACACCCAGCGACAGCATGATTTCCGTTCGCAACACTGTGGAAGGACGCACAACACTGAACACTCACTTAAACACTGCGCTAAAAGTTGGCACAAATACAACATACCACACCCGACAGCAGGTGGGGGGAAACTGGTCAGATGACGGGAAAAAGGGGGGGGGGGAAGAAGAGGAAAAGGGAAGGGGGAGGGGGGAAAGGAGCCAATGGAAGAGGAGGACCCATAAGAGGGGTGGGGGGTGCTGAGCAGACGGGCCAGGGAGTGGGGAAGGCAGAGGAGGGGAGTACAAAAGGACTCAGGGGGGGGGGGGAGAAAGGAGATGAGAGGTGGGGAGAAATCACAGGATGGAAGGGGGGAGGAAGAGGGAGCCCAGGGAAAGGACGGAGGAAAGGAGAGGGGGTTGAGGATCAGAGTTGATAGGAAGGATAAATGGAGGGAGAGAGGGCATCATCCGGGAGGGGGAGCTGATGGAAGCCACCTTGGGAAAGGAGATGTAGGGTGTAGAGATGGAGGGTAGGGGGGACACAACGGTGATGACGTGGCAGGGGGCGGGGATGGGAGAGCAGAGGAGCAACCAGGGGGTGAGGGGGTTCAAGACGGCGGGAGGTGTAGAGGATGCGGATATGTTCGAAGAATAGGAGCAGATGGGGGAAAGGAATGAGATCATAGAGGATCCGCGTGGGGGATGGGAGGCGTATACGGAAAGCGAGGCGGAGTGCATGATGCTCAAGGATTTGGAGGGACTTATAGAATTTGGGGGGGGGGCAGATATCCAGGCAGGACTGGCATAACAGAGGATGGGACGGATTAAGGATTTGTAGGTGTGGAGGATGATAGAGGGGTGCAACCCCCACGTCCGGCCAGAGAGGAGTTTGAGGAGTCGGAGGCGGTTGTGGGCTTTGGATTGGATGGAGCAGAGATGAGGGATCCAGGTGAGGTGACGGTCAATGGTGAGGCCAAGGTAGGTGAGGGTGGGGGTGAGGCGGACAGGACGTGCGCAGACAGTAAGGGAGAAATCCAGGAGCCGGAAGGAGCGAGTGGTATGACCCACGATGATTGCCTGGGTCTTGGAAGGATTGAGTTTCAGGAGCCACTGGTTACACCATGCAGCAAAAAGGTCAAGGTGATTCTGGAGAAGGCGTTGGGACCGTTGGAGGGTAGGAGCGAGGGCGAGGAATGCGGTGTCATCAGCATATTGCAAGAGGTGTACTGGAGGGGGGGGGGGCTGGGGCATATCTGCTGTGTACAGGAGGTAGAGGAGAGGGGAGAGGGCAGAGCCCTGGGGCACACCTCCAGAGGGGTAGAAGGTGTGGGAATTGGCATTATGGATGGTAACATAGGAGGGGCTGTGGGAGAGGAAGGAGGCCATCAGACGGATGTAGTTGATAGGAAGGGCGTAGGTTTGGAGTTTAAACAGGAGACCGGGATGCCAGACACGGTCGTAGGCCTTTTCGAGGTCAAGTGAGACAAAAATGGCGGAGCGACGGGAGTTAAGCTGGAGGGAGAGGAGATGAGTGAGGCGGAGGAGTTGGTCATCAGCAGAGAAGGAAGGTCGAAAGCCACATTGGGTGTCTGGGAGGAGGTGGTTTTGGTGGAGGTGGAGATGGATGCGCCGGGAAAGGATGGATTCCAAGAGCTTGCTGAACACCGATGTGAGACAGATAGGACGATAGGAAGAGGCATCAGATGGAGGCTTATTGGGTTTGGAGAACATCAGGATACGGGAGGTTTTCCACAGGTCGGGATAGAAGCCAGTGGCAAGGATGACATTGTAGAGGGTGGCAAGGAGGGAAAGGAAGGAGGGAGGGCAGTGTTTGAGGTGGCGGTAGGTAACGCAGTCGTGGCCGGGAGCAGTGTTGCGTTTAGTGCGGAGTGTGAGGCTGATATCCTGTGTAGTGATGGGAGTGTTAAGTGCGGATGGTGGGGTGTGGCCCAAGTACTGGAAGCTAGGAGCAAGGGGAGGAACAGAGGTATTCGTACGGTCCATGACATCAGGGAAGAGGGAATAATCAAAGTGGGGATCATCTGGGATGGAAAAAACATCAGAGAGGTGGGAGGCAAAGTGGTTGGCCTTACTGAGGTTGTCAGGAAAGGGACGGTCATTAAGGAGGAGAGGGTACTGGGGGGGTGGGGCGGTTTCCAGTAAGGCGGTGGAAAGTAGACCAATACTTGGAAGAGTTTATGGGGAGCGTGGTGTTGAGTTGTGTACATGTCTGGCGCCAGGCTCGGCGTTTCTTCGCAACAAGCAGGTTGCGGATGTGTCGCTGTAATTGCCGGTGGCGGGTAAGTGTATCCCGGTCACGAGTGTGGAGAAAAGAGCGGTAGAGGCGGCGGGACTCTCGAAGGAGAAGGACGGCCTGTGGAGGCAGGGCGGGGCGGTGAGGGTGGATGGCGTTGGTGGCGATATGGGTGGCGACGGCGTCAGACAAGGTCTGGTGCAGGAAGGCAGCAGTGCGGGAGATGTCATCAGGAGACTGGAGGGTAAGGTCGTGGCCGTCAACCTGGGCGTGAATGGAATCCCGGTAGGCATCCCAGTTGGCACGGGAGTAATCATGGACAAGTTTAGGAGGGACGTCAGGGCGAGGAGCGTTGCGGGGATGGCGACCATTGACTGGCGAGCTCATAGCGCCCCTTAAATGCACGTTAACAAGCAACCTTTCCCCTTTCCCACAAGAGGGAGACACCAAAGCTGCGACTGCCACAGCGGCGCCACCGCCATAAACGGAGAGCGATTACTTCACACTACTCGCTGCGGCGCGCTCTTCAAATCAGCAATTTTTACCACGGCTCAGGAACAATAAATGAAAACTATCTTCGATTCATGTAGTCGCCGCTAAGCAACGCTCGGGCTGCCGTGGAGAGCATCACCACCAGGTAGTGAATGACAGGAAACAAATTATTTGGAGTGATGAATCGTGTTCTGCCCTGCAGCAGTCCGATGGATACGTTTGGGTTTTACTGAAAGTCTGCACGGCGTTATCTGCTATCACGTGTGGTGGCAAACAGTGATGTCCGAAGAAGTTGAACTTAGGTTATGGGGGTGTGGTCTCGTTATTGCACTCAATAAAATTTTAAATATGAAAGGATGTGAATACATTGGTGCCAAGTACATCGGAAGAACGGTTAGGAAACGGTGATTGTTTGTATCAGCATGACATTGCACATTGTCATAAAGCAGCATTTGTGAGGTCATGACTTGTGGACAGTCACATTCCTGAATTACAGACCCATATCACTGACCTCAATTTTCAGTAAGATTTTGGAGCATATACTTTGTTCGAACATTACGAATCACCTTGAAGAAAATGACTTATTGATACATAACCAACACGGATTCAGAAAATATCGTTCTTGTGCAATGAAGTAATGAGTGCTGTCGACAAGGGATCTCAGATCGATTCCATACTCCTGAATTTGCAGAAGGCTTTCGCTACCGTTCCTCACAAGCTACTATTAATCAAATTGCGTGCATCTGGAGTATCGTCTCAGTTGTGTGACTGGATTCGTGATTTCCTCTCAGAGAAGTCACAGTTCGTAGTGATAGACGGCAAATCATCCAGTAGAAAAAAAGTGATGTCTGGCGTTCCGCAAGGTAGTGTCATAGGCCCTCTGCTGTTTCTGATTTACATAAATGATCTAAATGATTATCTGAGCAGCTCCCTTAGATTGTTTGCAGATGACGCTGTAATTTACCGTCCAGTAAAATCATCAGGCGATCAATTACAATTACAAAATGATCCAGAGAGATTTTCTGTATGGTGCGAAAAGTGGAATTGGCACTAAAAAAAGAAAAGTGCGACGTCATCCACATGGGTACAAAAAGAAATCCAATGAATTTTGGGTATACGATAAATGGCTCAAATCTGAGGGCTGTCAATTCGACTGAATACCTAGGAATTACAATTACGAGCAACTTACGTTAGAAAGGCCACGTAGATAATATTGTGGGGAAGGCGAAACAAAGACTGCGCTTTGTTGACAGAACAATTAGACGATGCGACAAAGCCACTAAAGATACAGCCTACATTACACTTGTCCGTCTTCTGCACGAATATATTGCTGCGCGGTATGGGATCCTTACCAGGTGAGATTGACGGAGGACATCGAAAAAGTGCAAAGAAGGGCAGCCCGTTTCGTGTTATCGCGCAATAGGGGTGAGAGTGTCACTTATATGACACGCACCGGCCGAAGTAGCCGAGCGGTTCTAGGCGCTTCAGTCTGGAACCGCGCGACCGCTATGGTCGCAGGTTCGAATCCTGCCTCGGGCATGGATGTGTGTGACGTCCTTAGGTTAGTTAGGATTAAGTAGTTCTAAGTTCTAGGGGACTGATGACCTCCGCTGTTAAGTCCCATAGTGCTCAGAGCCATTTGAACCATTTTTATGATACGCATGTTGGGGTGGCAGTCATTGAAACAAAGGCGGTTTTCTTTGCAGCGAGATCTATTTACGAAATTTCGATAACCAACTTTCTCTTCCGAATGCACAAATATTTTGTTGACAGCCACCTACGCAGGGAGAAACGATCATCATAATAAAATAAGAGAAATCAGAGCTCGAACGGTAAGATTTAGGTGTTCCTATTTCCCACGCGCAATTCGAGAGTGGAATGGTAGAGAACTAGTATAAAAATGGTTCGATGAACCCTCTGCCAGGCACTTAAGTGTGAATTGCAGAGTAACGATGTAGATGTAGAACAATTGTGGTTTGGTGACATGGCTCACTATTATCCATAAAAATTCCATCATTTTCTGGCTGCGAACGATCTCACAGTAGCCGAATACAACCATTTCCTGTCAATGATCGATTCATTTGGACCTGAGGACTCAGTCCGTTCAATGTTAACACAACCCACACCATCGTGGACACACCACCAGCGTCCACAGTGCCTTGCTGACAATTGGGGTCCATGACTTAGTGTGGTCTGCGCCATATTCGAATCGCACCATCAGCTCTGACCAATCGAAACTGGTACTCAGATGAATCACCTGAGTATAAATGACATCTACGCCAAAGCACTGCGCTTTTATACCTTGTGTACGCTATCCTACCGCCATATCTATATGAGCACAACAGAATCAAAATGGTTCAAATGGCTCTGAGCACTATGGGACTTAACATCTATGGTCATCAGTCCCCTAGAACTTAGAACTACATAAACCTAACTAACCTAAGGACAGCACACAACACCCAGCCATCACGAGGCAGAGAAAATCCCTGACCCCGCCGGGAACCGAACCCGGGAACCCGGGCGTGGGAAGCGAGAACGCTACCGCACGACCACGAGATGCGGGCACAACAGAATCCTGTGACTTTTAACACCTCAGTGTAAGTAAAGTGTTTCTAACACTACACATACTTGCACTGCTTTCGCAAATACGTTGAAGTAATGTATAAGTAAGAAAACTGGACGATGGTTATTTAGGTACGTCTTTTCATCTTTTCTATCACGAGTTTTCAACACTGTCACCTTTTAATCTGATTTTTCTCCTACTGAGCAAACACGCACAGGGCCAGCTCTCGTGAAGCTTGCTACAGCCGGTAGCTTCCGACAACTTTCCCGAAACCTTGGAGCTGCCGTTAAGCTGGATAAACAGCTTCCCGCTCCCCGGTCCTAATCCGAGATAAGTTGTTTGGAGCCCTCTCTGAGGAGTGACAGCTGCGGGGCGACTTGCACGTCCTGCTCACCACTGCAGAGACGCGGTACCCACCGCCTGAATCCATCCTCACACTAGGCGTGAATGCAAATATTGACGTGGTTCTAGCGTTGGCGACCCCTCACGAGGGAAACTCCCACCTCAGATTTAGTGGTGGGAGGCCCAGTGGATCGTCCGTCAAAAACTGAACACAGATCACGCGTGATTACAGGAAGAATGGGTACTGAACTGTGGGGAAAAAAAGCAAAATAGAAACAGTGAAAGGTCCAAGCTCAACATGTGCAACATCGAGCAAACCGCTGTAGACATGACGTCGTGGTTATGTGGTCATGGTGTTGGACTGCGAGGGAGGAGATCCGGTTCCAATCCCACTCGTGCCTCATACATTTATTTATTTATTTTTTCACAAAATTATGTACTATCCATCCAGTCATTGACGTGTTCGCTGTATTCGAATTTGTATCTGTGTCGTGGTGTAACGTACGTTTGCAACGCCGAAGAGTGTGTGTGTGTGTTTGTGTGTGTGTGTGTGTGTGTGTGTGTGTGTGTGTGTGTGTGTGTGTGTGTATTTGCGAATTCCTAAGGGACCAAACTGCTGAAGTCATCAAAAATGTTCAAATGTGTGGGAATTCCTAAGGGACCAAACTGCTGAGGTCATCGGTCCCTAGACTTACGCACTACTTAAACTGAACTTATGCTAAGAATAACAGACACACACACAGGCACACACACACACAGACACACACACACACACACACACACACATGCCCGAGGGATGACTCGAAACTCAGGCCGGAGGGGCCGCGCGATCCGTGATATGGCGCCCAAGACCATGCGGCCTCTCTGCGCGGCAGCGAATAGTAAGGAAGAGACCTCCAGACGTACATACATCCTATTTGTTCTACAGAAGTGCCACATATTATGACTCTTGAGTTCCGATTTGGAAGTTTTGACTCTTGAATTCCTTTGTTGTAACATAGTTCACACCCGTTTATTTGTTATTTTCTTTCCTGTGAGAGGTCTATGTGGAATCTCCCCTACTTTCACTATTCGTCACATTTAGTTGCGACGGTAATATATTCCTGCCACACGCCTCGTACTCTATAACCAAAGTAGACTATGACAGTTGGTTGGTTGTTTTTGGGGAAGGAGACCAGACAGCGAGGTCATCGGTCTCATCGAATTAGGGAAGGACGGGGAAGGAAGTCGGCCGTGCCCTTCGAAAGGAAACATCCCGGCATTTGCCTGGAGTGATTTAGGGAAATCACGGAAAACCTAAATCAGGATGGCCGGACGCGGGATTGAACCGTCGTCCTCCCGATTGCGAGTCCAGTGTCTAACCACTGCGCCACCTCGCTCGGTGGACTATGACAGTAACATAGGCTATAGAGGGGCAACAGCTACGTGAATGAGCGGACCGAAAGTTTAGAATTTTGTGAATAAAAAAAAGGAAAGATAACAACGGGGCACGAGGAAGGTTTGAACACGGATGTCCCGCTGTGCAGTGCAACACCGTGACCACACAACCACGACATCGTGGTTCTGGCAGTTCACTCGTGTTACACTTCTTGAGCTTGGACCGTTCACTATTTCTATTTTGCTTATTTTTTCACGATTCACAACACGTTCTTCCTCTTTTTATGCTTGATCTCTGTTCAATTTTTGATGGGCTGAGAGTAGAACGATGCGGAGTTTCAGAAACCGTCGCATGCTGTGAGAGCAGCGCTCTCCATCGGCAGTTGTGGGCAACATCGGACGCGCCAAACACAGAGGTCGTTTCCGCAAATGGACATATGTAAATTAGCAGTGTTGACTGCACTGCCAGTCAAAGATTGGTAGAGAATATTCGGAAGACCATTGTGGAAATACGCTACAACTTTGAGCTTCCGACAACCTTCCCGAAGACTTACAGTACAGAGTAACTGGATTAAGGACTAGTTACGGTCACGCTGGTTTCATAACAAAATACGGAAACTGTTAAGCAAGCAGAGACTGTTGCACTCCAGGTTCAAAAAAGAACGCACAAATGACGACAGACCAAAGCTAGTAGAAATTCGTGCGTCAGTGAAAATATCGCTGCGCGAAGTATACAACACTTATTATCGTCGTATCTTAGCGAAAGATCTTGCCAAGAAACCGAGAAAATTCTGGTCCTTCGTAAAATCGATAAGTGGTTTGAAGGCTTGTATATAATCACTCGTTGACCAATGTGCTCTGGCAATAGAGACAGTAAAAGGAAAGCTGAAGTTTTAAATTTTACGTTTAAGAAATCATTCACGCAGGAAGATCGTACAAATAAACCATCGTTTGACTGTCGCCCAGTCCCGCGTGGAGGACATACTAACAGAAATAGGCATCCCTGGCACTGAGAATCAACTGAAAGGGTTGCAAACAAGTAAGTCGTCAGGTCTGGATGGACTCTTAGTTAGGTTTTACAGACAGTACTCTGCGGCAATGGCCCGTTACTTAGCCTGCAAATATCCGAATCTCCCTCCTGGCGCAAAGTCTCAACCTACTAGAGAAAAGCGAATGTGACACCTGTATATAAAATGGGTAAAAGAACGCACCCGCAAAATTATGACAAATATCCTTAAGATGGCTTGCTGCAGAATACTCGAACATATCCTGAGTTCGAATAAACTCAATTGCCTTGAGACAGAAAAGCTTCTGTCACAAAACAGCACAGATTTTAGATAGCATCAATCGTGCGAAACTCTGCTTGGGCCTTTTATCACATGATATACTGCGAACTATGGGCGAAGGGCAAGAGGAAGAGTCTATATTCCTAGATTTCAAGGAAGCATTTGACACGGTCCCCCACTGCAGACTGCTAACGAAGGTCTGAGCATACGGAATAGGTTCCCAAAGATGTGACTGGCTCGCTTCTTAAATAATAGAAACTAGTGCGTTGTCCTCGACTACCAGTATTCATCAGCGACAAGGGTATTGCCAGGAGTTCCTTGCGGGAAATATACACTATGCGATCAAAAGTATCCGGACACCTGACTGAAAATGACTTACAAATTTGTGGCGCCCTCCGTCGGTAATGCTGGAATTCAGTATGTTGTTGACCGACCCTTAGCCTTGATGACAGCTTCCACTCTGGCAGGCATACATTCAGTCAGGTGCTGGAAGGTTTCTTAGGGAATGGCAGCCCATTCTTCACGGAGTGCTGCACTGGGGACAGGTAACGACGTCGGTTGGTGAGGCCCGGCACGCAGTCGGCGTTCCAAAACATCCCAAAGGTGTTCTATAGGATTCAGGTCAGGACTCTGTGCAGGCCAGTTCATTACAGGAATGTTATTGTCGTGTAACCATTCCGCCATAGGCCGTGCATTACGAATAGGTTCAAAAATGGTTCAAATGGCTCTGAGCACTATGGTACTTCTGAGGTCATCAGTCCCCTAGAACTTAGAACTAATTAAACCAAACTAACCTAAAGACATCACACACATCCATGCCCGAGGCAGGATTCGAACCTGCGACCGTAGCGGTCGTGCGGTTCCAGACTGCAGCGCCTAGAACCGCTCGGCCAACCAGGCCGGCTACGAATAGGTGCTCGATCGTGTTGAAAGATGCAGTCGCCATCCCCGAATTGCTCTTCAACAGTGGGAAGCAAGAACATGCTTAAAACATCAATGTAGGCCTGTGCTGTGATAGTTCCACGCAAAACAACAAGTTGTGCTAGACCCCTCCATGAAAAACAAGCCTACACCATAACACCACCGCCTCCGAATTTTACTGTTGGCACTACACACGCTGGCAGATGAAGTTCACAGGGCCATACCCACACCCTGGATCCTGATGCAGTTTGGAATTCCACTGCGATGGTCGGGATAGATGTCTGCCTATTACACATTACGACCCTCTTCAACTGTCGGCAGTCTCTTGTCAAACAGACAGGTCGGCCTGTACGCTTTTGTGCTGTACGTGTCCCTTCACGTTTCCACTTCACTATCACATCGGACACAGTGGACCTAGGGATGTTTAGGAGTGTGGAAATCTCGCGTACATACGTATGACACAAGTGACACCCAATCGCCTGACATCGTTCGAAGTCTGTGAATTCCGCGGAGGGCCCGTTCTGCTCTCTCACGATGTCTAATGACTACTGAGGTCGCTGATATGGAGTAACTGGCTGTAAGTGGCAGCACAATACACCTAATATGAAAAAAGTATGTTTTGGCGGATGCCCGCATACTTTCACATAGTGCATGTAGATGTGGATATGGATGTAGATCAGAGCGTACAAAGGAGCGAGTTGAAATAAAGTGTTGCTGTTATGGTCTGCAGTCGTTAGACTCGTCGTTCTATCGACAGTCTACGTTTTAAATTCTCACTATTTCTGCCATCGTCAGTTATTTTGCTGCCCAAATAGCAAACCTCATCACCTAGTGTACCATTTGCTGATCTAATTATTCCTGTATCACCTGATTTAATTCTACTATGCATCCCCCCCCCCTTTTTTTTACTGCGAATAGACCATCTGAGGACCACGTTCCAATTTCAGTTCTTCATTTTTTTCTTTCTAAATCCTCTTTGACTTCGTTGACTCAGTTTGCTGTAGACATCCTACTCCAAAAATATTTGAAAATCTTATTAGTTAATCTACTGCCTTGCATTCGAAATAAAATGTAAAAAAAAAATTCCCCTTATTTAATTTTTAGCCGGCCGGAATGGCCGTGCGGTTCTGGGCGCTACAGTCTGGATCCGATCGACCGCTACGGTCGCAGGTTCGAATCCTGCCTCGGGCATGGATGTGTGTGATGGCCTTAGGTTAGTTAGGTTTAATTAGTTCTAAGTTCTAGGCGACTGATGACCTTAGCAGTTGAGTCGCATAGTGCTCAGAGCCATTTGAACCATTTTTATTTTATTTTTATTGATGTTCATCTTGAAAAAAAAAAGACATTTACAATAGCCACTCGTCCCACGAAAGTACCTTTCACGACAGATTTGATAAGGTAAGTTTCAAACGCGCTTTTAAGTAGCTACATGGCCGACGAGGAATCGAGCACACATGTCAATTACAACAACAATATCCTACCATACACTATTCGAGTATGGCTCACTTGCAATCTCTGCTTCTAGCTTTTTTCCTTGGGTGTGTCTTCCAAGTTCATTTGGAGCAAAGTATTTACTTCTGTATAATTAGTGAAAATGTACGCAACCACCTATTGTTGAAACGTCTGGACAGGTATGTATTTCCATCAGCAGCTTAGGACTTCCATGGTAGTACTTTTAACCAATTACGTGGAATTTCTTGACATTTTGTTATAACTAATCGTAACAAAAGCGACGAATTTTGAATGTACGAGTATTTTAAATGTGGGACAGCCTGTTTTCATAGTGCGAAAGGTCTAATACAAAAACCATCAAATACGGTACTTTAACTCCACAAAGATGTACTCCAGTATGCCTTTTGTTTAGTTTGGCCCATGCTGTAGAAAGCGATCTCGTATTTCCTTGGTACACGTTTCGCAGTACGTTTGGGAAATCCGACGTACCGATCCTTTAAAATCCGAAAATGTTCTGCAGCGTGAAATTCTACGGTATCGCGTCACAAAAGCCGTCGTGTTCCACGTTCACCTTCATCGACCAAGTGACCCTTCTTGTCTCCCATATATCTTCAGCAAACTTCTGTGTAGTCCCTAAGCTTACACACTACTTGAACTAAATTATCCTAAGGACAAACACACACACCCATGCCCGAGGGAGGACGAACCTCCGCCGGGACCAGCCGCACAGTTCATGACTGCAGCGCCTAAGACCGCTCGGCACCTTTCATTCAGATGTATTTTCAGCGCAGATCACACACCCCTATCCCCGCCGCGTTGAGCTTTTCAAACCAACATCCGAATAAGGCCGAGATACTGCCATTAGGCATTGTGCCATTTGCAGTTGTCAAGCACTGTTTTCCCGTTTACAGGTGAATTCAAGAATTTATTTAAACATCTGAATGACTTGTTGAACTAGTTTTACATACTTAGCTACTGATAACTTCGTAACTACAAAATTCCCGTTATTAATTTGTTGGTTATTGTTTATAATACGATCAGGTAACAGAGAACGCAATCAAAACTGAAATATTTGTATTCTCTGTGCACGCTGTTTACAAACACCAGTATCACTTTTTCGGTAAATTAACCTTTCTTGTTAAACTATGAATTATTTATATTACTGTTCACTCAAGAAAAAGTATCAATTTGGCAGGAAGCATTCGGCTTTCAAACGATCACACAAAAATATGTGTAAAAGACTTTTATACTTTTATCATAAATGTTATTAGCATCTAACAAGCTAACGACATTTTGCTATCGTTACTAAGTCCAATGCAGTTACTGTAACAATATTTCAGACGAGAACCATACGATATTAGAACAGACGCAATTGAAAAAATTGCTGTTGTGAGTTAGACTGAGAACATTCGTGAATCATAATTTTTAATTTCTGTACACAAAACACAAATCCCAGCTTTCAGAACTGAATCACAATACAAAATAACGTATATTCTGCTACTGAAATTTTCCTTCCATTATCATGATTATTTATAGTTTCATAATAACAGCTCTTATTCAACAATACAAATCGGGCTGCTCTTCATAGATTTTTATAGAAAATAAATCAGACATCAAGTAAACGTAATTTCAGGTGGAATGAAACTATACTTCTAAACGATTGGAACTTGTGCATAACGTAATTTCAGGTGGAATGAAACTATACTTCTAAACGATTGGAACTTGTGCATAACAATTACATCCATAAAAGTACACACAAAATGCATCTTACATTTCACAATTCGATTCACATCATGTTCCTTGCACATTTCTCGGATCTGATAGATATCTCTCCATTTCTCTTTATATGTTAAATGTAGAACGAAATTAAAAATTGATGGCACATCACCTAAATTTCGCTTTTCCGACGTCAAACGCCGCATAGACAAAACATCCTGTTCAAAAATCTTTACTGTGTAGTTTTTATAACTGAGTGCAGTCTTTTTTTTTCTTAATTTTGTAAGCTGGGATCGAAACATTGCTTCGTAATACATCAAATTAGATCACAATAAAAGAAGTTACAAAATTCATAGTGTAGTCAGAGAAAAGAGGATACACTTAATACCTAATAAATTCTGCACGTACTTTTACGAGAACGATATTACTGTGTATGATAAATAAATTCATAACATTTACACAGAACTGTTAGTTAAATAGACCATTCGAATCTACACACTCGTTTACTTGATCCCAAAAAATGTATGAGAAAACTTTGATATTTTTAAAATGGTCTATCGTGGGAAGTGAATTTATTACTTCTTTTCATAACATTTCCCCACGGAATCGATCACTGCGCAAGACTTCACGATTATAATGAAAAAAGTCTTTGCTGAAGGTACTGAAGCAAAGGACAATTAACGACTATTCGATAAGCAACCTGCAAACCGTATCTATCTGACCGTTGATCGATTCATTGATTTCCAAACAATGACGTCATGCATTGTCTATCTCGTCTATGGCCGAAGCTTCGAAGGATCGAAGCACTGCCCTGAAAACAACGTTCGGCTCAGAGGTTATAGGTCAGTATAGAACGGTTCGGGAGCAATACTTTCAGAAGGAACTTTCTAAAACATCTTCCTGCGTTTGCAGTCGATTGATGGTCTGTTTTTTTTTTTCCAATTCGTGTTTGGTTATTTACTTATTCATTTACCACATAAGACGCTGACAACATAAAACACAAATACACACTGCATAACAATTGCTAAACAACGGCGATCCAGAATTTGGCAACCTTAGGAACACAGTTGGTCGCTTTTCTTATATGTATTCTATGATACACTACGTGCACATTAGGTATATTGCAAGAAAGGCTTCAAATGGTTGTTACGAACAACCCGCTCTTCCAAAATCACTTCAGTCTGGAACCGCTACGATCGCAGGTTCGAATTCTGCCTCGGGCATGGATGTGTGTGATGTCCTTAGGTTAGTTAGGTTTAAGTAGCTCAAAGTTCTAGGGGACTGATGACCTCAGACGTTAAGCCCCATAGTGCTCAGAGCCATTTGAACAATTTTTTTCCCCAAAATCACAAGAGAAGAGGCCATAACTGGAGCATACCAGGAGACAGCAGGAAATCAGCTGGATTATCTCATGGTTAAATAAAGGTTCAAAAATCAAGCTTTGATGCGAATACAGAGTCAGAGTACAGCTTTTCTGTGAAAAACAACAGACTGAAATTCAAAAGATAAGGGACTAGAAGTGTATGATGAAGCAGAATAGTGAAATTTAAGACAGAATGAGACGAAGTGGGAATTCTTTGAGGTAGTGACAAATTCCATAAGTAAAAGCATCCAGAGTATTTAAGAGAAGTGGAACACAATAAAGCAGCAAACAATTAAGATTTAAGAATTAAAGAAAAATTTAAAAATACGGAGAAAGAAATGATTGCTGGAAAAATCGGCGCATCATACTGGAAGATCAAATATAACTTTGGAAAAGCAAAATGTAAAGGTTTTCAACTATGAGTTGCAGATGGGAAACCACTTTTTCGTGCAGTATAAAGGGCAGACAGGTGGCAGGAGTACTGTTCCGAAGTGTGACAGAAGAGGAGGTAGATGTTGATGTGGAAAAATGTTGGTGATCCAGTAATGTGGTCAGAGTACGACAGCTCAAACATGTCAGCTGATATCGAAAAAATTTACTTATTTATTTATTTATTGCAAATTTAAAGGCTTCTTACCTTATATTTTAAAGCAAGTCCTACATATTACAGTTTCCGTTTGTCTACTTTTTTGTAGCTTTTCTTGTTTTTATCTGCAACATTTGGTAAAGAATAATACTTTTTTAAAATAATAATAATTTGAGGTTGAAATATAAATAAATTTTTGTTGTTTTAAGAAGATTACAAGAAGATAACAGAACAGAGGAGAGATTTCTTGGTGCTATTGCCGATTGTGAGTCGTGGTGAATACCTCGGAATGGTTTCTTTGAGCTGTCGACCGTCAGTCACAACAAAACGGTTTGTAGTTAGTAGCAGAGAAATGATATTGCCAATCCCATGCATGAACATCAGTACTCATCCGTGCACAACATTGGGTGCTTTCTTGGCTAGGTTGCCAGCACCTTACACTACATTTACTCTAGTATTCACTATCCTTAACTATTATCTGACTGATATATACAATCTGTCAGTTCATTTTGGCGTGTCATATCTAATTCATAATACTAGGTGTCTAATTTACTGGTACATCCCACCTACTTCCTTCTCCTGTGCCTCGTCAGTGTTACTGTTTACGCTGTCATTGTTGGTGATGAGGAATGCTTCCACTGTGACAACTGGGATTTGGTTTGCGGGACGTACCCGTACACCCACAACTTGTCACCAGTGATCATTGTGTTCATGAAGCAGGGGTCATTGTTTTCGGAGCCCAACTTGTTCTGTGAGACTTCAACAAGACGTTACTCTTGCTCTGCCATCAGCAGCTTTGGCACGAATTTCGCCAACACTCTCTTCACGGCCAAATCTTTGGTCACAATAAATTGTGTCGAAAAAGTGCTGATGTCTACCTCTTCTGGAGTTTCTCTAATAGTCGCACAATGGTTCCGCATCACCACAAGCATTCACTTTGACTATGATCTGGTCAGTTCGGTACGTAATGGCTGACCGAAGTGTGGCTCGTTCTCCTCCGATGTACAGCCACCTTTAAGCTGGTTGTACCACTCCTTAAGCTGTGTGATGCCCATAGCATCATCACTGAAAGCTATCTGAATCTTCCAAATGGTTTCCATCTGACTGTCACCCAGTTGCTGGCAAAATTTAATGCAGTAAGACAGCTCCAGTCATTCTGTCATTTCCCTTACAATGAAAAACTGAAGTGAGCACTACACACTACCTCACTCAACTGCTGTTTGCCAGCAAGTGACGTTATCAACATATGGGAAAAAACCACGCACACGCACGAAGGTTCAAGATCAGCTCATGGATGTGCACTACATTCAAATCCATCAGATAGTGGCAAAAAAAAATAAGATCTGATACTTTTCTAACGGTTCTCATATTCTTATAATGAACACAGTGTATAGAATCCATGCACCAAGTTACATGTAGCTAAACACAGGAAAACATACCACTTCCATGGTGAGGAGTAGGAAGAATGACATTTTGTTACAATGCCTACAGGCAGGTGTATATGATTGATAAGTAATGCTACTTTAGCCATACCTTTAGCAATTTATAGTAACAGCAGTCGATTTTTGTAAATTGTGTGCAAAAAATCTTTCATCAAACATAGGCATTAATTGATGTATCCGAAGTACTGATAAAACATACAAAACCATTTGATGTGGCACGGTAGTTAAGGAGTGCTTTCCCACATAGTGAGTTCTTGTCCATATTTAAAAACAAGTCACATTTTATTAGCCATCAAAGCCATGCCTCTGTCAAGACCTACTATCACAAGAAAAGTGCAATGAATGGCAAAAAATATAAAAGGTCAACTGAGAATAGATTTGCAATCCTGCTTGTGATTCTCACTGTAGTTAAACGAATGAGTACATGTAGTGAATTCATCTCAAGTTATGATTTTTGTAAGACTGAAATTTTCTGATTCCAGTTTAAAAGAAGACTTACTTACAATTTTGACATTGAGAATATTTTTACAGTGCACTCAAATCCTTCAGTTTCAAACATGATTCCTCAGTTTAGAAACTTGTGCCTGTAACTACTGATGAGGTGCCTTGCATGGTAGGAAAATACAAAGGATTTGTTACCTTCTATGTGAGTGATGAATTTTTACTGTCTTTTTTAATTGTCATTCTATAGCCCATGAGCATGTGTTTTATGGACATGCTTTGAAAATGCCACATGTTAAAGAGAATTGTCACAAAAATTGTGAATTCAGTTGGCTCACAACCACTACAGAGAAGAAACTTCAGAGTGCTATTAGAAGAATTGGATAGCCACTGCTTATGCACACTGATGTTCAATGGCTGAATAAATGTATGGTTCTAAACAGATTCAGGGAACTTCTGCCACCAATAAAATCTTTTGTGTCTGAAAGAGAGAAAGATTACTCAAGACTGAACAGTTTGAGCTGGTTGTTGAATTTTGCATTTGTAACTAACGTGACAGTTAAACTAAATGAGTTAATCAAAGAATTTCAAGGAAAAATCAGACTGTCATAATTGTTATGTCTTCTATAAAGTGTTTCAACCAGAAACTTGTGATCTTTGGGTAGCACACATCCCTCAAATACAGTCAGAACTGTCAGTTTATTGGACCAAGAAGATGCAAAGAAGTAAGAAGTAAACAGCCAATGTGACAGCACTGAAGACAGAGTTTGAAAACCGATTTCCAGGTTTCAAGGCAGTGCAACCTGTTCAAACTTTTGCAGTTCAACATTACCAGAAAGTGAGTGAGATTTTACCTGAAGAGAAATACTTCAGTTTGAAAATGACATTTCCTTAGTCAGAATACAGTGAAGAGTACTTTGAAATCAGTGAGTGTTAAAAAGTAAAAGTGGCATCATATGTTTTATAGGTTTCTGGATGAAGTTACCTATGTGAGGCAGCATTTTCAATGATAACCACAGTGAAATCTAAGTGTAGAAGTAGACTGACTGGTCCTGATCTCAGACTGTGTAAGGATGGGCCCGACAAATTACTCGCCAAAATACAATAAATTGCAATGGTGTGCACAGCTCAGTATTCCACTACACGTTTATCAACATATATGTTGCTGGAGAGCCTATATTTTTTTCATGTGTGTAATATCTGGAAAACTGAGTAGTGGGCTACATATTTTGATGGAGAGAACACGACCTTTTAAGAACTCACTTTATCAGAAAAGCCCCAGGACAGGTTTTTTTTTTTTATTTATGAGTTTGCAATGCTAAAAAGGTACAAATGTTGTTTTTATGTTGCCTGCTATGTGTGCGTCCTTGAAATGACCTTGTCCATGTTTCTACACAAACTCACTAGGCGGCAGGACAGTCCTTAGTCACACACTGTTTGGGTTCTTGGCACATTAGTTATGGTGACACAATGGACTGTGATTGTGAGCAGAATGGACAATAAGTTCTGTGTTAAGTTTCGGAAAACCTCTTGTGATACATGGACAGTGTTAAGTAAGCATATGCAGGCGAGGCACTTTCATGAAGTAACGTTTTCGAGTGGCACAAAAGGTTTTATGAAGGCAGAGATTCACTGCAAGATAATCCCAGAGATGGTCACTTTACAGCACATACCGATACAAATGTGGAACGTGTAAGACAGTTTTTGCAAGAAGACCATCATGTAACTGTGCACGTGATATCAAAAACTTAATTTGAATCATAATGTGTGTCATAAGATTTTATGCGAAGATTAGGGAAATGGAAATTTGTCCCTCACATGCTAACAAATGAACAGAATGAGGAAAAACAAAGAATGTCTGCTGAACTACTGGGTAGAGCCAGAAGTGATCCCACATTACTGTGGATGAAAGTTGGTACTACCAGTATGACCATCACACAATGTCTCAAAGTGCTGAATGGTGGAGTCCTGGATTACCAGTTTCAAAAAAAGTAAAATGACAACATTCAATAACAAAGAGAATATTTATCGCATTCTTTGATAGTAAAGGATTGGTTGACCATGAGTATGTTCCTTCGGGTCAAACAGTGAACCAAACTTTTTACATCAAAGTCTTGAAATGTTGGCAACTAGCAATTCGACGTCACAGCCTGGATTTGTGGCATTCTCAGGACTGGTTCTTACAAAGCCCCATTCTGCTTTATCTCATTCTAAGTATCTGACCAGACATTCCGCTATTGCCATTCCACATCCGCCATATTCGCCCAACCCCTCACCTTGGGCATTTTCTTGTTTCTGTGAATGAAAAGGCAACTTTAGGAAAGTTTCTTCAAGTTATTGCAGACATCAAACAGCCTGTGACAAATGAGGTTACAAGGATCACAGTTGAAAATTTCCCTGCTTGCTCCCAAGACTTCCAGAACATTGGCAACTCTGTATAGATATACAGGGACTATGACAGAAGCTAGGATCATTACGCAGTAAGTGAAATTTTCTACTTTTAAAGAAAAACCTGTCTTGCAACTTTTCTGGCAAAGGGAGTATGATGCTCTGACACATTAATATAAAGAAGAAGATATAAAACATGAAATAATTCAATAAAACATATACCGTATCTATTGACATATACCATCATTTAGTACCTTGTTTGGTATGGTCACATGAAGTGTTCAATTGTTATTAAGTTTTAACAATTTTTAAAAGAGTATACATTTGCTGTTACAATGTAACTTCTGTAGTATTTGTTATTTACATGATGTCAGTGTCTCAAAACATACACCTCATTGTCATGGTTACTATAAAGTGATTGGTTTTGCTGTACATTGAAGTTAAGAATTAGTGTTTAACTTTTTAATTTTAAGTAGCACCAGTCTGCCGTATTGTGACCTCTGCAATCTTTAGAGCCAGCTGCTTCATCCATGTTCTGTCAAAGCAGCTTAGTCATATCACTAATTACGCACTAAGCTTTCGGTAACTTCGGGTGGCTTACAGCATGCCAGCATATACATTATTTCACAACCTCCACAATGCTGGATCTGAATCTCAATCATTTCAGTAACCACCTCTGCCATCTGCCTTGATACCTCTGCTATGACAAAAAAACACCCTGCATTCCAACTTTTTAAAATTAATTTTATTTGTCCTCCACCGCCACACCCCGTCAGGTAGCTTGTGGAGTACGGATGTAGATGTAGATGTAGATGTAGATGTAGATGTAGACCTTGTTGGTAGATAGAATATACGAAAGATGTTAGACATCATTTATACAATATTGTTTCTATCATTTTGGCATCACTGATGTCTTAGGGTTACTCTGCTTATTATTGGTACATTATTTGTGTTTATGATATTACGGTGCCTGTGTTATTCTGATGATGATGCACTGTGGCGACCACAGCCGTTATGAAACACATCACATGAATTTGCAATTGCGAATAATGACTACCATCAGCTGTAGAATGGAATGATGACAATGAAAATTTGTGCCGTATCCGTACTCAAACCTGTATTTCCCGCTTATCACGAGCGGTCACCTTACCATTTGGCTATCCGTGCACGGCTCGCGGCCAGACGTATGGTTGACAACATATGGAACTTTGGGTCTGACCGTGAGTCGTGCACAGATAGCCAAATGATAAGGCGACTGCTCACAATAAGTGGGAAATCCAGGTTCGAGTCCCAGTCCGGCACAAATCGTCATTGTCGTCATTCCATTCTACAGCTGATGGTAGTCATTATTTGCAATTGCGAATTCACATGATGTGTTATTTGTATTTCTTCAGTGGTTACAATGTCACTATGGCTTCAGTGGATAACACTGGTACTTTATTATTCATACTTCCACATTATTATTTATACACTCTTTCAGACTGTAGAAGCAGTTATCAATTAGACACCTTTACTACAGCTTTGAACCCTTCTGTGTTGTTTATTGATTGTGTGTTACTTGGTAGTTTCCTGGATATCTTTTTTCCAAGGTGTAGAACTCCATTTTGGCAGAGCTTAATTTTTGTATGAAGCATATGGAGATCCATTTTTTGGCTTGTGTTTTGAGGAAGAGTGTGGGATTTTCATTCACATTCTGCTGTATGAATGCTATGGGTCATATATAAGGCATGCAAGTGGGAGGATTTGCAGTTTTTTGAAGAGTGACATGCAAGATTTTCTGTGTTTGGCACCTTCTATATTTCTTTATTGGATTCTAATAGCTCAACAGTATTTGGAGAAGCTCCCCAGCAAATGACTCCATACTTCAGCATTAAATGGACACTTGTATACAACACACTTTTCAGTCAGTCTTTACTACAGCAGCTTTCAAGGATCCTCGTAACATAGCACGATGTGTTCAATCTTTTGCTGACACTGCCAATATGAGTTTCCCACCTGACATTATCCAGGATCCACAGCCCAAGAAACTTTGTCAGGTCAACTCTTTTTACAGCTTTGTTTGGCAACTAGATATTTATAGTATGTGTAATCTTTTCCTTGAAATTATGGAAGTTGATTGCTACAGTTTTCCCTTCATTTATGATTAATTTATTTTATGTAAACCATCCTGTTATGCTATCCATTGTCTTTGTTATGTTTTCTTGTAGTAGGTTTTCTGATTCTGCAGTAATGAGAAAGCTTGTGTCAAACTGGTAAGCATTTTGACACTGTATGTTTGTAGGTCTTTTACATATAGTTTCTACCACTATCACCATTCTCATTGTGATCACGTCCTTCATCCTCATGCCTCCACGTACTATTACTGCATCTATCACATCATGAACCATATCACCAACAATCATAATTCCTAATTCTCTGCGGACTTGGATTGGAATAAACAACTGATTACTATTCCTATCATGATCATTTTCATCACTACTGTCATGCTCCAACTTCCATAATAAACTTTGAAAATCTTCTATGTCATCTTTCACTCAACCAGCAAGAATAATTTGATGTAAATGGGAAGGAAGTTTCATAAGACAAATGCAAATTAATTCAGCAAATCTGTAAATATGGTGTACAAATTGACTTTTTAGCAACATAGGTTCAAAGAATTGGGCAGGACTGCAAAACCCAGAGTTTCTAAAATCATCAAAAGGAATCCTTTGAACGTGAGGTTTCAAAAGGCCAATGATGTTTACAGCATTTGATACCCCACTTATTGTCCACCATGCAACCACAATATTGGCTGCTAAAGGCAACAGGGCACACGACTGGAGATATCCAATGGTGAGCACAGCATGAGACTACACAGCATAGCTGAACTGCTTAGTTGATGAGCAACTCACAACAGTGGTACAGTGCTAGTGATGTTGGTATAAAGCAGAGAAATGACAGTGATAAACAAAGCTAACATTGTGTACTATCTACAGTAACAGTTGCTGAAGTTGACATTTTGCCAGAAAGGAACCCAAAGAATATTGCAGAGTCAGAAAGAAGTGGCAGACAAAATATTAGCATTTCTTCAAGATGAGTCAGACAGTGGAATGTATGGTCTCATATATAGTCGACTGTGCGGACAAAGTACATAAGGAGTACAATGATGGCGAAATGTGCTTAACAAATGAAAGTGATACTGAAACAGGTGTGGAGCCATGTAGTTCATCAGTCTTGTTGGACAGGGAGCCGTAAATCCCATCTCAGGTTAAACATAGTAAAGGATTATCATTGTCCAAGGACATAATTACATATATGGAAGATCATCCACAGCATAGTGAAAACATAATTACGAACAGATTTTGAGTAAGTCTACAGCAATATGACCATGTAGTGTATAATAAAAACTATGAATACTCAAGGAAGGACAAGGTTCACTTGTTATAAAAGCTGGTGTTTGCGTGTTTCAAGGATGTTCAGCACAAGTTACAGGATGTGCATGATAGTAACCTACTATGTTATGGACATCAAATTGCAATGCAACATAGATTGCAGTGATTTCAAGGGAAGCAATGGGTGGTTTCATAACTTCAAACAGTGCTACAGAATTGGAAGATGTAAAATAACGAAGTTTCAAGCAAAGCATCTACTTGACGATGCACAGCAAACTAAATAATCAGCCCAAAAATTTGTAGATGAGATAAACAAACTTATCTCATCATTCAGCAAGGTATTTGTTTTCAGCTCCAACCAACTGGGATTTGAAGAGGAAATGCACATGAAGGGAACCCGGGAAATTAGAGCTACCAAGAATATTGTATCAACTAACATCAATGCCTAAACACATTTGTATATTTATTATGCCACCTGTTAAACTTCATGGTAAATTGGATGGAAAATTATTTATTGTGCTGTGAGAAGTTGGAGGTTCTCTGCCCCTGCCAATGATTCTTTCTCGTATGCATGATCTTGCAAGGGCAGTAGGAAATACTTACATCGCAGCAAGCAAGAGTGGGAAAATGGGCATAAGACCACTAAAACAATGGTATGAGCACTGCTTTTGGCCAATAGCTGGTAAAAATAACTTGCTTTTGCTTCGTTCCTGCTATGCGTAAAAAAAAAATCACACTCCTTTAGAGCAAACTGTACGTCCTGAAACCCTGTGTGGGGTTTGCTAGTCCCCCATTGGTCGCCTCCCCAGGTAGTGGATAGGGGAATGCTCTCTAGATATAAAGGGTACCGGGGAAATAAAATATCCGGGGTGGACCAAAACTAGCACGGGCAGGAGAGGCTCACTCAGCCGTAGTGAAGGCAACCCTCCTACGGGTAGAGTGCCCCAAAATCAAGACTCCTGGTTCTCCAGGTTGAGGGTTATGCAGAGGGCTACCAAACACACTCATGTAAAAATATGAAACGGTCAGGATACTCAACGCCAGTCTTGGAAACAGGACAAGATTTACTGGAACAAAAACTAGCAAAGCTACAACGAATTCTCTTTTGGATCATGGAATTTTAGAAGCCTGTACCGCCCTGGAACTGCCCAAATACTAGCAACTGAATTAAGAAAATCTAGAGTGCAACTGGTAGCTCTCCAAGAAGTAAGATGGCAGAGAACAGATTCACTGAAAATAGCAAACAGGACAATAACGTATGGAGGCTGTGGTCAGTGCCATGAATTTGGAACCGGTTTCTACATTCATAAATCAATAGATGATTCAATAAGGGAGTTCAAACATGTTAATAACCATAATCATACATAACTATTCAGATGCAGTGGTTAGACAATACATTTCTAAATGCACACACACCCACAGAAGATAAGGATGACAATATGTAGGAAGAATTCTACAGCCAACTGGAACAAATGTACAACTCATTAAGTAGGCACAAAGTGAAAATGGTGTTAGGAGATTTTTAATGCCAAAATAGGAAAGGAAGAAATTTACAAGCCAACCATCAGCAATTTCAGCTTACACGAGGAAAGTTCAGATAATGGGGTTCGACTTATAAACTTTGCGATGACAAATGGTCTCACGATAAGCAGCACAAAATTTCAACATAAATGCATTCATTTAGGAATGTGGATATCACTAGATGAAAAGGTAGTCAATCAAATAGATCATGTAGCTATCCATAAACAATTCCAAAACAGTGTTAAAGGTGTCAGAACCTTTAGGGGAGTGGATTGTGACACAGATCACATGTTAATCATATCAAAAATTAAAGTGAAACTCAAAAGGAAAGTAAATAGAAATAGAAAAGAAATTACAAGATATAACATACGAAACCTGGTGAAAGTAAATGTAAAAGAAAATTTTACAAAAGAAATTGAGAGCAATCTAAAGAAACCGAGACAGACCAATACAGAACCACAGGATGTCGAAAGCAGAAGGAGACACCTGAAGGGCTGTATTCAAGAAGCAGCTTCCAAAATCATAGGTAAAAGAATACGACCTAATAAAATTTGGTTTAAAACAAAGTGTCATGAAACAGTGCTGGAAAGAAGAAATGCGAGGAATGCGTGGATTAAAAAAAGGGACAATATGACGTTAAAGGAAAGATACAATAAACTCCGCCAAGAAATGCAAAGAATCCTACCACAAGAGATAAGGGAATATTATAACAATATGATCAGAGAAGCAGAGGATGATTTTCAACGTCACAGGACAAGGCAGATGAATCAAAATATTAAAAAAAAATCCTTTGGTAAATTCAATAAAAGGGAACAGTTTATAAAGGATCAGTATGGGAAAATATTTACTAACATACGTGACATACAAAAACGATGGAAGACATACTTTTCATAACTTCTCAACTGCAATGACCCACACTCTTACTTTAAATTGGAAGAACCTGATACAATTGATACAGTTACTACCCCATCAGTAAATGAAATACAGCAAGCAATAAAAAATTAAAGAATAAAAAGGCTTGTGGCAAAGACCAGATATACGCTGAGTTATTAAAGAGTGGATGCCCACAACTGGAATTATAAATACAGGTGTTAATAGAAACAATTTGGAAGACACCAACCATTCATGCAGATTGGAAAACTGCTATTGTGTGCCCCATATTTAGGAAGAATGATCCACTTGTTTGTGATAACTACAGAGGAATTGCCTTACTGGATGTCACCTACAAAATCTCATCAAGCTGCTTTTAAACAGGCCAATTCCAATAACAGAAGAACTGTTTGGGGACTACCAATGCGGTTTCCGCAGAAACAGATCCACACCAGATCACTTATTCACCCTAAGACAAGTAACTGAGAAGGCGTGGGAACTCAGTGTAGATGTCCACATATTATTTGTAGATTTTAAAAAGGCCAATGATAGCATACACTGACAGACACTTCTAAATATAATGAAGGAATTTAAAATACCATCTAAATTAATCAAATTAGTTAAAATGTGTATATACGAAACTTTATGTGACATAAAGACACTGGTAGGAGAAACTGAAGATTTTAAGGTGTACACTGGACTGAGACAAGGGGATGCCATTTCAGCTATTTTATTTAACCTTGTCCTAGAGAAGATCGACTGAGAATTTTCTAAAACCAGTCCACAAGGGATCCAGCTACAGGATGTGAACATTACAAGACTTGCCTGTGCAGATGATGTAGCACTAATAAGTAGTTCCAAAACAGAATTAATCAGAATGATGCAAAATTACTACAAAATTACTGAGAAAACAGGATTACATGTTAATGAAGAAAAGACGGAATACCTGCCTATAAATAAGAAAACAAGAAAAGGTGCACCTTTGGCTGTACATGGATTCAATTTCAAGACTGTTGACCACTTCAGGTACCTAGGAAGCCTTTTTAGTAATAACAATAGAACAGATATATAAATAGATTCTCGTTTAGCAACAGCAAACAAGACACTTTTTAGTTTCACCAAAATTCTAAGAAAAAGATCACTTAGCAGTAACTTCAAAATCCGCTTATATCAGTCGACCATTATACCTGTGATGTTATATGGATGTGAAACATTAACATTTAGAAAGAAAGATGAAGAAAAACTGTTAATATTCGAAAGAAAAGTACTAAGGAAAATTTTTGGACCTGTATATGACGAAAATAACATGGAATGGAGAATAAGAAGAAATGAAGAATTAAGAGGGCTGTATAAACACCGTAACACCATCGAAGTGTTCAAGAGGAGAAGGTTAAATTGGGCAGGCCATATGGCAAGAATGACAGAGAATAGACTACCTAGAATGGCATTCAGCAAAACAGTAGATGGAACGAGAGGAAGAGGAAGACCTAGAATCAGATGGCGGGATAACATTCGGAAGGACACAACTAGGATGAACAGCAACAGCAACTGGACAGTGCATTGGACAGACAGAAGTGGAAGAGGCTCATAGACCAGGCGTGTGGTCAATAAGGTCCTTGCCACATGTAAAGTAATAACTCCTGAAAAGTGTGTCACATTGCAGTTCATACCATGTGGAACCACCGAACAAATTCAGCCTCTGGATGTTTGTTTTTTCGATGCCTGAAAAATATATTATCGCACTATCTGCAGCTATGCCTTATAGGATAGCCAGTTTCAGGATAGGCTCCATGTTTTGCATTCGGCTGCATGCCATCACAATCCATCACTTCTCGTCACCCCTTACACCGAGTTGATCCTGTATACATTCTTTAAAGTGACTACCTAGTTGAATATCCTGCACGGTTTTTAAGTCCCAAGGGGTTCGCTTTCAATCTTGGTGGTGCAAACCTTTGTGATCACTGTGGCATGCCATTTTTCATTCAGCGTTCATGGTGCAAGTTAATGCATTCTTTTTAACATTTCTTTAATGTCGATGATGTCCACTTTGTGAAGTGTAATACGTAAATCCCACAGAAGGTTGATCTCTGCACTTCCCAGACACTCATTTTCTGTTGTCCTCCTGATGCACATGGTGAGTCATTAGTAGCTAATATTTTTCCTGTCATAATTGTTAACACTACAGTTTTAAATGAGCCTTTCGAAAGGCTGAACTTGCAACCCTGTGCTCAAGGGGTTCCTTGTCAGACCTATATGCAGATAGGAACAAGCACCTAAACTCGTTGTGAGATTCACAATTTCTAATCAATTTATGCACGGTTACTGCAGATTCACCTTCCACGTAACCACATACAAATCAATGTTGTGACTAGGGGGCCAAGCTGGTAGACGTGAAAAATCAGACGCTCCAAACAAGCACAAGGATGAATTCTGTTTGTTGTATTTCTAAGTACTTGAAACTTCAAGACAGATAAGAAATGATTATAATCAAAAACAGACATCCCTTCACAACATACATTCTCCGACTGAAATTCCTAAAACTATGATGGGGTATCGTCCTCTGAGATACAGGTTATGGGTCATCTTCATGAAGTGAATTTACATCGTCATGAGATGCATGACTCCTACTATAACAGTGATCTTCACCAACACATCACTTAAATTCCCTTCAGTCTTTGATAATCTCTCATTTAATAGCTATATTAACACCCTTCCTTCCCTAACTATCACTCTGCCTCTCTTTAAATCTTCACAATGGTCTTACTTCTTACGCTAACACGTACTCTACCACTAGAGCCTTTGCTCAGGATTAACCACTAATTGCGCGACAGAGGTTCCCAATTCATATACTTTCTTCCCTACACTCTAAACCTTTTCTGAACTAATCTTCAACTCCTCAACATTCTCTTCTAACTCCTTTAATAATGTAGCATATTTTAAACCTGTTCCCAGATCTGAATAATACGTTCCTGACTAGGATTGCCTTTAGTCCATCTAGTAAATCTGTTTTATTCTTCTAACAATAGAAGATCCATAATGTAATAATGACAATATTGTGAAAAGTATAGACTCTAGTCACCATATAAAGGAGACTGAGTTGATTGCAGACAGGCACAACTATACATTTGAGCTTTTGGTCAAAAGGCTGTCTTCTAAAGTAGAACACACACACACATTTGCATCTGATCACTGTCTGTGTCTCCAACAGTGGTCATTCGTGTTTGACTTGTGGTTGTGTGCTTTCTACTTTAGAACAAGGCCTTTAAGCTGAAAGATCAAATGTATAGTTGTGCCTGTCTGCAACTTAATGTCTCCTCCACATGGTGAGTAGCAGTCTATCCTTCCCAAATTCTTCTCACATTCCTTCCCGAAATTTTGAAAATCATTTGGCAGTTCTTTCCTTCGTTCATTAATAACCTTTTGAAATTTAATTTTACCTTGCTCAGTAGTAGCAAGATTACCTTCAACATCTGAAATCCTCTCATTAAACTGTGTGTAATTCTGCCCTTAACTTGTATGCAGGACATTTAAATTTCTTGTAATGTCCTCACTAACAAATACATAATTTGTCCTTGTAAAGTAGCAACAGTAGCCTCTATTTTCCCAATTATTTTTCTTGTACTATGTCTATTCTCTCCCCTGACTTCTCACCAAAATCCTTCATACTATTTTCTATTTTCTCATTAAGTCCTCACATATCAGTCTCAAGTTCTGTTATATTAGATTACTATTTCTCACTAAGTACCTGTACACTAATCCTGCTATCCTCCCTCAGCTGTTCAAACTGTACTCTGTTATTAGTTTCTATTTTTTCAAATCATGCTCTTCAGTTCTTGACTTTTGCTGTCTGTTGCCATCTTCCAATCCCTTTTCTAATCTCTCACCTAAGGATGCCACCAATTCATTTAGAAATCCCTGGTCAACTGAACTGCTATTCCATTGTTAAATCAGAACATGACAAGCTAGAGAAGCAAGGATCTGCTAGCACACAAACATAACCACACGTGTCTGAACTACCTCAAGTACGACCTCTCTCTCATTCATAACAACAGTGCAGGTTTCCTGAATTTCAATCTTAACATTACTGGGTGCAGCACTCGCTACTTGGTTAGTAGCCATACTAACAGAACCACTATTAATTGCATTGTCACTCCCCTGAGTAGCAGCAGTGACAAGAACTCTGAATCAGAATATTCCATAACACTTAATTTCTCTCTTCTTTCCTTACTTTTCAAAAATGTGCTGTCCTGGTCTCTCTCTGACTGACTGTAGGTTTCTCCATTATGCATTGGTTAGTAGCACCACCAAAATCCAACCAACAGTCTCAAAATAGTCTCACACGACACCAAGTTAACCAAAACACCTCACATGTCCAGAACACCTTAAAAATGAATTATCCACAAAACCTATCACTAAACATCAATAAAGCACTTAATTATCAAGACAATAAAGACTGGAACTCAAAATCTCTTTTCAGTAACATCTAGAATCAGCAAACATGGAAATGCAACAGAAAATATGTATCATAGAAAAATATATCACAATGTAATTTAGAAATCTAAAAATCAAATAATGGAAAATTCAGGGTGAAATGTAATAATATTATGAAAAGGTAGTTGCTGAGTCGCAGATAGGCACAACAGAAAGACTGTCACAAAATAAGCTTTTGGCCAATAAAGCTTTTGTCGAAAATAGATGACAGAAACAACCCACACACACATGACCACAGTAACTCCTTTACACCATCTTCATCAAAAGCAATGTGCAACTATTCACAAAAACCCAAGAACCTTCAACAATCCTTCAGTATATTTGAAATCACCTCAGAACTTGATTCACACACAAGATTCTCAAGCCCACTAAATAAAAAGTTGAATGACAAAAATTATTATTTTCTGGCGTACATATCATGTATTAATTATGGGGAAAATGCCACCTCATTTAGCTCTGTAAGATTAATCCTACTTTGCAGGTCACCACCCTCAGTGGTGTTTCAGGGTGGGAGGGTGTAGCTTTCATAAGGCCACTGTTCCAAACACTAACTTTTGATTATCCAAGTAAAATTACACTTCAAATTACTCTCTAATACTATCAGTGTATGCACTGAGCTCATCAACTGCAGATACGATCTCCTCAATACATCAAATTGGAAGTTAAAAAAATACACAACAATTCCTAACTCTTCTTCAGTCATCAAGATACATGAATGTTGTACCCATAAAAAGCATGGAAATATAGATCCCAGATGACACAGAAAATATGAAACAAATAAAATCAATATTTCAGAAGAATTCTGACCTTATCAGAGCAAATTAATGTTTCTCCAAAACACGACATAAAATTATCATCACTGAGAAAAATCCAAAGAAAATTCATCAGTTCACATCCACAAAACTTGTGTGCTAAACGGGGCTTATAGACTACACTTCAGAAGTTAGTGTTCAGCAGATTTGTAGTTATCGAACTGGACGGGAAAATGAAAATAATGCGAAGAGGCACCTCAAATCAGATAAACATACTGCTTCTCAAGAGAAAACATCATTTCCTAAAAGCTTAAATAGAACCAAAACGAAAAAATAAGCAAAGACTGTGTCAGATAAAACTGTTTAAGTTTTTGCAGAAGCAAATATTCCGTTCAAAATGTTATTATTATAGGGAATAAAACCTATCTCTTCTCTTTATTATTATTATTATTATTATTATTATTATTATTATTATTATTATTGCTGTTATTTTATTTCCTATAACTGTTTTTCTAATTAATTTCATTTTCAGTTATGTAGTGTGACAAACTTTAAAATTTATACATTTTGCTAAAAATATTATCCCTGTACACCAAAAACAGATACTTGCTCAAAGCAGATGCTTGCACTCTAAATACTATTTTGAAATTGTATGGATTTTGTAACTAACTTTTTATCTGTGCCTTTGCATATTGTTGTTTTAATTGTAACTCTGTAATTATCTTTGTACTAGTGCCTTCAGATATTATCCTTATCTGCGCTATTGCTTAATTTTATTTACTGTTAACACTAACTATTTTCCTGCAAAATTCTCTACCTTGTGTGCAATAGTAACACTCTAATTATTACTCTTTCCTTGGTTACATTACTTACTCATCTTGGTTTAAACTGCCCAGAACAAAATTGCACTTGGTGTTGTTTTAGTAATTTCTAATTTAATTATTAGCTTTCTGCATTAATCTTGTAGTTATTAAAACTATTTTTCTCTGTTGGCAGCATTGGCCTTATAGATCATCTGCTTCTCTCTTTTCACTTTGAACTGCACAGTACATTCAGGAGGACGACAGTTCAATCCCCACGTTCGGCTCTCCTGATTTAGGTTTTCTTTGATTTCCCTAAATTGCTCCAGGCAAATGCCGGGATGGTTCCTTTGAAAGGGCACAGCTGACATGCAGTCTTTCATAGCCCACTTGACTGAGTTCAGATAAATATTTCAGGTCAGCTTTAATGTCATACTCCTGTTGGAGACACAGCTGAAGCCAAGTACTACTTCCATTTCTATAAACCTCGATGGCTATGTCCTTCTGACACATGACAGGTATATCGGATGAGGTGGCAGTGTGGTAGCACATACACATCCAAACTTACTCCCGAGTGTCATATTCACATCCAAAAATGAGGACAAACATCCTGAATACATGTTCATTGAAATTAAACCTCCGAACAGAAAGTATCTTATCTGTGTGATATAAAATCCACTCAGAACTGGACAGCTCTCTAGCTTTGAATGCACAATCCCATGTCTTGAATCTCTGTACGAATACATAATTGTAGCTGAACAAAAATTTTCTACACAACAGTTCTTCAGTTTCAAAATTCAAACATATACTTTCCTGCTCAAATCTTACACTGCTTCTACTTGGGACAATTCATCATACAGCAGACACTCATATCTCCATAGATATTTTCACAGCCAAGGCTCTAAACAGAGTAATTCACATTGATCAAATCTCTGCACCTGGTGTATCTGCTCATGATGTAATGTTCATGACTTACTCATTGTGATGTCCAAAGAACAAACCACCAGTAGACACTTTTAGAGATCTTAAGCACTGGAAGATGTCTGAGTTTAAAGCTGATGCCTGTGGTATCTCTTGGCAGGGAATGGCAAGAAATAATTTTGACATAAATTTTAAAGTGTCTAATTTCACTGAGAGGCTCAGTAATTTATATGATAAACATGCTCTGATAAAAACTATGAGTCATAAGAAAATCTGCACCATGGTTTACCTATCAATTCAACACCTTATTGAGTATCAGAGATGCAGCACACAGGAAATGTAAATGGCACCCAACCTCTTGGAATCATCGCACCTACAAGCAACTGAGTTAGTCAGTCAGTGTGAAATACAAAACTCAGGTACAACCTCTCATTAACTGAAGACTTTCATGGACCATCTGTCTTGTGGAAAAATCGATGAGGTCTAGGAATAGGCATACCTCAATCTGCAGGTGAACCTCTTAGTTCCCACTGAGGATCTAAATGAGTATTTCACCATGCCTACATCTCTACTTGACCAATGCACAAGGATGCAAACCATCAACCTCTGAAGTATCAGTGGTTGGTACAGACAAAAAATTCTTCCTGGCGCCAGTAAGCCTTAACGCAGTTAGGAAGTCAACACTGCAAATTCGTTCAGCAGCTGCAGGACATGACAGTATTACAATACAAATGATCAGTGTCCTTGTTGATCCATTACTGCCCATTAAAAACCAATATTTTTAACCAGTCTGACCTCTAGCATCTTCCCAAGAACCTTGAAAAAGAGACTCATGAAATCTCTACTCAAAAGGAATCTGCCAGAGAACCTTCTGATTACAGGGCCAATGGCATTCCACCAGTATACACAGTCCATGACCAGCTTATGAATTACTTAACATCAAATGGCTCAAAGCACTATGGGACTTAACTTCTGAGGTCATCAGTCGCCTAGAACTTAGAACTACTTAAACCTAACCAACCTAAGGACATCACATACATCCATGCCTGAGGCAGGATTCGAACCTGCGACCGTAGCGGTCGCACGGTTCCAGACTGTAGTGCCTAGAACTGCTCGGCCACCCCGGCCGGCCACTTAACATCAAACAACTTTCCGTATGAATACCAATCTGGTTTCTGAAAAAATCACAGCATGATGACTGATCTTATAAAATTGACTGATGAACTAAAATAAGCTATGGACAAACGAGAGGTGACTATTATGTCCTTTTTGGATTTCTGCAATGCTTTTGGCACTATAGACTTTGATATTCTATGTGGTGGTTTTAATGCTTCATGTGTTTCACAGTTTCCTCCCACTCAAGTACAATGCACAGAATGTTCATACAATGATGTGAAACTGTCACAGGAGTTCTTCTTTGGGATGCTGTTCAACTCATTTGCCAAGGGCTTGAACGTTAGCTACGTAGTCAAAGCATTAACCCTTCTCATTAATTTCTGCATTTTGTCCTCCTGTGGTAGGTTTGTATTGATAACACAAAGTCTTGTTAAACATGATGATTTTTCGACACTTTGCATTTCAGTCAATTTGTGTTTGTATTTCTCAAGCGATGTATAGTTGCCATACAATTAATAGTAATGAATTTATTTGATGCTATGTCTGCTTTATTTTTGTGAGGTTACGTTTCCACTTCTTGTTTTTTTCACTGATGAATAAATAATCAGTTCATCAAAACTTAAATATCACTGTTGTCTACCATTATAAATGGTCATGTTTGTCCTCATCCCCCACTATCTAAGCACATTTTGGGCACAATATTCAGCAGGTTGAGAAGTCTCAATAATCAACAAATAGAGCAGTTCATATGAAAGGGGACAGCCACATATGTTAATCTACTTTACATCCCGACTGCACCCTTTTTTTTTTTTTTTAAAAAAAAAACCTTCCATTTCACTATCAGGCACATGTGGGGAAAGATGGGAACTAAATGTATACAAATGTAATCTGAAGACATGATAAGAAAAAAGAGGATTCAGTTTCATATCAGTTGACCAGGTTGTTACAACACCTTTTATAACATGAGATCAACAGTATAAAAGAGTTAAAGCAATAAAATCTCAATGTGAGTTAAAATCATTTATGGCAGCACCTAATGGACTAAATTTTGAAACAGAAATGTATATTTATTATTGACCTTGACACATTTGTTTGCATATTACTTCTGGCCACTAATATACATCACAACTATCCACAGGACTATCATAAGGATTGCTGTTCATGATATAATTGACACATTAAAAAAATGAAAATTTTATGTGCCGCATAACTGTACTCTTACTCAAACATGTGGTCAAACAGAGCCAAAATATTATTTTAATCGGCTTTTTTTTTTAAATATTTTTCCAGATAGAAATTTTACTAATTTCAGGTGAGAGACCAGTAATAAATTTCTTGAAACATACAAATTCTGCCTGCAATATCTACACTATTACAATTTACAAATATAGTCTAGTATCATGACAGCACGTACACAACTAATGACATTTGAAACAAGTAATCAACACTTGTCCCCCTACACACACACACACACACACACACACACACACACACACACCACCAGTACCATGAAAGATGAAAATATTGAGCAACAGGAAATCATCATACGGTAATGATAGGCCGATATCAACACGACATTTACTTTACATATATGTACACATTTACTATTATACATTAAATTAATGTTTACTTTTCTTATGCTTTTTTGATTTATGTTTCTTATGTTTTGATGCTTTTTTATGTTCCTTCTTATGTTTCTCTCTGCGTGAAGTTTTATTTTTCTTCTCAACCCAAATGAAAGATGACAATTCATCTGTCAGATTAGACTCTGATATTAGTTTTGTATTTTTAGTTACATGGGGAATAGGTGTACTTGGTAGAGAGGGTCCATACACTGCACTTTCCGTGGCTGCACTGTTATCATCTACTGGTGCCTGTGCAGGTTTGCTACCTCCTGTGGTTGTTTTTGCTCCTGATATTGCATCAGCACTAACAGTGTCTTCAGAGGATCGTACTGGGTCAGAATCTGTTCTGTTTAGTCCAAGATTAAAATCACAAGATTTTCCCTGCATTCCTTCCTTAATTTGAGTATTAATTGCATCAAGGTCTAGATTGGAAAAAATTCCTCGAGGTGGTGATGTATTCCTCAAAATATTGAGTGCGCTTGCTGGTGTCTGCTTCAACGGTTCTGTTGCTGCAAAAGACGACCTTCCAAATGATGAAGTACCAGGTACTTCTTCAGCTGCTCTTGTGATGCCTGGCTCCAATTTAATGTGTTGAGTAATTGCAGACTGACTGGGTGACTTATCTGTATTAGTACGTTCATCTTCAGATGCTGATTCATCTTCACTACTGCTAAGGAACACAGCTTTGTACAGGTCCATTTTTGAGGGTGGATCAGCGAAGTCCATCACCTAAACAGCAAAGAAGAGAGTAAAGTATCTAAAAATTTGAGTGAGGCAATATCTGTTGTTAACAATACTTTAAGCGCCACTTTCAAGTAAGTCTATGCTCAAGACAATTTTGGGATGACTAATCAGAATTAATAAATTAGCTTCAACTTATCTAGTAACTTAATCAGAACTACTTCTCAATTTTGTCAGATGTCAAACAACTGATGAAAATGCAACTACAAGCATTAAATGATTTGTTTCAAAAATTTTCATGTTCCTCTGACTCTCGATACTCTCCCTTCCCCCATCCCTCGTCTCATAATAAATATATGGTTTTATGATTATGAACAACGGACAATACGTGTGCAGAACTGCATACTCTTTACACAGAGGGCTAACCATACATTTACTTTCTCTGTTTATGTAATTAGCTGATAATGTCTTTTATAGTGCACTATCTAAGCACAACAATGAATGAATGTTGAAGAAAATGTAAAAGATACAGTATATAAATAAACTAAAAAAGCACATTCAGCCAACAAATTGAATATGCACATTAAGTGTCAAAAATAATTTTCAGTTTTCCCCATCTATTCCCAAACATGAACAGTACATACTGAGAATTGTTCTCATATATTATGTAACACACAGACATTGACAGCTGTCTTTATGGTCTAACAAGATACTTGCATTAAACAAATTAAATGTGTATGGGTACTTTATTTTACAAGAAAAACTTAAACTGTAAGAAACAGATTTGAATAAATCAGTAAGGACAATAGGACAAACAATGAACTACTTCAAAGTGTTACAATTCACTGCATCATCATTAGAAAAGCAAATGGAATGACAATACATTAATAGAAAAATAAATGGTGAGAATTATTACAGAAATGGTTGTTCCACAGCAAAAAATCACTGGGTCATAAGACACTGCTGAAGAAGGTAAAGTTGTCATCAATCTGAAGACTGATTTGAACAATACAGTTGTTTTTTTTCTAGGTGAAGGTGGTATGTCCTTACCTTCCTCCAACATCTGAACGGACTGATTCTACCAGTTATAGACGGACCTAGTTTAAGACAGTATCTGACTACAGTGCAACCCTGCATCTTTCACACTAAGAAACATTGTCAAACGTAAAAAAGTGATAATTTACAGATAGAAATCACATGATTGACTGCAGAGTGAACCAAAGATGTTTGGATATATAGCCTTGCACTTCACCACTGAGCCACCAAACCACGCTACAGAAAGGTAAATGTTACTACAGAAGAGAGATAAGAGCAAGTGAGCAGGACATCATACAAACATGAGACAGAAAGTAGAAGGAATAAAGAAACTAAGTGAAATAAAGACAAAAAAGTGTCACATTCTTAATTGTTCTCAATTTGCAGCTATAAAACAGAAACAGTCGGAATGTATTTAGAAGCCAATATGCTTTGAAGTGTCCAGCCAGGCTGATGACTCCACTTATTCACCGGACATCTGAAACATACTGTCTGTCAATCAGGGCAGGAAAATTTTAGATGTTATATGTGGTGTCCTACACTAGTGACACCACGTTAGCCATCCTACATCCAGAGGTTGGCAGCAGCACATGTGACAGCCCTGACAATTCGCAGCTGGTTCGTAGACACACCCTCTGCTGCACATGTGGGTACCGCCAACACTGATCTTGCTTAAGAAGATGCCACACTGACGTCAGCCAGATGATCATGGAGTTCACTTGGAGCCTTTGCAGCATCACTAAATTGCCTCCCTGTTACTGCAATTGTATATGACAAATGTGCCTGTGTTACAGACTAGTGTGGAATATTGTTTGGACTTGCAGAATAAAGTTAAGTAAACAATGTTACATACATATTACATGTGCTTATAATTATTTCTCTCTCTGTCTCAGCACCCACCTATTTCTCAGTATCCACAACCCAACCAAGCCATGAAGTGGCGACAAGACTGTACCCACAAGTATTTCAACCTTTGGTCTGTACTTGCCTATGGTTTTTTTTCTCTCTTTTCTGTGTCTCTAATTAATTTTTTTCAGTGACCATGCACACTTTTCATTGTAATTTTTCTCTCTTCATTGTGGCCAGGCCTCCATGAGAATTGTGTGAATGTTCAGTTTCAGTCACAGTATAAGCAGAATATGACGGAAATCTTTTGAAACTTGGGAAATTGTTTCAAGTGTTCACAGATGCTGGGCTAAAGTGTAGTGAAGGCAACTGAATCTTCTTCCAGAATGAGACTGAATGGTTAGGCAAGTAATCAACAGGCAGGGTACCCACCGAATGTCAGTGAACTCCAAGCTGTGTAGGTAAATTGACTTATTACATTCAGCTCATTCCAAACACTGCATAGATTGAAGCGCCACTGCATCATCTTTGATGAAAGAATGTTCTGTTTGAGTGGACCAAAGCATGACAAGTTACATTTGAGGAACTGAAAGATGTTTTTGTGATTGACTGTTGTCTGGATTTTTTGCACTGAAGGTTTAGCAGAATGCTGGTTTTGGATAATGGACCCCAGTCCACATCAACAGAATCCACCACTTCAACTACTAGCATCACAACTTTGATGTCAATTTTTTGCATTAAATGTTTACCAGAAGTTCTCTTCAAAAGAATTTCAGCAGTTTTATGACATCAATGGCACTGAGCATTTGACGACAGCACCATTCCACCCTCAACCTAATGTTGAAGTGGGATGTTTCATCCAAACATTCAAGCAACGGATAAAAAGTTGCGTGCTTCCCATACTAGGGGTGCTTCCCATATGTGGGAGCAAGTGTTAGTGCTCTTCCTCTCATCATACTGTTCCTAGCCACGCAACAACGAGTCAACAGCGGAACTTTAGCAGGGGTGTCGGGATAGTACACCCTCTGCAGTGGTCAGTCCATCCTCCACAGTGCTCTAAGTTTAATGTTAATGATGTCATCTTTTTCAGAGTTTTCGGAAGACACAGGCATTGGGAGCAAGGCATTATCAAGAAAGTCTTGGGCCATTCTTTATATTTATTACAGCGTCCTGCTGGACTGCAGAAGCACCATCAGAATCAGCTTCACTTGTGTGGGCTGCTTGATACTGCTGTTGGTTTTCATTTGCAGTTTCAGAGCCCAGGACGACCATGTAGCCTCAGCCACCTTCACCTCCCTCGTGTCCTGCACTGCTGTCGCCAGACAGGGAGCTAATGGCTATCGATGCTGTGATGTCACCGTCACCACAATGCCAGAAGCCCCATTTACAAGAGATGGGCCCCTTTACTCTGCAACCTTCCAGTGGCTCAAAGTGTACCCTCAAGTCACTGTTGCACCTTCATCAATAGAAGAAAATGTTCCATCCCTAGGTGTAGTTGTGCACCCTATGGCTGGTTTCGCAGCTGAAGTTTCCAGCCATTCGCAAGACGGATGTCGGGGTGCGGATAGGAGCTTGTCATCGGCTCGAGTTTTGGCTTCTGTCTTCTCAGTGGCACTTGCTGTCGTTTCCAGCAGTACCAATACAGTTTTTGCGGGGGAGCGGGGCAGAGGTGTCATAAACTATCAACACCACACCAGACATTCTACATCATGAGTTTAGCAGTAACACATGTGACTGTCCTGCCAATCTACAGCCGGCTCATACACCCACTCTCGGCTAAATGCACAAGTAGCGCCACAAGTGAGCTGACTTAAAAGGAGGCTGTACCGATGCTGGCCAGTCTAACTGTGGAGCTCGCCTAGAGCCTTTGCAGCATTACTAACTTATGTGATTGTTTATGATGAATATATCTGTGTAATGGACTAGTGTGGAATACAATTTGGACTTTCAGAAGAACATTAAGTAAACGAAGTTACACATTATGTCTGGTTATAATTAGTTTGCTCTCTGTCTCTGCACACAACAATTCCTCGGCAACCAACCGTGGACCAACCCAACATATGTTTGTACTTTTCCTTCTCTTGCCCAATTTTCTATTCTTTAATCTCTCCTCCGCTAGTTTTATTTCTTTTTAGTTCCTTTTATGACCCCTAATAATACTCTTTTTATTTCACTGTCAGTAATCACTGAAGATTGTTTTGGAGACTACTTATACCGATTCTATTTCTTACTGTTTTCACCATATCTTTTGTGTTTGGCATCCAGCTCTTTCACACTCCCTACATTCAACACCTATAGCAACCTACTCTTACCAACTACTATAATGCCCTTTCCTTTGTGGTTTTTCGTTAACCATGACATCAAATAATGCTGCACAGAGCTAAAGACACTGGTCTCACATCTGAGGAGACTAGGATTCAAATCCCTACCCAACCATCCAAATTCAGGCTTTCCATGGTTTCCTGAAATTGCTTAAGTCAAATGATGGGACAGTTTCTTTGGGGAAAAAAGCATAGCAAGTTTCCTTCCCTAATTGAAGATTGTTTTGTACCTCTAAAGAAACCATCATCAAATCACATTTTCTTCCCCAACTTGCTCTATCACTCTTGTTCTTCCCTCTTCAATATATTTTTTTCATTTTCACTTATCCTTCTGGTACTAGCCTTATACCTTTGCTATCTTGTTATTCTGCCATTATCTCCTGTTAATGTGATCATTTCCTGTCGTATTACATGAGATAACTTTCTTGAAAACCCCTATTAATCTGTTCCCCCATCTATTTATAATGTATTACAATCAACCCCGCCAACATTGTACCTATTTCTCACTCTTAATGAACAATCTCAACTAGCTGTTTTTGCTTCACTGTCTTTCTACATCTTTCATGACCAGTTTATTTTAATTCTGAAATACTTAAGATTCCATCTACACTTTTAGATACACTCCTGGAAATGGAAAAAAGAACACATTGACACCGGTGTGTCAGACCCACCATACTTGCTCCGGACACTGCGAGAGGGCTGTACAAGCAATGATCACACGCACGGCACAGCGGACACACCAGGAACCGCGGTGTTGGCCGTCGAATGGCGCTAGCTGCGCAGCATTTGTGCACCGCCGCCGTCAGTGTCAGCCAGTTTGCCGTGGCATACAGAGCTCCATCGCAGTCTTTAACACTGGTAGCATCCCGCGACAGCGTGGACGTGAACCGTATGTGCAGTTGACGGACTTTGAGCGAGGGCGTATAGTGGGCATGCGGGAGGCCGGGTGGACGTACCGCCGAATTGCTCAACACGTGGGGCGTGAGGTCTCCACAGTACATCGATGTTGTCGCCAGTGGTCGGCGGAAGGTGCACGTGCCCGTCGACCTGGGACCGGACCGCAGCGACGCACGGATGCACACCAAGACCGTAGGATCCTACGCAGTGCCGTAGGGGACCGCACCGCCACTTCCCAGCAAATTAGGGACACTGTTGCTCCTGGGGTATCGGCGAGGACCATTCGCAACCGTCTCCATGAAGCTGGGCTACGGTCCCGCACACCGTTAGGCCGTCTTCCGCTCACGCCCCAACATCGTGCAGCCCGCCTCCAGTGGTGTCGCGACAGGCGTGAATGGAGGGACGAATGGAGACGTGTCGTCTTCAGCGATGAGAGTCGCTTCTGCCTTGGTGCCAATGATGGTCGTATGCGTGTTTGGCGCCGTGCAGGTGAGCGCCACAATCAGGATTGCATACGACCGAGGCACACAGGGCCAACACCCGGCATCATGGTGTGGGGAGCGATCTCCTACACTGGCCGTACACCACTGGTGATCGTCGAGGGGACACTGAATAGTGCACAGTACATCCAAACCGTCATCGAACCCATCGTTCTACCATTCCTAGACCGGCAAGGGAACTTGCTGTTCCAACAGGACAATGCACTTCCGCATGTATCCCGTGCCACCCAACGTGCTCTAGAAGGTGTAAGTCAACTACCCTGGCCAGCAAGATCTCCGGATCTGTCCCCCATTGAGCATGTTTGGGACTGGATGAAGCGTCGTCTCACGCGGTCTGCACGTCCAGCACGAACGCTGGTCCAACTGCGGCGCCAGGTGGAAATGGCATGGCAAGCCGTTCCACAGGACTACATCCAGCATCTCTACGATCGTCTCCTGGGAGAACAGCAGCCTGCTTTGCTGCGAAAGGTGGATATACACTGTACTAGTGCCGACATTGTGCATGCTCTGTTGCCTGTGTCTATGTGCCTGTGGTTCTGTCAGCGTGATCATGTGATGTATCTGACCCCAGGAATGTGTCAATAAAGTTTCCCCTTCCTGGGACAATGAATTCACGGTGTTCTTATTTCAATTTCCAGGAGTGTATTTCTGTTGAGCCAGCCATGAATTTTGGCAACAATCTTTTTATCACTTGATACTTGCACATTTAAAGCTTCACTATATTTTCTACACACAAGATCTTTCAAAACTGCTGCTCACTTCAGTTGCAGTCACAGTTGGTCCTTAGTGTCCAGAGATGACAGTGGCCGTGTGCAATTTGTCCTTTTCATACTGTTGTTAATTTAAAAACTGACAGATTGGTCATTAAATAACAAAGCTGCAAAACCAGTTTCCTGCCATTTTTGTCTCTTTTATATTTCTTGTTTAGTTTGCCCTTCCCATACGTCTTGACTTGCAACTGACCCACCATCGCAGCCTCACCATTTTCAAACTTCATTTGTTACTTGGATTTCATTATTGGTTTTCCCATTTCATCTCGTGCTGTTATATCTTCCTGGATCTGTGTTTCTGAGTGACTTTTCGCATTCAATCAGTGTTACATTTCACTTTCTATACTCGTGCCATCACATCTGCCACATGAAGAGATTTATGGTTCCAAAAGTCTTTTGTGACTGTCTGTGTGTGAGTGTGTGTGTGTGTGTGTGTGTGTGTGTGTGTGTGTGTGTGTGTGTACCACTTAACTGTTTCCTACTCATAACTAAAAATTTATGGTGCACCCCTGGATAAGCAGCTAAGAGTAAGGGTAATAAATTGTTCAAAGGGAGTATAATTTGTTTGTGGACATCTTACAGATGCGAAGAGCAGCTTTTATACCTTTTTGAGATTTGGGTCAGTGAGCAGCACAAGGTGTGTACTTGAAAGACAAAATAAGCAAGATGTAGATTTAATTACTGGACCACGAAAGGCACACAATGGGAACATTCAAGTGAAGGAAAAGAAACTGTCTATCATACTGCTTGAGAATGGAATGCATGATGGATATTGAAGGGAGCATCAGAAAATAAAAGGAGATTTCACATGTGAAAACTGATTGTGGTGCCAATGTTGGAGTTTACTGGCAACAATTACACAGTACACACATACAGCCACAGGTGGCATAACACAGTTTATATATTAACATATGTAAAAAACAAAGATGCTTTAACTTACCAAACGAGAAAGCACTGGTATGTTGATAGACACAATAAAATAAAAAACACACAAATATTCAAGCTTTTGCAACCCATGGTTGCTTCATCAGGAAAGAGGGAAGGAGAGGGAAAGACGGAAGGATGTGGGTTTTAAGGGAGAGGGTAAGGAGTCATTCCAGTCCCGGGAACAGAAAGACTTATCTTAGGGGGGAAAAAAGGACACACACACACACACACACACACACACAGGCAGACATATGTAAATACAAAGAGGTTGGGCAGAGATGTTGGTCGAGGCGGAAGTACAGAGGCAAAGATGATGTTGAATTACAGGTGAGGTATGAGGGGCGGCAACTTGAAATTAGCAGAGGTTGAGGCCTGGTGGGTAACGGGAAGAGAGAATATATTGAAGGGCAAGTTCCCATCTCTGGAGTTCTGATAGGTTGGTGTCAGTGGGAAGTATCCAGATAACCTGGACGGTGTAACACTGTGCTAAGATGTGCTGGCGGTGCACCAATCCATGTTTAGCCACAGGGTGATCCTCATTACCAACAAACACTGTCTGCCTGTGTCCGCTCATCCGAATGGACAGTTTGTTGCTGGTCATTCCCACATAGAAGGCTGAACAGTGTAGGCATGTCAGTTGGTAAATCACGTCGGTGCTTTCACATGTGGCTCTGCCTTTGATCGTATACACCTTCTGGGTTACAGGACTGGAGTAGGTGGTGGTGGGAGGGTGCATGGGACAGGTTTTACACCGAGGGTAGTTACAAGGATAGGAGCCAAAGGGTAAGGAAGGAGGTTTGGGGATTTCATAGGGATGAACCAAGAGGTTATGAAGGTTAGGTGGACGGCGGAAAGACACTCTTGGTGGAGTGGGGAGGATTTCATGAAGGATGGATCTCATTTCAGGGCAGGATTTGAGGAAGTCATATCCCTGCTGGAGAGCCACATTCAGAGTCTGATCCAGTCCTGGAAAGTATCCTGTCACAAGTGAGGCACTTTTGGGGTTCTTTTGTGAGAGGTTCTGGGTTTGAGGGAATGAGGAAGTGGCTCTGGCTATTTGCTTCTGTACAAGGTCGGGAGGGTAGTTGCGGGATGCAAAAGCTGTTTTCAGGTAATTGGTGTAATCGTTCAGGGATTCAGGACTATCTTTGTTTTTTATATACATTTTTCCCACGTGGAATGTTTCCCTCTTTTATATATTAACATATTCACTTCCAACAGTCAGATAGCAATTATTGTTCGTAGCTTACCCGATCATCATTTGTCTGTTCTGTCAGATCCTTGTCTCCAACTGTTGATGATGTCATAGATTGTGTTTGAGGAACAGTTTCTTTTCTCTGAACAGGGGACACTGCCGAAGTTTTGGCGGTTTCAGCTTCATCAGTTACTTGAGCCTCAGTCAGTTTGATATTATGATTTGCAGCATCTAGGAAATCAAATACTGAGAATTTGCTCACTCCTTTTTTTCTCACTAGAGATGCAGATGGTTGGCTAATACTGTAAAAGAGAAACAAAATAAAAAATACTGGAAAAGCTGTCATATCTATTCAGTTACAAGTATATCACAGCCTGCATACACATGAACTTGGTAACAAATATGAGCACTTCATGAGTTGGATGTGTGTCTCCACGACACTTTTGCCCTTACTATATGAACCAATGATGAAACAGGCTGCTCTTCATCTTGAGATCTTCTCTCTTTTTTCTCTATCAACCTTACTTGGTAAGAGTCCCAGTATGAGTAGTAGTATGCAAATATATAGTGATCAAGAGTTTGTAAGCTACCTCCTTGATAGGGGCACGACACTTCTTACAGATTCTTCCAATGAATCTCAATATGATATCTGCCTTTCCTATAATTAGTATTGAGCTTTTGTTCCAGTTTTACAGTTCCACGTGGATACACTCAGATATTTAGTGGATGTGGCTGTTTCCAGTGACTGTGCAACAATCATGTACATAAACAATGATATATCTTTCCCTATTTATACACAATGTGTTAGATACTGCCAATGCCTCCCCCAAGTGTTGATACTTTGCAAATTTTTGTGCATTTCACAACAACTTTATATGATTATAACTTCTTTTCAAACAACAGAATCATCAGCAAACAGCTCAAGTGGTTTCCAATTTTATCCACTACATTTTTTATATATATGGTGAACAATAATGGTTCTATAACACTTACCTGGAGTGGTTCCATATCAGTTCTCTCCAAGGCACCATATATTATGTGGCGGAAGGTCCGTAATGTACAACTATCAGTTTATTCCATTCACAGATAATGTGATGGAACAGTAACTGACAACATTTTCCTAATTTTATGATCAATATCATTATAGCAGACATTTGTGAGAAGAAATAATATTTCTTTTAGTTCATTACACAAATATATTCTCTGAATCTTATAAATACACATTTCTTTCCTGAACCTCTTCTCACTGTAGATTGGTGAGCTTTTAAGGGAATTCTCATGCGAACAAAACAAGTCTGTTGATAACATAGCGCTCCCCTCAGAATTTTTTCTAGACTTTCTTTCAATCCAAGAAATACAGAGGTCACATCCAAGACAAAATTTACATACTTCATACTGCAGAAAGTTGGTAATACCGAAGTTCTAGTTCCATTTAAACTTTTAGTAACAATGGCAACTGAAGTAGTAGGATTAATATATTATTGTGCCTTGCTGTCATCCTAGATCTAATATGACACCAATGCAACGTCAAATGTTACAATCATATTATTCGTTGTAATGCAATGGAGTTTTTGATACACCACTGCTGTGGAACTCTTGCTTCAGTGAGGGCTAAAACTGATTCTGAAAACAGTATACACAGTAATAACGCAGTCAAGAGAAAGAGATATGCCACGATAAGGGACTCTGACTCACCAAAATGTTGCCATCCTTAAGCTAACTAGTAACATCATACAATGCACACAGTTCAATTATTTGAGTTTCCGTTCATTTGAAATCGTGGGTGAATTTTGTTGACGGATGACTTTTCATTTAGGTGGCTCAGTGAAGAAATAAAATGTTGATTGGTAGTCCTATCCAAAAGCACACTCAATGAATGTGGATTCCCTCCAAACATCATGTTATTGGCTTCAGTGATGTAATATTTTTTTGGGATCATAGTTTTATACTTTTTTAAGAGGGTGGGAAGGCAGTCAAATTGACATCTGTGCACTGCACAATGATATCACAGAACTTTCTTGCTGAAGAACTACATCTTTATGAAACTGATATTCAAAAATAAGCCTAATGGTTTCAGTAAAATGGGGAGGGGGCAATAACTCCATGTCACCCAATAAACTGAACCACAGCAAATGATCTCCACAGGCAGGGGACTTTCTGTGGCCTGCAGATTCTCCTTATGCCACAAGGGAAGCTCCAAGTTGCACTCCACTCAGATTTAGTGGTAAGATGTCCCAGTGGATAGCTCATCAAAAACTGAACACAGACCAAGCATGAAAGCAGGAAGAAGGTGTAATCAACTGTGAAAAAAGAAGCGAAATAGAAACCATGAATGGTCCAAGCCCAAGATTTGCAACATCAAGCGAGTTTAAATACTTAAGGTGTTGTGGTTCTGCAGTCATGGTGTTGCACGGAGGAGGAGGAGATCCATGTTCAAACCTCCCTCATGCTCCATATAACCCCCCCCCCCCCCCCCAAAATTATGAACTGTCTGTCCAGTCACTGACATGTCTGTTCACTGTATTCAAATTTGTGTCTGTGTCGTGTGTAACAGCAAGTTGTAAGGAAGGGACCTCCAGATATAACTGAATCTCCTATGTCTTCTACACAGGTATGACATGATATAACACTCTTGTTTTACTTTGGAAGTTTTGACTCTAGAATTTCTTTGCTGTAATATAGTTCACACCCATTTATTTGTTGTTTTGATTTCTGTGAGAGGTCTATGTAGCATACTTGGGATGGTAATATATCCTTACCACAACTCACATTCTATAACCAACGTATAGTATGACAATTTCCAAGCCTACAGAAGGAGAACAGATATATCAATGACCACACATGCGTGTGCGTGTATGTGCATGTTCATTTTTTTCCTACAAGCTCGAACAAGGAAATTCATTCCGAAAGCTAGCAAAGTTCTGTACCTTTTGTTTGTGTACCTACTGACAACGCAGCGCTTCTGTCTTTCGGTGAATCATCTCCTTTATTCCTCAATAATTCATAATTCTCATCAGAACTTCCCATACTTTATTAATTTATCTACTTATCTTTTCAGAAACATAAGTAGAAAGCAAACTAACACAGCTAAATAACACAATCAGTGTAACACACTACTTACCCTGCCTGTGGCTCAGGAACATTGAAGCGCTTGCAGAGCAAACTTGTTGGTTTCCAGACACAGCGCTCCCTGGTGAGCTTGCCAAACATCTTTGCCTTCGCTGCAGATACACATGCTGGGATTTCTTCTTGCAAAACATCAGCACCAGGAGCAGAGGCTGGGACAAATCGGTCATTCATGGCTGCCTCCAGTTTGGCCACACGCTCAAATTCTGCCACTTCTTGCTCCCGCTGCCACTCTGTCATATCCAGTGGCTGGCATTTTGCAAAATCAGCTGAAAATAAATCAATTCTATATCTATAGAAATGATCAAGAATGGTAAATCGGTGGAATTCAACAAAGATGTTCAAAGCTATGTTCAATTGTTTTTCCTGTTTAGTTTTGGACTAACTTGCCAATCAAATAACATCACTATGTACCATTACTCTGTACAGGGTGTACACAGGGTGGATTAGACGATGGAAGGGTTCATCATCTTCATATTGAAGATGCAATACCATTATTCTATTGGAATGAACTAAAAAAATTACAAGAAACCTAAATGGGGAATAACAGAAAATATGGTTCTTCCAGGTTTAAATCCAATGTCTTACCTGTAGTTTCATTTAAATGATTAATTATTCACCACACTTTCAAAGTCAAGTCTTCACACTTACATACAGGCAAGTGCCCACTAGCAACTAACTTCTGCAAGCACTTGTAGGTGTTTACATTACAGCAAAAGTTTACTCCTGAAAGTCCCTTCACCACATGTTAATTTCAGGAACTTGTTGCAAGTACTTGAAGAAGTTAAGTTAGTATTAAGAAAACAGTCTTAATCATGTTGACTGTTTTCTTAATACTAAGTTAATTTATATTAATCGCTGTCACTCCACAACCATGTTGTCCAAACTTCTACTTGAAGAAGTGTTTCCATTACAGCTGCATCACGAGGTGGGGGCAAGTGGAAGTTTACCGTGTCATGGTTAAAGACAGAGTAGCCACCACCATTACTGCATTATTATTATTGTTGTTGTTGTTATTATTATCGAAGAAAAATAGTTACTAAAAACCAGATTAGAAAAAAACAAAATGTTTGGCTGAAGAAATGGATATAGAGGCATACATATTTAAGTTATCAAGAATCACTACTGAATGAAATAAAATGGGGGGGGGGGGGGGGCTTCACTCAGACTGAAAAGTTTCTGAGAATGTTGTACGTTAGTTTTGAATCTCTCTCATGTATTGTTCAATAAAAGATTCAAAAACAGGATACAAAAATGTGACAAGCTGTACCACCAAGAGATGGCCTTTTAATTACTCTTTGATTTTTGCAAACAGTATTTATTACTAATATAATATATTTATGTTTAGTCTAACCTTAAACAATCTGGTAAAATTTAAAAACATCTCGGTTGTCATTCTACTTCCTCACCTGGTGAAACTTGGTTGCAGTGGCTGATTATGTTTGTTTCGGGATTCTAACGCACTGACATTTTCATACCGGTAGTCAACACGAAAAATTTCTGTGAGTTTGAGAAAAACTTCCAGCAGATGGTAAGTTCTTGCAGCAAGATGCATGAAACTATTTCCACTAACTTGCAGAAGGTACTTCTGTGAGTTGATAAATCTCGCGGACGTTGACTTGCTGGGAGTTTTTCCACATCAAACAATTTGCAGAAGTAGGTTCTGCAAGCAATGTGCAGAAGTTTATTTGCTAGTGGACATGCACTTTAAGTAGTAAAAAATGATGGCGAAAGAAAAATTGACCATAAAGAATCAACCAAAAAGAAACAACCTTTTCATATATTAGTGCAAATTATTAACAAATATCACCCTAAAAATAAATACGGGAAATAAGAAATGTGATTGGTCTTACACTAGTAATTACAATGAAATTATAATGAAATGAATACCCCTAGTTGCGTACAGGCGTTGATATTAGTCAACGGGGACAGTTAAAAATGTGTGCCCCGACCGGGACTCGAACCCGGGATCTCCTGCTTACATGGCAGACATTCTATCCATCTGAGTCACCGAGGACACAGAGGATAGTGCGACTGCAGGGACTTATCTCTGGCAAGCCTCCTGTGAGACCCACATTCCCAACTTTTTGTCCCGCACTATATTCATAGTGCCCTTGCTCATTATACTCATTACTCGCAGCTTTTTGCACTGTTTGTACATCTGCACAGAAGAAGATAGTCAAAAGGCCGGTGAGCCTTAACTATATATGAAGATGGTAACTGTTCTTTCGGACATGTCCTGTATGCAGCTAGGGGGTATTCATTTCGCTGTAATTTCATTCTAACGAGCTGCTTGATCTAAGGCTCACCAGTCGTTTGACGATCTTCTTCTGTGCGGATGCACAAATAGTGCCTACATTCTTATGGAAATTGGCAAAAAGCCAAGAGTAATGAGTATAATGGGCAGGGGCACTAATAATATAGTGCAGGACAATAAGTTGGGAATGTGGGTCTCTCGGGAGGCATGCCAGAGATAAGTCCCTGCAGCCATACTATCCTCTGTGGCTCAGATGGATAGAGCATCTGCCATGTAAGCAGGAGATCCCGGGTTCGAGTCCCAGTCGGGGTACACATTTTCAACTGTCCCCGTTGACTTATATCAATGCCTGTATGCAGCTACGGGTATTCATTTCATTGTAATTTCATTCTAACGAGCTGAACGAGCTGCATGGTCACCGATGTTATTTGTTCTTTCAGACATGTCTGAAAGAACAGATACCATCTTATATACACTAGTATTTGTGATGCTAACATTTAAATACTGAAAAAGTGACACACAAACGTTGAAACTTTGTTCTGAGATAATGAGAATATGATATCCACATAGACAAGATATGTTTTTGAGTATATTCATGTGCTTGAAAACATGTATTTCTTACAATTTTTGTAAGCTATGAGTGTTGTGGATAACTTATTTTGTAGTAAACCAGCATTTGTGACTTCCACTGTAAATAATGAACATATTATGCCACATTGGTTTTCTCTTTAACACAGATGTATATTGTCTGCATTATTGTAAATTAATGCTATTGCCAAATTTGTTAGTGAACTTAATCATAATCTTTCAGAGAAACAGTAAATTTTATGCAAATCTTTTCTTTTGTTATGATGTCCCATTTTGGCTGTTAATCATTTCAGATCTATGAATTAAAGGAGAATAAGCACACTTCGTTTAGAGTTATTTGTTTACTGCCCTGTAAAATATTGCAGCAGCACAATGCACCTCCACTCTGTATGTTATCCTCAGTCACGGGACAATTTAACTGCTGTTCGTAAGGAGCTAGAAATTACTCTCATTACTGTCAGCCAATTGAAAGTTGCCGCAAATGGTGTGTTGGAAGGGCAACCAAGAGTCATGTACCAGAGATACAAGTTACCTCAAGTATTATCCTCTTCACTGGTTAATGTCTTTCCTACAGGAAGTACAGGATCTATCACTACTTGTCATTTGACTGTGAAAGGTGTTAGTGGTAGGTTTAGGCATCCTGTACGGAGGAGGCAGGAACCGAACCAGGGATATCTCAGAATGGTACACCCATCCCCCTAACCAACAATTCTGAGGCACTGTCTTCCACCAAGCCAGTGAGATTTACTTCAACTATAGGGAAACATGCTGCATACCGTGTCAAGGGCAGTGGTCTATTTATCGTAAGCACTTCAAACATGCAGCGAATAATGTTGCACCTCAGGGAAATGGCATCAAGGGATGGGAAGGAACACGTACACTCAGTCCTTTTTTAACATGTTAAAGAGGCTAGGCAGACACAGAGGGATCAGGATGCAACTAGCTGCAGATATGGCGGCTATTGGGACAAATGATGCTTGTTGTCTGGGCTCTGAGCTCGTATTTGGATCATTCCAGTAACTGGAAAAGAAGGTTGAGAATACCAGCCTCGCTCATGGTGTTTCAACGAAGTTCACAATTTGTAGCATTGTCAACAGAATAGGCCATTGGACTGTTATTGTGAGTCACTCCATGGCTAGCATACCCATTATAATAAATTGTTTTCTAAACTTAATAAAGTTTGTTGTGTCAGTCATCGTTCTCTTGTAGAATAAGAATACACCGGCTGTGAGTAGGACCATCTCTTCATGTGTTTTTCATTGTGCAGCTGCTTTTGTATTTTTTTTGTGGCACGGAGTCTCTGACTCAAACACTGATGCAACAACAGAAGGCCCTCATAATGATCATACAACCTATGCAACAGGCTTTTCCACCATTGTTTTCCACAAATTCACCTCTGGCTCCACTTCCTTCTCAGTTCCCACCATTTGATGAAATGGTGTACGAACAGCACCTATGGCAGCATTTTCATTCTTTCCACATCACGGATGCTACAGTATGTTGTGCACTGTTTTTGTCTGGGATTTCTCTCACCTTGTATTAGGTGCTGCACCAAAGGCCCTGCTGCAGGAATGTCCCTCACTGTTGCGTAACACCTTATGTTCATTGTTGTCTTTTTATTATCACCATCGCACACATGTTGTGGCTGCTAGCGTTGTATTTTACCAACGCAAGAAGCAGCACCATTAGTCTTATCACGTCTGCACTGCAACACCATGGGTCTGTGTTGCAGTCTGAAGAAGTTCAAATTTTTCCAACCATCAAATGAGAATTTTCACTCTGCAGTTGAGTGTGCGCTGATATAAAACTTCCTGGCAGATTAAAACTATGTGCTGGAATGAGACTCGAACTTGGGACCTCTGCCTTTCATAGGTAACTGCTCTACCATCTGAGCTACCCAAGCACGACTCACGACCCGCCCTCACAGCTTCAATTCTGTCAGTACCTGGTCTCCTACCTTCCAAACTTCACAGAAGCTCTTCTGCAAACCTTGCAGAACTAGCACTCCTGGAAGAAAGGATATTGCGGAGACATGGCTTAGCCACAGCCTGGGGGATGTTTCCAGAATGAGATTTTCACTCTGCAGCGGAGTGTGCGCTGATATGAAACTTCCTGGCAGATTAAAACTGTGTGCCCGACCGAGACTCGAACTCGGGACCTTTGCCTTTCGCGGGCAAGTGCTCTACCAACTGAGCTACCGAAGCACGACTCACGCCCGGTGCTCACAGCTTTACTTCTGCCAGTACCTCGTCTCCTACCTTCCAAACTTTACAGAAGCTCTCCTGCGAACCTTGCAGAACTAGCACTCCTGAAAGAAAGGATATTGCGGAGACATGGCTTAGCCACAGCCTGGGGGATGTTTCCAGAATGAGATTTTCACTCTGCAGCGAAGTGTGCGCTGATATGAAACTTCCTGGCAGATTAAAACTGTGTGCCCGACCGACACTCGAACTCGGGACCTTTGCCTTTCGCGGGCAAGTGCTCTACCAACTGAGCTACCGAAGCACGACTCACGCCCGGTGCTCACAGCTTTACTTCTGCCAGTACCTCGTCTCCTACCTTCCAAACTTTACAGAAGCTCTCCTGCGAACCTTGCAGAACTAGCACTCCTGAAAGAAAGGATATTGCGGAGACATGGCTTAGCCACAGCCTGTGGGATGTTTCCAGAATGAGATTTTCACTCTGCAGTTGAGTGTGCGCTGATATGAAACTTCCTGACAGATTAAAAATGGAAACATCCCCCGGGCTGTGGCAAAGCCATGTCTCTGCAATATCCTTTCTTCCAGGAGAGCCAGTTCTGCAAGGTTTGCAGAAGAGCTTCTGTTAAGTTTGGAAGGTAGGAGACGAGGTACAGGCATAATTGAAGCTGTGAGGACGGGTCGTGAGTCATGCTTGGATAGCTCAGATCGTAGAGCACTTGCCCATGAAAGGCAAAGGTCCTGAGTTAGAGTCTCGGTCCAGCACAAAGTTTTAATCTGCCAGGAAGTTTCATCTCTTGGGTATCTGGGCCACATCATCTCAAGGCAGTATGCCCGACCCACGGAGAGTTTTCTCAGGGCCATTACAGACCTGCCTGCATCCCTTGTCATTGCATCAACTGCAGGCTTTTTATTTTTTTTAGGTAAAATTGCCTATTACCATTGGTTCACTATTGGGGTATCCACTATCACGCACCTACTGCATTTCCTTCTACATAAAGGTGCTCCCTTTGTTTGGCTACCCGAATGCAACCAGGCCTTAACCACACTGAAGGTATGCCTCTGGCCACAACTTTTTCTAGCTACCTTTGATCCCAACAAAAAACTTCACGTTTTTTTGTATGGCACAAAATTCAAACTAATTTCAGACCACCATTTTGTTATTTAGTGCATCTGCCCAAGTCACCGATAAGGCGGCTCACAAGTTGCTGGGTGGGCCTTGTTGCTCTCCAAACACAGCTACGACATACATTTTCACCCCAAATCGTGCCTAAAGATGTCTTATGCCTCTTGCCCATTGGCTCAGACCCTAAGTTCATTCAAGAGGAGCTTGTGTCTCTTCATCTGGATACCTCCTCCCGCCAAGCAGTAGACAGTTTTCCGACCACTAGTGTCCGAATCATCAGGGCAACAGTGGCCAACCCCATCCTCAGGCAAGTAGTCTGCCTTGTACAACAGAGTTGGACTTCATGAACTCCACACTGCTCATCTGATCTGCATCGCAACTGCTTTGTCTTCCACCATCATCTCCCACTCTTAGATGGGATCCTGCTCATGACCACTCTCCGAGTGGTCATTTCCAGGATTTTGCAGTGGGAGGTTTTACAGATGTTAAATGAGAGGCACTAACATGTTCCTTGCACCAAAGCCTTGTGTTGTGTACATAGTTCCGCGTAGTCAGCGCGTACACAACTTTCCCACTAGAGCGCGCCCCGCTAAGCACAACAGCGCAGGCGCAGCGCTCATCCGTCTCCGCACTATGAGATGGTGCTGCCATAGAGACGGACCAAATTCTGCTTCCACCGATCCGCTTATTAATATGTAATGCAGCCAATGAGATTGCTGCTAATGTAGAATCTTTTCTCCTTGCGGATCACACTCGTGCAGTAATACATGAACGCGCGAGGTATTATAACGAGTGTACAGACTTCCGAATAGTCAGTCTGCATTTGTCTGCACCAGTCTGTACCAGTCTGCATTAGTCTGTACCAGTCTGTATGAGTTCTACATTTGTCTGTACCAGTCTATAGTCAAGTTTCAGTCTGCGCCTAATAAGATTACCATATTCCTGTACATAGCCATGAAGATAAATGTATAGACACTTTAGTCAAGTATAAGAGATATATGTGAGAATAAGATTAACGTACCAATACCAAAGGAACTTCAGATTGTCAATTGTAAATAGCATCCAGAACCAAGTTAAGTAATTTTTATGCTTGTTATTATTTTAATAAATGTGTGTGAGAATTAATCAAGTTCTGTTTAAAGCTGGTCACCGTCAATCTGCTACTCTAAGCGTGCAAGTGGCATTTCTATTGTCTGACCTAATGGCAGAAGATAAACATGCCACGACAAGACCACGAGACACTCGCCTATTTCATTAGAGCGACAAGTCAAATAATCTGATGATGTGTGTACTGAAGGTCTTACAGTACGCTCACCACACCTTGGCTCACAGTCATGTTTACTGGTTCAGCACTGACCGAGAGCTGAAACACTTAGCTGCTGCATATCTCCACTGTGCTAGTCAACAGGCAGCTCTCAGGTCATTGTTCTCTCTGTGGCCTGTAGTGAATAGATATGGCTGATTGTCACTGGCATGTTTTCCATGGTCTGGTGCCCCCCGGCCACTACCGAGGTCCTATTCAAGCTCTTTCCAAGATTTTTTCTGTGGAAGGTCTTCCAGCCATGTTCATTTCTGACAATGGACACCAGTTCCTGTCTCAGGTGATTCATGATTTCTGTGTGTGGTCAAGCATTTACGATGTTCGCACCTCTCCCTTTCACCCACGAGCTAACAAAGAAGCCGCGCATGTGGTTCACATCTTCAAGACCCAGATGAAAAAATGGCTGCAAGACTTCACTGCCAAAGAGGCGTTTAATTTTTTCTGTTGGCCTACTGGGTGACTCCTATTTGTTCCCATAGCCCTACACAGCTTATCCATGGACACCAGCCAAGGACGCTGCTCCATCTCCTCCAACCTATATCTCGCCCACCGTCGCTCTCCAGCGTATCAGGTTTTAGAGTGAGGATGGTAGTCTTGGCATGTGGTTTTTGTTGGTGCCCCTGCTAGCTACCAGCAATCATCATATGCTGGAACGGCCACTGCATACACCCTATGGACAGAGAAGAGTGAGGTCAAGTGCCATCAAAATCAGCTCTGCATCCAGGTGAGCAGCGCCCACTTCCCCCCTCGTGTCTCAGCCACAATACCACCTTTTTAGTACCCTGGTCACTGGGTGCCGCATACCCACAAGGGTTCCAGCCTCCTCTTTCATCTGCAGCAGTACCTCCACCCAAAGGACCTATGTCTCCTGCAACGGCTCCAGTGGTGCGCCAACCAAAGTGCATACTCCTCGTTGGTTGAATGTCACAGGAGCAGCCTCCACCTGTGGCAGTGTCACCTCCACCTTCCACACCACAGGTGGACATTGCCATGCATCCCGACTCGTAGTCCTGTCACCTTGTGTTCTGACAGAGGAGTGTTGGAGTTCTCTCACACCGGCCACTTTTGCCTGTATCCCCAGATCTCCGCTAACTGGGGATTGATCGCGTCTCTCACATCCAGGGCCTCCATGGATGTGGATATCATCTCAACATTGTGGCAGCCTGTGGTATCAGCAACGCTCGGCCCCCCAAGGGGTTGGTTGATTCGTGGGAGGGGACAAAACATTGAGGTCATCAGTCCCATTGGATCAGGGAAGGATGGGGAAGGTAGTCAGCTGTGCCGTTTCAAGAGAACCATCCCACCATTTGCCTGAAGTGATTTAGGAAAAACTCAGAAAACTTAAATCAGTATGGCCAGATGTGGGTTTGAACCGTCACCCTCCCGAATGAGAGTCAGTGTGCGAACCATTGCGGCACTCAGTCCGCCAAGGGGCGAGGGGTGTACTGACCCACATACATCCACACTGTAGATCCTGGTGCGCAACCACAGAGCGCACCATACAAGTCAGCAGATGCAGCTAAAAGTTCAACAACTATCAGAGGCTGCCACTTGTGGATGAGGGTGCAGCCTCTTGTCAGTGCACTCTATCGTTTGGCCAACAGCTTCTTGAGATGGGCCCGGCCAGCCCTAACACAGTTACATGTTCACCTCTGCATATGTGTTACCAGACTGTTATTGTGAGCCATTCTGTGGCTAATGTACCCATTATAATAAGTTGTTTTCTAGACTTTATCAAGTTTGTTAGGTCAAGCTATCATGTGATGTTATCTTGTGGGATTAGAACAGTTAATAGATAGAGAGATGCTGAATGAAAACACGTTTAGATGCCAGGAGAGCATTGCATGAAGCCTCCAATGAGAGCCACAGCTGGATATTATCATGAGATCTGTTACAGAATCCGAAAAATTCTGCTCATATATAAATGCTGTTAGTGGCATCAAGTTAGTGTCTAGATACTCATGGATGAGGCAGGAACTGAAATTGAAAGTAACAAAGCAAAAGCAGACATGGTGAATTCTGTTTTCAAAATTTCGAAAACCCAAGAGTAATTCCCCAACTTTAAATTCTTGTATCATTGCAAAGATGAGTAGTGGCACTGATAAACAGCTGAAGTCACTAAATTTGAACAAAGTTCCAGGACCTAATGGAATCCCTATTAGGTTTTATATCGAGTTAGCCCCTGTTTTTAACACAATACCTCAAACAAAAAACAGTGCCCAGTGGTTGGAAGAAAGCACAGGTCATGTCCCTCTACAAGTAGTGAAGCAGAACTGCTTCACATAACTACCGTGTACTATCATGGATATCAGGTTGTTGTAAAATCTTAGAACATATTCTGAGTGCAAATGTAAAAGATATCTCATAAAGAATGACCACCTGCATGCGCCAGAATGGATTCTGGAAACATCAATCATTTGAAATCCAACTCATATTTTTCTCACAAGAGATACTGAAAGCCATGGACCAAGGAAGGAAAACAAATACAGTGTTTCTTGACTTCCAAGAAGCATTTGACGCAGTACCACAAATATGTTTCTTATCAAAAGTACAATCATATGGTACAACAATTGAGGTTTGTGATTAGATTGATGATTTCTTTGTGGGAAGTGCACAGCACATTATCTTGGATGGAAAGTCAATGACAGATGTAGAAGTGACTTAGGTGTGCCCCATGAAGTGTGTTGGGACCCTTGCTGTTCACATTGTATATCAATGGCCTTGTAGACACCATTAGTAGTAACCTTGAGACTTTTTGCAGATAATGCAGTTACCTATAATGAAGTACTGCCTGAAGTAAGCTGCCCAAATATTCAGTCAGATCTTGATAAGATTTCAAAGTAATGCAAAGATTGGCAACTCACTCTGTGTTCAGAAGAGTAAAATTGTGCACTTCCTAAAATTAAAAAATGCCAACTCAACTCATACAAATACCTGGCCGTATTAATTTGTATGGATACAAAATGAAACGATCACACAGTCTCATAGTTAAAACAGGTGGCACACTGTAGTTCAGTGGTAGCATATTAGGGAAATGCAATTAGTTTCCAATGGAGATTGCTAACGAAACACTCCTGGGACTGATCTTAGAATATGGCACAAGTGTGTGAGACCCATACCAAACAGGACTAAAAATGGATATTGGACATATACAGAGAAGAACAGCACAAATGGTCACAGGTTTGTCTGACCCATAGGAGAGTGTAATGAAGATGTTGAAATAACTGAACTGACAGACATTTAAAGACAGATGCAGAATACCTCATGAAAGCCTATTTAGAAAATTTCAAGAATCAACTCTCAGTGATGAATCTAGAAATATACTACCGTGCCCTACACATCGCTCCTGCAGGCATTGCGAAGACAATATTACACCAATTACAGCGTACATAGAGGTATTTAAGCAATTATTCTCTCCACTCTCCATATGTTAATGGAATGGGAAAAAGTCATAACAACAGGTAAAATGGGATATACCCTCTGCCATGTACTTCACAGTGGTTCGCAGAATATAGATGCAGATGTAGGCCACTCAAAAATGTTTACAATTATAGTATTTCATTGCAGACAAATGAAGATTGGAAATGGAACGTTTTCTACTTGCTATTTTTTCATAAAATGCATTTTCAGTGCTACTTTGGTCTTGTTAGTCTGTTGCATGTCCCTAGACTTGATCTAGGAGTCAATTCATTGAGAAAGTCTTTCAAACATATTCATATAGAGGATGGACAAAATGCAGAAACACCAAAATCACAACACATCACCACACCTAATGATATGTACGAAAACCATTGGCATTCAAAACAGCTGCCAATCATCTCAGAATGGATAAATAAAGTTACTGTAGGCTTTCCTGCAAAATAGTGCCCAATTAAGGTAACAATGATGGAGGTGGATAGTGATCATGCACCCTTCTCTCCAAACTAGCCCACAGAGAATCAACAATATTGAGATTTGGTGAATGCAGTGGTCAGGGAACATGTGACAATCTGTCCTCCCGCTCACAAAACCTGCTGTGTGAACAGTAGCTCTGTCATACTGAAACTCAGCGTCACCATTGTGAAACAAACAGTGTATCATGAGATGGATCAGCCAAAACGGTCACTTAATGCTTGGCAGCAACATGGCAAGTATCAGTGGAGCCCATAGAATACCACGATATGGCTGCCCAAATCATCACTGAACCCCCACCATGTTTCACTCTTTGGACGTACACTTGTCCAGAAGTTGGAAAAAGGCACAATAATACGCACAAGACCAAATTACTTTCTTCCATTACTACACAGTTTATGTGTTTTATGGCTTCGGCACCACATTTTTCTATTACGGGCATCATATAACTAATTTATGGTTTTGGAATTCCAGCTTGCCCTGCAATTTCCAGTCTAAGGAGCTCCCTTAATGTTGTTTTGACAGGATTCCTGGGTGACATTCAGTTCTGCAGTGACTTCCGCAGCTGTTGTCCTCTCATTTTTCATCACAATGTTTGTCAATGACAGTCTGTCACAATCACTCAACATACACTTCGTCCCCACTGTGACTTAGTGGATGATGTTTTTCTGATTTCCCTGTACATGGTACAAGTCTTTGTCATGGTGTTTCCTGAAAGACCAAGAAATTTGGCTACCTTGGTTATGGAAACATCCACTATACGTACACCAACAATTTGCCCATGTTAAAAGTCATTTAGGTCTGACATGATGCACTTACAATTACACAGAACACTGTTCTGATCATGGCTGACACTTGCAATGTATTTAGGACATTGCACAGGTGCCATTATACTCAAATACAACAGCATAACCTGCAGGCTTGGCTAGCATTTGCATTTATGTTCAAGCATGCATTTCTCATTATGTTTCCATATCTCTTGTGGATAGCGAATGGTCTTTGTGCCAAGCTGTGCTTACCTCAGGAGTTCGAAAATTTAAAAGATATGACCAGTGCTTTCTGTTCATTGCAGTTCTACCAGTGAAAAAATTGATGCAGTATTTCTGTACCTTTCTGTACCTGTATTTACCACAGATAAAATGTACTGCCTCAGTATTAATGGAATTTTGAACAAAAACATTCTTACTGATGTTTTCGAGACTGTGGCAGTGTTCGAAACACAAGTTTCTTCTTGCAAAGGAAGAACATAGCAATCAGGCACTATTAATAAAGCTATCTACTCACCCAAATAGTGTTGTTAATGGTTTCAAACCAACAGGTTCATCTTCAGATGGCTGTTCACATATATATTACATCTGTTGCTGTTCACATTAGTTGTTGGTAAAAAAGCAGCCAACAACTAATGTAAATCACACCAAATGAATATAGACGTGAACAGGTACCTGAAGATGAACCTGCTGGTCGAAATCAGTAACAGCATCATTAACATTGGGTGGTTCTATTTTCTTCTATGCGAGGATCAACTTGTAAACACTTTCTTACTGGCACTTACAACCAGTCAGTTAGAACTTACTTTATTTTCTAATCTGTCTCATTATTTTTTGCAGTGTGTGGTAAGCAGCATTATTCTGTGGCATCAGAATACCATCTCAGTCTTTTTTACATGCATTGGTTTTGTGCAAACAGACAATAACTATTCTTTGTGTCAAAGGATAATTCAATTAAGAGAACTAATAAATTATGAAACAAAGTTACTGGCCTTGTAACTACCTTCAGAAGACAAAATGAGTTTCTCTGCCAACAGACACATATCAAAGTAAAACCAGTACACTTTTTACCTTTCAGAACTAAGAGCCCCTTCCTTATGCAAGGTTAAAAGGAAGGGCAGGTTACTCATATCGCAGGATGAGCCCTAACTACAGGTGGGTCCTTCTCAACTCTCACCTAGAAATCTACATATTCAAGTATGGAGGCTACACAAATAGCGTGAGTACAAACCTTTCCTTCCAGCATTAACCAGGGCAGTATACTGTTCATATCGGCTCTGTTTATCTGGACGTCCTGCAAATGGACAGAACTTTGTTGCAACTGAGTTTTCCGAGAGTTTCTCAGTAATTTTTGCAGCTTCTTTGGCCAACATTTTATTCTCATCCATTTCACTTTCTTCTGAAGCTGTCAAATGCATACAAGTATTGTCATTTAAAATTTGTGCCCTGTCATTAGATGACAATGCGTGCCTTTGCAGACCCATTTTTCTAAAATTGTTCTCTTGACTTTCGTCAGGTGCAGATTCGAAACGTGTCTTGCGAACTGTATGGAATGGCTGAAAGTTTGGTGGTAACTCTGGAGGAGGGAAAAATTTCCTCGAAGAAACTGAGTGTGTGGCACAGACAAATCCATCCAGAGTGTCTTCCTTATTATTATCCCTTCTAACTGAGTCTTTCTTCTTTTGGAGCTTCTGTGAGTCATTGTCTCCCAAACTAAAGTCATACTGAGACATATCCTCCAGTGCATATATGTCTTCATCCTCCTCTTCTAATGCTCCAACACCAAATGCCTGTAAAAATATCAAGCAAATTAGTGAAATATCTAACCTTTAATTAGATAAGCACAGAAACATCAACTTGTTCAGAGAGCCATTTGAAAACTGGTAAAGCATTGGTTTAATACTCTTAGTTCTCAGCAGCATCTGCCAGTGAGGGTACACTTATGCAAGTACATTTCTAACTGCTTCACCCTATCAGGAAACGTCTTGCTAAAGCAGTGAAGGCTACAATGGCAGGTTCAATGGTGACAGTTTGTATTTACTAAATGAATTTTTAAGTCTAAAGGCAGGGAAAGAATGGCCAAAAGTTTGGGAAATTAAAAATACAGAATCAATATGAATATGTGGGTTTGTACAGCCCTTCTCTCTGTTAACTTTTTTTTTTAAATCTGCCTAGCTTGCTCTTGTCATCAGTTTAATAATTCCACGTACCCAAATACTGTTTAATTCTTGGAAAAGTTTGTCAGTCTTGAATAATAGAAGAAGACAGTCCTCACAATTTAAACTGACCAAGCAGTATTCATTTGCTGTAACATATTTTCACCAGTCATTGTGCAGTGCCTTAACTGCAGTTTCACTCTAGCAATACAGACCTGGATGAAACCAGAATTACAAATCATAAATGAGATTACTTTAGTAATACTATTTCAGTCACTGTGAATTGGCTGTTTGAGATAAATACCACAATTATATCATGTTCTACAACATATTATGAACACTGTGCAAAGACTTTTGTGCATACAAACAAAAACACTAACTTTTTACTAGGAAATGTATCCATTTATTTCTGGTATAGTTGTCAATGTGATACTGAAAACAATCTTAATGATACTTCAGTGCAAACAGGCACAAGAATGGAGTAAAAATTTATTTTAATTATTTGCTGTAGCCTCATGAACAAGAATCAAAATAATACACAAGTATTTTATTCTGACATATACTAAGAAAAAAAGATAACAACCTAAAATCTGCCAACTTTTCCCATTTCAAAAACTGGGAACTGAATTATTAAGAAATAGTGCTGCTTCTTGACACTTTAGTTACCCATTTTAACTGGGAGAATCTGGAAGACTTTGGGTGCTCAATATTTTTTTCTTAGGTCACTGCCAGCCTTGAGTGATCAAACAACACTACGTGCAGTACCACAGTAGTATGCATAGTGAATGTTGTGCTTTACTTTGCTGTGACCTGTTTGGTATTAAAATTAGTTACAAAGCTGTTTCTGTTGCATTTAGCCGTTTGTGTAACTTATTTTCAAAGTTTTACTTTCACTTTCATTGATGGTCAGTAGGAGTCACAAATCACATGTGGCTAACTGCAAAAAGGAAAGTGATATCTACTCCATCTGCAATGCTCATCTTCCCACAGCACTGGGTGATATAACACAGTTGTAGAAATAGTGAACATTAGTTGGTCCAAATCATTGTCCAGGCATGTAATGCTGAATTTCAGTCCATGTTTGATATCTGATGACCTCTTCATTGGTAGGATGTTAAATCCTAATTGTCTTTCCCTCACATGACAGAGAACGTGTGTGTTGGAGCCTATTTCCTTCACTCCTAATACATCTTCGCCATTGTGGTGACAAGTGACTAGTGTATGCTGGGACATCAGCACAACATGTTGATTGTTTTAATTTTGTGTTTTTTATTTGTGACATGCTCATGTTCCCTGCCACGTTTCATTTGATGCAACATTACTAAGTGACTTTCAGTATTATACCAAGTGCATACTACTAATAATGTTACAGGTTCCAATGATGAGAGCATAGATCTGCCAAAACTGGTCATGCTAATACAAAGAATTGCTAACTCTAGTTCTGGGTTGTGCGGAAGTTGAATGCCCACTGGAGTCAATGGATCTCAATGGCTAATAGAGGGCAGTGTCACTGCAGCACTGCACTCGCCTTGTGAGTGTGTCACCGTCTCGCTACATGGATACACCAGCCAATAGTGTTCTTCATGGCCGGCATAAATACCACTATGCCTCGACTGTTCAGTCAATCATGTTCTTTGTCTGACAGCGTTCGTTACTATCTCCACCGTACTACACACTACTTGCCGATGGCTTTGCTTGATATTGGCTTTCCTCTCTGGTATCAATTTAGATTGTGGCTTGTACTTGACCTTTGACAGCGATGTCGCAAAAGTCTGTCACAACTCCACTGCAGCCTAGATTGCTATTGCCTAGCTCTTGTTATGTCGGGTCCACCGTTCGTCTGGCCTGTTGCTCGACTTCAGAATAGGTTTAAGTCCTGATTGCAGGTGGTCTACCCACTGTGCGGCGTCTTTGTTCCTTGCCTGTTCTCTGATGTGTGCACTGATATCCAGCAACTCATAGATGTAGCACTAGCTAGTGCAACGTTGGCTAATGCGACTCTTCAAGAATAATATAACTTTCAGACCACCCACAAAGTGATGCAATATCTAACGTATATCTTTTCACAATTGTTCAAGACAAAGCGTACAAATAGTGCATTAAAAATATTCGCCTTACCTGTCCAGATATTGACACCTTCTTATTTTTTTCATTCATTATAAGTGAAGATGGCTGGAAAAGGTTGATATGGCTAGACAAAACTGATCTTCTATCTAAACCAGAGTATCCAATGCCAAAGCAGTTGTCTTTGGGTTTGCACAAAAAAGGTTCATAGTCATCTGGGGCAAATGTAATGTTCTCGTCTTCTTCATCTGAAGATTCACTACTATTTCCACTTGAATTATAACCGTCAGTCGATTCTGGAGGAGCACAACCGTAAACCTTCTTTGTCATTTTCAAGTGTTCTTTTCTACTTTGCTTCTTTTCCTTCTTAGTAAGACGAGGACCAACACCTTGGCCTGGCTTCCATCCCATACGTTTCAGAAGTTTAATGCCAATTGTGTCCCTGCATGAAGAAATAACATTTGTGTAAAACAAATTCCTAAAAGTACTAAATTTTTACTAACGATTCCCTTATAAAGATGTAAGTACTCTAACAATTACCATAGAACACACAAAAATAAAAAATAAATAAAAATAAAGATGGAAGAATGCAGGAAAAAGAGGAAAAAATTAATATAAAGTGAGGGATAGTGTTCCATACTACTTTCACCTTTTATCACAAGATGGTGGTTTCATTTCTTTAGATGTTCTGATTTCCACAAGCATATTAAATGAAATCAATAATAAATCAAAGGAAATTACTAAAGATATAGTTATCCCGCATGCTGCACAGCTGATGTGACACAAGATGTGTTTTGAAAATTATGTTCCTACACATAAGAATATAAAATGTGTGAGTGAGGTGAGGTTCAGGTTAAGACAATGGTGCTTCACATTACTTAGAAATATTATTAATATGCTAAACAACACTTTGCATTGGTCAGCTCTGAACAGATAGATGTTTTGCTTTTGCAACTTTTTGACAGCACTTACAAGTTAATTCTATGCACCTAAATTGAATGCAAGGATTTACACACTGTCTGTTTCAGGAAGGGCAGCAGCATAAGAACTAGTGGTACCTCTAGGACGTATACTGTGACAATTTGGAAGTGTGCACACTTCCAAATGCTGTCTTCCAGATAAAATTTAAGTTCCTGTGTAAGAAACAGGTAGTATTATGCGAGGTGAGTAATCAGTGGGATATCCATTCCACTGAATAATACAGTTTTATTTTGTGAATATTTTTTGAAGTTTCCATGTTCTGCAGACTGCTACAAATATGGAACATCAATTAACATAAAATCTCTGGTAAAAAACTAATAAAGCATAATAGTAATCATGCCACACAATTTCTTTCCCAAGCACCTCATAGCCAAATAAGTGCTTGTATGACTTTTACTTTGCACATTCTTACTCTCATAAGACAAGAGAAATTGCCTAGTTCTGTATTCTACCATAAAATTATCCAGGATCATTATCCATTATACCAGGGCTACCCAATGTGTGGTCCGCGGACCCCTTAGGGGTCCACCGGCTCTTTCTAGGGGGTCCGCGGTCACCCTTCACCAAATTGTGTAAAATAATGAGTAAAATTATTGAATAAAAATGTGAAAATCAAATTCATCACTTTTTTCCATGTGAAAAACACATGTACTTTTACTTCAGGTTGCATTCCCAAGCAGCCTTTGCGGTTCCTAAGTGAAAATGCATACACAGTTTAGTGCCAGAGAATGCGGCTTCTCTGATCGACTGTTTTGCAACAATATGGGGGTCGTTTGTGAGCCGGCTCATGGCGGTAGATGCGCTGAAACCTTTTACGCATGCGCGGAGCGAGCTTTGTCGACCAATCACAGTGCTCACTGGTACGTATGCGGCCCCAGGCATCATTAAATGTTAAACTTACTTTGTCAGTGCACTACCTATCCTATAAGTCGATTTTTGACCTTCAAGTTGTTTTCATACATTTCTAAACCAAAGGCTATTGATACTTTGGGGAGAGGGGGGTCATTGGGAACATGGAATTTGCATTAAGAAGCTTTCAGTTCCCATGGATTTCACTCTAAAATTTAAAGTTACTGTGCTCTTGACTGACTAGGGGTCCGCCATGGATTTTCGACTAAAGAAGGGGTCCACCAGCTGAAAAGGTTGGGAAGTCCTGCATTATACGATACAACAGGATGGGAAACATTTTCACTATTTCCAGTACAAGAGTCGGTTTCCTCAAAAGTTTTTATTTTGATACTTCAATAATCTGCATATAATTAATTATTAATTTACAACCAAACATCAGGGAAAGTGAGAATCCTGAACTCATTGAGTATTCTTTTTTCTCTATATATTATTGTACATTTTATCCACTCAATCTCTTCTATAGAAATATGCTTTCAAACTACCATTCTCCCTCAAAGCGTGTGTCCACACATACACATAAAGTCATTGACTCTCTCTCTCTCTTTCTATCCCCCGCCCCTGCTTCATTGTTGCTAGACTGGGCACTCAAACTTGATGAGTAATAGATATCCAAAACCTGAACAGCTGTTACCACTAACTTTGCTATTGTTTCTTCTGTATAATAATTGGTGATCTGTCACACTATAATTTACCTTAAATACAAGATCTTTCGTACGTAGTTTAATTTTCCCTTATGTCACTCAAAAACGCTGCTGTAAACACTGCTAAGCCCAGTACGTGTGTCTCAGTTTCCTGTATGTTTTTGTTATAAATCATTACCTTTGACACAGAATGATTTTGTACTGGTCAACTGCTTCAATCAATGCTTTTGCCATTCATTTGTCATAACTGAAGGTGAATGCATTCATCTTTATTGCATAGTAGTTTGGCTGTGTATTATTTTCTCACCTTGGAGTGATTCCTGAATAATAATGTTAGTTTGTGGATGGCACACCCTTTTCTGTCACCACGGTTGCACCTTCGTCTAGATGGAATGGCAGATGAGAAGGAAGTTACATAGGGGGATGTGTGTGTGGCGGGGGTGGGGGGGGTGGGGGGAGCGATGAAAGACACTATGCACCATTATCCACTGTCTTTATTTCCAATCAGTCACATGGCCACTTCCAGAATTGTTACTGGATCTGTGCCATGTCTTCAGTAGCCTCACAGATGGGTTTCACATTTTACCCATTTGATGCACACTGCTGCAGTTAAAGTTGTCATTTATGTAAATTATTATAGTGTCTTATTGCAGTAAAAAACCTTAAATCAGCAGTATTTGCTTTGTAAAATAGTCTCTAAGTTATATTGACACAACATTTTTTTGTAGGTTCCGAAAAATCATCATTTTCCAACTCAAAACTGATCACATGTTATGGATTACTGTGAACAGTTCCAAGAAACAAACACATATATAAATGCACATATATGTGAAAGAGAAGTTAGTAACAGGAAATTTTCTTCTAGAAACAGCAGTGTTCCTTAACTGCTCTTCTTCATTTTTCTTGTTGCCAGTGTCAAATTAAGAAAGAGAGAGAGAGAGAGAGAGAGAGAGAGAGAGAGAGAGAGAGAGAGAGAGAGATTCAGAAAATCATTCAAAACACATAGCTAATATTCCTGAATGAAGTAAAGAAACTGCTTAAAACATAAAATTCAAGTGCCATATTACAAAGAGTATCGACCTCTTTAAGAACAACTATTACAATTAGTTAACTTATGCAGTGATAACATCTCCGGACAGTAATTTAAATGAGACCAAATACTGGCTGCAATCGTAACTTTGTGAATTTCTGCCTCTGAACAAGCTTTCTCATAAGTGAAACTTCCATAAAAGCCTGGCCAGGTTAACTAGTTATACAGAGAACTGCTGCAATCATCAAAAGGTTGCCCATCATAAAGTCAGAGGATTTAAACAGATTGCTGACAGCTGCCATGTGACTTATAGCACTTTTATTGCCTCAGTGAAAGGACTGGTCTGGCATGGTGTGTGATCATACTGCCTTGTACTTCCTGACTGACTGACACATGTAAATAAAATGGGCAAGACGTGAGATCTCCAATTCATTTGCTGCATCACATTAACAAAATGGGTAGAATAAGATTCAGAAGTCCGATTTTGATTCGAGAATATATTCCAGTACATGTCATATCACATCTGGTGCTCTCCCCCTCCCTTTTTTTCCTCCCTCTCTCATACGTCAGTTGCTGGTTCTTCAGGTCTTGGGAAATAGATCTACATCTTGTGAGCATGGAAATGAATTGTTTTCGTTACTAATTACAATACACATGTGTAAAAATTCTGTAGTGCTGTAAATCAAACCAGAAGAGGAAAAACCCATGCAAAAATCGACAACTGGCAAACACAAACAGAAAGGGAGGAATACACTACAGAAAGCTACTCATAATGAAAGAAATGGTTAATATAGTGACCTAGAGCAAAACAGGCTAGAGAAAGTCAATCATATCTCCTTAGCGTCCGCAGTCACTTATGTGTGAGAAGGAAGTATCTTATAAAACTTATGATGTATATGTGTTACAGTTTATGAGACAGGAAACAGATAATTTAGTTATTTATTTATCCAATGAACGTCTTACAATGATATAGGAATTGTCGTGGTAATACAATGAAAATCAGTAGCTCGAAATACACACACATCAAATATATAATGATGCTTTATGAGGATAGGATAACCAGTCTCATAAATTTCTGTTAGAATGGAATGCACAATAAGTTGCAAATGATAAGTACCAAGTTTCTTGTTAAGTTACTCTCTTACACATTTCTTTTTCAAATTACAGACAGCAACTACAGTTCTTAGATTTGTCAACAGTTCCAATAGTGATTACCGTTTGTGAACGTGTTTACAATACCTCAGCATTTGATTTCTGTGATTACTCACAGGGAACGAATGTCCCATTGTATGCAAAAGATTTTATGTTTATTATTTCACTTCAAAACACAATTCTCATCTGCAATGAACACAATAATTTCCGCTTCTGAACATTGTCAAATAAAATAGCAAAATAATGGTCTGCAAATGGTTCAAAAGAACATTTGCACTTAAAAATTAAATACCCATCCACTATATTACTACTACTGTTATTTTATTTGAGTCAACTGAAAATTGCAGTACCATCCATCTCCTTTGACTCTTGTTGTGTGGTATCATAGTGGATCGAGTTTGCAGGTAGCATGTTGCAGTGTTTGGTAGTGCTCTCTTGTATTGGATGTTTATATTTTGAAGTTGTTTGGTAGGTACATTAGTGAGTCATTTGACATTTGTGATTTGATATTATTGGAAGAGTTTGTGCCAGTTTGCTAGTGAGTTACCTTGAATTTGCTTACTGTGGTTGATGGATTCATGTTTGTGTTCGGAATTATTAGTTCCATGTGTTTCTTATAGTCTGAGATATAATACTATTTATCTTTTTTGGCAAAAAATTTACAAGTAGGTAATTTCTTGCTGCACTGGATGAAGATATGTTGCATACTATTAAGTTCCTATAGTTATTTGGAATGATTGCAAAGGCTTCGGTCAGAGAGAATTTTTTGTTTTGATTTTACCATGATTGTTTATGTTCACAATTGTTTGTGTATATTTAAATTGGTGACAATGTAAGTTTTCATGAATTTTGGGGTTTTTCTTGCCAATCTTTGGTGATTGTGTTGGATTATGGTTGCTAGGTAACATGGATATTGCTTTATCGTCATTGGTTAGGTTACAATTTTTATATTAGTTAGGTGCGTGAGTTTTGGTTTGTTGTACTGTGACTTCATTTTAGATAGATATGGTAAGTGAATGTTTGGATAACAGGTTTGACAGTTTGAGTGTGTTGGTCTTTGGTACTGCAGACATCCTTTTAGCTGCCATATAGGTCAACTGGAATTTGTAGTATCAGGTTTTGGAGGTTCTTGTATGTTTGTTATGCTGAGGGCTTCAGATGAGCAATATAGGTCAAATGAAATTTGCAATCACAGTCCTTGACTTGTGTGAAGGTTGCTTGGTATTGAGTGCTACAATGAACCATACAGTTCAAGTGAAATTTGCAGTACTGGGTTTTCACACTGTATGTGGGTTATTACTATTGTTGTCTCTGTTTCAGCTATATAGGTCAAGTGAAATTTATGATTCCCATTGTTTAGTTTTTGCATTTTTTGGTTGTCCTATATGTTGAGAAACCAATGTGCTTCATTTTTGGGTTAAGATTTGATTTGGAATGATGTCATTATTCTTATTGTCGTATACTTAGTCTACCCCTGCCCAAAATCACCTACTTCCCATGGTTGCCCCATCAGTTTCATTTCTCATGTTACTTATGTTTGTTCATGGATGTAATGAGTGAAGTCATGCTTGCCATGATGTATACACTGATCATGTCATGAGTCAAAGCTGACAAAAACAATATTACAATAGTCCTACAAAATACATAAATATTACTCTGCAGGGTGCACAGTACAACAACTGTGCAAACTGTTAGTTCTCAGTTTTTATCCAACAAAATACTACATAACGATATATGAACATTTACCTTGCTGGTTGTAGCAGCTGCTTTAAAACTGGCTCTCCTGGAATGGGTCCAGTTGCTGGGCGCACCCTCTCTCTTTTTCTTGCATTGAGGTGATCAGCATAGTCACTTGTTGAACGGAGAACCTTTGGAGCTATGCCAAATTCACCTACATCCTGTAAAACATCATCTATATTTAAGATGAGTGATATACAACCAGATATTTGTCAACTATCAAAGGTTGCTGAAACAATCTAATTCATTACTTGCATATTTGTGGCATACCATGTCAACATTCACCATAGAACAGGAAAGTTGGTGAATCTGAACTGAAAATGGGGACATATGATGTATGTATGTTCAACTTAACACACACGTAAAAACACGTAGACATTAGACTAAGTTCTGAATTTGTGGCGTGATTCAAAATTCTATTATAAATTCCAAACGGTTGCTAAGGCCAATGAATGGATAATACAGGTAATACAATACCATGACTCAAAAAAATGTATTTCCAGATCTGTAAAACTGTCAGTACAGAGGAGTACCCACTTACTGTCCACAATGAAGCCCACTGCCATGAGCAGTATCTTCAGCCTCACTGTTGTTACCCCTTAGGCTTTGGGGGGAAACCTATCTGCTTTCTACATCTACATTTATATTCCGCAAGCAACCCAACGGTGTGTGGCGGAGGGCACTTTACGTGCCACTGTCATTACCTCCCTTTCCTGTTCCAGTTGCGAATGTTTGCAGGAAGAACGACTGCCGGAAAGCCTCCGTGCGCGTTCGAATCTCTCTAATTTTACATTCGTGATATCCTTGGGAGGTATAAGTAGGGGGGAAGCAATATATTCGATACCTCATCCAGAAACGGACCCTCTTGAAACCTGGACAGCAAGCTACACTGCGATGCAGAGTGCCTCTCTTGCAGAGTCTGCCACTTGAGTTTGCTAAACATCTCCGTAACGCTATCATGCTTACCAAATAACCCTGTGACGAAATGTGCCGCTCTTCTTTGGATCTTCTCTATCTCCTCCGTCAACCCGATCTGGTACAGATCCCACACTGATGAGCAATACTCAAGTATAGGTCGAACGAGTGTTTTGTAAGCCACCTCCTTTGCTGATGGACTACATTTTCTAAGGACTCTCCCAATGAATCTCAACCTGGTACCCGCCTTACCAACAATTAGTTTTATATGATCATTCCACTTCAAATTGTTCCGCACGCATACTCCCAGATATTTTACAGAAGTAACTGCTACCAGTGTTTGTTCCGCTATCATATAATCATACAAAAAAGGATCCTTCTTTCTATGTATTCGCAATACATTACATTTGTCTATGTTAAGGGTCAGTTGCCACTCCCTGCACCAAGTGCCTATCCGTTGCAGATCTTCATGCATTCCGCTGCAATTTTCTAATGCTGCAACTTTTCTGTATACTACAGCATCATCCGCGAAAAGCCGCATGGAACTTCCGACACTATCTACTAGGTCAATTATATATATTATGAAAAGCAATGGTCCCATAACACTCCCCTGGGGCACGCCAGAGGTTACTTTAACGTCTGTAGACGTCTCTCCATTGATAACAACATGCTGTGTTCTGTTTGCTAAAAGCTCTTCAATCCAGCCACACAGCTGGTCTGACATTCCGTAGGCTCTCACTTTGTTTATCAGGCGACAGTGCGGAACTGTATCGAACGCCTTCTGGAAATCAAGGAAAATAGCATCTACCTCGGAGCATGTATCTAATATTTTCTGGGTCTCATGAACAAATAAAGCAAGTTGGGTCTCACATCATCGCTGTTTCCAGAATCCATGTTGATTCCTACAGAGTAGATTCTGCGTTTCCAGAAACGACATGATAGGCGAGCAAAAAACATGTTCTAAAATTCTACAACAGATTGACGTCAGAAATACAGGTCTGTAGTTTTGCGCATCTGCTCGACGACCCTTCTTGAAGACTGGGACTACCTGTGCTCTTTTCCAATCATTTGGAACCTTCCGTTCCTCTAGAGACTTGCGGTACATGGCTGTTAGAAGGGGGGCAAGTTCTTTCGTGTACTCTGTGTAGAATCGAATTGGTATCCCATCAGGTCCAGTGAACTTTCCTCTGTTGAGTGATTGCAGTTGCTTTTCTATTCCTTGGACACTTATTTCGATGTCAGCCATTTTTTCGTTTGTGCGAGGATTTAGAGAAGGAACTGCAGTGCGGTCTTCCTCTGAGAAACAGCTTTGGAAAAAGGTGTTTAGTATTTCAGCTTTACGCATGTCATCCTCTGAATGCCATCATCATCCCGAAGTGTCTGGATATGCTGTTTTGAGCCACTTACTGATTTAATGTAAGACCAGAACTTCCTAGGATTTTCTGTCAAGTCGGTACATAGAATTTTACTTTCAAATTCACTGAACGCTTCACGCATAGCCCTCCTTACGCTAACTTTGACATCGTTTAGCTTTTGTTTGTCAGAGATTTTGACTGTGTTTAAACTTGCAGTGAAGCTCTTTTTGCTTTTGCAGTAGTTTCCTAACTTTGTTGTTGAACCACTGCGGGTTTTTCCCATCCCTCACAGTTTTACTCGGCACATACCTGTCTAAAACGCACTTTACGATTGCCTTGAATTTTTTCCACAAACACTCAACATTGTCAGTGTCAGAACAGAAATTTTCGTTTTGATCTGTTAGGTAGTCTGAAATCTGCCTTCAATTACTCTTGCTAAACATATAAACCTTCCTACCTTTTTTATATTCCTATTTACTTCCATATTCAGGGATGCTGCAATGGCCTTATGATCACTGATTCCCTGTTCTGCACTTGCAGAGTCGAAAAGTTCGGGTCTGTTCGTTATCAGTAGTTCCAAGATGTTATCTTCACGAGTACTTTGACGTGGGCCATTGTGTCTTAGCCCATGCTGAATAGCACCTCACTAATACAACTAGTAGAAGGGAAAAGCAATCCTTTATCAAACATCATACTGATAAGATACTTACAAAGAATGCAGCTTCTTTTAATTCGCACCCTGAAGTGAGAGTGAGGTACCAAAATTCCTAGCCCACACCCTTAGCTTTCTGCTATCCATTCAATCTCTGTGATATAATACAAGTACAGCAGTCATCTAAGCAAAGATGGTTTGAACACCATAGTGACTTCCTGGGCAGAGTCGTATTTGAGGTTGTATGTTCTTATCTTTCTTCAACATGAGACTTGTTCCATCAAACATTGGCAGAATGTGTGATTTGAACTACGGTACAATTTGGCATTTCTTGTGAAGATATATCATTACTATGGACGAAAGTCATTTTTATGTTAGTGAAATAAACTAAAAAACTGTGTTTTACCACAGTCAGTATCCATAATCACTTGTCAGTATCACATGTATGCATGAAGGGATCCTTTGTAAAATATGGATTAAGCACACTGCCAGGATCATTCATTTCTGTCACATCACTGGTGCAACACACCTACATAGTACAAGAAAAGATAATATGTGAGATGGCACAACTGACTTGTAAGTTTTATGCAGCAATCTGTACTGGTATATGAACAGTACCCATTAGGCAAAGTGGACAATTACAAACTATTTGCAGAGATAACATCAAATGTGTTACTGAAGAATCTGCTGTGGGACAGAGGGGCCCTAAAGTTACTTCATTAATCAGATCATTTGGATGCCCTTCCAACCAAAAATTATTCCAAATTCCACAGATGTATTACAATACTTCAACTAGTGTATTATTCTCATCATGTACATGGTCTTAATTCATGTAAGTTTCTTACCTCTTTATTTCCTGGATCTTTCTGCAGTCTTTTTACCTTCTCTTCTCTATCTGTGTTTTGTGTTATAAAGCTCTCTCTGCCCTTCTACCAAAATGTTCAAATGTGTGTGAATTTCTAAGGGACCAAGCTGTTGAGGTCATTGGTCCTTAGACTTACACATCTCTTAAACTAACTTATGCTAAGAAGAACATGCACACCCATGCCCGAGAGAGGACTCGAACCTCCGCCGGGAGGGGCCGCGCAGTTTGTGACATGGTGCCTCAAATCGCGTGAGGCCGCTCTGTGCGGCCCTTGTACCCCTAACTTTGTGTACAGTGATGTCCACAAGGAAGTGTTAGGATGCAAGATAATGAGAAAAAAAACTACAATTATCATCACTAAGTTCTGCAAATGAATAATTTATTTTGTATAAACAGTTTCAGAGAAATTTTAAAGTTCTCGATAAAATGCACACCTGCCTGCAGACAAAATGTTATAACGACCTATATGTATACCTCACATCATAGCATTGTACAATGGGTAAGCTCAATTTGAAAAATTGTAAAATGAAAACAAATTGAAATTACATTAAAAATTGCAGCGTAATGTTTCTCTCACTAATCTTCTATTATCTGTAGGCATACTTCAGATCAATTTAACTGTTACAGACATGTAATTTAAACTGAAACTAGTTTCAGCTCTCTGAGACTGCAGACATGAGTGCAAGTTGTGTGTGTGTGTGTGTGTGTGTGTGTGTGTATGTGTGTGTGTCTACTGGTGACAAAGGCCTTAATGGCCGAAAGCTATGAGTGTGTGAATCTTTTTACTGTGCCTATTGCGACTCAGCGTCTCTGCTATATGGTGAGTAGCCACTTTCCTTCTCTGGTATCAGTTCTAAAATAAGAAGACCCACAGATTCTCAGTTTATATAATCTGTCAAGGCCTATAAGAAAATATATAGATAGGTCAATGGAAAGGCAAAGCTGCTTAGAAATGATTACATAATAAGAATGTCAGGTAACAAATCAAAATCTGTGTGGGATACTGTAAAAAGTGAAACAGAGAAGATACATGAACAGCAGGAAATTACTCTTACAAATGCTTATGATCAATAGTGGCAAAAATGGCCTGCCAAATTACATAAATGATTGGTTTATAAATGCTTCCCAAAAACTTAGCTTAAATTTCAGTAATAAGGTTAAACTTAGGTTTTACACAGAAGTATACAGCATGAGGTTAGATCCATCTAATGAGCATGAAGTTGTAAAGGTGATTAAAAGTCTCAAATGCAAAATGTCAGCTGGTGTAGATGATGCAACAGTGTCACTTATAATCCATACTGCTTCACAAATTGTGAAGTCCTTGTCTCATGTTAATTTATCATACACTGAGGGTGTCTTCCCCAAAAGATTCAAAATATCAAAAGTGGTACCTTTATTCAAGTGTGGAAAAATGATGATGATGATGATATTTGGTTTGTGGGATGCTCAACTACATGACTATCAGCACCCGTACAAATTCCCAATCTTTCCAATGTCCAGTCTTGCCACTTTTCCCAAATGATGAAATGATGACACCAACACAAATAGCCAGCCCCCAGGCAAAGAAACTCCCTCACCAAGCCAGGAATTGAACCCAGGATCCCGTGATCCAGAGGCAACAACGCTAGCCACTAGACCATGAGCTGCAGACTAAGTGTGGAAAAAGGCATAAAGCTGAGAATTACCATCCTATTACACTCCTCTTGGCACTTTCCAAAGTAACTGAGAGATTAATGAAACAATGAATTGCCAAATACGTATACAAGCACGGCCTGCTGGATAGTAAGCAGCATGACTTTCAAACTGGAAGAAGAACAGGACAGGAATAAATGATTACACTGATGAAATAGTTAGTAATTTGGATAACAATGAGAGTGTTAGAGTTAATTTAGACCTTTATAAAGCTTTTGATGAAGTTACTCATGAAATACTTTTAGGTAAGTTGGATGCTGTGGAGATAAAAGCTAGTGGATTCAATCATATTTCATAAAGATATTACAGGATGTGGAGCTCAAGTCAGCTCATGTTAATCATAAAATCACGTTAGTATCTGATGCAAGGAAAATCAAAATAGGTTTACTCCTGGGTAGTGTGTTAGGCCCCCTTCAGTACCTAAACTACAAATGATATACAAACCTCAGACGCTGCCCCAAAGATCATGTTGTTTGCAGATGACGCTAGTGTAATAGTGAGTGACGTTAAGGAATCTCTATCCACAACAACTGATAAAAGTCCTTACATTAATGGTTCATTGCCAATAGGCTGCCCTAAACGTGAAGAAAACTAACTTTATATACAGGGTGATTCAAAAAGAATACCACAACTTTTAAAATGTGTATTTAATGAAAGAAACATAATATAACCTTCTGTTATACATCATTACAAAGAGTATTTAAAAAGGTTTTTTTTCACTCAAAAACAAGTTCAGAGATGTTCAATATGGCCCCCTCCAGACACTCGAGCAATATCAACCCGATACTTCAACTCGTTCCACACTCTCTGTAGCATATCAGGCGTAACAGTTTGGATAGCTGCTGTTATTTCTCGTTTCAAATCATCAATGGTGGCTGGGAGAGGTGGCCGAAACACCATATCCTTAACATACCCCCATAAGAAAAAATCGCAGGGGGTAAGATCAGGGCTTCTTGGAGGCCAGTGATGAAGTGCTCTGTCACGGGCTGCCTGGTGGCCGATCCATCGCCTCGGGTAGTTGACATTCAGGTAGTTACGGACAGATAAGTGCCAATGTGGTGGCGCTCCATCCTGCTGAAATATGAATTGTTGTGCTTCTTGTTCGAGCTGAGGGAACAGCCAATTCTCTAACATCTCCAGATACTGTAGTCCAGTTACAGTAGCACCTTCAAAGAAAAAGGGACGAAAAACTTTATTCGCTGAAATGGCACAGAAAACGTACAAATGTACAACTAAATGAAACTTTATAGCTCCCTTAATTCGCCGACAGATAGTGCTTAGCTCTGCCTTTTGTCGTTGCAGAGTTTTAAATTCCTAAAGTTGTGGTATTCTTTTTGAATCACCCTGTACAATTTGGGAAGAAGAGTCAAAACAAATATCTCCATCTGGTACTGGGCAGAGATGAGTTAGAAGGGGTATGTTGCACAAAACTTTAAGAAATGCATGTTGAGCATGACTTAAACTGGAAAGACCGTGTATCAAATGCCTCTGAGAAAGTCAGTTCTGCATGTTTTGCTCTGAGCATTATTTCTAAAGTTTGCTCCCAGGTGTTGAGAGAATGGCTTATTTTGGTTACTTCCAGTCCCTTGTAGCTTATGGAACAGTTTTCTGGGGTAAAATTATTAATCATATAAGTGAAATTTTTACATTACCTTAAAGAGCTATTCGAAACTTGCCACACAACTTGGCTAGAGCTCACTGCAAGCCCCCTATTTACAAAGTTGTGTTTCTTACTGTTCTCTTCGCATAAATATATTAGGGCAACAATATATTAGTGGCAACACTGCTGTAACATGAAGACGTACATCCCAGGGCATGCATACTCTCTGTATCTGATAGCAGAAGGTCAGCTGAAATAGTGCAGGGAGTGGCAATGGTTGTGTTTCAGTCAGCTGCAGTGAGTACCGTGTGACAGGGTGAGAGGCCAGTTCAAGTGCCCTAATAGAATGTTTCAACAACATGCATGGATCAAGACAAGTGGCATGTCATTGGAGTGCAGAACATTTTCTGAGATTATGTGAGGCTTGATGAGATGCAGCATTGCCACACTGTACAGTGGCTAGATGGGTGAAAGTGTTTTGGGATGGCAGGGATTTCATTCAAGATCGGCCCTGTTTGGGACATCCACCCATGGTCAACATGACAGTTAAGCTCCTTGCCTCTTCCTATACATGAATTGCCAACGAAATGCATACAATCATCCTTCATGACAATGCACAATGCCATATGGTAAATCCTGTGCAGGAGCTCCTGTGTATGTGAAGCTGGGAGATACTGGAACATCCACTGTATTCACCTCATATGAGTCAGTGCAGTTATGACCTACACACAATTTTATAATGCACTCCCAATATACATACAGAGATTGGAGAAGAAAATGGTGTTTAGATCAGAGTCAAAATCATTTCTTGTGAGAAGTCTTTCTGCAATGTAAATGAATATGTTACCTCATAGAATTACTAGGCCTTCAGTCATTGCTGGTTTCTTTTGATTCTATTAACTGATGTACCATCAGTGCTGTACTGAGCAAGGTAGTGTAGTGATTAACACATTGGACTCACATTCGGAAGGATGACAATTCAAACCCATGTCTGGCTATTCTGATTTGGGTTTTCCATGATATCCCTAAACCACTTCAGGAAAATGCCAGGATGACTCCTTTGAAAGGGCAAAGCTGACTTCCTTCCCTAAGCCGATGGGACCAATGACCTCACTGTTTGGGTCACTCCCTCCAATAAACCAACCAATCAGTGCCGTGTTTGTCAAGGTGAAGAATGTTTCTGCTGCTGGTCTTCTGTTTCCTCTGCTTCAGATGTGGTGCAACACACTTCTGCTGAGGAAGGATCTGGTGCTAACTTAATTGTAATGGTTGTAGTGTAGGCAGGTTTTTGTGTGCTCATGCTTCATACCTTTTGGTAATAGTATAAAACATTTACTTTTTTAGGGGTGTTATTAAAAGTTTCATGTGTTACCTACATCACTGACTGACTTATCGTGCATTTTGCACATTTATGCAGTGTTTTTTAATTTGTCCATGTGTTTTTACTTTCAAAATTTCTTTTCATTTATTTACTTATAATGCATATTGCACTCACAATGTAGATAATGTGTTTTGTTATTTCCCTTCCAATCATGTACCAAGCAAGGTGGGCTACTCCAGTCTTAAGGGGGTAGGACGTCAAACGGGCCAACTTGGAGCAGGAGAGGCACCACAGGACATTTTAATTTCCACTGTCTATACTTTTACAAATAAATTCATAAAACTTTGACAGCATGACCAGGAAGGATTCAGGATTCATATTCATATCAGTGGAAGCTCAAAAACATAACAAAACACATTTTTTTACATGTGAAATTTCATCATTTTTTCATTCACTACTGGCTGCATTTGTTGCTATAGGTACACTTTTCTTCCTAAGTAAGAGAGATTCTTCGATGACTTTTGCACAGCATACAAACCATAGTTACAGGTGTGTGAAACTCTAGAAGTTATTTAATTTATGAAAAATGAATGAACTGTTGCATTTTAAACTTCATGTTTAGAAAAAACTCAAGTTTTATAGTTAATTATCCCAATTTTTTTCCACAGTTTTTTTAATAGATTTGGAAAATTCTAGAGTTTCATACACCTGTAACTACTGTTTGTATGCTATGAAAAATTCATCGAAGAATCTCTCTTACTTAGGAAGAAAAGTGTACCCATAGCAACAAATGCAGCCAGTAATAAGTGAAAAAAATGATGAAATTTCACTTGTAAAAAAAGGTATTTTGCTACGTTTTTGAACTTCCACTGCGATGCGTGAGAGTCCTCAATCCTTCCTGGTCACGGTGACAATGTTTTATGAATTTATTTGTAAAAGTATAGACAGTAGAAATTAAAATGTCCTGAGGTGACTCTCCTGCTCCAAGTCGGCCCGTTTGACGTCCTACCCCCCTTAATGTACTGGAATCACACATAGGAGGACCGGAGTTTATTCCCTGTTTCCCTGTCCAGTCATCTTGATTTGTCGTAAAGGTGAATGCTGGGATGGTTCCTTTCATTAGGCCATGGCCGATTTCCCAATGTATCCTCACGTTTTTCCATCCTATCTTGTAAAACTTTCATATGTTTATATTACTTCTGCTTCTTTCTGACATGTCCAATACGACTGTAACAAATGGTCTACGGATGATTACATAATAAATATGCAAATACTTATGCTGTATTATCATTACTCTTTTTATTCTTTTTTTATTATAGAATTTCATAGGTCAGGATTATACTATTCTGATTTTTCCCTCTCAATAAGGTTAACTGAATAAAAAGTAAAAGAGTTAAATATGTTATGTATTAGTTTAAAGACTGTAAAACTCCAAAAGAACATATCTGAAACCAGTCATGAATAAATATATGCTAATTTGAAAAAATTGTGACTGGCCCTCATTCTCTCACATCGCTATCATGATACCTGAAGTGTGAGAATCAATATTTACCTCATTAATTACAGGCAGCTCAATGTTAGTAGCTTTTTACAAATTTGTATCTTTACTGTTGGTATATTATTACTTCGAAGTCATTGCCTATCCCCTGCTTCCTTTCTGATGTAGGACATGGAGTAATCTTTTCTTCAGCTCAGTGCCCCTTCCTCTTTCTTTGGAATTTTTAGAAACTACAAAAACTAAGGATTTAACCAAGGGTTTAAATTTGTATGAATGGCAGCTTGCACCAGTAACTGTCCTTTCGATCCTCACTATGTAGCTGCACATCTTCAGTTACAATATTTGTAATGGCTGTAGGGAGTCAAAGAGCTGATGAGTCTTTCTAAGCAGTACATAATGTAAATTATTGTGTCAACTAGTTCTCCTAACCCTTTTACTTCATCTTTTAGAGGAATGGTTTCTTACAGTAGTGCCCCCATCAACAATTCTTTTAATTCATATTTTTAATAACACACGTTAACAGTTCAAACAAGTGAACCACTGGTGCTTATCTTCTTTAAAAAAAATTGAATGAATTATCAGCTACAACTAACTAATTCTGTACTCAAAATGAAGTAACTCTGAAATTCTGTGACCACAATCAACCACACTTGTAGACCAAAGTCTGACAAAATTGGGGGAGGGACAGAATATATATTTTCTTATGGAACGCAATAATTTGCATTGATAAGGAAGACTGTTCATAAAATACCTTCCAGCAGTATTCTAAGAATACAGGGTTGTTCTAAATGATGGACTCATTTTCAAAAATTTGTATGTATTTAAGTACAAATCCAAACTGAACAAGCTTTATACCAACGAAAAGAGAAAGCTTCAAAGTTTTCGGTGGGCAGTGATGGTTCAAGAAGCGGCTGGTAGAGTTCAAGCGGCAATAGGGCCATTATTCCGCTTCACTGTCAGTTGTGAGTGAGATGGAGACTGTTGGGCACAAGGTTTTCTGCGTTCTCGAATTTGTGAAAAGTGAGTCACAAATTGCAGAGCAGCAGGCATTTCATACCAAATATAGTGCTCTACGATCAACTCGCAAAAGCATTAGCCATTGGTTTAAGCAATTTAAAGAGACTGGGAGTGGTTGCAAAGGAAAAAGCACAGCCGATCACATGTGTTAGAGGATGACGTTCAACGGATTCAAGCAAGTTTTGTGTGCAGTCAAAGTAAGTCTACCAATAGAGCCAGTCGAGAACTTGGAATACCCTGACAAACTGTATGGACAGTTCTGAGATGGCATTTGCTGCACAAGCCCTACCAATTATAACTTGCACAGGCTCAAATTTTTAAACGCTAATTAATTACAAATTATTAAATTTATATCAAACACTATGAAAAAAAAACTTTGGAACTTCCTCTTTTCATTGATATAAAGCTTGTTCATTTTGGATTTGTACTCGAATAAATACAAAGTTTTGAAAATGGGTCCATCATTTAAAATTTTATAATCATTTATTTTTACATTGATGGGTGAATTGCTTTAGAAATCAGTTCTACTGCTCTCATTTTTCTGTTTTCAAGGGAGTTCAAAATTTCATCTCTGGTAAAGGGAGCGCCAGTAGTCTTCATTACATTTTTCTGTGTCTTAGTTTACAATATTTGGAATTTATTTATGTATTTACTCCAACAACAAATCTCACCTCACTGATAAACATGGTAAAATTTAAAGTCTATATTTACCTCATCATCCATAAAGTCTTCTGGTTTCTGAATCTTTCTCTCTGCCTTGTCTGATCGAGAGGACTTGAAGGTTGATGGTGTCCATCCTTCCAATGAGCCAACAGTATTAAAGAAACCAGCAGAAAAACCTCCAGTAAAAGCTCCATGAAACCTCTGTTTGCTATTCCTAGCAACAATTTCTTCCAGCCTGAATGGCTTTTTCTTGGGAACAGCATCTAAAATTAGAGTAAAGCACAAGGTTACAATAGTATTCGTGGTATGAGGAAGGACCTTTGACAACTGATATGACAATCAATATTCACATTGGACAGCTGGGAAAAATAGCCTGCTAGACAGTCAATAACACTAGAGCTTTTATTACGTACAAATTTTAAAAAAAATTGGTTTGACTGTTTATGAATCAGTCTAAAACAATGAATGTAGTATTTCAGACCAAGCATAGTGAAAATTATAATATAAATGGAAAGACTATTAAAGAAGTAACCAGCACAAATTTTCTAGGAACTATAATAGACAAACATTTGGCATGGGGGGAGCACATCGATGCACTGTGTAAAAAGATAAACAAACAGATCTTCATCATGCATAAAACAGCTAAGACTGTGGATGATAAAGTCCTCAGATCAATGTATTATGGACTTGTCTTCCCACATTTGTCTTATTCAGTTCATATATGGGGAAATGCACAAGCTGGCTACCTAAAAAGAATATTCACAATTCAGAAAAGGGCAGTGAGATGCATTGCAAAAATACCACCAAGACAGACCTGTAGGCAAGCTTTTGTATACTATAATATTATGACAGTATATTCACTGTACATATACCAAAGCATAATGGTGGTAAGGTCAAGTGATAAACACCTTCTAAATAAAGATGTACACAAACACAGTACAAGAGGAAATGAAAATTACTACATGATAAACAGATATCTAAAACTGTCTATGACTGCCCCAGAAGAAGCAGGGAAAAGGTTTTTTAATAAACTCCCCAAAATCATTAAAAAAGAAACAGACCTAAAATGTTTTAAAAATCATTTGAAACTATATCTCACAGAGAAATGTATATACAGTTTGAGTGAATACTAAGATGGTGTTTAATACGTTATATCATTACTGAAATGTATCCTTTAAAATTATCATGTATGTTGTTTGGATTTGTGTGTACATACAATGTGAAACATGTAATACCTTTGTATGATTATGGACTATTTCTGTTTAATCATTTGTTTCATTTACATATAATGAAATCAAGTTTGATGTTAATAGCCTATTGTATGACACACCCAATACTCTCAGCTGGATTTTCAGCTGGAGTCCAAGGGCAAAGAATAAATAAACAAATAAATAAATAAATAAATATATACACAAACAGTATTTTCTGCAACAAACAGAATTTATGTTTCTATATACGAAATGACATACGTCCAACAGGAGACTTAGATATCTACTTGTAAATAAATCATCTATAACGAGTAGTCATATCTGAATCTTAGTCTTCATAATGCGTTGTTTGTTTCACTATGTACTCCTTCTCATATTTTTGATTTAACAGAGGAAAGTTGGCGTGACAGCATATAAAACATTTGGTTTCTTTTAAACCACATCGTAACAGTGATCATAATACAAGCACTACCAAAAGCATAACTACAGTTTGCAACGAACCTTCATCTAAAGGGTCTAGAGGAGTTCCATATTCAACGTAGTCCTCATCTGAATCAGACATTATTCAAAAATCCAGAAACTTACATTACTTCACTAGTAATCTGTTTGTCAACAAATCAAGCACACACAACATACTTAATCACCATCTCTGGATACGCTGTCGCAGAAACTCCGTATGTAACTTCGCAGAACCTAAAAGCAGTTCTTGTTTTGTAGCAAGATTGTGAGCTCGTGAGATGACACTGTCACTGCTTTTCACTTATTCTAATTTTAATGTTTCTTATAAGTTAAGTATGCTGACAGTTTCCTTATTGCTTTTTTCCTTAGTACGCTAACACGCTTGATGCTCTTCGCTAGAATCTTGAGTTTTAAAATGTCTTATTTACATCTTCTTTTCCTTGTTAAGATCATGAAATTTCAGAAATACGTTAAAAATATACTGTTTACATTGAGAGAATTGTACAAAATGATGTAAGTTGACACGCAGAAAAATGTAAGGGAGAAATGGGTACAGCGAGATGGGAACTAAAATGAGGATGACAATGCGTGACAAATCAAGGTATATCGGCGATAAACGTTCTCATGGCATTACCGATGCAGTTTGACGACAATCAAACGTTATAAAGTGACCAATACAGTGATAATTGCTTCAGCAGTCTTAAACCAGTGTGCAACACTTAGGGAAAAATAGTTCTGGACTGTGCGTCACAGAATAATCTGTGAACCTCCCGATTCAGTACCCATTGTTTCATCGTTATGTCCTCTATCTGGTTTAATCAAAGTCGTGGACAGTGTAGATAATCAGATGTGACATTTTTGTACAAAGGATATAAGGGCAACAATGAAAAAGATTCATAAGGTGGCATTAGAAGATCGTCATTGAAAACTGATGCTGTAAAGCACAACATATGGTCTCCAATTTATCTTCGACTTTAGTTCAAAATGACAATCCTGTATAAACTCAAATACAAACAAATGTTGCTGGATCCTTTCATAAATGCGTTCCCTTGCAGCTATGACAGTAGTATGCAAATGCAAAGGTGTCATCGCCATGCCACTTAATAGACGTTAACCAGTAGTATAGTTTTTGTTAATATACGACAAATTCGCGATTATGTCCAGAAATAAGCCGAAAATGTACAGCAATTTTGAATCCTAATGACAATATTGGTTCTTTGTTTTCATTGTTATTCCTACAAGCAACTGTGGAATGATTCTGTGCTTCTTATTTACAAATTATCCTGATAAACGATTAACTATCGAATGATTTATTGCAGTTTTCCACGGAAAACATCGTTTACAAAGACCCAGGAACGCCCGGGAATATTATGGAACAGTTTTAGTGTTATATTTAGATACGCCTTACTACTTGCACTTTAGACACTTTGTCACTATTACCCTATATAATTTTGCATTTCAGAGCTTCATGTTCTCATTTCCTGAGAAAAGTATGAAACTATACTCCTCATAAAACAACTTGCTTAAGAATTTAAATCTGTTTCCGCTACATGAGAATTTGTCACAGCACGTATTAGGAAACAAGTGACAGATAACTCAGACTAAGTATTCATAATGTTATTCTGACATTCTTACATAATAACAGCCGACTATATAAACTTCTGCACCAGAGATATGGGAAACCAGGCTGTAAACATAGTTTTAAACATAAGAAGTATAACAGTATCCATAGAAACGAAATAAAACTTTTTATAACCTCTATATTTTTAAAAGGGAATTAAATCTTAGTATTTTTCTATTTATTTTGGACATATACTGTAATTTTTGCAAGTGTTATTATCTTCTTATCTCCCAATTCCATGCATTTTAGTGTCCAAGAAAAATGTCTGAAGTAGATGATCTTTTGAAAGAACTCAATTACGAATTTAATAAGCGAGAATTTACCATCAAATGCTACATCAACAATTTAACGTCTCCTGTAGGTAAGCATACCAAACCGAATATCTTTCATTGTAGTGCTGTTAGTGACGACATCGATATAGAAGAGTGCCACCATTCAACTCCACATGACATACTGTAATAGAACTGCAGTTGTACGCCATGTGGCTGGCCTGTGATATAAACATAATTTTGGCAAAAACTAGTCTATAGTTCCGAACCTAAAGCCTGATTATCTACACAAGAGTGAGTAGTCCATATGACATATCCCTCTGTAAGTGCCTCATATATGGGCGTAGTTTTGCTTTGATTTGTAATTTGATGTTTCAATTAGTATTAAGTGACTTTTTTATGTCATTTGTTGTTATTTGGAACATAGATCATTTCGATACCATATTACGTTTCATTTTGAGGTTTATATTGGCCCTGTGTAAAAATACTCATATTTTTATCAGTCATTTGTTCTCTTCTTGTAGCTATAGTTGATATATACTACAAGACCACATATGAGAACTTTATCGTCTTGTATCTTTCTATTTATGGTTAATTGTAGAACATTTTATTTTATTATTCCATATTATAAGGCACCAAACAAAGGTGACAGTGAAGAAACTGCGATACTATATCCGTGTTATCACATGCACATACGCAACAAAACTGATGCCACTTAGCTGTCATTCGAGTGGCGGCACCGAAATTATGTGTGGAAACATCTAAATACCTGTTCTGCCACTCGAGTGATGCGTGTTTTAGCCATGACAGATAGATAAAAGTCGCTTTAACTTCGGGACACCACTTTCCTTCCGCAACCCACGATTTGTGTCAGAAGCAAGACAAACACTTACCATTAGGGACAACACAGCTGAAACGAGAATAACCAATAGCAATACAGGGTAGCAAGATGTGTGCAACATTGGAACTGTTTCAAATACTGCAGTTCAGGACATAAGTTCATGATTTGTAGAAAATAAATTAATACTTAATCACAGTAAGACTCCATTTTTACATTTTCTAACACATAATTTAAGAAAACCCAACGTTTTAATTTCACTGAACAGGCATATGATTAGTGAAACTGAATGGTTCAAATTTAATGGTGGTCAGATAGGTAGTAAACTGTCATGGAAAGCCAAATTCAGGATCTTGTTAAAAGATTTAATGCTGCCATTTTTACTGCTGGAATGTTATTTGAAGTAAGTGATTGTTCGGCATGAAAAGTAGCCTACTTTGCTTATTTTCATTTGCTTTTGACGTATGGTATTGTATTTTGAGGTAACTCTTCCCATTCTCAAAGGATATTTTTGGATCAGCGACGGGCAATTTGTATATATATATATATATATATAGTTAGTACTAGGCAGAAATCAAATCTGCATTTGGATTGCACTACTTCTTCTCTTCTGCAGAAAGCTGAGCAGTATACTACTGCATCCATTTTCAATAAACTACCACAAGAATTCAAAAATCTTAGAAGTAATCCACACACTATCAAATTGAAGCTGAAGAGTATCCTCATGGGTCACTCCTTCTATTCTGTCGAAGAGTTCCTTGAAAAATTAAGCTGATTCTTGTGTTATATTGGTGATTGGGTTTACAGTAACTTATGGCTTGTCTTCTTTGGATTCATAAACATTTTATTTTATCTGTTATTACTTTTATGTTGTAATTTCATGCACTGACATGTTCCATGATCTTGGAAATTTGCTCCTCAATTTGATCATACGGAACTAGACGTGTAAAATAAAAAAGTAATATAAAGGGCTAATAAGAGTGCTTTGTTTCGGATGAGCTCATATGCAGCCTGGCAGAAACATTTTTATCTTTGTGTTCTATGAGCACTATGGCATATGGAACAAATGCAAAATGTTTATATGTAAAACATTGTGGGGACAATTTGTCATCAAATTAATCAGGGCATAATGTAATTTTTCACTGCAGTTATTCACTCCCAAAGGCGAGTGAAATAAAACTTGCACCAGATTTTCAATCTGTGAGTGCTCATGTTGATGGCTTCTGCATCTGAATATTCATAGTCTTATTGTAAAGGAGCACCAAATACTTGAACATATAACACGTCAGCCTCAGTTGCAAATAGAAACCGATCTTTACCCAGGTTTCAGCTAAAACAATTTGACCTTTTTCACAAGCCAGTGACACTAAACTATTGCATGCTAAAGTTTCGCCATGTCAAGTATAAAACTGTAGCACTGTAGTAACCAGTCATAAATCTACATTACTTGGGCTGAAAAGAAACAGCATGCCCCACTGTGTGGACGAGGTCAGTAGGCCACGAGAGCTGTGCCGGAACGAAACGTGGTTATCAGCTGTATACCGAGCTTCGCTGATGGTCGTGTGCACGCATGCGTGGAAATATAGATACATAACAGTGGCTACCTTTACATAAGGAATTGGACTAATATAGCCATTAAAACTTTAAATGGCGTAATATGCAAAAGAACGTACTTCTGAGGAGAACAATACCCCCATAAAAAATTCAGAGCCCATAAGAAAGATTAGCTATTACTCGGAGACATTATTTCTCAATTTTGAATGCATTACTCAAACTTTATCTGGTTCATTAATAAATGTATGTGTGGCTATTTACAGGAATGATCTGTAATATCATGGAGAGCACATCAGTATGACTAGGCATCAATAAAGGCAACAGTGCGTAAAAACTTAAAAGTACATGAATTTGAATTAACATAGCATTAACGAAAATTGCTTAGGGAGTTAGAAACTGGGTAAGCCTAGCAGAACATAGAGGAAGTAACTTAACATGATGTAACACGTTACTCATGGTACTAAAAAAAGCTAAGTGTTAGGTTTCCAAGGACCTTTTTATAAATTCGGCGTATAACGCCATAAATGCAATGGAACAATGTACATGCACGTATATTTTGTCAAATTACATATTCTTAGTAAAACATAATGGTTGGGAGAAAGATGGGCAGCAGTGCCTAAATATTTTGTACTTAAATATTAGGTTAGTGTCCAAGTCTAACACTGATTAACGAAAGAACAAAAACTTGCTGGTAGATTAAAACTGTGTGCCAGACCGAGACTCGAACTCAGGACGTTTACCTTTCGCGGGAAAGTGCTCTACCAACTGAGCTACCCAAGCACGACTCATGATCCGTCCTCACAGCCTTACTTCTGCCTGTACCTCGTCTCCTACCTTCCAAACTTTACAGAAGCTCACCTGAAAACCCTGCAGAACTAGCACTCCTGAAAGAAAGGATATTGCGGAGACATGGCTTAGCCACAGCCTAGGGGATGTTTCCAGAATGAGATTTTCACTCTGCAGCGGAGTGTGCGCTGATTTGAAACTTCCTGGCAGATTAAAACTGTGTGCCGGACCGAGACTCGAACTCGGGACCTTTGCCTTTCGTGGACAAGTGCTCTACCAAGTGAGCTATCCAGTACGTTGTCCTCGATAGTGAGTGTTCATTGGAGGTGAGGGTATTATCTGGAGTGCCCCAGGGAAGTGTGGTAGGTCCGCTGTTGTTTTCTATCTAGATAAATGATCTTTTGGATAGGGTGGATAGCAATGTGCGGCTGTTTGCTGATGATGCTGTGGTGTACAGGAAGGTGTCGTCGTTGAGTGACTGTATGAGGATACAAGATGACTTGGACAGGATTTGTGATTGGTGTAAAGAAAGGCAGCTATCTCTAAATATAGATAAATGCAAATTAATGCAGATGAATAGGAAAAAGAGTCCTGTAATGTTTGAATATTCCATTAGTCGTGTAGTGCTTGACACAGTCACGTCGATTAAATATTTGGGAGTAACATTCCAGACCGATATGAAGCGGGACAAGCATGTAATGGCAGTTGTGGGGAAGGCGGATAGTCGTCTTCTGTTCATTGGTAGAATTTTGGGAAGATGTGGTTCATCTGTAAAGGAGACCGCTTATAAAACACTAATACGACCTATTCTTGAGTACTGCTCGAGCGTTTTGGATCCCTATCAGGTCGGATTGAGCGAGGACATAGAAGCAATTCAGAGGCAGGTAGCTAGATTTGTTAGTGATAGGTTTGATCATCACACGAGTGTTACGGAAATGCTTCAGGAACTCGGGTGGGAGTCTCTAGAGGAAAGGAGGCGTTCTTTACGTGAATCGCTACTGAGGAAATTTAGAGAACCAGCATTTGAGGCTGACTGCAGTACAATTTTACTGTCGTCAACTTACGTTTCACAGAAAGACCACAAAGATAAGATAAGAGAGATTAGGGCTTGTACAGAGGCATATGTTGTTGTTGTGGTCTTCAGTCCTGAGACTGGTTTGATGCAGCTCTCCATGCTACTCCATCCTGTGCAAGCTTCTTCATCTCCCAGTACCTACTCCAGCCTACATCCTTCTGAATCTGCTTAGTGTATTCATCTCTTGGTCTCCCGCTACGATTTTTAGCCTCCACGCTGCCCTCCAATACTAAATTGGTGATCCCTCGATGTCTCAGAACATGTCCTACCAACCGATCCCTTCTTCTAGTCAAGTTGTGCCACAAGCTCCTCTTCTCCCCAATTCTATTCAGTACTTCCTCATTAGTTATGTGATCTACCCATCTAATCTTCAGCATTCTTCTGTAGCACCACATTTCGAAAGCTTCTATTCTCTTCTTGTCTAAACTATTTGTCGTCCAAGTTTCACTTCCATACATGGCTACATTCCATACAAATACTTTCAGAAATGACTTCCTGACATTTAAATCTATACTCGATGTTAACAAACTTTTCTTCTTTAAAAATGCTTTCCTTGCCATTGCCAGTCTACATTTTATATCCTCTCTCCTTCGACCGTCATCCGTTATTTTGCTCCCCAAATAGCAAAACTCCTTTACTACTTTAAGTGTCTCATTTCCTAATCTAATTCCCTCAGCATCACCCGAGTTAATTCGACTACATTCCATTATCCTCGTTTTGCTTTTTTTGATGTTCATCTTATACCCTCCTTTCAAGACACTGTCCATTCCGCAGGCGGTCGTTTTTCCCTCGTTCTGTTTGGGAGTGGAAAAGGGAGAGAAGACGCTAGTTGTGGTACGAGGTACCCTCCACCACGCACCATATGGTGGATTGCGAAGTATGTATGTAGATGGAGATGCATTTGTAAGCAACTTTGTACTGTGTACTCCCAGTTTTAGCCACACACATATAGTTACGAGAAAAAACGGTGTACTTTATAAGTTATGGAAGGTCGTAGGACAAAACTACTGCCTCATATTTGGAGCTTAAAGAAAGTTGTATGCCATACATTGTAAATGGGTCATACTATATACTCACATTTTAACCTCATGATTAGAGTTATGAGAAAGAAACGTGAACCAGTAAACTTACTTGGCAGCTAAAGAGGTGGTGCGAACAGCATATTAGTATTCGATGAAAGAAAGTGGAGTAAGACGTCGCAGACTACAAGGCAGAGTAATATCAGAGCTGGTGAAGTAAAGGTTGGAAACCCTCGAATAAGTTCGTATTTCTCAATTGTAGCTGGTCATCAAGTAGGTTTTCTTTATCGAGCATCATGTCTTTAAAGATTTGCGTCTCCTCAAGGATGTCAAACCTAGTGCCTTTAACTTCTCAGTTTAATTGCTCTGTGTTAGTTGGTGGATTGGGAGCATGAGGCAGTTGAACAAGGTGCTCGACAAAAGTCGAGCCACTCATGCCATCACCACTTTTCGTAGGTATATGTTCTTTATATCTAGCTGAGAGGGCTCTGGCTGTCTGGTCAATGTAATAACTTGAGCAATCACTACAGGTGATTTTGTATACCCCAGAACAAGATAATTTGTCATTAGTGTTCTTTAATGCATGAACCAGGTTCTTTCTGAGGCTGTTATTTGTAGAATATGCCACATTATAGCCGTGGCTCTTTAACGATGACCTATTTTGTAGGATGCTTCACCGCCCCTGCTGTTACTGTGCCTTGGAGTCGGCGATGCCTTACTCCACTTTCTTTCATCGACTGCTAACATGCTGTTCACACCACTTCCTAGCTGCCAAGTATGTTTGCTGGTACACCTATCTTTCTTGTAACTCTAATCATGAGGTTAAAATGTGAGTATACGGTATGACCTGTTTACAATCTTGCAACTTCTCTTTAAGCTCTAAGTACTAAGGCAATGACATGCTGCTAATGTCCTGCTATTACATAAAGTAAATAGCAGCTTATGTTAATGTACAACCATATCTAAAAATGTCCTAGTCCTATAACGTAAGTCGGTACTTCGTTTACTACCACAATACACGTGGACTTTTTATGTTACTTTAGGATCTAGACCATTTCAGGGTGTCCTCAACATGGACTAAGTGTACTCTACATATTAATGCTAAACCACATTAGCGACACGTTCAGATTTACACATTTTAAGAGCGGCTTACAGCCTGCAATTAACGTTTGACCAGAATTGGTTTGCATGTTATTAGTACCTTGGGATCGTACACCCACCCATTTTACCATCAGTTGTTAAGTTTTTGCTAAGTCTTACCTATGTGAAATGATCTCTTTTATCCCACTTGTTAGATATTAATTATCTGTTACTTATAGCCAGTCTGAATACTTGTATCCAATCTGGAATATGACTGTGGGATACATACCCATTCATCATGCCATTAGCCGTTAAGTAATCGTGATGAGACAATACTCTTCGTCTCATTCATAGACAGAAATGTATATTTAAGTGTGCAAATGTAACGTTGACTTTTTGTTATGACTGTGGTGTTCACGCTCAATCACACTGATATTAAATGTTATTTGTAAGGAGAAACGCATGTTTAAATGCCTAAATGCAAATTTGACCTAATATCAGTCAAAATTTTTTATATACAGGGTGAGTCACCTAACATTACCGCTGGATATATTTCGTAAACCACATCAAATACTGACGAATCGATTTCACAGACCGAACGTGAGAAGAGGGGCTAGTGTAATTGGTTAATACAAACCATACAAAAATGCACGGAAGTATGTTTTTGAACACAAACCTACGTTTTTTTTATGGAACCCCGTTAGTTTTGTTAGCACATCTGACCAATAAACAAATACGTAATCAGTGCCGTTTGTTGCATTGTAAAATGTTAATTACATCCGGATATATTGTAACCTAAAGTTGACGCTTGAGTACCAGTCCTCCGCTGTTCGATCGTGTGTGTTGGAGAGCACCGAATTACGTAGGGATCCAAAGGGAACGGTGATGGACCTTAGGTACAGAAGAGACTGGAACAGCACATTACGTCCACATGCTAACACTTTTTTATTGGTCTTTTTCATTGACGCACATGTACATTACCATGAGGTGTGAGGTACACGTGCACACGTGGTTTCCGTTTTCAATTACGGAGTGGAATAGAGTGTGTCCCGACATGTCAGGCCAATAGATGTTCCATGTGGTGGCCATCATTTGCTGCTCGCAATTGCAATCTCTGGCGTAATGAATGTCGTACACGCCGCAGTACATCTGGTGTAATGTCGCCGCAGGCTGCCACAATACGTTTTTACATATCCTCTGGGGTTGTAGGCACATCACGGTATACATTCTCCTTTAACGTACCCCACAGAACGAAGTTCAGAGGTGTAAGATCAGAAGAACGGGCTGGCCAATTTATGCGTCCTCCACGTCCTATGAAACGCCCGTCGTACATCCTGTCAAGGGTCAGCCTAGTGTTAATTGCGGAGTGTGCAGGTGCACCATCATGCTGATACCACATACGTCGACGCGTTTCCAGTGGGACATTTTTGAGCAACGTTGGCAGAAGCTTCTGTAGAAACGCGATGTATGTTGCAGCTGTTTGCGCCCCTGCAATGAAGTGAGGACCAATGAGGTGGTCGCCAATGATTCCGCACCATACATTTACAGTCCACGGTCGCTGTCGCTCTACCTGTCTGAGCCAGCGAGGATTGTCCACGGACCAGTAATGCATGTTCCGTAGATTCACTGCCCCGTGGTTTGTGAAACCCGCTTCATCGGTAAACAGGTAGAACTGCAACGCATTCTCTGTTAATGCCCATTGACAGAATTGCACTCGATGATTAAAGTCATCACCATGCAATTGCTGATGTAGCGACACATGAAACGGGTGAAAGTGGTGAAGATGCAGTATGCGCATGACACTACTTTGACTCAGTCCACCGGCTCTCGAAATGTCCCGTGTACTTATGTGTGGGTTCACGGCAACAAAAATGGTTCAAATGGCTCTGAGCACTATTGGATGGTGGTGGTGGTTAGTGTTTAACGTCCCGTCGACAACGAGGTCATTAGAGACGCAGCGCAAGCTCGCGTTAGGGAAGGATTGGGAAGGAAATCGGCCGTGCCCTTTCAAAGGAACCATCCCGGCATTTGCCTGAAACGATTTAGGGAAATCACGGAAAACCTAAATCAGGATGGTTGGAGACGGGATTGAACCGTCGTCCTCCCGAATGCGAGTCCAGTGTGCTAACCACTGCGCCACCTCGCTCGGTAGCACTATTGGACTTAACATCTATGGTCATCAGTCCCCTAGAACTTAGGACTACTTAAACGTTACTAACCTAAGGACATCACACAACACCCAGTCATCACGAGGCAGAGAAAATCCCTGACCCCGCCGGGAATCGAACCCGGGAACCCGGGCGTGGGAAGCGAGAACGCTACCGCACGACCACGAGCTGCGGACATGGCAACAGCAGCTAACACAGCAACTGCACCCGCTTCTCCTGTGACGGGCCTGTTACGGACCTGTTTGCGTGCTACGACCTTACCTGTTGCATACAGTTGGCGGTAGATGTTTTGCAATGTGCGGCACGTTGGATGCTCTCTGTCCGGGTACCGTTCTGCATACACCGTGCAGGCTTCAGCTGCATTTCGTCGACACTCGCCATAGATGAGTATCATCTCCGCCTTTTCAGAGTTCGAATACACCATGGTCACAGTTCCTACAACACTACACTATCACAGACGTCTGGTAACACGGTGTACTACAGTTGGTCTACGTGCGGAGACGAATGCAGAATAACAATAGCAGCAAGCGCTACATGCGGACACTGCGACAGCTAGATCAAACCACAACAGTGCACTACAGCCACACTCGTAAACACGGTCGTCATCGTAAACATGTCCCTGCAGATGCTGCTCGCCGAACGTGGCCCGTGTTTGTTACAACACGCAACTGAACGTCGGAGGATTCAAGCGTCAACTTTAGGTTACAATATCTCCGGATGTAATTAACATTTTACAATGCAACAAACGGCACTGATTACGTATTTGTTTATATGTTCAGATGTGCTAACAAAACTAACGTGGTTCCATTTTAAAAAACGTAGGTTTGTGTTAAAAAACATACTTCCGTGCATTTTTTTATGGTTTGTATTAAACAATTACACTAGCCCCTCTCCGCACGTTCGGTCTGTGGAATCGATTCGTCAGTATTTGATGTGGTTTACGAAATACATCCAGCGGTAACGTTAGGTGACTCACCCTGTATATTTGAGGACCGTGGCGTTGCACGCCCAGTCTTACTGATACTGATAGTTAACTTCTGTTCTTTCGTTAATCAGTGTTAGACAATGTCAGTTTAACACACCTGGACACTATTATTGAAGTACAAAATATTTAGACACTGCTGCCTTCTTTCCTCTCAACCATTATGTTTTACTAAGAATATGTAATTTGACAAAATATGCGTGCATGTACATTGTTCCATTGTATTTATGGCGTTATACACCAAATTTATAAAAAGGTCCTCGGAAACCTAACACTTAGCTTTATACTTCTTTAGTACCATGATTAACGTGTTACATCATGTTAAGTTACTTCCTGTATGTTCTGCTAGGCTTACCATTTTCTAACTACCCTACGCATTTTGTATTAAGGCTGTCTTCATTACTGCTACTAATGCTATGTTAATTCAAATTCATGTACTTTTATGTTTTTAGGCGCTTTTGCCTTTATTGACGCTTAGTCATACTGATGTACTCTCCACGATATTACAGATCATTCCTAGATCATTCCTGTAAATAGCCACACATATGTTTATTAATGGACCAGAAAAAGGTTGAGTAATGCATTCAAAATTGAGAAATAATGTTTCCGATTAACAGCTAGTTATTGTTATGGGTTCTGAATCTGTTATAGGGGTATTGTTCTCCTCAGAAGTAAGTTATTTTAAATATTACGCCATTAAAGGTTTTAATGATTTTATTAACCCAATTCCTGTCAGCGGCTCGTGGTCTTGCGGTAGCGTTCTTGCTTCCCATGCACAGGGTCCCGGGTTCGATTCCTGGTGGCGTCAGGGATTTTCGCTGCCTCGAGATGACTGGGTGTCTTACATCATCATTTCATCCTCATTCACTTGCAAGTCGCTGTAGTGGCGTTAAAGAACTTGTGGAGCGGCAGCCGAACCGCCCTGCGAGGGGACTCCCAGCCACCAATGCCATACGCTCACAATCATTATTTAATCCAATTCATAATGTAAAGGTAGCTACTGTTATGTATCTATATTTCCATGCATGCATGTGTATGACCATCAGCAACACTCGGTACATAGCTGCTCGCCGCATTTGGTTCCGGCACAGCTCTCACGGCCTACCAACCTCGTCTGCACAGTGGGGGCTGCTTTTTCTCTTCAGCCCCACTAATATAGATTTATGACTGGTTACTACGGTGCTACAGTTTTATACTTGACATGGGGAAACCTTGGCATGCAATAGTTTAGTGTCACTGGCTTCTGAAGAAGGCCAAATTATTTTGGCTGAAACCTGTTTAAAGATTGGTTTCTATTTGCAACTGAGGCTGATGTGTCACGTATTCAATTATCACAGTTGCTGTCAGGACTGCACAATGTTAAAAATTCACCAAAAATTTTTTTGTAGTTTGTAGTAGTCTGTGTACCGAAAAGCAGGTCTAAAAATATGACTCACTGCAATTCAAGATGTCCTCTCAGGCTCCTACCTATCCACACCCTTGTAAACTGCGACGTATTCGGAATAAACAGCAAAATAGTTCTAAGAAGCTATCATTGCTGGTCGTTTCACTTGCAGGAATTTCATCTTTCGTTTTTTAATCAGACTGAAGTCACAAAATCGGAGGAAATTGTTCTTGAGAGACCAGATTATAATATGTTAAATAACATTGATTATTACAGAACATATTTCTGTAACATGAATAAGAAAGAACCAAAATCTCTTCCAAATGGAAAAATGGAAAAAAAATATATAGCAGGACACGAACATACTTCCTCTGACACCATAACCATATCTTTAGCGACAATACCACAAACTCCACATACAACTCGTAGTCTATCATTTATTGGGTCTCATAAAGGCTTTTTACCGCTGATGTGTTGTTAACTGACATTTAACTGTAAAAAATTGTACCAAGAGTGACGTTTGTGATAAATCCTTGATGTGCTGTTGCCTTGAAATTTGAAATGTTATGCAAGTTGTCATACAGAAACTACAGAATAACATGAAATCCAATATGGACTCTCCAAAGTAGCAAGCGAGCAACACCACATGACCCAACACAAATGCCATGATATGCTACCTGTTATTCTTGTTTTGAGCCTAGCTGTCCCTAATGATAAACAGACAGAGAGCCACTAGCTTGATTTCAATACTTCAGAAGCTATTGCTGTATTTGGTGGTCTTCATATATGTACTTTCGTATACTTCAGTGTTACAAAGATATGCAGTTTCTCTGATACACTACATTAAAGATCTCTCCCAACTGCGTCGTTTTTAGTATGATTTTTTTGTACTACAGTGGAAGGAAGTGCGTCGTTCGTATATAAAACCTATACTAGTATGCAACCATTAATTTACATGGTGAAACTATACAAAGTTTCCATTATTTGATGATGCATGGACAAGACTTGTGTGAATATGGAAGTATTATTGGGCAATTAGTGAAATGTGATTTGTAGTTTTACAATAACTCCCATAATTCCACAAATTGTAAAAATTAATGCAGTACTGCCTGTATATTCAATTGTAGTACTGGCAACTTAAATACTCTCAAACACTTGCCCAGTGAGTTGGTCATATGAAGTAAGAGGGTTTCTCATAACAGTGTAATTTAATATTGAGTGTAGCTTTCAATGAAGGAAATTAGCTATATTACAGTACCTTCTAGTGCACTTGCATGAAATAATATCCTAAATTCAGTATACATTAACCTTAATTTTATCTCATATTTAACTGATGTGGCATGTAAGAATGAAAACATTAGGTATTAAATGATTCTTTAGAGCATCGTAAATATCATCCAACACATCAAACAAGGACTTTGAAATTATGCTTTTGAGAATGTGGTACAAGTATTGGACAGATGACAGGAAATTCTCATATGTCAAATATCAAAGTATCACTTCTAGTTTCACTTGTACAAATACTCCATCTCTAGTGTAAGTATCGAATTTTTTAACGGAGCATGCATCACAACTCTGCAAGTATTCGAAACTGACTTTTGTTACTCGAAAGTGTTTCTCAGATCGGTCTTCATTTACGACTGCTACATCCAATAGAAGTTTGTTTGATGCAACTGTGTTATTTCTGCACGAAATCCACTTCCACATCTAACATTTATGATTTCTTTTCTTTTCTTGGATTACTTCTAATATTGGAACCTGAATCACATCATCAATGTCCTTTCAATTAATCCCAGCTGACGATACATTGAAAAACAAAATCACAAGAATTTTGACAGGAATGTGTTGAAACAGTAGCAAACATGTAACAGGTGCAAACATGTAACTGTTTTGTATCGGTTGTGAATAAATAGTTGCCACTATTTAAGTTCCAACCCTCATATATTTCTGATTGCATAAAATTGTCAAACGAAATTGATAGTGCATAGAATGACCTACACACCCTTAGAAGGCGAAAATGTGTAAAAGAGACAAAGGTAGACTTTACTTGATATTAAGTGTAAGCTTTTGAATGTCCCATTATTTATGTATGACTACTAGAGAAGGGATTCATCGTGTTTCACAAAGGAGAAAGGGAGAAACCCTTGTTTTGGTCTCAACAAGATGGTTTACTGCACTGCCCCCTGGCTTCAGTCAATGCCTGTTCTCAGCATGTATAGTGGCATCTCCCTTTATTCTAATCTCCTTATTGCATCTACTATGTTCAGTCACAGAATAATATGAGAAAAATTTACTGAAAAGAAAATGAATCAAATGTCATAAAAAAAAAGATCTGCAGTTGTAATGCATACCACCACATACAACACGACCTAAAAGAAAACATTGTACAAGGTACTAGTGTCACAAAATATACTTTAGATATGTATCTCAAGCAGTTCAATAAGCAGTTATATATATGCACAAGTATCAGCAGTAAATCGAGATGGTTATCACAAGAACAATAATTATTTATCAGAAATAAAACGAATAGAAGGACACAAAAATTTTCGACAGTTGTAGTGGAAGCCATGATACACAGCGTAAATAAATAATATCATAATACCATTGAAGCTAGCATGGCAAAATGCACTTTTGCTATGTAGCTCAAGTGGAGACTGTAGTACACAGTTACAAACATACATACATACTGTACTAGGAGTAAATCTAAATGATTGCTGATATCACTAGAACTTTCACCATTTATTGGAAAGAAACTGAATCGAATATAATAAAAAAAATCCCTACAGCTCTATTCAGCACCATGATACACAGTGCGAGTTTGTAAAAAAGAACATAATATTTATCACAAGGGAAAGAAAGACTGATAAATTGACTAAATATTGTAATTCCTGCCAAAACAAAGAGACATATCATCTTTCTCTCGAATTCAAAGACAGTATGACACCAAATAGTGCAATAAAATAAAAACAAATTTCAATTCAAAATATACATGAATATGTTATGTCACAGCAACCATTACCACTAAGTCACAAGTCAAAGTCACTGGATAGTTTCACAAGTTTCTCTTTATGCAACGAAGAAACTGCATGATATAAAAATGAATTTTGCTAAGTAAATATTTTGGCAGTGAATAAATTTCGAAGAGGATACTTTATTTGTTGAAGAACAAATGATTTTTCACCTTGTAAACAGCATGTTTTTGGCTAATTGACAATCTTGTTCTGGTGCATACAATGCCAGGACTTAGCAAATTTTTTTCTGGGTGCTGAGAGTGGTATTCTTATATATTTCCATGCTTAGCACACTGGACTTGGACTTAACAGGACCATGGTTGAAACCAGTATCCAGCCATCCTGATTTAGGTTTTTTGTGATTTCCCTAAATTCCTATGAAAGGGCATGGCTGACTTCCTTCCCCATCCTTCCTTAAACTGATGGGACTAATGACCTTGCTGTTTCGTCTTCCTCCCCCCCCCCCCCAAATCAACCTAGCAATTTTCATGATTAAAGTAAATTATAGAGTGTGGGGTCTCAGTAAAATACAAAACTTTTTGTTGTAATGTCTACACCACTAGACATTCCTTATTGTATAAGGTCACCAGTTTTACCAGCATATTGTTGTCATCTTCAGGTCATATAGTCATTACCACAGAAAACTGTCACTTCAATAAATCCCAATTTTCCAACTGACATCTGATTGCCTTATGTATGAAGAAAGTAGAGCTATCTAGACATTACAATAAATAGCTTTATTCTTGTATGTGTTTCTTACTTGGACTCCAGTCAGACTGCACCAGTATCTATGCAGTTGCACCTGATACTGATAACATGATCAATCGTCGAAATTTTGTGTGCAAAAACGGAATAGTGAACTCGAATGGATACATTTAATGGTAATGTTTATCAATCATGCCGACTGAATCCCAGCAATTACGTTCATATTATAGCTAAACAAGCTGTTCCGCAAACAAAATGTAGATTGTTTACTGGAGATATTCATGGAAAAGATGTTCATGAAAACCACGAAAATTAACGTTATTTTGGAAAGCAATTGGTTGTATAAAAACAAAAATCTCGCCCCCCCCCCCCTCTCTCTCTGTCCATATGTATGTTTGTATGTGTATGTGTGTCTTCGATTTTAATGAAACTTCCCACAGCGTAAGGACACATTTCAACATCACAAAACGTTCGTGCATTTGTACGCCACTAAGAGCAGTTCCTTGGTAATACATTTAGTGTTGTACCCTTTCCTATGGTGTATTTACTTTCACTAGCTGGATTTACTAAAGCTGTGTTGCTGCAGTGCAGGCCTGAATCCAGTAAAATATAAGTAAAATACGAAATATTGCCATGATGTAATGTAGTCAAGTCTTGAGGATTTACTTGACCCTTCTCTCTGTTTGCTTCTTCAGTACTATCTCATAAATATTTTACAAAATAGCTTAGCCACTTATAGCGACAAGAAACTTCTTTTTAGTCTAATCTTTGAACCCAGATATAGTGATTCAGTTTTTCTACGTTGCTTTCATATGTCTTCTTCTATCTCTTGTGATGACGAATAACATTGATGTAGCAGATATAGACACATTAAAGCGATCTTCTAATCACTAGCAGAATACGCTGAAGTGCCAAAGAAACTGGTATAGGCTTGTGTATTCAAATACAGAGGTATGTAAACAGCCAGAACACTGCGCTGTGGTCGACAACGCCCATTCAAGGCAACGTGTGTCTGGCGCAATTGTTAGATCAGTTACTGTTGGTGCAATGCCAGGTTATCGAGATTTAAGTGAGTTTGAACGTGGTTTTATAGTCGGCGCATGAGCGATGTGACACAGCATCTCAGTGGTAGCGATAACGTGGAGATTTTCCCATGCGAACATTTCACGAGAGTACTGTGAATATCAGGAATCCAGTATAATACAAATCTCCGACATCGCTATAGCCAGAAAAAGCATCCTGCAAGAACAGGACCAACGACGATTGACGAGAATCATTCAGCGTTACAGAAGTGAAAACCTTTCGCAAATTGCTGCAGATTTCAATGCTGGGCCATCAACAAGTGTCAGCATGCAAACCATTCAACGAAACATCATCGATATGGGCTTTTGGAGCTGAAAGCATACCCTGTATTCTTGATGACTGCACGACACAAAGCTTTATGCTCCACCTGGGCCCGTCAATACCGACATTGGACTGTTGATGACTGGAAATATGTTGCCTGGCCAGACTGGAAATATGTTGCCTGGTCGAACGAGTCTCGTTTCGAACTATATCGAGTGGGCGGATGTGTATGGGTATGGAGACAACCTGTTGAATCCATGGCCCTGCACGTCAGCAGGGGACTGTTCAAGCTAGTGGAGGCTCTGTAATGGTGTGGGGCATATGCAGTTGGAGTGATTGGGACCCTTTATACGTCTAGGTACGACTCTGACAAGTGACCATATGTAAGCATCCTGTCTGATTGCCTGCATCTGCATCATTCTGACAGACTTGGGCAATTCCTGCAGGACAACGCAATACCCCACACGTCCAGCGTTACTACAGTTCGGCTCTTCTGAGTCTAAACACATTCGATGGCCACCAAGCTCCCCACACATGGACATTATTGAGCATATTTGGGATGCCTTGCAAAGTGCTGTTCAGAAGAGATCTCTACCCTCTTGTACTCTTACGGATGTATGACAGCCCTGCAGTATTCATGGTATCAGTTCCCTTCAGCACTACTTCAGACATTAGTCGAGTCCATGCCACGTCATATTGAGGTATTTCTGTGTGCTCGTTGGGGTCCTACATGATATTAGGCAGGTATACCAGTTTCCATGGCTCTTCAGTTTACATCAAGACAAAGGAACATAAATGTTACTGTAAATCACGAAACTAAATTGATTAGTTTAAACTGCAGCTAGTGTAGGTGTAATATGAGAAAGGACAAAGTTCATTGTCACAAAACAGTTGTGCATTAATAAACCACAATATGTAGATCTTTAGTAATATGAGTAAAACTGTTCAGCTTGCCAGTTGCATGGATTCAAAATAAAAAAAGATTTAGGTATTAACTAATTCCATTGAGAACAGGGTCATAAGCGACAGAAGATAAAGTAGAGAACACTGTCACAGCCTAGACACTACAAAATATATGCATAATACATTCACTTTTGTTATTGTTGTCAATTTTTATCACACAACTTCCGAATTAACGTTAGAAATCATTAGAATTCACTTAAAGTGTTAAGTAAAAATATGGAAATACTTTTTTGAAATATTTGAAACTTGAAATATTTAGCATTTAGAGCCAGATTTCAATTTTTAAAATTGTGTCTTTCCTGTTTTTATGTAAAAGTTGTTAAAATGTGGATAATGTATTTTTACAGCAAATTCATAACTTTCAATCAAACTGAAATATTGTATAAAAATATTTTATTTCTTAAAAGTTCAGCTTCAGATTTATTTTGTTCATTTCACCATTTACTTTCCCTAGCACGGACAATTCTTTCACAATATGCTTATGTTACAGAAATTAATATCACATATGAAACTATTTCAAAAATTTTCACACCTTTACTACCAGCACAGTTTAATACATACTCTATTTGTCACTTGATATTTTACATTTTGTAAAATGTTCAGACGATTGAAGAGAGTCAAGATCTTTTTTTTGGAATTAATCCTTGAGCAGACATACTGTGTTTTATAACATGAGGGGGTGCACACTGTAGTTCATACACATGTAAACTATGTTAACAAGATTAATATGTATGAGCAAAATCACATTTTAAACTTAGTTTAATTAAACAACAATGTAATAAACATACATTATATGAGTTACATCACTATTTAATTAAGCAATAATTTAATCAAACGCTAATTTAATTAAACAATAATGCAGTATAAAAGTGTTACCCCAGAGTAACAACCGACTCTAACCCTTAAAAATTGCAGTTACATTAGCTAGCAACCACCCACTTATTCGATACTAATTATCTTATAGATTTCGAAATCATTGTGGGATTATTCTGCTAGCTTGGAATCTGGGTCACTTTCTTGCATGGACAGTAATTTTTTTCACCTATCTCGAAGTTTGTTTTCTATTACTGCACTTTGTTTGGACGTTTAACAAAACAACTTATGACTGTGGTAACTGAAGCAATAATGAAGGAATACATGCAGGCTCACAATTGTAAAACAACAATAGAATGGAAGAAGACGACATTATTTGTGTTTGGCGCACTTTATACATAGACATGCCTGCTCGACAGTTAATCTCACTTTGCCATAAAGGTCATCTATATTCGAAGCCAGATTTTTTCAGCTTTAAATTATCAATAAGTTACAAAATTATCTTATACTGAATTATTTAATTGACTTAAAATTTCACTAAAGTTAAAAATGTTCTTCTAGGTAATAATAGATGAAGGAGGAGGTAACTTAGACCATCTTCTAAGATGTTTGCTCCAGTGTAAAGTGGGACTGAGAGATTTCCAAGTCCAGGTTTTCAGTATGCCAGTGAAAAAAACTGACAGATGTTTGTCGTTTTAAAGACAAGTAGAGTAGTGCTGATCAAACGACTGTCCTATCAAGAAAAAAAGGTTGGCAACCCTAGGTATCATTATTTTTGCGATGGTATATGTTCTAGAATTCTGCTACAAATAGTAGTGCATGCCATCAATAAGTTCTATTACTTTTTCTTGTAGACGGATGTGATCTTTGTTCTCATACTTTAATTGGAAATATCTGTCTGCTAAAGGTAACTGGCTAAGTTCTAGACAGTAGTGGACATTATTTGTGGTCCTTTATAGGTGCTGATAGTTATTTCATCGATCTCGCAATGGAGTGGCATCTAAATGGTGGCACCATTCACTGATTTTTCTCGTTAAATGAACATTTGAAGACAAAATTCAGGTTTTTCTCTCTCATTTTGCTGTTTACAGTTCTCAGCCTAGAAATACACAGCTTTATGAACATAATTTTTTTCGCAGTGACTGCCTTAACATAAGATTGAGTCTCTCAGGGGTTTCTAAGGAGTCTTATAATAGGATTCTGGTAAAATTTCTATAAAAAATTTTGAGCAACAATTAACTGTAAAAATTCATACATTACAAGTGTGTTAGGCAAATGAGTTTTGATACCTATTATCGTTTGAACTTTTCTTATATCTATTGCATAGTAAATGTTGTTTTTATGCAGCTTTGTCAGATTGTTTGTACAACAAAGGTGATCTCTGTCTTCTTCAACTTTTCCCTTCGGTACAATTTTTTATCATGCATGAATCAATTTTCTTACAGCAGTCCTCCACATTTGCCTTGCCTCAGTTGAGAAGCTCTATCTTCTGTATTTGTACTATTTATAATAATATTTAGCATTAATACTGACAGGGATCTGTTTTAAAATAATTCTTGTGTCCACACAGCAGAATAATGACTGATACATGAGTTGCATCTGGCGAACACAGTATTAATTGATTTTCAAAATAAGTACATGGCATATTCCTAAGAACACTTTCAGAAATCTTTTTTAGAAGAATTACATACTGTCAAGTATTAAAGTTTAAGAAATTATAGACAATTCTTATGGTATTTAATTTTGATTGTAATAACATAAAGCAGGGAGAAATGATGTCTTCTCTACATGATAGCTCGGTTTTACTTCCTATTTTTCTATAATGTTTTTGAGATTAAAACATAATTTCCTTGAAAATTTTACTTACTGTGAAATGTGTATATAATTAATTTTAGCATCACTATAACATAGGTCTGTGTGATCTATTAACATGTAGTAATAAAGAAGGGTTAAGTTAAAGTCAGCGAACTATTTTCCTACCAATGTTCTGCATAGGACTATGCTGTTATACCAGCAAAATTGGATGTCTGATTGCCGCTATTTGTAACAGACTGTAAACTGATACTTGATTATAATAATGTGACAACAAGATATGGCTCTTCTTTCAAGACACATTGGTGCACATAAACAGCTTCTTAACCTTCTGACTACAAGCAGTGTATTGTCAATACCACACCTCGAGTTTCAAAAAGCAAGAATGTACTTAATTCATTAGACCATGAACCACAGACTATTGCTATATTCTGTGATCTGTCAAGGGAATTAGAGTGTGTAAACCAAAACATCCCTTTTAGTAATTACAATATTATGATTTAACAAGAAATGCTATAAAATACTTCAAATCTCATCTCACTGGCAAGACACAAATGGTGTGAATACGAAAGAGACTTGTGTTAAGTTATTAGTCATTATCAAACTGGAAACTATTTACATATAGTGCCTCACAAGGCAACGGTTTTGTATATATTAATGAACTTTCAGCAGCAACATTACCAAAGCCCATCTTTGTTTGGTTTTCAGATGATAGAAACATTAAAATAAATATCAAATCAATATAGTTTTTGAAAATCAGATAATCAAATTTTCATGGACATTAATAAATGGCTCCTATCTATTTATTTGTCACTAGACATCGTTATAATATTAAAAGGGCACACTATATGCAGTTCATAAATTGTAAGAAGTCCACCTCCCCTCAGTTTATGTCTAAAAGATGATGACAAGCAGACATAGGAGATTGGCAGTGCTACATTTTTGGGACCATAACTTTATAATAAATTCAGTTGGCAGGAGCATACTGCAGAGTTACTAAATCACGTAAGTAAATCTTTATTTGCAATGAAGATATTGTCAGAAATATGTGATATAAAAACTTCTCTTACTTTCATTTATAAACTCATAAGTGAGGATTTTTGGTTTGTTATGGGGAGGGGGGATGACTCATCAAGCTAAGCTAAAGTTTCCAAGTGCAAAAGAGTGAAGTATATTATTTCTGCTGTCGACTCAAGGATGTCCTTCAGACCTGTTCAAGAAGAAAGTACTAACTACTGTTTCCCAATATATTTTTTCTTTAAAAAAATCTATCATAGATAATTCACTTCTTTTCTAAACCAACAGCTCAAATCACTGAATACAAATTAGAAATGAGAATAATCTTCATAAAGTTTTAAAGCAGTGCACTTTGACCCAGAGATGTCTCCATTATTCAGGAACAGGCATATGTAACAACTTACCAGTGGACACAAAAAGTTTAACTGCTAACTAAGATCAATTTAATAGAAAACTGTTTGGTTTATTGGTGGTTAATTTCTTCTATGTCATTGCCAAATTTTATATTTGAATCAATTGATGTTCATGTATTATCAATAATCTCAAGTAATTTGAGTGTTTTGGAAAATCTGGCTTCTTCAGATCTTCAGTGCATTAATATGATCAGTATAACTAACTGCTGTAATGTGATTTTTCTCTTGATGATGTGTGGCAACATTAATGTAAGAATTATCAAATGCACTTCACTGTACTGTACATTTGCATGTTTTGTGATATTACATCTTAAATGAAATAGGCTATTAAAATAGGCTTAAAATTTTAGGACTTTTTCTACATTTCTGAGGACAATTTTATTATAGGCTCTGTGAAAGGGACTTCTTCCTTTTTTTGTAAATATGTATTATTTATTCCTTTTTTTATGACATGTTCTACATCCTTAACGATTTCTTCAGTATGGATCTATGGTAAAATCTAATCTTTAATTTTATTTTATTTTTGTCTGAAAGACAGATCGCTGGCGTCTGCATGGCTAAAGAAACTGGCCAAGAGCAATTCATCTCTTAAAGAAATGAGCCTGCGAAATGATTTAGCCCGTCAGCTCGCAAAAATTGTGCAAGTTGAGAAACGCCTTATTCCACCTTTCACGATGTTTCCTCCTGTGGGACCACTACAGCCATGTTTATGTCCATCAACTACTGTAAGTATGTGAGAATACAGACAACATATGAGATCAGAAGTAATGTTCATTATTCTCCTGTACTATGCTTTACTTTCATCAGTTCAGTATTTGTATTTATCATTGTCATTATTATGATGGTCGTTCAATAATTAAAGAGAAAAATTGCTCTGGAGAAAAAATTGTTAATAGGGCAAGTTTACTACTTTCCTGGCTTTAAGCTGGCATCACTGGGATGAGCCCTGCTCAGCTGATGTATCAACATTGTTTTGTTTATAACCTCAAAAATACATTTCAAGATGGTGAGTGCGCTTGAAACATGTACATTAGTTGAACAACGTTATGTTATTCGTTTTTAACTTGTTGAAGACGAGAAACCAGTGAATGTATACTGTAGAATGTCTAATGTTTATGGTGAGGGTTGTATGTATAGTGAAAATTTTTAAAAGTGAGTAGAGCAGTTCAAAAATAGTCGCGAGGCAGTGACTGATGAACACCATTCTGGCCGAACAATTGCGGTTTCAAATCCCTCTTTTGAAAGTAGAATTGATGACATTATTTGTGCAGACCGCTGTGTGACTGTGGAAACTATAGTTGATAAGGTTCAAGTTACTACTGGTGCAGATCATAACTTTATCTGTAACAATCTGAAGTACCACAAAACATGGGCAAGATGGATCCCAAAGGAGTTGGTGCAGCTACACTAGGAAACAAGGTTGAGAGTGTGCACACAGTTAAAGGAACGTTATGAAAGAGAAGGTGAGCATTTCCTCAACAAAATTTTAACTGGTGATGAAAATTGGATTAATTATTATGAGCCAGAATCACAAAAACAAAGCATGGAGTGGAAGCACACCAACTCACCTGTCAAGAAAAAATTCAGAACCCAAGCATCACCAGGAAAAGTCATGTTGATGGTGTTTTGGGATGCTGAAGGTCCAGTTTTTTGTGCAGCATACAATGAACAGCCATTACTATTCGTATTTGCTTTTAAACAAGGTAAAACCAGCCATGAGAGAGAGATGTTTTGGATCTCTGTGGAGAGGTGTGATTGTCCAGCAAGACAACGCACGTCCGCATATTGCTCATCTAACCTGTGAAACCATCGACAAAATGGGCTGGGAAGTACTGCTTCATTCTACTAGTGATTTCCATTTGTTTGGTGCACTGAAGGAGGCTTTATGTGGGTAAATGTTCCAGGACAACGAGGGAAAAAAGTTTGTGGGAAATTGGTTCAAACATCAATATAAAGAGTTCTTTGCAGCCAGAGTAAAATAGCTTGCGGCCCATTGGAACAAGTGCGTAAATGTTTATGGGGATTATATTGAAAAGCAGAAAAAGTATTTTTTGTAAAAATAAAGATATTTTTATCCAGACCAATTTGTCTTTTTAATTATTGAATGACCCTCATGCAAGGTTTTTATCATGATCACCAATACCAAAATTGTGTATCAAGAGAAAACCATTGGATTCCAAATGAATCCTTCTGACTAAATGATACAGACAAGACGTATAAATTATTTTCTTTAATTGAGACAATAGTACATTCCATTTTTAGATGAGGCTACTTTGAGAACTATTGAAAATTGACTCACGCATTGATGAGTACTAATGCAACTACATATATAGTCAAATGTCATTATTGTTTCCAATTACACATTCTGAATATGCAGACTCTGATGAGAGCAGCATCCTCTGTCTTTCTACACATAATTTGGGGAATTAAGTAGGCCATAAGAGTATTGCAGCGTAACGTAACTGTTCTGAAGATCTGGAATGTAGGCATGAGGATATAATATTTCTGTAGACAATTTACTTTCTTCCCTACAATATCTTCAACACACATTTGTACAGTTACTGCTTCATACTGAGACCAGTGATGATGATGGCTGTCAAGATCATGATGTGCAATTGGGAAATGAAGCAATAATTTCAGTGCTTATAAAACTCCTTTGTATTAATGGTAGTAACTGGATCACATTGCTGCTCATATTAGATGTCATGGGAAGAATGTGCCAGAGATGTTGTGGTGTGCTGTGACATACTACACCAGGAGACTAGGATATTGATGTTCATTGTTCCTGCAAGCCTCAAACACTCAACCTTCCCATAATCAGTCAAGATTATACAGCACCACTGCCCCATGAATACCTGCCAACATAACTGATATAAATGTCTGGCTGCTATATGGAAGATTTTGGCTTTAGTCCCCTACTGCCAAACACTGTCCTTGTTAGGACTTGAGCATCTGATGGACAAAAGAGTAATTATTAGAAAGAATCATTGCAGCTGCAGTTTCCTAAGCAAGTATTATGGACTGTGACACTGTAGCCTATCCATGTGCCAACTAGGTACTATCCTAAAATGATCTCTAATGCAGATCATGAAGCAATGGTCAGTCAGAATGCTAAAGCCCAACATATATTGCAGTGCTAATTATTTTAACGATATAAAATGAATTATTACTACAATATATCCAGAATGATATCACTGTCATGTTCATATACCATAATAACGATAATTCTAAACATCAACCATTCCACTTCTCGCAGAATAACAATACATCATTACTCAACTTGTAACTGTTGTGGGTGTACGTGTACCATGCAGGCAACAGCATAATACAAGTGCACACTTGTAGTTGGTAAACACCTTAATACTCTGAATCTTCACAATGATACAGTATGAACACAACAGGGCTAGTCAGAACAAACTGAGGTCCAAAGAAGTTAACTTGCAGAGATCAGACTACCGACTGTGCAGAGGTAGATGGTCGCGACAGAATCTCCCCACCCAGGCAGTGTGAAGCACAGGAGAGGACGAGCAGAACAGACAAGTTTGACACTAGGAGGAACTGGTGTCTGTTGACTGGCAGCACAGGATGACCAGTAATGCCATGGCAGGACCCAAAGGTAGGCATGAGTGGACCATTCCTCAGTGACAGAAAGAGCTCGATGGTGACAAGAAAGACGAAATAGTCTCAGAGCCAGAGGAGGGTAGAGAAGATGGCCCACATGGGACATGGGAATGTTGAGGTCGCATGTGGATGGAGGAGTGTGCATGAGGACAAAGATGGTCAGAAGTCCATTGGTATCAATAGATGTGGAAATATTGTTCATATCAGCAAGGATCTGGAATGGAGGGATGAGGATAATATGTAGAGGCAGTTGAGGAAAGGGCGAAAAGGAGACATCAATGTGGAAAGTCACATCACTTAAAATACTCGTTTGAGATTTTGCACATGGAAGATCTGCAGAACCCCTCGATACAGGGGAAAGAGGAAGTGGTAGCACCAGGGGGAGACAATTCACATGGAATACAAACATCAGATGATGTACTGTGGTTGAAAATGGAAGGGAGCTGCAAGTCAAGGTACTGGGGGAATGTGGTAACACTTGAGGAGGAGTCAATCTGTGCTCATACGAGGGGGAGGGGTCCTTGTTGAGAGTCCACACTTGCTTGACACATGGAGAGAAATGTCTGTTATCTTGACTGACCTGCTGAGCACTCAGTGTCGTCCTGAGTAGGGGATTACAAGGCTGTATGGACAGAACCATCACGAAGCATGACAAATTCGCATTTGCTGAAGTCTTTGTAACAAATTCGAGTGATGAGGAACTGGGTAGGCGAGGTGGAATATGTAACTGAACAATGTGACAGCAGACACACTCGACAAGGGTAAGGAAGACTGATGGTTCAAAAATGGTTCAAATGGCTCTGAGCACTATGGGACTTAACATCTACGGTCATCAGTCCCCTAGAACTTGGAACTACTTAAACCTCACTAATCTAAGGACATCACACACATTCATGCCCGAGGCAGGATTCGAACCTGCGACCGTACCGCTCACGCGGTTTCAGACTGAAGCGCCTACAACTGCATGGAGAACACTGATGGAGCAAGAAGAACGGAATCGTTGACAAAGTCGGCTTCCTCCCGTCTTACGTCGCAGTCCATAATGGAGAGAATGTATCTGAATCCTTCAGAGTGGGGCAGCAGAGTGATGAGGTCGAGACAGATGTAGCAAAACCTACTTTATGTAACACGAAGTGTCCCATTGGAGACGTGGCAGCTAACTTTACTGCATTGATAGGGTATGCATGTGTGAGTCCAAGAGCAGCAGTCACTCTAAATTCTAGGCCAAACAACACGCTCAGTTACCAGACACATAATAGTCCTGAAACTGGAGTATGACATCTCATGTAAGACTGAGAAAACTTTAAAGAGGAGGGGTGCAACGAGCACGGTATGGAGTGTTCTGGTGGACATGTCATACAAAATTGATGATGCAGAAACAGACAGTTGGCACATTTGAGTATTCAGAGAGGAAGAGGTGTCCCGTAATAAGCCTAGCATTTCAGGGTACTGTATCTGCAGCTGAACATTTTGTTCAGGTCAAGCAGGGTGGATACAGTGTTCATATGCAATATGCGGTCTACAATATTGTCAGCACCTTTAATATAGCAGACGTCAATAGTACATTACAGATAAGGTCCATGTGCTGGAAGCTATGAGGGGGGAGACCATCTGCGAGCAGTGAGTTACCAGTAAAAACAGTGATATCACATCCTTTTATGTCCTCACAGATGTAATGGGTAGCCTCACAGATTTCTAGCAGTTCTCTATCAAAGGCTGACCACTTACATTGCAAAGGTGAAAGTTTTTTGGAGAAGAAGTGCAGAGATTGTGAGGTGTTCACGATGTGTTGTTGTAGAACAGCCCCAATAAAAGAATCTGTTGCATCTATGGTGATGAAAATACGAATGTCGGCAATCGGATGTGCAAGGGTCACCACATTAGAGAGGGCAGTTCTGAGCTCATTGAATGAGCGAGGCATGTCATCAGACAATAACTGCTCCTTTCGTGTGGTGGAGGTGCTTTTATCCATGAGAGAATCTGACAAAGGAGCCTGAAGCGCAGCAGCATGGGAGATGTGGGGCCAAAAGAAGTTTATCCTGCCAAGGAAATTGCGTAGGTCCCAATAAGTTATAGGAAGAGGCAGGTCGTTAACGAATGGAACCTGCTCTGATGTTGGACAGACTCGGTCAGAGGTGACAGTATGGCTAAGGAAGGTAATGTTACAGCATCAGAATTGTGCATGATTCATTTCAACACCGTTGTCCAAAAGAACTTTGAACATTTGGGTTAAATATTGTTCTTGCTCTTTGATAGAGGTGGGGAAAATGAGGATGTAATTGACATAAGCTTAGAAAGCTGATTATGTACTCGTAATCAACAAAGAGTCAGTGAATCGTTGACATATTTGGACTGAATTCTTCAGGTCATAGGACATAAAGCAATACTCAAATAGGCCAAATGGTGTGGTAATTACAGTCTTGGGAATATCATCTTTATGTATAGGAATTTGATGGTAAGACTTTCGACAGGCAATGACACTGAAGAATTGCATGCTGTAGATGTGTTGTGCAAAGTCTTGAATACAGGTAACTGAATAGCTGTCCATCACAGTACATGCGTTGAGTTTGTGATAGTCTTGAGAAAGTCTAAAGGTACATTTTTTTAGGAGATGACCAATTGCTATCAGACAGGCATGTGAAACCAGCATCTATGACTTTTTGCACTGCGAACTTCGCATGATGTAATTGTTTGGTGGTTAGTTTTGTACCAGATGGGAGGACCTTCAATCATTATCAGCCTATAGCGGGCACTTTTAGTAATCATGTCAACGAGTGGCTCATAGGCTGTGGAAGGGTGAGTGTCATACTCAACATTAATGGAATGAGGTTCACTGACTTACAGTGTCCTTGGTGAGGTCAGTGAAGGAGCAGCAAGTGAATCTGCAGGATCCCCAAACCAGGGTGGCAGTGAAGTGGTGAGGTCATCAACTGTGCAGCGAGTACATGTCAGGCTTGTAGATGCATCGTCGATCAGCTTGTAGAGAACGACATTGATGACATGTAGCATATCTATGTCGTGGTATTAAGTCATGAATTCAGCGAAATAACTGACTAAAAAAGCAATTAGGCAAGAGCACTCAGAGGATGTGCAGACAAGGGGTTTGCAATATACCACAGGAGGGGTGGGAAAGGGGGGTGAAGGAGCATGATTTGTACATGCCCGATGCATGATGAAGGAAGGTGGCAGCGTGAAGGTCCAGCAAGAGTCCAAAATGGAGAAGGAATTCTACCCTGAGGACTGGGTCGTCCACATAAGCTACATAGAAGATCCACGAAAATTGAAGCATGGGCGTAAGGAGAAGCTGAAGTATGGTGGCGCAGCAGACAATGATATTGGAACTTTTGGCTACCCATAGAACCATCGACGATGGCAGAAGGCTTGAAGGATCGAGCGCGCAAATAACGACTCTTGAAGCTGTAGTGGTGTCACCAGGAATAATGTGTCAATTGCACGGTCGAGCAAGTAGAGTCTGCCGGTGGTAGAAGATACAGGAAGTGATTAGTGATGATCTGATGATGGAGGTGGCACCCTGTTGCGACTGCGTAGCACGGAGTGCCTAAACTGACCTCCACTTGTTATCTGGGTGCCTTGTGCAAGGACGACACCAGTTCCTCGCGGTATCCCCACTGTAGTGGCTACTAGTAGAGGACTGCTCGACGGCAGGAGGAACAGGGAAGAGGGCCAGAGCTGGCAGTGCTACTAGCTGCTATCTGCATGCCAGCTCGGGAGTTGCTGACATCACACATGGCCTGGTGTTTCTCCTGCCAGACAGGCGAGGCAGAAGGTAGCGATTGGGTCACTCTAGTGTTCTTTATCTGTACGCAGGTGTCTATGACGAATTATATGGTATGCCCTGTCGTCAAGGCAGAGGATCAGAGACATGTGATATCAATTGGAGCTGCAAGTTTTGTGGTAGTTTTATCAACCACACTGACCATAGGGGTGCACACACTGTCGACGAGAGCATGTAGACGACGCCAGAGATGAGACGGCAACTTGTGAATAATGTGCGTCTTCTGGAGAGCGTGATAAACACTCGATAATGATGTTTTTGGCACAGGTGTATTTTGGCAGAGCGGGTAACGATAGGAGCAGGTCACTAATGAGGTCTGAATAATCACTAAATTGCGTGATAAGGCACACAAACCTGATGATGTCATCACTGACTATCCATGCGTATCAAGGATATTGCCCACAATGGCTGTCCGTGTAGAGCTGTGGTAATTTAGATCTGTGGTAATTTCAATAAACGTATGATGTCTCGGTGAGGGTACAGGGGGTGGGCTGTTCACACGAGACACACTGCACAGTGGGCATGGAAGAGGATGATGCAGGCACAAAAAATGACGGCCTCGACGTGTGGCGAAACCGACGTGGGAGCGACAGTGATTACTGTTTCTAGAAGTACTCGCGCACCGTTAGAACACTTGGCAAATGGAATCATACAGGAGTGAAGTTCGGATCATATCTTACGTGATAGTCTGTAGGAGGATGTGCTCCTGTTTGATGTGTCCATGTGATAATGCTAACATAGGCATGTAACTTAAGTGGAAGATGATTTCGGTGGTATAGAGTGCATCATAGTGGTCTCGCCAGGGTTGTTTGGGTTTTTTGGGTAAGGAGACCAGACAGCGAGGTCATCGGTCTTATCGGTTTGGGGAAGGACGGGGAAGGAAGTCAGCCATGCCCTTTGATAGGAACCAACCCGACATTTACCCGGAGCGATTTAGGGAAATCACGGAAAACCTAAATCGGGATGGCCGGACGTGGGATTGAACCGTCGTCCTCCCGAATGCGAGTCCAGTGTCTAACCACTGCGCCACCTCGCTTGGTCCGCCAGGGTTGTATTGTTTGTGTGAGGTTAGAGTCTTGTAAAGACGAATTGATGAGGTGGTTACAGTTGAACTGTACCACTCAGCTGATGGACAGTGAGTAATGTCCAGTGTGAAAGACATCGATAAAGTGTAAGGGTGCGACCTGTCCATCGTCGAACCGAGAATGCAATACCTTCAGGTTGAAGACAGCTTTATCTTATAGCTGTCTCTAGTGAGAACTGCTGGTAGCACCTTTCATCAGGGTGTCTTCCACCTGCCACTGACTGTTGTCTGTTTTCTGCCTTTTTACTACCTCATATCTTTGAATAATTTTGGCAGCAGTGATGAATTATTACCTGCAATTTCATTTAATTCCCCACGCAGCACTTCCTTAAACATTGACAGACTACTATGTCTGTTTCTTTCTCCTGTGAGGATAAGATAGAAAGGGACCAGATTCACACAGAATGTGGGTCATTCATTCTACCAGGTTCATGTATGTGACAGTTTGCCTTTTTTTATACATTTAGTGTGAAATGATGCGTTCTTCTACCTTTAACATCCTTCACACTCTATACATTCTGTTACTTTAGTCAGTATATTAATGCCTTTTTTCCACATTCAGGTCTATAGCATTGATGGCGATTATTACCAGAATGACTTCTGATGATACTGTTATGCATACCCTTGGAAACCACAGCAGAACTTTTATTTGCATCCTGAAGAGGATCATTCACATTTTTAAAACTTGCAACTTATATACCCAAGTGACGGTTCCAAAACTTGAGAATGACAGGAAATGTTTCCATGTCATATATTCAAACAGATTTTAGTAATAACCCAAAATTATTTACGCTTATATTCAAAATTTTGTTGCTTTCTCACATCTTCTGATGAGATGGTCATTAACATTTTGTTTCTCATCCAGCATCAAGGTATCGCCTTCTTAATGACTGCTTCGCCCTTCACTCGCAGTGTGGGATTCCCTGTTCTGGACAGCCTCCCTTCCAGCAACATACACAAAGCCTTGTGAGCTGCTACTCTGAGCTTGTTCTTGAAGCACCATTTACATGTTATATCTAGGACCAGATTACTGTTCTCTTGTAAATTGATTCGTGAATTCCCTGAAATTGCAGTAACAGTTCATCATTGCTAACTGTGATCCCTTTTGTCAGCATTATTTCTACTAAACTTTCTGGTAGTAACCCCATAGCGATAACATTTGAAGTATGGCATCCTGGTGACAAAGTTCCAGGACAGTTTCTGTTGACTGGTTTCAGGAATCCGTTAAACTATTGTTTACACTTTGCAGTATACCAAGAAGCTACAATACTGTCTTTTAGCCACATAAAAAGAGCAGACTTCCATAGGTTTGCAAATACTAGTGCAAATTCAATCTCATCAGGTCTACTGCATTTCCAATTACATTGTTTACTCCATGTAGTATGTTATTTGTAGCGTTTTGCATTGATATTTTATTTTGGAAACTGTACTGATTTAGATTTTGTTCAGCAAGTCCGTGCATTCTGTGATGCAAGAACATTATAGAATTTCTCGAAGATTATGCAGCACCATGAACAGACACATGAGTTTTGCTGCATAGAGCTTTACGTGCCTTTGCATCAGATTACAGCTTTTACTTTTTCCATACTCTCGGTATGCGACTTTTCAATACATATTCATTTGATAGCCTTGTCAGATAGTAGGTGACTTCTTCCTCTGTATCCTGTAAAAACTTCACTTTTAACCTACTTGGAAGTTTTTCCTTCTTCAACTGTGTGATGACCATTCTCACTTCTTATTTAGCAAGAGACGTTATCCTTTTCATATAGGTACCTCATCTCATTTATTAATGTTTTATGTTTCTCTGTTTCTGTTCATAATGTTCCCAAGACTGATTTCTTAATATCAAATGTGCTTTTTCCTTTGATTTGGATATCTCTTTTAGGAGAATCATCTGTCACTTCTCTGAGAATAAGATAGTTTAACCACTCATAATACCATCAGTTACTACTACTTATGGTTTTTTGGGTGCGCATCCGATGGTTAGTGTTAAACCTTCAATTTCAAGCCACTATAATCAACACTCATATTGTACTAGGACGTCTTGGCGTCTACATTCTCACTGGTTGCTTGAGTGTGTAGATGATAACAATAATGATGGTAATAACGATTTTGTGCCCATTGAAAACGAACATCTGATAACAGGTAAAAACAACTTAAAGATTACAGAATGAATTAAAACGACATTTAGGTGTCTTCAGTTTAGATATTTATTCTTTTGCACTGCAATAAACTTGTTCATTCATTTTATGAACAGCGATATAACATCGATTTGACGTAAGTACATCTTGTTGTAATGTCCCTTCTAGTCTATGAAAACTATGCCAGAAACTATAGTATTACAGTTTTTTTATTTTTATTTATTTATTTATTTTTTGCAGCCAGTAGCATGCCCTGCTGCCACTCCTACACAGAAAAGGTCGAAACCTTTGCTACATAAAATTTCCAGAGATGGTGGCGCATTTCTGTGTGGTCAGCCAATCCCACCCTGTGGAGTCTTTTGCTACGTCGCTGTTGTTGGTGATGAGGATAATGCAGACACAGATTAAGCCATCTTTCCAGGCGATTATCAATATGCAGTGTACGATAACTAGTAATCTTCTGAGTCATGTCTGTGCTGATATATTGTAACAATTTTGAAAATCACGTCTGTAATATTGTTATTTTTATTTTCTTTGTAATAAATTCAGCAACTACATTAGGACTACCTCTTCAGAAAATACGTACATTTCATTAGCATATGTGCATATATTTGCACGTGTAGATCGTTGTGAGTAGACTGGTCTTTACACCAGTAAGCAGTGAATGTGATAGAATTATTGCGGTAGCATATCTGAAAATCTCTGATCAGTAATTCTACGAGGGTCACTCCAAAAGAAAATCACACTACTTCTTTAAAAATACATTTTTTATTCTACATGTTTGAAAGTTTTCAGTGTGTAGATACATCCATTAGGAACAATATTTTCATTTCTCCACATAATTTCCATCCCTCTCAACTGCCTTACGCCGTCTTGGAACGAGCGCCTGCGTACCCGCGCGGTAAAATTCTGGACCAACCTGTTGGAGCCAGTGTTTGGCAGAGTGCTCAAGATAGTCATCATCTTCAAACCTTGTTCCACGAAGAGAGTCTTTCAGTTTCCCAAAGAGATGATAGTCACATGGAACCAGGTCAGGACTGTAAGGCGGGTCTTTCAATGTTGTCCTTCCGAGTTTTGTGATCGCTTCCATGGTTGTTTGACTGACATGTGGCCGTGCATTGTCGTGCAACAGCAAAACATCTTGCTTTTGCCGATGTGGTCGAACACGACTCAATCGAGCTTGAAGTTTCTTTGGTGTCGTCACATATGCATCAGATTTTATGGTGGTTCCACTTACCACGATATCCACAAGCAAGAGTCCTTCGGAATCGAAAAAAACGGTAGCTACAACTTTTCCAGCAGAAGGTGTGGTTTTGAGTTTTTTTTCTTGGGTGAATTTGCATGATGCCACTCCATTGATTGCCTCTTCGTCTCTGGTGAAAAATGATGGAGCCATGTTTCATCACCTGTCACAATTCTTCCAAGAAATTCATCTCCACCATTCTTGTATTGTTCCGAAAGTTCGCTGCATACCGTTTTTCCTGTTTCTTTGTGAGCCACTGTCAACATCCTGGGAACCCACCTGGCACAAACCTTTTTTAACGCAAACACTTCCTTCCCCTATCCAAACGTAGCATGACAATTCGTTCACTGTGATGCATCTGTCAGCAGTCACCAATTCGTTAACTCTCTGCACATTGTCTGGAGTGCGTGCAGTATGAGGCTTGCCGCTGCGAGGACAGTCCCAATATTGCCATGCCTGCTTTCATCATGTAACTTGCTTGCCCACCGTCTAACTGTACTGTGATTTGACAGCAGCATCTCCATACAACTTTTTCAACCTCTTGTGGATGTCTTCGTTGATCCATTATGGATTGTGGGATGACGGCCGGTATGAACTTCTTGATGCAATAATTTACCCACAGCGGTATGTATTGTAGAAATTTATTTTATTTTATGAACTTCTATGTGCTACCAGTTTCGGCATTACATTGATGCGATCTTCAGGCCCCACTCGTCCTGTAAAATCGCTATACACGGAAGGAGCCATATAACTGGATCCGTGAATCAATATGGCTCCTTCCGTGTATAGCGATTTTACGACTATGACGAGTGGGGCCTGAAGATGGCATCAATGTAATGCCAAAACTGGTAGCACATAGAAGTTCATAAAATAAAATAAATTTCTACAATACATACCGCTGTGGGTAAATTATTGCATCAAGAAGATCTTGTGAATATTTCCCACTGTCTCGTTTTCACAGCACAGGAATTCTATGACAGCTCACTGCTTCTGACAAACGTCAAGTGTAGCAGCCATCTTGAAGACGTGTTGTGACAGCGCCACTCACAGGAACAGGTTGAACTGAGTTTGTAAACAAGTGAGAAGGATGTATCTACACACTGCAAAACTTTCACACATGCAGAATGAAAACTGTAGTTTTACAAAAATAGTGTGCATTTCTTTTGGAGTGACCCTCGTAGATATGACTCAAACAATGGTGAAAAGCAATGTCAGATCAAGTTGAATTAATGTAGTCTGACATAAAATCACTTTTGAAAGCAAGTCACATAATATTCAAAGAATTTAGTGTTCAAACAAATTTCTGGCTTGCAGCCAGCCATCGTTTAATTCATTTCACGATATCTCAAATGGACACCTGCCAGTAATCTTCAGGTGAACCACTGAAGACTGACTGGAAGGTTCGCAGTCGATATATCATGGGATAAATTACACAACGACTGGCTGTAAGCCCGAAAATTGTTTGATTATTAAATTCACTAGGAAAATTTTAAAATTCACAAAGTATTTAACAGATTGAGAGACACCACTTACAAACATCACTATACTTAGCATATGTCACACATTGTCATGAGTACATACTTTGTATTTGAACCACTGAATGAGGAATAAAACATCCTGAATAGAGAACAGAAGCTCCTGTCTCTGTTCTACAATACACTGCAGTCCCACATCTTGTCATACAAGGGTGGTTTGAAAAGTCTTCGGAATCACCACGAGACGTCAGCGCTAGCACATCGAGTTCTTCACGTGATATTCATTCTACTGTTACCTGTAAACATGTGACACGCCATTGCTCTTGGAAGAGAGCTGTGGCAGTGACGTGGCTCTGTTGTTGTTCTCGCGTAGTGATTTTCAAAGATGGAAAAATTCGAGATTGAATACAATAGGGGACTCTCCTTCTTCATATTCAACTGTTGCCAAGCGGACAAATGAATTTAGATTTGGTCACTAGAGCTTAGATGATGATCCTTGCCGTGGTCGGCAAAGACATGTCACTACTCCAGAAATCATTGCAAAAGTGCACTAAATGGTCTTGGAGGATCGCCGATTGAGAATTCGTGAAATCGTTCATGCTTTCCAGATGTCATCTGAAAGGGTATATCACATTTTAAATGAAGAATTAGAAATGAAAAAATTATCTGCCAGATGGGTGCCATGACTCTTGATGCTGGATCAAAAACACACATGCTGTCGCCATGGCAAAATTACCCAAACTATGGTTTGAATTGTTGCCACACCCACCTCATTAACCTGATATCGCTCTGTCAGACTTCCATCTCTCCCCAAAACTGAAAATTTTTCTTGGTGGACGAAGATTCACTTCCAAGGAAGAATTGATAGCAGAGTTGACAACTATTTTGCAGACCTGGAGGAAACTCATTTTTAAGATGGGATCAAGACACATGAACATTGTTGGACAAAAGGTATTAATCTACAGCCATCCAGTGTGGTCGAGCAGTTCTAGGAGCTTCAGTCTGGATCCGCGCGACCGCAACAGTTGCAGGTTCGAATCCTGCTTCGGGTATGGATATGTGTGATGTCCTTAGGGTAGTTAAGTTCAAGTAGTTCTAAGTTCTAGGGGACTGATGACCTCAGATATTAAGTCCCATAGTGCTCAGAGCCATTTTCATTAATCTACAAGGAGCTTACATTGAAAAATAGAAAAAGGTTCAGTGATGTAAGTATGTTCCAAGAAATTTTCAAACCACCCTCATATGTTTGTATACTTTTATAGCATAGTGTCATTTCATATTTCAAGTAAGTCCATCCTTCAGGCTAGTCATTAACGCAGCTTTCACTGTCCAAAAATCACGAGTTTCCTCCTTCTACTCTGCTCTACAGTGTGCTTAACACTGGTACAGTGTAATCAACAGTTAAGTTATATTTTAGCAGACGCATCTCATATAGAATCACAGATCTATGATACAAAATTCTTATAAAATATATCTAAAATTGTTACAGTTGCCTCTTTAATTTATGTATTTGCAAAATAAATCTAAGAAATATAATATTTCTACATCTACATCTACATGATTACTCTGCAATTCACATTTAAGTGCTTGGCAGAGGGTTTATCGAACCACAATCGTACTATCTTTCTACCATTCCACTCCCAAACAGCGCGCGGGAAAAACGAACACCTAAACCTTTCTGTTCGAGCTCTGACGTCTCTTATTTTATTTTGATGATCATTCCTACATATGTAGGTTGGGCTCAACAAAATATTTTCGCATTCGGAAGAGAAAGTTGGTGACTGAAATTTCGTGACGAAAAACGTCTTTGCTTTAATGACTTCCATCCCAACTCGCGTATCATATCTGCCACACTCTCTCCCCTATTACGTGATAATACAAAACGAGCTGCCCTTTTTTGCACCCTTTCGATGTCCTCCGTCAATCCCACCTGGTAAGGATCCCACTCCGCGCAGCAATATTCTAACAGAGGACGAACGAGTGTAGTGTAAGCTGTCTCTTTAGTGGACTTGTTGCATCTTCTAAGTGTCCTGCCAATGAAACGCAACCTTTGGCTCGCTTTCCCCACAATATTATCTATGTGGTCTTTCCAACTGAAGTGGTTCGTAATTTTAACACCCAGGTACTTAGTTGAATTGACAGCCTTGAGATTTCTACTATTTATCGAGTAATCGAATTCCAACGGATTTCTTTTGGAACTCATGTGGATCACCTTACACTTTTCGTTATTTAGCGTCAACTGCCGCCTGCCACACCATACAGCAATCATTTCTAAATCGTTTTGCAACTGATACTGGTCTTCGGATGACCTTACTAGACGGTAAATTACAGCATCATCTGCGAACAACCTAAGAGAACTGCTCAGATTGTCACCCAGGTCATTTATATAGATCAGGAACAGCAGAGGTCCCAGGCCGCTTCCCTGGGGAACACCTGATATCACTTCAGTTTTACTCGATGATTTGGCGTCTATTATTACGAACTGCGACTTCCCTGACAGGAAATCACGAATCCAGTCGCACAACTGAGACGATACCTCATAGGCCCGCAGCTTGATTAGAAGTCGCTTGTGAGGAATGGTGTCAAAAGCTTTCCGGAAATCTAGAAATACGGAATCAACTTGAGATCCCCTGTCGATAGCGGCCATTACTTCGTGCGAATAAAGAGCTAGCTGCGTTGCACAAGAACAATGTTTTCTGAAACCATGCTGATTACGTATCAATAGATCGTTCCCTTCGAGGTGATTCACAATGTTTGAATACAGTATATGCTCCAAAACCCTACTACAAATCAACGTCAATGATATAGGTCTGTAGTTCGATAGATTACTCCTACTACCCTTCTCAAACACTGGTGCGACCTGCGAAATTTTCCAATCTGTAGGTACAGATCTATCGGTGAGCGAGCGGTTGTATATGATTGCTAAGTAGGGAGCTATTGTATCAGTTTAATCTGAAAGGAACCTAATCGGTATACAATCTGGACCAGAAGACTTGCCCGTATCAAGCGATTTGAGTTGTTTCACAACCCTTAAGGTATCTACTTCTAAGAAACTCATGCTAGCAGCTGTTCGTGTTTCAAATTCTGGAATATTCCATTCGTCTTCCCTGGTGAAGGAATTTCGGAAAACTGCGCTCAATAACTCCGCTTTAGCGGCACAGTCATCGGCACTGCGCAGCGAAGGTATTGACTGCGTCTTGCCGCTTGTGTACTTTACATACGACTAGAATTTCTTCGGATTTTCTACCAAATTTCGAGACAATGTTTCGTTGTGGAACCTATTAAAGGCATCTCGCATTGAAGTCCGTGTCAAATTTCGCGCGTCTGTAAATTTTAGCCAATCTTCGGGATTTCGCGTTCTTCTGAACTTCGCATGCTTTTTCCGTTGCCTCTGCAACAGAATTCGGACCTGTTTTGTGTACCATGGTGGATCAGTTCCCTCTCTTACCAATTTATGAGGTATGAATCTCTCAATGGCTGTTGCTACTATATCTTTGAATTTGAGCCACATCTCGTCTACGTTTGCATAGTCAGTTCGGAAGGAATGGAGATTGTCTCTTAGGAAGGCTTCTAGTGACACTTTATCCGCTTTTTTAAATAAAATTATTTTGCGTTTGTTTCTGGTGGATTTGGAAGAAACGGTATTGAGCCTAGCTACAACGACCTTGTGATCACTAATCCCTGTATCAGTCATGATGCTCTCTATTAGCTCTGGATTGTTTGTGGCTAAGAGGTCAAGTGTGTTTTCGCAACCATTTACAATTCGCGTGGGTTCGTGGACTAACTGCTAGAAATAATTTTCGGAGAAAGCATTTAGGACAATCTCGGAAGATGTTTTCTGCCTACCACCGGTTTTGAACAAGTATTTTTGCCAACATATCGAGGGAAGGTTGAAGTCCCCACCAACTATAACCGTATGAGTGGGGTATTTATTTGTTACGAGAGTCAAATTTTCTCTGAACTGTTCAGCAAATATATCATCGGAGTCTGGAGGTCGGTAGAAGAAGCCAATTATTAACTTAGTTCGGCTTTTAAGTATAACCTCCACCCATACCAATTCACACGCAGTATCTACTTCGACTTCACTACAAGGTAAACCACTACTGACTCCACCACCAATTCTGCCTGATCTATCTTTCCTGAACACCGTCTGAGACTTCGTAAAAATTTCTGCAAAACTTATTTCAGGCTTTAGCCAGCTTTCTGTACCTATAACGATTTCAGCTTTTGTGCTTTCTATTAGCGCTTGAAGCTCAGGGACTTTCCCAGCACAACTACAACAATTTACAACTATAATTCCGACTGTTCCTTGATCCAAGCACGTCCTGTATTTGCCATGCACCCTTTGAGATTGCAGCCCACACCGTACTTTCCCGAAGCCTTCTAACCTAAAAAAAACCGCCCAGTCCACGCCACACAGCCTCCGCTACCCGTGTAGCCGCCAGCTGAGTGTAGTGAACTCCTGACCTATTCAGCGGAACCCGAAACCCCACCACCCTACGGCGCAAGTCAAGGAATCTGCAGCCAACATGGTCGCAAAACGATCCGAGCCTCTGATTCAGACCCTCCACCTGGCTCTGCACCAAAGGTCCGCTGTCGGTTCTGTCAACGATGCTGCAGATGGTGAGCTCTGCCTTCATCTCGTAAGCAAGACCGGCAGCCTTCACCAAATCAGATAGCCGCTGGAATCCAGAGAGAATTTCCTCAGATCCAAAGCGACACACGTCATTAGTGCTGACATGTGCGACCACCTTCACTTTCAGTACTACCACAGCCACCTTATTCACTAGATATCGCTCCATGCGACTTTTTTCTATTTCCAAGAGTCAAAACGGCGGTCAAGGGACACCATTTTCAAACAGCAGATGATGTCCAAAAGGCTGTGACAAGGGTCTTGGAGGATATTACAGAAGATGAGTTCCAGAAATGTGTGCGAAATGTGTGCGAAATGTGAAGTGAAAGTTATTACTCTGCTATCAACAGATGGCAGGAAACTAGGGAGTGTATCATGCCAATAAAACTCGTGGCTGGGCTAGTTAATGCTTCTAAAGAAATGAATACAGTAATCAGGTTAAAAGTGATGTAGACTGTAGTAGTTATTTGGAGATGATGAAGCCTGCACATCATAGAGTAATGTGGAGAGCTGCTTCAGACCAGTCTTCAGACTGAAGATCACAACAACAACAACAACAATGTTGGTGTGATGACTGTCACTGTTTAAATGGTGTACTATTGCTTCCCCTTTACGTTAGTTCTAAAAAAATGAGAGTCTCCATACATGGGAAAGGTAGACCTAAACACTTAAACAGGGGCTTACAGGAGTTTCTCACTTAGCTGCTGCCAAATTACCTCAGAGCCCATATTTAAGATGGAAAAGAAAGTAAGTATAACAGGTACTCTTAATTGTTGTTCCACATCACATCCATTTTTAAATAACATTGAAGCTAGTACATTTTCCATCCCCAACCCAGTGACAGAGTTAATGAATATGCTCAATCAGACAGCTAGCCATGCACCTACATCTCAAACTGGCATGGTAGGCACACACTCAGCATGTACGTAGTAAGCTGTTAAAAATGGTTTCTTCTTTCATAAATTATGAACCATTGTAAGTTAAAAACAGCTGCTTACTTGCAACACTTTTTCCTGTTAAAATTTTCTTCTTTGTATTAGTCTCTGTCACCCCGATTACATGGCGCTCCCGAAACCGGATTTCGTAAAACGTATTCTCAATAAAGCTTCTGGGTGGCCGTGTAAACACTTCAAAATCGATACTGGAAATCGCTTCTAGTTGCCGGTTTTCCAATTCCGCAACCGATTTTCGCTCCCATGTAAACGCAAGCGGTTTTGAAACGTGCTTGGACTGTCAGCTTTCGTCTTGTTTTTAAAAACTGTCAGCTAATATCGACAGAGTGGTTTTCTGTACAGTGAAGAATAAGTAGAAATATTAGGTTGAGCTATTTGCACCTCATCTAATTGAAGAGAAATAGCTGTTCTCCAGTCGCCATATTTAAGTGGGTAAGCAAATCCGCTTCAGACCTTAACATGTAAACATGACAGCGAAAGGTGGTTTCCAAAATTCAGTTTTCGTCTTTGGACAGATATTTATATCTGTCAAGCTGGTCAAACCCATTTAAATGATGTCGATATGTGGTGAACTACGAGGTGTGACAATAAAGTAATGAGACTGATGTGAAAAAAAATGTTGCTTACCGTTTTAGTCAAGTTTTGTGTTGCCTCCTTCAAAGTAGTTCCCTTCTGATTTGCACACACTTTTTCCAGTGCTTCTGCCGTTGATGGTAACATTTCTGGAACTCATCTTCTGTAATATCCTCCAAGACCCACGTCACAGCCTTTTGGACATCATGTGTTGTTTGAAAATGATGTCCCTTGACCGCCGTTTTGACTCTTGGAAATAGAAAAAAGTCGCATGGAGCGATATCTGGTGAATAAGATGGCTGTGGTAGTACTGAAATTTGTTTTGAGGTTAAAAATTGCTGTTCTGACAGAGCAGTGTGGGATGGCTCATTATGGTGATGCAGATCTTCAGTTATTATTAGACGAACCGTTCCTCGATTGATGTTCAGTTCTTTTTCAATCATTTTCACAGATAATCTTCGATTAGATCATATGGGTTCACGCACCCTGGCCAAGCTGACATCCGTCCGTGAGGTGGGTGGTCATCGACTGCGGTCTTCATTTTCAACATTCGTTCTGCCTTCACTAAACGTTTTATGCCAATGAAAAACTTCAGCTCTTGACCTAAATTCCTCTCCAGAAGCCTTCTGAAGCTTAACGCAAGTTGTCGTGTTTTCACCCAATTTAATGCAAAAAGAAATGGCATACTGTTGCGCAATATTATGTGGTTCCAGTTCCATGAAGAGAGACACAAGAACGTGTTAACTTATTACAGCACAACTCACGACTTAGCAGTTGCATCGATGTGCCGCTTGGACTAAAAGCAGCTTACAGACCAAGTTTAAAAATATTGTGCCTTTGCAAGCCTGTAGGGTTGCCACATCTTGCAAAGAAAATCAGTATCATTACTTTATTGTTGCAGCTCATGTGTGTGTGTTATCTTTGACTGTTTTTACATCTTTATTCCTACATGCTGTACTGTTCACTTCCAGTTTGTCCATATTGTGTGTGTGATAACACGTAGTAAAGTGTACCAATGTGAAATGTTATAATAAATCACCAAATGGGTACACGTTTATCGTGTTCTCAATATCCACGAAACCTCAACGGATACCCAAATAACAGATAGTTAAAAGTATCAGGAATAGCTGATTCAAAACCCACGTGTCGTGATTCAAAGTGCAGTTTGTGCTGCTGTCCATAAAGAAGAATCGTTCAAGTCGCCGAATTATCTAACTAATGTGCCAAAGCTATGGAGACTGGGCGTTAGCTAGCGAAAATGTGCTTATTCTCGAAGGATTAGCGAAATGTGTCTCAGAAGTAGTTTCATCAGAAGATTCGAAGGCCAAAGCGAAGATAATTCTTACGATTGATCCAACTTTATATGTGCACATAAGAGAAGCAAAAACAACACCAAACTTGTGGCAGAAACTGAAAGCAATGTTTGTCGACTCTGGATCTGCAAGAAGAAGAAATTTATTGAGAACACTGATATCAACACGTCTAGACAAACGTGATTCAAACATGATCTATGTGAACCAGATGGTAGATAATAGTTTGAAATTAGGTGGAATGGGTTTTGCCATTAATGATGAATGTATTGTGTTGTTACTGGTAGCAAGATTACCAGAAAAATATTCTCCCATGATAATGATAAATGAGAATTGAGAAATTCCAGTCACAATGGACACAATCAAAGGTAAGCTTCTTGACAAGGAAGAAGAATTTTCCCGCAACTGGTAGTGCTTTTAGGGCCAAAAGTTGACAAAGTAAACCAAAATTTACTCACCAAAATGGAAATACAGTGGGAAACCAAAACAGGAAGGACGTTGTTTGCTTGAAATACAAGAAACCAGAACATTTTAATAGTAGTTGCTCTAAAGTGACAATGATACAAGACAAAACAAAAGTTCAAACGTTTTCAGTTCAGTGTTTATAAGTGGCTCTTTTGATGGAAGTGACTGGTATGTAGATTCAGATGCTAGTGTGCATCTCACATCAAATGAAGAATGGATGGAAAACAAAGTAAATGATGTTGATATGTAAAAAATTATGGTTGCAAATCAGACAGAAATCGCAGTGTTGTTCTCTGGAGAAGTTGATTTAACAAGAGTAGTTGAAAGAACTGTTTTGATATTACTATAAAAAATGTTTTATGTGCTCCAGAACTAACTATAAATTTGCTCTCTGTGAGCAGGTTGATTGAACAAGGAAATGTTGTTGAATTTAATAGTGATTGGTGCAATATTTATAACAAGCATAAAGAACTAGTTGCAACTGCAGATCTGATTAATGATGTGTACAAGCTAAACATTGATGAAAGAAGTGATGGGAACGATTACAGCCTCTGATTGACATAGAAGATTAGGTCACAAAAATGCAAAGGATCTTATTAAAATGAAAAATGGTGCTGTAGAATAAATGGTATGTGATGACATTGACATTAGCAAGCAAAACTGTGTAGTATGTAATGAAAGCAAACAAACAAGACAGCCTTTTCCACTTGGAGGCACTAGAACCTCTAAACACTTCAAGTAATACATGCAGACCTGTGTGGACCAACGAAAGTTACATCATTAGGTGTATTTTCTCATTTTGGAAGATGATTAAACCAAAATGGGATTTGTGTATTTTCTGAAGACAAAGAAGGAGACTTCAGAAAAGTTTCAAGAATTTCAGAAAATGGTGAAGAACCAGCAAGAAAGGAAAACCAAAACAGTAAGAACAGATAACAGAAAAGAATTCTGTTAGGTGAATTTTGATAGTTTGTTGAAAGAAATTTGTATTATATATCAGTTATTTAACAGGTATACACCAGAACAAAACGGTTTGGCAGAAAGATTGAATAGAATTGTTTTAGAAAAGGCAAGATGTTTACTATTTGATGGTTGATAAAAGATCTTGGGCTGAAGCAGTTAATAGTGCAGTATATTTGCGAAATAGGTCAGTGAGTTCCAGTTTAATGAATAAAACACCATGTGAATTATGGACTGGCAAGGAACCCCACACTAAGCAGCTCAAAATAATTGAAAGCTAGGTCATGGTGCATATTCCCAAAGTCAAGAGAACAAAATGGGATAAAAAGGCAAAAGAAATGATCTCAGTGGGATGTAGCAATACTGCAAAAGGCTATAGACTCTATGACCCTGAAAGATATGATGTAGGGATAAGTTGAGATGTGACTATAATGGAAAATATTAATGATGCAGAAACTGAAATAAAGGATCGTGAAGAAATCGCCCCTTCAGTGGGGAGGATGAAAAAATGGCAAGTCTGATACTATATTAAGAGAGGACTTATATGATATCTCAAAAGAAGCAGTTACATCAGAGAAACACATTGATGATAAAAAATGTGTTACACAAGAAGATGAAGTAAAAAAATTAGAAGATCACAAAGACAGCTCAAACCAAATAGAGGATTTGATGATTATGAGATCAACTCAAGCACCTAACAAGTGTGGAGGGGGCCCTTGGTAGACCTGATGCAGAAGAATGGAAACATGCTATGGATGAAGAAATACAAGCTTTTGAAGATAACAGTGCTTGGGAAGTGGTAAATCTTCCAGAAAGTGCAAGTGTTGTGCAGTGTAGATGGGTGTTCAAGAAAAAATTCAACATCTAAAGTGAAGTTCAGTATCATACTACACTAGTGGCAAGAGGATTCACTTAGAAACCTGGAGTTGATTATGCTGAGAATTTTCTCCTGTGGTAAGGTATTGAACACTTAGATGTCTAATGGCTTTGTCTGTTGAACTAGATTTGAACATTATACATCTTGATGTTAAGATGGCTATTTTAAATGGTATTCTCAAAGAAGATATTTTCCTACAACTACCCTAAGGAGTAAATCTTTGTAAAGCTAAAACAAAAGTTTTGAAGTTAAAAAGGGCTATGTATGTTTTAAGGTAATCATGCAGAGTGTGGAATCAAAGAGTAAATGATGTCTTAACCTATCTAGGTTACGAAAGATCTGACCTTGCTTATTTACAAAAAATAAAGTTAAAGGCTTAGTTACTATGATAACTTTACATGTTGATGACTTTTATATTTTTCCAATGACTCAGATGATACTGAATTTTTGAAAAACAAATTAAGTTCAGAGTTCAAAATAAAGATTTAGTAATGGCTAAAATTGTTTGGAGATAGAAATCAAATATAATAAAGCTAATGGAGTGTTAGCTTAAAGTCAAGAGAACTACATTGATCAGTTACTGAAAAGGTTCAGTATGATTGACTGTGAAACTGTAAAGACTCATATTGAGACAAAACTTGATTTTATAAATGAAAAAGCCCTAATAGGTAGCTTACTGTATTTATCAGCAATTACAAGACCTGATAGCTCTTTCAGTGGGAGCCAGTTCAATAATTCTTACACTGAAAAACATTGGATATGTGCTAAGCGAATTTTGAAATATCTGAAGGAAACTAAGAATTATTTTCTAAAGTTTAGGAAAGGAAATTTAGAATTATGTGGTTATGTAGATGCAGATTGGGCAAATTTTTCTTTAGACAGAAAATCATATTCTGGTTTTCTTTTTAAGCTGTGTGGTTCTGTAGTGTCATGGCAGAGTGTTAAGCAAAAGACTGTTGCTCTTTCTAGCACAGGGGCTGCATATATGGCTCTTTCCAAAACTTGCCAGGAGACCATTTATTTAAGGTAATTTTTACATGAACTGATAAGCTATAAGAAGTCTATCACATTGTTTAATGGTAATCAGAGAGCCCTGAATTTGTCTGTTGATCCTTCAAATCTTGTAAGTTCAAAGTACATTGATGTTTGACATTATTATATAATGGAAACTGTGTCCAATAAAGTTATAGAAACTGCTTACAAACAGCTGATTTGCTTGCAGATATAATGGCAAAAGGATTGAGAAGAGGAAAACGTTATGGTTTTCTGAGCTGTATGGGTCTAGGTATTTTTTAAGAAAATCATTTAAATGTTTTGAAGTGGGGGTGTTAAGCTAGTCAGACCCATTTAAGTGATATCGATATGTGGTGAGCTATGTGTGTACTATCTTTGACTGTTTTTACATCTTTGGTCCTACATGTTGTTCTGTTCTGGTTCACCCATGTTGATTGTGTGTGGGCTAACATGTAATAAAGTGTACTGATGTAAAATGTTATAATAAATCACCAAATGTGCACATGTTTATCATGTTCTCAATATTAACGGATCCTCATCACTGTCACATGTAAACATAGTGTGTGAAAACTATACAATACTCACAAAGTAAATTTATAATGGGTGTAAACGATAACATTGTTTACAACGTATGACTGTGCTATTTCATGGCCATATAATAACCTCAGACTGGCTTACAAACCCAACTTATGCTAAAGCGCAGGCCTGCTGAGGAAGATTTTGAACATACTCTTGCTCTATTATGCCACTGGCTTAGCTGGCTATTTCATTAACATCAGTAATTCAGAGTTAGGCCAATTTAACGTTGTTTTCTGTGTTGACAGACTACAATTGTCGTATATTAATAATTTGTTCATATAATCTAGACCATTGTTGTACATTGTAAATGTGGTGTCACCGCCAGACACCACACATGCTAGGTGGTAGCCTTTAAATCGGCCGCGGTCCGTTAGTATATGTCGGACCCGCGTGTCGCCACTATCAGTGATTGCAGACCGAGCGCCGCCACACGGCAGGTCTAGAGACACTTCCTAGCACTCACCCCAGTTGTACAGCCGACTTTGCTAGCGATGGTTCACTGACAAAGTACGCTCTCATTTGCCGAGACGATAGTTAGCATAGCCTTCAGCTACGTCATTTGCTACGACCTAGCAAGGCGCCATTGCCAGTTACTATTGATGCTGTAAAACATGTACCGTCAAGAGCGATGTTCACCATTTATGGATTAAAGTTAAGTATTCCAGCAGCTACGTACGTTTTTTGCTAGTCTCATTTCCTTGTCCTGTTCCAGACCTCACGCCAGCCTGCGTGAGCTAAAACGCGTGCCTTTCGGCTTCCTCTCATAGTGGGTTGGCTCTCTTGCCAATCCACAACAGTAAACAATTCTCTTTACACCTTGTATGTAAAAACTGCCGTAACTTAAGGAGCTATATATCGACCATTTAGTTTGTTGTTTCCACCTTCCACACTTTGTTTGCATATTTTAAAGGTTAGTTGTAAACAAAGACCACAGAAGAATTCCCTGCATTAGAGGTTAGTGTCACAGATGGAGGGCCAGTACAAGACTGAAATTGTCTAGATCAGACACACCACATTTATGGCGATTTATTGCAGGCACAGACATCTCGTAGACATCGTTGCAAGTGGACTGTCCTTAAGGATACAGATACCGGTGAAGTCACGAAGTATTGTATCTTGCCCTTACTTAGGCTACTATCTTTACATAGAGCTTCTAAAACTGGATTTCACAAACTGATCTCCCAAAACTGATTCTGGCTAGTCTTGTAAACACTATACACTGTCAATTCTGGAAATGCGGATCTAGTTGCTGGATTTCCACTTCCACAATCGATTTTCACTCTCATGCAAACGAACTGTACTTTTAGCAATGTACTTGGGCTGTCAGGTTAGTTGCTGCTTTCAAAATTTTCAGGTGATGTGGATGTAGGGACTTTTTGTGCAGTGAAAGAGGAGAATAAATGTTACACTGAACGCGAAGTCATCTACATCTAACATTTAACTGAAGAGGAACAGCCCTTGTGCAGACGAAACCAGAAACTGGTGCAATTGATTTACAGATGCCATGTTTGACCGGTCTAGCAAAGCCTTAACAGAAACTTGTATCTGAAATTCAGTTTTCATCTTCTGGTAGTTTCACTGCACGTAAACGTAGTGATTCACTCTGCTGGATCGAGAGCCCACAGATGGCGTGAGAATGCTTCGTAATATAGTATGGGAGAGGTTTTGGCGTCTGCAGGTATGTGCACGGCAGGTGATCTGAGAGAATCTGCAGAATGGGTGCACACTCGGGAATCAGAGTGCGGAAAGTAGGCGCAAAAATGAACATTTCTTGATGCGCTTTAGTTTTATATGAAATGAGAGAACATATGATGGCTAGATTGATCAGAAAATAAATGCCTCAATCAAGTGAAGCTGTAGAATCATTCAACGCTAAGGCACAGTCAAAATTCTTTGATCAGAAATCTTTGTCAAAGATTTTGTCAAACTTCTTTGATCTAAGTGCTTCACTGGAGCAATTAAAAAAAGAAGGGAGTCGTTATTACGCCACAGACTTGATGCTGACGTCCGCCATGTTACATAGCCCAAAACAATCAGTTCACCGCATTTCTACCTCCATAGTTCATCACGGTGATACGCACCATTAATGTTACTCTGACATGCCTGTGTCCACAATCGACTGTTGGGGATGTCTATCGACCATTGTGGGCGTATCCCAAATAACATCTGGTGCTTTTATTGTTTAGAGACGTAGCAGTTTCATCAAAAATGCTAGTTGTAATCTTTGTGGGTGTACTAATCCATCAAAGTAATCACATTTCATTCGTAAGTGGAGCCGCTCCAGCAATATTTTCTTTTGCATACGCGAATTATGACTGCGCCGTTTACTTTTATTCTTTGCCTTCTAAATCGAAAACGCTCCAACATCTGAGCCATACTGTATCAATAGTCTTGTCCCCACACAACACACAGGCATGTGACCACGCTGATTGTTGAAGCAGCATCTCATATCCTAAATTCCTCACTCTGTTAATTATTCATTGTTCACATTACCTCCCTCTTTAAAAATGATTCTGGGCAGAATAGCTGTAGACAGCAGTCATGCATGTGCTTTGCTTCCTTTCTGAAGAAGGCTTTGCTCAGAGACTTCCATGAACACTTATTTAGTCGTGCCTGCCTGCTGCACAGTGTCTGAGTAGCAATCTACCTATCCACTTCACAGTTTAGTTATTTCCTCGTGAAGTTTGTTATAAATAATCCTCTGTACTTCAGAGCAACAATGATGTACGTAATTACAATTCCAGAGGAAAAAAAAGACATTCATTATGCCACATTAAGTTTGTCTGCACGACAAAGAGGAATTCACAATGCCTCAACCAAAAGTTTTTCTCACATACCCAGTGATATAAAATGCCTGCCGGGCAATGAAGTAAAGTTTTCAACTAAACTGGAGACGTTATCTTCGACAACTCCTCTTGTTTGGTAGAAGACTATATGTTATCATAATGTGTAAATGGTGATGGGTAGGAATTACTAACGTCTGTCTGTCTTTAATTAAAAAAACTAATAAATAATCAGCAAGGAGGCATATTTACAAAAAATTGATGTTAAATATAAAACAACTCATTCCACATCATTACAGTTTATTGTGCAAATGATACAAGGAACATGATACTACCTAACTGTTGGTATATCACAAAGCATGGTACAGACTTACATACTTCTAAAACCTGAAAATGAAATTCAAAAGTAAAATGGAGCATGTGATCAAAGTAGAAGAACATTTCAATTTTGATATGTTTGGTTATTCCTGAAAAACTGACAGATTTACTGGCGAGAAGTATTCCAGGGAAAGATGCAAATAGGCTACCGCTGGAAAGGTAGGCCTATACACTGATGAGCCAAAACATTATGACCACCTGCTTAATAGCTTGTTTGTCCATCTTTGAAACGTAATACATCACGGATTCTGCTTTTTTTTGGAAGGTTTGAGGAGGTATTGGCATTAGATGTCTACCCTTAGGTCATGTAATTCGCTTAAATAACGAGCCCCTGATACGCGTACATTGTGATGGTGCCCGATGTCGACCCAGGTGGATCCATAGGATTTACATCAGGAGAATTTGGTTGGTGAGACATGAACGTGAGTTCACTATAAGGCTCCTCACATCAATGTACCAATGTTCTGGCTCCGAGACATGGACAATTATACTGCTGAAAGGAGACATCGCTATTGGGGAAGACGTCAACCATGAAGCATACAGGTGGTTCGCAACTGTCAGCATATCTTCGATTACTACCACAGGTCCCATGCAAGCGCAGGAGAATGTCTTCCATAGCATAATACTGCTCCCATCAGCCTGCGTCCGTGGCTTGCTGTACTTTTCGAGCCGCCGTTCATCTCAGTGACGGTGTTTAAGACGACCATCGACCTAATGTAGCAAAAGTGTGATTCACCCTAAGAGCCGACATGGTCGAATCCCGATGGTCCCCTGCCTACTGAAATCGTAATTGACTCATAAGGGTGGTCTGCTGCGGAGGTATAGTGTGCTCTGAAACACTTGCGTGTGCACCAGCATTGTGCTCTTTTGGCAGAGATTCCACAGATCACCATCTATCCCACTTTACAGAGCGCACAGGCCCCTGAACCCCACGTTCTCTGGAGAGTCGTGGATGTCCAACTACTTAGCACCTAATGGTAGCTTCGTTTTCTTCTATCTCTTTCCGGATACCTAATGACAGTACAAGTGAACATTTGACTACCTTCGCCGTTTACGAGACACTCGTTCACAGACTCTGCATAATAATAATCTGCCCCTTGTCCAAGTCGCTCATGTCAGTGGATTTCCGCATTTGCAGCCGGTATCTTCGCTAGGGTGATCGCCCAGCCGTGTCTGCTCCTCTTACATATCTTTGTTAGCGTGTGACGACCAGCAACGCCACCAGGTGGTATCCAATGTCGCGGTGGGCAGTGGTCATAATGTTGTGTTGATCAGTGTATTTTGAACATTATCATTATTAAAAATGATTTACATACATGTTAAAGCCAAATATTCGTTTTATCAGGTCTAAGCATTTGAGACCATTCCCTTAATCACATATATAGTACTGCAGAATGCTGGAACAAGTTAAAAAATTATATTTTTTTTTTTACTCTGTAAACTGCTATTACTGGTCACACACTGAATGATGCATTATAGGTAAGACTCGAAATGAGAAGATATGTAAACTGCAGTGAATTTAGTGCACTGACAATCTAATAAGACAAGAACTCTATTCTGCACGGATATACAGGGTGCGTCAAAAAAATGTATACACACCTTGAAGCGTCATAGAAAATTTACTTCCCTTTCTACAATGTTAAATTTCTGGAAATGGAAAGCTTAAAATCCAATTGGAAAAATAAATGTACTTTGCAAATGTGATTAATGTTCAAACTGGTGGCCTTCAGCATCAATACATTTCTGAGTACGAGTCACCAACGATTCGTACATAGTACCAAAGTGTTCAATGAGATTTCTGCACACACCACCTGAATCTCATTCCAAAGTGTGTCCAGGTTACGTGGTTTACGTTTGTACACCTCGTCTTTTACTGTGCCCCATAAGAAGAAATCCAGTGGTGTGAGGTCTGGAGAGCGTGCAAGAAACTCAATTGGTCCCCTGCGTCCTATCCACTGGCCTGGCGCATTGTGGTGCAGATATGCTCGTACGTCCCTATGATAGTGCGGCGCTTCAGTTTGGAACCGCGAGACCGCTACGGTCGCAGGTTCGAATCCTGCCTCGGGCATGGATGTGTCTGGTGTCCTTAGGTTAGTTAGGTTTAAGTAGTTCTAAGTTCTAGGGATCTGATGACGTCAGATGTTAAGTCCCATAGTGCTCAGAGCCATTTTTGATAATGCGGCGGGGCGCCATCCTGTTGGAAATAAACTCATCGTTACCATATAATGCACGAATGGCAGGGAATATGCAGTCAGCAAGCATTGTTAGGTACGTTTCTCCAGTAACAGTACCTTCAAAGTGGAGGGGCCCAATGAGTCCCCTTGCAGACAAACCACACCACACATTTACACCAGACGAATTCACAGCCTTTTCAACTGTAATGTGAGGATTATCTTCAGCCCACACACAATTGTGCCTATTGACAGTTCCATTGAGTTTGAACTGGGCTTCATCCGACCAAATTATGCTACCCATAAATCCCAGTTCTCGACTCACCATCTCCTGAACCCATGTCTCGTAGACATGTAATTGTTAACCTTGAAGATGGTTCTGTACCATACCAACTTCTCCACTGTTTTCGAACTGCAGCTACAATCTCAAACTTCCAGTACCACTTAATTACCTGCTTCCGCGCTTCAAAGCTCAAACGCACGTCCGCCATGTTGCAGTTACTTCCTTGCCACTGCTGACACCTGTTGAAGAAACATAACATTACTTTCTCACAGATATTTAACCTTGTAGAACGGGAAATAAATTGTCTATGACAGTTCAAAGTGTGTATACATTCTTTTGACGCACCCTGTATAACTTTATGAAGTTCTGTTTCTTTGAAATTTTAATAATACTTAACTTTGCTTACATGCTCAAGATACAATAGCATACCTTGCTTCTTTCCTCCTTGCACACGTATATGGGCCAACACAGAACACGTAGGTAAGCGCTTTTCAAACGTGAACATTATAAATGTTGTGCATACAAGTTGAAAGTTGAAAATGTAACAAACAGGAAGCAGCATCAGTAGACAAACAAGTATTGATATCGTAGTTCTAGCTTCATTTCATATCGATACAAATACAGTAAAAGTGTAATTAAATGGATTACGAAAGCATGCCTTTCGTGTCTCTTCCTCTTCTTGGTTATTCGAGATACACTGAAATTGCCAAAGAAAGTGGTACACTGTCCAATATCGTGTAGAGCCCCCGTGAGTAAGCAGAAGGCCGCTACATGACGTGGCATGGACTCGACTAATGTCTAAAGTAGTGCTGGAGGAAACTTACACCATGAATCTGCTGGAATGTCCATAAATCTGTAAGAATACGAGGAGGCGGAGATCTCTTCTGAACAGCGTGTTGCAAGGCATCCGAGATATGCTCAATAATGTTCATATCTGGGGAGCCTGGTGGCCAGCGGAAGTGTTTAAATTGAGAAGAGTGTTCCTGGAGCCACTCTGTAGCAATTCAGAACATGTTGGGTGTCGCATTGTCCTACTAGAACTGCCTAACTCCGTCAGAATGCACAATGGACATGAATAGATGCAGGTGACCATACTACAGGATGCTCACGTACGTTTCACCCGTCAGAGTCGTACCTAGACGTCTCTGGGGTCCCATATCGCTACAACTGCACACACCCCACACCATTACAGAATCTCCACCGGCTTGAACAGCCCCCTGCTGACATGCAGGGTCCATGGATTCATGAGGTTGACTCCATCCCCATACACAACCATCCTCTCGATACAAATTGAAACGAGACTCGCCCGACTAGGCAACGTATTTCCAGACGTCAACAGTGCAATGTCGGTGTTGACGGTCCCAGGCGAGGCGTAAAGCTTTGTGTCGTGCAGGGATGATGTTTCGTTGAATGGTTCACAAGCTGACAGTTGTTGATGGCCCAGCATTGAAATCTGCAGCAATTTGCGGAAGGGTTGCACTTCTGTCGCGTTGAACGATTCTCTTCAGTCGTCATTGGTCCCATTGTTTCAGCATATTTTCCGGCCACAGCGATGTCGGAGATTTGATGTTTTAGCGGATTCCTGATACTTACGGTACACCTGTAAAATGATTGTACAAGAAAATCCTCACTTCATCTCTACCTCAGAGATGCTGTGTCCCATCGCTCGTCCACCGACTATAATATCAAGTTCAAACTCACTTAAATTTTGATAACCTGCTATTGTAGCAGCAGTAACGGATCTAACAACTGCCCTAGACACTTGTTGTCTTATGTATGCGTTGCCGACCGCAGCGCCTTATTCTGCCTGTTTATACAGGGCGTTTCAAAAAGAAAGAGCAGATTTCAAACATTTATTTCTCAAAAACTACAAATGATAGAAACACAATTCCAACGGTCCTTCACTCAATATGAGTACCAAATGTTACACAACAAATATCAAAACTGTACCTCAATATGAGCACCATTTGTTACACGACAAATATCAAACCGGTATCTCATTTCTTGCCACACACGACGCAACTGGTCTTTAGTTACCGAATTCACGGCCGCAACAATTCGATGTCGTACCTCTTGAAGAGTAGCGGGCATAGGTGGGACATAAACACAGTCCTTTATGTACCCCCACAAATAAAAATCGCAGGGAGTAAGGTCTGGTGACCTGGGAGGCCACAGACGATGACATTGATCTTGTGCTCCTGCTCTTCCAATCCACCGTCCTGGAATGGTGTTATTTAGGTACCGTCGTACAGGTTCAGAGAAGTGTGGTGGGGCGCCATCTTGCATGAAGATGAAGTGATTTGAATCTTCCTGAAGTTGAGGAAATAGCCAGTTTTCTAACATGTCCAGGTAAATGGTTCCTGTGATAGTTTTCTCCATGAAAAAGAAAGGTCCATAAACTTTGTTTACCGAAATTGCACAAAAGACGTTAACCTTTGGTGAGTCTCTTTCATGTTGAATAACGTCCCTCGGAGTTTCACTCGCCCAAATTCGTACGTTATGCCGATTAACTTTACCAGAAATGTGAAACGTTGATTCATCTGAAAAAATTAATCGTTCGGCAAAATTGTCCTCTTCCATGTCCTGTAGAATTGCAGTTGAAAATTCGAACCTTTTGTTGTGGTCGTCAGGACGCAATGCTTGCAATAACTGCAGTTTGTACGGCTTCATGTGCAGACGGTTACTCAGAACGCGCCATACCGTTGTTTTAGACATGTTTAGTTCGTGACTTGCCCGTGTCGTGGATTTTCTAGGGCTCCTTTCGTAAGCTGCACGGACACGCTCGACATTTTCATCCGATGTGCGTGGACGACCCGTGCTTTTTCGCTTGCAGATGCAACCATCTTCTACGAATCTGTGATGCCACTCATAAATTTGCTTATGACGAGGCGGCTGTTTGTTGAATTGACGGCGGAATGCACGTTGCACACCAACAATGGACTCTAACTTTGCAAATTGCAGCACACAAAATGATCGTTCCTGTGGTGTCGTCGCCATTTTCCTACAAACAAACGCCAGCGCCACTGCGGATTTGCATGGAACTTCTGCGCGGACCATTGAAAAACTTTGAACCTTTCTCTGACAAGAAACGTTTGAATTGTGTTTCTATCATTTGTAGTTTTTGAGAAATAAATGTTTGAAATCTGCTCTTTCTTTTTGAAACGCCCTGTATATCTCTGAATTTGAATACGCGTGCCTATACCAGTTTCTTTGGCGCTTCATTGCATATCAAGAAACAAGTTACATTAACGAGGCCAAATGTGTCCTCTTACTACAGAAAATACGCATTCAAGAAGAGAAAAATGTTCGAAACTGTTTTCCTGACACTACGTTGTTTGTGTAAGCACTGTAATTTTTAGTTTTTACAACACTTGTTGCGTCCACACGATAGAAATAGTGAAAAAGAAGCAATCATAAACTGTAGTCTGCTAATCTTTTGGGCTATTTAAGATGCCGGTAGGTCCCATCCACTCTGGCTTCAAAACAACTTATAGCGTTCAGTCTATTGCTCCACCTCCCTTCACATTTTACTTCCACAGCTGTTACACTGTCGTCATATTTTTCGCCATAATTGTTGGAGAGTGAACGCTGAGCAGCTAATCATTTGCACAGCACAGCGATGAGAATTATGAATTAATTGGCACACAAAGTATTTTTTCCTAAAGCAGATCAACAAATTGTCTACAAGGCACACAGAATGATGATTATAGTTCGTTAAGGTATAGTGGCATGTTTACAAATGTTACTTGTTAACTCTGTCACTGATTCTAATAGTCACTGCTGATATCCTCGAAGAATCCCGAGGCTACTTCAAATAACAGCTCTACAGCATACAGTGTAGAGAATACTGTAGAGACTAAGTAATTCGAGCCCCAGTGCTCGTGTAATTCGAGCCGGTCTTAAGAAAATTGAAATTTTACGTTAAACTACATTAAAAACCTGTTAATTTTCCATGTACAATACACGTAAAAATGTCCTACTTAGGGTTTTCGTTCATAATGCAGAGAAATAACTTTGGGCTCGGACTGCTAATGCATTTGCATTACACATGGACTGTTACCATTAGGTTTAAAGGCGCTTGTTCTTTCATTTGTCGAACCTTCAGTAATTGGGACCGCTTGACAATCAGTTGTACAACGCATACCATCCTTTTGTTACCACCATCGCTGCGCCTACTTAGCAACAGTGGTCATTAAAATACAGTATGCGTAAGTAACAATAGAGTACATATTTTACATTGGCTGACCACTGTTGTATGAACGGAACGCAGTTGTGTAATAACATATGTACTGTAGTGAGCCCATCTTTGTCACATTCATTTTTAAGTGTTGCATGTACATACAGTAAACTGTACATATGTAACTGTGTGTTTCTTAATGTTTTAATTCATACATTAGAATGAGTGACAGGAGGAAGAGAAAATTTGTACGTTGAATATGAAACTGGGGGGTTTGAAAAGAGTAGACAAAGGAGAACCATGAAAACAACTTGCTGCTGGGTATGGAGTCAGAGAAGTGACAGTTGGAGATCGGCATAGAAACAGAATCAAAACTGAGAAGTATTCATCAAACAAGTGTTCTATTTCGTCATTTGAACAGAAGTCAGTTAATAAATCTGAATATGAAACACTGAGTAAAGCTTTGTTCGTTCCGTTTACTCAACAAAGGCAAAAAGGAAATACAATTTCAGAGCCTATTCTACAAGCAGAAGCTCTATTTTTTTAGAAATAAGTTAAAGGAATGTGAGGATGACTTTACTGAAAGCTCAGGATAGTGGGATAGGTGGTAGAAGCGATACGCAGTAAGGCAGCTTGAAATTTGCGGCGAAAATCTTCCTACAGGTTCTCAAACTGTTAAATAGTTTTGTGAGAAATTAATAAAAATTATACAAGAAGAAAATCTTGCTCCTGATGAACCATTTAGCTGTGATGAACCAGGGCTAAATTATACAATGCTTCCATCTAAAACTCTAGCCTCAAAAGAAGAATAGGATGCAAAAACGTAAAGAGAGGTTAACAATTCTTGCTGCATCGACTTCAAGTGGAGACCGTAAAGTGAAACAGCTCGTAATGAGGATGTCTGCTACTCCCAGAAGATTTTGTTCCAGAGGCCAAAATATACCTGAATAAAAAAAGTGTTTGCCTTCCAAAGTAATCTTAACGCTTGACAACACTGGTTCACACGCTGATGAGGAAGAATTACAATGTGACGGTTTTCGCGCATTGTTCTTCGCCTCTAACGTAACAAATTTAATAGTCTATGGACCAAGGCAGTTTATAATACTTGAAAAAAACGTATCGTCGTAGTTTACTCCATACGCTTCTACAAACAAAAGAAGGAGAAGAAACCATCCAATAATTTATAAAAGAAACCTACGATAAAAGAGGTAGTTTACTGCATAGCCGATTAATATTCTGAAATAAAGGCGGAGACACTAAAAAAGTCTTGGAACCAGATATTATGGAATGAAACGGATACCTACATTACAGACTAAGTTGACCTACCATTGGCAGAACTGCTGGACGTGAAAATGCGAATGCGAGTGATGATTCAGAATGGATGAACAGTGATGAGCGGTTTGAAGCGATCGATCTCGCAATTGTTGAAATTGTTAGTGAACCCGCTGAAGACAGTGACAACTAGGAATTGCCTGAAGAAACTGCACCAGTCATCACTCACACCGAAGATTTGGCAGCGCTATATGTGGGATTAGGTTATTATCAAGCAGCAAACGGTAGCTCCTCCAACTAGCACCAAGCTTCTTAGAAGATGGCGCGACATTGCTGCTAAAAAACGAGGTTCTATTTTAAAACAAAGGACTATGGACAATTTCTTTAAAATGTAACTTACATTTTTGCAACTTGGAAATGTGTCCCCATAAATGTACATATAACAAAGGTATGTTCCATATTGTTCTTCTATTTTTTAATGATTATTGTGCTCTTTAAGCATTTATTCATGATTTACCCATTGATTTAGTGATGTTTCCGTATTACCCAAGTTTTTTGTAATTCGAGGAAGCCTCAGGCTCTAATTCGATGCTCAACTGTGCTGAAATCCTAGAGCAATTCCATTATAATTATCCGGGCTGTTATGCCGTGGTCGGTTGATGAATTCTGTGTCGAGTCCCAACGCCCAAAGGTCCATGGACCTTCCATCGAGCTACGGACCCCCTTGAAGATGTCTCCCGCAGTCGGAGACGAAACGTTGGGAATCGACACAGAATTCATCAACCGACCACGGCATGACAGCCCGAGCCAGTGGGTGTGTTGGACCTTCCTTCGAGCTACGGACGCCCTTCAAATGTCTCCCGCAGTCGGAGACGAAACGTTGGGACTCGACTAAGAATTCATCAACCAACCACGGCATAACAGCCCGGATAATTATAATGGACATGATATTTCCGGCCGTGAAAGTCTACATTTTAGTATAATCCTAGAACAAGTTACGTACTGACCAAGACTTAACCTCAAGAAAAACTAAATGCGTAATCACGGAATTGCGTGCGTTTTTTCCCTTATATAGAAACAGGCTAGAATGTTATTTGATTATTATTTGAAATTTCCCTAGGTCAGATTATTCCTTTTTAAATAGGGTAATAATTACTGTCAGATTTTGTTTATCAAATTATCGATATGAGCAGTAGCTTTTAAAATATACAGAAACAAGTAATGCTTACTCTAAGGGAATTACTGACTTTTACATATGCCATTGATACTGGTTATTAAAATTTTTATATTAAAAATTAAGCAATTCTTAGTTATGGTAGTTACATATTAGTTATTGGTTCACTGGGTTCAGAAACTTTAGCCCATCAATAGCGCGTTAATGTACTCGTGAAATTTACAGTGGTTTGGTCACAATATGAGCTGAAAGTTTGGTCTGCATGAAATTTTTAATTAAATACATCTCCTGAATTAATTAGGTTTGATCTAAAATAAACATGTTTTTAAAATAAGCAGAAGTTGGTCTACAGTTGAGAGGTAATCTACTTTTCTACATTTTTATGGATGCCTTCTAGATCGAAAACTTTGAAATTCAATAATTTTTGAAATATAGTATTTCCAGCAAAACCAATTACTACAAAACTTTCAGAACAGTGAATTGCATACTCTGAATATATTGGTTTACAGGGGAAATTAATTTATGTTAGAATGTAAGTGCATGTAATTTGTGCTCAGTTAATGGATTCTGTCATCAAAATTTTGGGAACAATAACAGCAAGCTAAGAAAAAAAATTAGGAGTATAAAAAACAAAGGAGGATGGTGTGGGCTAGATCTGCTTTGTCACAAGTCTAACCACTTATTGTGGTTTTTATAATCATTTTATAATCAATGTGTCTGGTGTTGTTGAGAATACTTTTAAATCATCAAAGTGGTGGTAGCCACATAGCAAGTAAGCTTTGAACTTCGAAGCTTGAAGTCATTTTACAGCTTACAATCAACGTTTTGAACGGCCAGTGTCGGTTGGTCACAGCCAGTGTGCTCCCTGCCGCCGCTGGATAAGCAGCTGCCAGCAGCAAGTCGTATACTCTTAGCTCACTTATTTGTTATGTAGTTTAATTCTTAATTTCTTTGCGAGTTTTTGGTACTAGCATTGTTTAATTCATAAATTTCGGGCGTATTATAGTATTTGAGAGTTGTAGCATCGCGTTTTAGTACCTGAATAGTGTAAAATCCCGTAGTCCCCTTCCGCCGCCGAGCAGTGTGTCAGCAGTGTGCAAGTAGTAGCATTACTGCATTTACTAGGCAATCTTGTATTTTAATAACCGTTTAAATTTTGTGTCGATTTGTTTGTGCTTTCTGTAGATTAGTTCAGACGTTCTTTGCACAAAAGTTTTTAGCATGGATAGGGACTCAACTGCTGTGTTTGGATGCAGGCTGAGTTGGCATCCCTTCGCTCCCAGCTTCAGGCAGTGTTGGCTTCGCTCACACAGCTTGAGGCTGTTGCCAATGAGCATCACTGTGGGGGTGCGGATGGGGGTTTGTCGGGGACGGCCAGCTCATCCCACGCATCCCCCGATTGGACTAAGACTGTGGCTGCCCGGGATACTGCCCATATTGAGGCTGATCCCCCACCTGTGGTCGAGTGGGAGGTCGTCTCGAGGTGTGGCAGGGGGCGAAACACATTCTGGAGGGCTGAACGGAAGGCCTCTCCAGTTTGTCTGACGAACTGGTTTCAGGCTCTGTCTCTGGCTGATACTGATCTTCGGACGGACATGGCTGCTTGTCCTGTTCCAGAGGTTGTCCCTCAGTCTGCAAGATCCGGGCGGTCGCAGAGGGTGGGCTTACTGGTAGTTGGGAGCTCCAACGTCAGGCGGGTAATGGAGCCCCTTAGGGATATGGCAGCAAGAGAGGGGAAGAAAACCAATGTGCACTCCGTGTGCATACCGGGGGGAGTCATTCCAGATGTGGAAAGGGTCCTTCCGGATGCCATGAAGGGTACAGGGTGCACCCATCTGCAGGTGGTCGCTCATGTCGGCACCAATGATGTGTGTCGCTATGGATCGGAGGAAATCCTCTCTGGCTTCCGGCGGCTATCTGATTTGGTGAAGACTGCCAGTCTCGCTAGCGGGATGAAAGCAGAGCTCACCATCTGCAGCATCGTCGACAGGACTGACTGTGGACCTTTCGTACAGGGCCGAGTGGAGGGTCTGAATCAGAGGCTGAGATGGTTCTGCGACCATGTGGACTGCAGATTCCTAGACTTGCGCCATAGGGTGGTGGGGTTTCGGGTTCCGCTGGATAGGTCAGGAGTCCACTACACGCAGCAAGCGGCTATAGGGGTAGCAGGGGTTGTGTGGCGTGGACTGGGCAGTTTTTTAGGTTAGATGGCCTCGGGCAAGTACAGAAAGGGCAACAGCCTCAAAGAGGGCGGGGCAAAGTCAGGACATGCATGGACCAAGCAGCAATCGGTATCGTAATTGTAAACTGTCGAAGCTGCATTGGTAAAGTACCGGAACTTCAAGCGCTGATAGAAAGCACCGAAGCTGAAATCGTTATAGGTACAGAAAGCTGGCTGAAGCCAGAGATAAATTCTGCCGAAATTTTTACAAAGGCACAGACAGTGTTTAGAAAGGATAGATTGCATGCAACCGATGGTGGCGTGTTTGTCGCTGTTAGTAGTAGTTTATCCTGTAGTGAAGTAGAAGTGGATAGTTCCTGTGAATTATTATGGGTGGAGGTTACACTCAACAACTGAGCTAAGTTAATAATTGGTTCCTTTTACCGACCTCCCGACTCAGCAGCATTAGTGGCAGAGCAACTGAGAGAAAATTTGGAATAAATTTCACATAAACTTTCTCAGCATGTTATAGTCTTAGGTGGAGATTTCAATTTACCAGATATAGACTGGGACACTCAGATGTTTAGAACGGGTGGTAGGGACAGAGCATGGAGTGACATTATACTGAGTGCACTATCCGAAAATTACCTCGAGCAATTAAACAGAGAACCGACTCGTGGAGATAACATCTTGGACCTACTGATAACATACAAACCCGAACTTTTCGACTCTGTAAGTGCAGAACAGGGAATCAGTGATCATAAGGCCGTTGCAGCATCCCTGAATATGGAACTTAATAGGAATATAAAAAAATGCAGGAAGGTTTATCTGTTTAGCAAGAGTAATAGAAGGCAGATTTCAGACTACCCAACAGATCAAAACGAAAATTTCTTTTCCGACACTGACAATGTTGAGTGTTTATGGAAAAAGTTCAAGGCAATCGTAAAACGTGTTTTAGACAGGTACGTGCCGAGTAAAACTGTGAGGGACGGGAAAAACGCACCGTGATTCAACAACAAAGTTAGGAAACTACTGCGAAAGCAAAGAGAGCTTCACTCCAAGTTTAAACGCAGCCAACACCTCTCAGACAAACAGAAGCTAAATGGTGTCAAAGTTAGCGTAAGGAGGGCTATGCGTGAAGCGTTCAGTGAATTCGAAAGTAAAATTCTATGTACTGACTTGACACAAAATCCTAGGAAGTTCTGGTCTTACGTTAAATCAGTAAGTGGCTCGAAACAGCATTACCGGACACTCCGGGTTGATGATGGCATTGAAGCAGGGGATGACACGTGTAAAGCTGAAATACTAAATACCTTTTTCCAAAGCTGTTTCACAGAGGAAGACCGCACTGCAGTTCCTTCTCTAAATCCTCGCACAAACGAAAAAATGGCTGACATCGAAATAAGTGTCCAAGCAACTGCAATCACTCAACAGAGGGAAGTCCACTGGACCTGACGGGATACCAATTCGATTCTACACAGAGTACGCGAAAGAACTTGCCCCCCTTCTAACAGCCATGTACCGCAAGTCTCTAGAGGAACGGAAGGTTCCAAACGATTGGAGAAGAGCACAGGTAGTCCCAGTCTTCAAGAAGGGTCGCCGAGCAGATGCGCAAAACTATAGACCTATATCTCTGACGTCAATCTATTGTAGAATTTTAGAACATGTTTTTTGCTCGAGTATCATGTCGTTTTTGGAAACCCAGAATCTACTCTGTAGGAATCAACATGGATTCCGGAAACAGCGACCGTATGAGACCCAACTCGCTTTATTTGTTCATGAGACGCAGAAAATATTAGATACAGGCTCCCAGGTAGATGCTATTTTCCTTGACTTCCGGAAGGCGTTCGATACAGTTCCGCACTGTCGCCTGATAAACAAAGTAATATCAGACCAGCTGTGTGGCTGGATTGAAAAGTTTTTAGCAAACAGAACGCAGCATGTTGTTATCAATGGAGAGACATCTACAGACGTTAAAGTAACCTCTGGCGTGCCACAGGGGAGTGTTATGGGACCATTGCTTTTCACAATATATATAAATGACCTAGTAGATAGTGTCGGAAGTTCCATGCGGCTTTTCGCGGATGATTCTGTAGTATATAGAGAAGTTGCAGCATTAGAAAATTGTAGCGAAATGCAGGAAGATCTGCAGCGGATAGGCACTTGGTGCAGGGAGTGGCAACTGACCCTTAACATAGACAAATGTTATGTATTGCGAATACATAGAAAGAAGGATCCTTTATTGTTTGATTATATGATAGCGGAACAAACACTGGTAGCAGTTACTTCTGTAAAATGTCTGGGAGTATGCGTGCGGAACGATTTGAAGTTATATGATCATATAAAATTAATTGTTGGTAAGGCGGGTACCAGGTTGAGATTCATTGGGAGAGTCCTTAGAAAATGTAGTCCATCAACAAAGGAGGTTGCTTACAAAACACTCGTTCGACCTATACTTGAGTATTGCTCATCAGTGTGGGGTGCGTACCAGATCGGGTTGACGGAGGAGATAGAGAAGATCCAAAGAAGAGCGGCGCGTTTCGTCACAGGGTTATTTGGTAACCGTGATAGCGTTACGGAGATGTTTAGAGGCGCTGTGCATCGCGCTGTAGCTTGCTCGCCAGGTTTCGAGAGGGTGCGTTTCTGGATGAGGTATCGAATATATTGCTTCCCCCTACTTATACCTCCCGAGGAGATCACGTACGTAAAATTAGAGAGATTCGAGCGCGCACGGAGGCTTTCAGACAGTCGTTCTTCCCGCGAACCGTACGCGACTGGAACAGAAAAAGGAGGTAATGACAGTGGCACGTAAAGTGCCCTCCGCCACACACCGTTGGGTTTCTTGCGGAGTATAAATGTAGATGTAGATGGAGAAGGCAGTCAAAACAAACAAATAATATGGCGAACTTGATCAAAGTTAGGCCCGCACTCAAACCTGAAAAATGGTATTGGATCAAATAAACCTTTGATAAAAGCTTCCCTAGTATAGAGTCAATAATTTGACCAAATGGTTTTGATCGAAGGCCGTTGTCAAAGAAATATGAGAGCGTAATAAAGGTCTAGTGTACTGTGAATGAAACATCATAGGGTAGTTTTCTATGAACTTAAAGTACAATGAAAACAGTGTCTAGTACGAAGTGTTCTTATTTCAAGAGATCTTTCTTGCAACTTATGAGGTTAAGAATGTCAGCTTTTTGCTGTAACAAGTAGCTTTTACAGGGTGATTTTACTGAATGGGGAGAAACTTTAGGAAACCGTACCTGAAAGGATACGTAGAAAAAAGGATCATAAGGAGATATGGCCAGAAATGCATGGTGTCTGTGCTACAGGGGATTTATTAATTAATTATAACACAACAGAACAATGCAGTGCACAAGATGATGTGGTGAGCTCACAGTCAGGCAAGGTGTTCAAAGTGGCCCTCACAGGCCTCTTACCGCACATGAACATGCTGCAGCAGCTACTGACACACACATTCTAATGTGCCATCTTACAACCGAATTACACTGCACGCAGCATGAAGTCATCATTCCACTGTCTGGACGTCTGGGATAGGTACCACATACATAACTTCTTTCACATGTTTCCACAGGTAAGGATCTAAAGGGTTAAGGTATGGTGCTCGTGTGAGCCAGGTCCCTGGGACACCTTGTCTGATCCACCGGCTAGGATTGGTGTTGTTGAGGTGTCTCTGGATAGAAATGTGGAAGTGAGCTGGAAAACCAGCAGTAGTGACATTACCTTTCATATCACAAAGTGCACATCTTCCAGCGCAGTAGACAGGACCACCACAACAAATGACAATTAATCTTCTGTTGGAGGTGTTGTGGAAGGATGACCAGTCCTATAAGACAGACGCCAGTAGTCCCTGCCAACATGCTTAGGCTCAGCCAGTGCTGATGGTTTGCTGCCATCATACCATGGGGATTCTCCGTAGTCCACAGTTGAGTGTTGTGAAGCTTGATGATATCACCCTTCGTAAAGGTCATGGATAACATTACTGCTATCCTGAGTGTGAAGCTAAAACTCTAGTACAGACAGAACGTCATCACTCGTATGGTGTGTTCTCATCTGAACTTTCAATCATCGAAACCTATGCTGGCAACAATCTTTTTATTTTCCAACTTTAAGCAGGCGTACCTCCCCTGCAATGCATTTCCAGCCACATGTCCATATGATCTTTTTTCCTCCTTATCCTCTTAAAGGCTGTTTCTTGCAGTTTGTCGCCGTTTAACAGCATCACCTAGTATAACGAAGTACTGAAGACAAGAATGTAGACTACAAGCTAACTGGCTTTGAAAACAGAAGGAGCTGTTTGCAGCGTTCAGGCAACCCATAAAATATCAAGTATTGTAGGAATTTGAAATTAAGGAAGTATTGTACCATATGAATGCAGTTATTGTTGAATCAAAGTGGTTGAAGATAGCTAAATAAGAAATGGACAACAAAGAAATGAAGTGAGGTTATACTGAGGAGAATGGGAAAGGATTTTTTTTGTTTTGAGAAGACAACAACGAATCATTTACAAAGACTTACTCATATCTACCAAGTACGCAAATATGCACATGGGGAGAAAGCAACAGTATTTGAATATTTAACTGTACTGATAGAACTCTGATGAATACTGCAGAAGCACCTGGACAGTCTAAACAAAATAGCTGATATCAAAAGATCCGAGGACACTGAAGCAAGAGAGTTGACTAAAACATTGGAAAAATACAAATTACTTTCCCAAGAATAGCCACATATATCGTATTTGTGTACTACATTGTTGTAAACTACAGGCGATAAAGAAGTAGTCAAGAGGAAGGTACAATGCTCGTTTGCTGCACAGGTAATAAAGCAGAATCTTAAGCTTATCTGCAGTTCTTTATTACTTGCATAAGGAACCCTATAAGGTGACAAACTAAATATCTAACTACATTGTAGCTGGTGGCCTTAGCAAAAGTAGAAAAGCAACATGATTTTGGAAATTTGGAGAAACATAATATACAAAAAGCACTTTTGACAAGAGACAGAGAGCCAAAGTAGAACAGTAAAAATGCAATACCACCCAACTGATATGAGAATAGAGAAATAAGAAAGTGTTATGTGTTTGTACCTGTATTGATATTTATATATGAACAGTGTATTAGTATGTGGTATTTTGTGTTGATGTCAAACCAGCAGTTGCTTAAAGACGAATTTTCATGTGCAGCAATTCACAGAGTCTGTCACATTAAAGTACAGTGAATAATGCTAAATATCAATGCAGCAAGGCTTTTACAATATTTTGCATTTAGGATATCAGGTGCTAGTGACCGCACAGTCTGTTCACTAGGACATGAGCGTATTCTGAGGGTGTTGCGGGGAGCGACTACCACCATATTGGATGCCCAATGGTGAAGAGTGGTGTGTGCGTGTGTGTGTGTGTGGAGGGGAGGGGGGGAGGGGGCCGTAGGAGCAGGGTGGAAGCCAAACTTACGTCACTCAGTGCTGATACTAGGGATGCAAAAATATGTCGATTTATGCTTCAAGTGGCGCTGACAATTCCATCTACTGACCACTGTACCACTTTGACCACTGCAATGTGTTGCACATCTACGAAATTAAAAACAAACGTAAGACAGGAGCATAATAAAAGCTTACAAAATTCGTTAAATGGAAATTGATAGTTCCATACTGAACGATGGTGCTTGTTGTTTCAAATTCCGTTGCAATTCTCGTAGACAATTACAAATTAAAAAGAGCCAGTGTCAAACTTACGAGTGCAGAAAAAAGTGATTAATGCTGAACATTTATTAACACACGTAATGCTGAATTGAATGCACACATAAACGACTCATCAGTCTCATTGTATTTCTCGTCTGTGCACAATTCATTATTATTGTCGCTATTGTCCAACTCAGGAGTATCAATACAATGATTTCGTCTATTGTGGGTTCGACGAGACTGTCGATCTTCCAGTTTTCGACCTTTCTGTGGTACACTTATCACTCATCGGCATTTGCTAAGGGAAGAGATTCAATGGAAATCTTAAACACATTGTTTTTGAATATGTTCCATGAAATTTTGCGTTCCCTAAACAACATTTCAATTTTTTCCCATTCCAGTTGCATCGCGCTTAAATTACAATTATAGGACGACAAGTAGACAACAGTGTGGTCTTTTTCTTTAGCCATTTCGTCAACCACATATAACTTTTCAACAGTTCTATGTTCCTGAACTAAAGAGAACACAGCCTGCTTCCTCATGCTCTCATTGCATGCAGTACACCTCTTTTACAGACAATGCGACACTCTCGCTTTTATATCATACTACGTTTGTCCATCTGTCCGGTATGTTGTGGAGCATGTCCATCACAGTGACTGCCTCTGGAGTAAGACTTGAGAGAAAGATATTCGCAATACAGCCACAATTAATGGTATAAAAATGACGGTGCCAGTCATTTCTATAAAGATGTCAAATTGTCATGTTACAGGACACGTACTCATTACTTAAGCATATCAGTTAAACACAGCATTACAATGTAGGTCCCAAGGCTGATGTCGTTATTGCACGTTTAGTCACGTAGTGTACCATGGAAAACTCAATTTCGTTGATTACTCACAAATGAGGGCCCATCTGGGTAATGACAGCAGGATGCGGTAGAATACCTCGGACCCTAACCTAATCAACCACATATATGATTTCAGAAAGTCGGTCCCACATTTGGAGACCTCCTCTTGTAAGGGAAACAGTACCAGGAGCTCTTACAATAAGTAATGGTACTTTCACACTCATTAACAAAATGACAATTTTAAAGTAACTCGGGGGAAGGCAGCTTCCGATCACTGTCAAACTGAATAATTTGTACCGAAATTTATTTCCTTGTGCTGGGAGTTTCTGTTGATTTCCCAGAATTATCTTTGCAAAAATTCCGAATGCTTCTCACAGAGATAGGTTTGCTTCTGCGCTTGCCACTCTTTGTCTCGTTGGCTAGTCAAGAGACGTATTAATTTGCGACACAACACAGCATGACAATCACTATATCTACATCTACATCTACATATATACTCCGCTAGCCACCAAGCGCTATGTGGCGAAGGGCACAATTCGCTCCAAAGTCATATTTCTGCCCCTCTGTCCCACTCACGGATCGCGCGACTGTCTGAACGCCTCAGTACGAGCTCTAATTTCCCTTACCTTTGAATGGTGATCATTGCGCGATCTGAAAGTTGGTAGTAATAATACATGCTCTGCATCCTCGGCGAAGATCGGATTTCGGAATTTAGTGAGCAGCCTCTTCCGCTTAGCGCGCCGTCTATCTGCAAGTGTGTCCCACTTCAAACTTTCTATGAGATTTGTAACGCTCTCGCTATGACTAAATGTACCAGTTACGAATCTTGCCGCTCTTCTTTGGACCTTCTCAATCTCTTGAATCATACCCAACTGGTAAGGGTCCCATACAGACGAACAATACTGTAAGACTGGACGAACTAACGTACTGTAAGCAATTTCCTTTGTTGAAAGACTGCATCCCTTCAGGATTCTACCAATAAACCGCAATCTAGAGTTCGCCTTGCCTGTGTAATCTCAACATTCCATTTGAGATCATTTCGAATAGCCCCACCCAGATACTTGACGGATGTTACCATTTCCAAAGACTGGGAATTTATTTTCTACTCGTACATTAATGGGGATTTTCGTCTTGTTACACGCAGTAGGTTACACTTACTAATATTGAGAGATAACTGTCAGTCATTATACCACGCGTTTATTTTCTGCAAATCCTCATTGATTCGTTCACAGCTTTCCTGTGATACTACTTTCCTGTAGACTACAGCAACATCGACAAACAGTCTAATGCCGCTCTCAGTACCATCAACCAGGTCGATTATGTAAATCGTTAAAAGCAGCGGACCTATTACACTGCCCTGGGGCACACCTGAAGTTAAGCTTGTTCCTGTTGAAGTCACCCAGGACGACATACAGCTTCCTGTCTGTTAGAAAACTATCTATCGAACCGCATATGTCATCTGATAGGCCGTAAGCAAGCACTTTTTGGAGCAAGCGACAGTGCGGAACTGAGTCGAACGCCTTTCGAAAGTCGAGAAATATGGCATCAACCTGGGAGCCGGTATCCAGAGCCTGATGTATATCATGTACAAAGAGGGCCAGCTGTGTCCTGCATGACCGCTGGTTCCTAAAACCGTGCTGGTTTCTGCAGATGAGCTTCTCAGAGTCTAGAAAGGTCATTATGTCTGAACACAAAAAATGTTCCATGATTCAGCAAAAAGTCGACGTCAGAGAAACTGGCCAGTAATTATGTGCATCCGATTTTCTACCCTTCTTATAGATTGCTGTGACCTGGGCCTTCTTCCAGTGCTGTTCCAGTGATCTCTTGATAGATGATGGATAAGAATGGTGCTATACAGGATGGCCCATTGATAGTGACCTGGCTAAATATCTCACGGAATAAGCATCAAACGAAACAACTACAAAGAACGAAACTCGTCTAGCTTGAAGGGGGAAACCAGATAGCCCTATGGTTGGCTCGCTAGATGGCGCTGCCATAGGTCAAATGGATATGAACTGCGTTTTTTTAAATAGGAACCCCATTTTTATTACATATTCGTGTAGTACATAAAGAAATATGAATGTTTTAGTTGGACCACTTTTTTCGCTTTGTGATAGATGGCGCTGTAATAGTCACAAACGTATAAGTACGTGGTATCACGTAACATTCCGCCGGTGCGGACGGTATTTGCTTCGTGATACATTGCCCGTGTTAAAATGGACCGTTTACCAATTGCAGAAAAGGTCGATATCGTGTTGATGTATGGCTATTGTGATCAAAATGTCCAACGGGCGTGTGCTATGTATGCTGCTCGGTACCCTAGACGACATCACCCAAGTGTCCGGACCGTTCGCAGGATAGTTACGTTATTTAAGGAAACAGGAGGTGTTCAGCCACATGTGAAACGTCAACCACGACATGCAACAAATAATGATGTCCAAGTAGGTGTTTTAGCTGCTGTCGCGGCTAATCCGCACATCAGTAGCAGACAAATTGCGCGATAATCGGGAATCTCAAAAACGTCGGTGTTGAGAATGTTACATCAACATCGATTGCACCCATACCATATTTCTATGCACCAGGAATTGCATGGCGACTTTGAACATCGTGTACAGTTCGGCCACTGGGCACAAGAGAAATTACGGGACGATGACAGACTTTTTGCAGGCGTTCTATTTAGCGACAAAGCGCCATTCACCAACAGTGGTAACGTAAACCGGCATAATATGCACAATTGGGCAAAGGAAAATCCACGATGACTGTGACAAGTGGAACATCTACGACCTTGGTGGATTAATGTATGGCGTGGCATTATGGGAGGAAGGATAATTGGCCCCCATTTTATCGATGGCAATCTAAATGGTGCAATGTATGCTGATTTCCTACGTAATGTTCTATCGATGTTACTACAAGATGTTTCACTGCATTACAGAATGGCGATGTACTTTCAACATGATGGATGTCCGGCACATAGCTCGCGTGATGTTGAAGCGGTATTGAACAGCATATTTCATGACAGCTGGATTCGTCGTCAAAGCACCATACGATGGCCCACACGTTCACCGGACCTGACGTTCCCGGATTTCTTTATGTGGGGAAAGTTGAAGGATATTTGCTATCGTGATCCACCGACAACGCCTGACAACATGCGTCAGCGCGTTGTCAATGCATGTGCAAACATTACGGAAGGCGAACTACTCGCTGTTGAGAGGAATGTCGTTACACATATTGCCAAATGCATTGAGGCTGACGCACATCATTTTGAGCATTTATTGCATTAATGTGATATTTACAGGTAATCACGATGTAACAGCATGTGTTCTCAGAAATGATAAGTTCACAAAGGTACGTGTATCACATTGGAACAACCGAAATAAAATGTTCAAACGTACCTACGTTCTGTATTTTAATTTAAAAAACCTACCTGTTACCAACTGTTCGTCTAAAATTGTGAACCATGTGTTTGTGACTATTACAGCGCCATCTATCACAAAGTGAAAAAACAGTGGTCCAACTAAAACATTCATGTTTCTTTACCTACTACACGAATATGTAATAAAAATGGGGGTTCCTATTTAAAAAAAAAAACAATTGATACCCGTTTGACCTATGGCAGCACCATGTAGCGGGCCAACCATAGCGCCATGTGGTTTCCCCCTTCAAGCTAGACAAGTTTCGTTTCTTGTAGTTTTTTCGTTTGACGCTTATTTCGTGAGATACTTGGCCCAGTCACAATCAATGGACCACCTTGTATACGTTACCTTAATAATGACGGTGTCCGTCAATTTGTTAATCATCATAGTTATTGTGATATTTGCATACAAGTAAAACCGCGAAATACGAAGAAGTTTGCAATGAAAAATAGGAATCGCTATGATTTTGCCTTTGGTGCTTATTGCATAATATGTTGTTGCATATGAAATTTAGCTAACATATTGAACTTTTCTTCAGACCTTGGTGGAGGTCTCTATCAGCAATCTCAACAAAAATGGTCTTATGTAGCGCACTCATTTACGATCGCGCAAGCTATCAATAGAACCAGAATGAAATATACATAACATTCACCATATCTCATAAAGAGTTTGACATATGGAAACGAGATTTTGGCAAATGATAGCAGCAAAGAGGAGAGTGTTTTACCATATTGCTACCATGCAAAACGTCGTTATCTACTATGTTATTCCATTAACCATAGATTTTTTCGACGAAAGAATGTAATTTTTGAGGAACATAGATAGCTGATGAAACGAAAAATGCTGAGGTTTTGGAAGAACATAACTGATGACATAACACATTTATTTTTGTACCAAGCATACGCTTTTTCATAACTTGTCCTCAGTTCATCACTTAATAAACTTAATAACCCAGTGTTTCAGGATTCTCTCGCATTGCATCTGTACATGTTAGTGAGGTGACATTGAGCAAACTCTGTTGTGTTGGCAAAGGGACGCTTATTTCGTGAGATACTTGGCCCAGTCACTATCAATGGACCACCTGTATTTGTAGCATACTCAACATACAATCTTAAGAGGATACAATCTGGGCCAGATACCTTCCTGGCGTCTAAAGATCTTAAATGTTTTACAATACCAGATACACTAAAAACTATGGCATCCATCCTTGCGTTTGTTCGATGATTGCAAGGGGGACTGGTGCTGCACTCCTCTACTGTAAACGAGTTTTTGAAAGTTACGTCTGAAATTTCGGCCTTCTGTTTGTCATCATCAGTTACATCATCCATACTGTCAGCAAGAGTAGGTATTGAATTATTTGTAGCATTCATAGATTTTACATACCACCAAAATTTTTTGGGGTTATTTTTAGAATCTGCAGATAAAATGTTGCTTTCAAATTCGTTAAAAGAATCTCCCATTGACCTTTTGACAGCTGCTTTCATTTCGCATAATTTCTGTTTGTCAGTGGGGCAGTGACTACGTTTAAAACGACTGTGCGAAATTCTCTGCTTTCTAAGCAACTTCCTAATATGCTTGTTGTACCAAGGTGGATCGTTTCCCTCCCCTATATTTTTGCTAGGCACGTATGCAAGGTTCTGTATTAGATCACTGATGTTGGCAGTGACAGGAGACAGAACATTAAGAAGGCGAAGAAAATTGACTACTGAGCGGAACTACACAGCATCAGAGCAGCGCGGCATGACGAACCAGACACTGTTTACAAACTTTACATGAAATCGTTCGAGACAGACGCACTATGCGGTAGCGCAACTGCGTAACACAGCACTACGGGGCAAAGTTGGCCAACCGTGATGCGCCATACGGCGTCGCGTAGTTCCGTTGTCGCTTGCGCGGTAGAGCAAGTGTCGCGACACTGCATGACATTCAAATCGTAACTCTTTTGATGTGCAAAACGAAAATTTGTTTACTAAAATGATGTTAGACGAGGAAAAGTTAATTAATTTTATGTCCAGAGTTACATGACCTTCAAAATGAACATTATGTGAATAATAATAGAAAAAGCAACATTTGGAACATTTGCCCAGGAAATATGAGTAAATCTCGCGTAGGAATACAAAAAATTATTTTTTTATTTCCTGAAGTGGACAGTTAGGTCCTTATTTTTAATGAGTACATGCTTGTTATTACACTTATTACACATTTTTCTATTTATTTCTCTTCAGCGACATCCTCTGTTTACCAAGTCGTTTTGCCAGACCAAACTACCTAGCAGGGAACTGAAATAATATGTGAATCTACAACATATATGGAAAGCATTGTTTACGAAGTTGCCTCCTATATGAGGAGGGTCTCGTAATTGCGTCTCTTCAGTCTCTGTATCCTGCGAGATAAAATTGTGCAAGATGCACGTGGTAAGAATCACATTCTCTACGTGTTCTGGAATGAGACAGATTTTGACGTAGTAAATCCTAAGCTTTTGGTGCAGTATTCCAAAGGCAGTTTCTGGAACTCTTCAGGATATTTTATGTCTTTAAGCACACATTTTTTCTATTAGTCACATAATTCTGTACCAGCATAAGATCTCATCAAATAGGTTTTTAATGGAAAAGCTTTATCTTCAACAATCACTTGAGGCAGTCCAACTAGTGTTTGTTTCTAACTGGCGGCTTCGCTCCGAACGCTAACGATGGCAGCCGAAATGTCATGAAGCAAGCGCTGACAGCTGTTAACGAAACGTGCGCTATACTGAGGTGCAAAAGACGTAATCCTTCTTCCCTATGTACAGCTAGAAAGAGCTCTGCTGGTAATTAGCTTTGCCTTACTGAAATTCAGTTCCTGACTTTGAGTTTAAGCAAACACATAATACATAGCAGCTCAAAATATGCTGTTGGGAGTTTCTTCCGCCAACCCCTTCAGTTCGTCCCATATATGTACTGCATTACCTTATGAAACAGCAAGGAGTAATTAAGTCATTGGAATATTAAACTAATTCAGTGGTAACTAGCTGTTTTACATTTGTTATCGCACTGTCACAGTGACCTTAACATTAACCTGTTGACACAATATCTATTTTAGCAATTCAGGGACATAAATAAGAAACCGTAAATGAATGCGACGATAAGGAAAAACAAAAGAAACACAGTACACACAACTGAAAAGTTGAAAGTCTTGTGTTAGCTACTAATGCACTTTACATTCTTTTTGGAATTACAAATAATTCCCTTATGTTTGTTCATCTTCTGTGACCTCACCTTCTTTTAACAACCTTTCTTGCAAAAGAAAAATAATGACTGACTTTGCTTCATTTATTTCTGGTTCTGAAAGAGGAATGTTATATGACACGTTTTTCTTTATGGTGGAAACCAGTCTTCTTTGTGCAATAATATTTCTCTTCAGCGAATCATTTTATATTTTGAAGGTTGGCTCTAGCTCACTGACATTGCGCACTGCTCCCAATGTCGCCTTCAACTTCGCAGTGTGCTTCTCAACATATTAAGCTCATCTGTCATCGTTATGTCGTTAACAAAATTAAATAACTAAGCAGCGATTATATCCTTGTATTACAACAATGATATGGAGCTGTTGGACGCTCCTGGTGCACTGATTTGGGCTAATATTGTCTGATGTGCGTTTGCAGTACAACTCTCTATGCTGCGTATTATCAAGTTGTTCTTGTCAGGAGAGTTTACAACAGGTTGCTCGTGCACTTGAAGTTTTCATGCATTGTGAATATGTTTGCACATGTTCCATTTGACGATAGAGTCCAAACATAAGAGGGAATAATAGTGTTTGCATTATTGCCTTCATTGCATATCAGGTTATATTGACACTGAAAGTCAGTTTCATGCAAGAAATATACTTACTCATATTAGACGAAGATGCTGTCTTCCATCCGCATTCTTCCTTTAATACACTCCTGGAAATTGAAATAAGAACACCGTGAATTCATTGTCCCAGGAAGGGGAAACTTTATTGACACATTCCTGGGGTCAGATACATCACATGATCACACTGACAGAACCACAGGCACATAGACACAGGCAACAGAGCATGCACAATGTCGGCACTAGTACAGTGTATATCCACCTTTCGCAGCAATGCAGGCTGCTATTCTCCCATGGAGACGATCTTAGAGATGCTGGATGTAGTCCTGTGGAACGGCTTGCCATGCCATTTCCACCTGGCGCCTCAGTTGGACCAGCGTTCGTGCTGGACGTGCAGACTGCGTGAGACGACGCTTCATCCAGTCCCAAACATGCTCAATGGGGGACAGATCCGGAGATCTTGCTGGCCAGGGTAGTTGACTTACACCTTCTAGAGCACGTTGGGTGGCACGGGATACATGCGGACGTGCATTGTCCTGTTGGAACAGCAAGTTCCCTTGCCGGTCTAGGAATGGTAGAACGATGGGTTCGATGACGGTTTGGATGTACCATGCACTATACAGTGTCCCCTCGACGATCACCAGTGGTGTACGGCCAGTGTAGGAGATCGCTCCCCACACCATGATGCCGGGTGTTGGCCCTGTGTGCCTCGGTCGTATGCAGTCCTGATTGTGGCGCTCACCTGCACGGCGCCAAACACGCATACGACCATCATTGGCACCAAGGCAGAAGCGACTCTCATCGCTGAAGACGACACGTCTCCATTCGTCCCTCCATTCACGCCTGTCGCGACACCACTGGAGGCGGGCTGCACGATGTTGGGGCGTGAGCGGAAGACGGCCTAATGGTGTGCGGGACCGTAGCCCAGCTTCATGGAGACGGTTGCGAATGGTCCTCGCCGATACTCCAGGAGCAACAGTGTCCCTAATTTGCTGGGAAGTGGCGGTGCGGTCCCCTACGGCACTGCGTAGGATCCTACGGTCTTGGCGTGCATCCGTGCGTCGCTGCGGTCCGGTCCCAGGTCGACGGGCACGTGCCCCTTCCGCCGACCACTGGCGACAACATCGATGTACTGTGGAGACCTCACGCCCCACGTGTTGAGCAATTCGGCGGTACGTCCACCCGGCCTCCCGCATGCCCACTATACGCCCTCGCTCAAAGTCCGTCAACTGCACATACGGTTCACGTCCACGCTGTCGCGGCATGCTACCAGTGTTAAAGACTGCGATGGAGCTCCGTATGCCACGGCAAACTGGCTGACACTGACGGCGGCGGTGCACAAATGCTGCGCAGCTAGCGCCATTCGACGGCCAACACCGCGGTTCCTGGTGTGTCCGCTGTGCCGTGCGTGTGATCATTGCTTGTACAGCCCTCTCGCAGTGTCCGGAGCAAGTATGGTGGGTCTGACACACCGGTGTCAATGTGTTCTTTTTTCCATTTCCAGGAGTGTATAACCGTCTCCTTTTTCAACAGCTGAATTAGACTCGTGCCTATTCTTTTATTTTATTTGTCAATTTTCCTTTCATAAGCACAATGAGCCTGTAAAAAGCTTTTCCTTAATGAACGACATTAGAGCGAATATTGCCTCACCAAGACGTTTCACGTGTTTTCCATGGAGATACATGTATTTAATAGTTTGGTGCATCCTCTCTACATGCATGTACGGATTTATTCCTGCATGCAGTCTGTGGCAGAAAGCCCAGCATTCTACGTCATTAGCATAGTTCTTCTGGCAGTAAGTTGCAAACTCTGGCGTTTCTTCATTACTCTTCACCATGTCGAGAGCAGCTGGAAGCTCCATATAAAATGCATCAGCATCTCTCTCTTCCAAAAACTTTCTGAGAAGCTTGTAAACGTCTGCTTGATTTTCTTGGCTTTACTGTTTATGTTCTTCCTTCAGGCTCTGTTCACGTGCGATGCGCAGTACTGCCTCATTTTCGGAACGTCCATCGTAGAATTCCAGACAATGTAGAAGGACTCAGCTAATTCTGAGAAAGACTTTTGGGAAATCTTCCCAGTTTTCACGTTTATATAGTGAAAAAATATGGACAACACTTGACTGTCGCTCCTGTTGAAAATGAGAAAGGCACATGGGAATCCATGTCTCAAGGCGTCTAATGTAAGTAATGCAATGAGCTCAAAACCATAGTTGTTAAGCCTATGCATTCCATGTGTACATACACAGTCATTTCCACACATCTTCAATATTTCACCTTGCACAGTGTTCATTATTACTAACACAATGTCTGAACTTTGTGACTATGGGTGCAATTCTCTTATGGTGTCTTGTTGTTTGTAGAACAACACGCATGGGTTCTCACTCCAGTTTACTTCTCGTACCCGTGCCACAACAATGGTCCCATCATTCTGGTGTTTGACGGCGGTAGAACACAGATTAGGACACTGTTACATATTGTACACAACTTGTTTTGTTAACAGGTATATTCTTTTCAATTTCGAATCAGTCATTGTGTGCCGAATTTCCTTCAGAATAGCTCGAATCGGTATTTTATTAGCTATATCTGCCGCTGTGCTGTCCTTCTCTTCTTCTGATAAATTTAAAAGACTAAGATCATTTTCATGTCCAACGTGGGTCGAGATAAACTTCACTAGGCACATCCTATTTTCAGCCTGATGCACTTTCATCCTAACTGGACCCACGCCTAAAATTTTATTACTGCTTTGCAGTTTTAAACGCCTGGTCCCTCTACCTTTCGAGGTAAAATAGCTTGAACGATTTCGTGAATAAAAATGTCTTGCGGAACTTCCAGCAGCAACTTTAGACCCACTATTCTTGACATAAAATAGAGGTGTCCACTTCTCTGTTTCGTGCTTGCAGTTCTGAAGAAATCAGTTTTTCGCATTTAGGCTGTATTTTGCGCATCAGTCCTAAATGATCGGACGAACGCTTGAAGAGGCTGTATTCAAGAGGTTTTTGCCGCAGCGAGCATTAGGGAATCCTCTTTCAGGGCCGATTGTTTGCCAAAAAGCAAAACCTTTAGTCAAGAAAATCGACAGGTTGCCTTCATTTAAAGCGAGCAATGGTTGACTATGGAGTTTAATGGCAAGGCACTGTTTTCATGAGTTGGATTAAAGTGATGTAAAAATGTCACCAGACCCAAAAGTAGCAGAAAATTTTACTGAAAAATACAAAATTGGAGCAACATCTTATGGCCCTTAATTTTTATACAGTGCAGATGAGGCAAGCTTTATTTGGGAGACTTTACCTGAAACAACTTAAACTTGTAAAAGGAGAACTGTTGCTCCTGGACATAAAATTAGTAAAGACTGTACTACTGTGCTGAACTGTCTAACTCTAAGGGAAACTATAAAACACCCATCCTGTTGATGAACAAATCTAAAACTCCAGGCTGTCAAAAATGATAAAAAATTTCGTATTTTTTACATGAATCAGCCAAAGTCCTGGATGACTGCTACTTTGTATTGTGAATGACGTGATTCAATTTTCATAACTGAAATTAAAAATACCGAAAGGCCATAGCGAAAGAAAGCAGTAAGATGGAGTTAATTCTGTACAATGCACCCGCCTACCCCACAGAAAGCCTTGTTGAAAGAGAAGGTGAACGTTTCAATACAACCTTCCTGCCGCCAAACGTAAAGAGTTTGCTACAGCCAGTAGACCAATCGGTTATCGAAATTATGAAGTGACATTACAGAAGATAACTGCTGAGAAACGTATTGATAGAAGAAGGAATGAAGTAGTCACTGTGGCTCATCACCAAAAATGGAATTTAAAAGACCGCTCTTTCCTGGTGGTGGAAGTATGGAATTTATTGACAACACCATTAAAATGAGCTTGGAATAAATTGAAAGGCATTTCAACTAAAGATGACAGAAAGAACCATGAAAAAGGAGCTGAAGTAATGGAAGAGGCAGAGAACGAAGTATCACTTGAGGACGTAAGAAAGATTCTTTGGAAAATTACTGACGTTCTGATTGCAGTGCAGAGGATACAGACGAGTGGTTTGCTTGTGATTCTTCGAACTCCGGATTCCAAATTCTCAGCGACGATGAAATCATTCAGAGCGTGAGAGAAGAAATTGATGGTCAGGGGAATGACATTCTCGCTGAACCAAATGTGGGACCGTCGACTGGTTAGGCGTTTACGTGTCCTGACACTGCGCTGACATGGATGGAGCAGCAGCCTGAGTGAGGCGGTACACAGCTGCTCACCGTCAAGCGGAGGAGAGACTTGGCTGCACGAAAACGGCTAAAACAGCGAAACAACTGACTTGCCGGTAACTTCAAGAACTGACAGTGTATGTAAGTACAGTACTGTACAAAATCTTAACAACATTGCGCTGTAGTCATCACAGTAGTATGCACACAATATTTAGCTTTTCTTTTAAAAAAGAAATGACCTGTTTTCATGATTTATCCAGTTGGCAATTATCCAGATATTTGATTATCTGGGTCGAGTGCAGTCCCGACATCTTTTACTGTACCTGGTATAGGCCAATGAGTTTTTTTTCCATTTTCGTAACTGTTATTTGGGTATAAAGCACAGTTACGAATAATGTCCATGTGCATCGACTGCAACTTGAACATCGTAAATAAAGAGCAGGAAAAAATATTTGGTGTGTTCTCCACATCAGTAGCTGTTATAGCTATTTTTGTTTTTCTGCCGTAAGTGAACTGCAAACTAAGAAAACTCTTTCATTGGAAGGAATTCACTTTTTAGCAGCACCACGCGCTATTAAAATAGTGAGTAAATATCTTTCATTTTAATGTCACACACTAGAGCACACTTTTCCTTGTGAATACTTTCATTGGCACAACATCTGACACATAATAACACAAATGAGAAGACAAAATAACACTGATTACAAAGCGTGAACACCCACAGAGAAATTTCATAAGCTACAAACAACAAATAGTTTCAAATCAGAAAAGCAAACCGTACTATGAAATCTTTCGCAATGACTGAAAAGTAGGACTCAGCAGCTGCAGAAAAAGCAAGCAAATGAATGATTGTAGCGCAAGATCTACTGTAGCTTCTGACGACATTACAGGAGAAGCACTTCTGTTGTTCACTTTATAAAACCAAAGAGCCAGAAAGTATCAAATATTTGTAGCAATTACAATATAACTACTGGTGACGCTTGGTCAATAAAAGCAAAAAGCCTCTTATGATTGAGCTTCTCAGTTTTCAGACAGCTTAAGACAGAGAGGAATTAAAATAACAAGACGAGGTTGGTTACCCTAGTTGAGCGTGGGATGGAATTTTTATGTCCTGTATTTAACCCTGTATTTAACGCATTCTGCTCGTAGATGATTTTCCGGTTATTTCACACTAACGATGATTCTAGGCTATCACAACAGCAACCAGTTTTAGGAGAGTTCATAGATGAACAATTAGCTGATGGAACAATATGTGGGGCGGCGGGTGGAAATTAATTGTTAATATATGTAGAATGTTATGTAGAAAAGATGCATTTCCCGGCCGATTAACCATGTGTGGGGTGGCGGGTGAAATTAATTGTTGTTAAATGTTCCTATTATTTATGCAGTCTTTTGCCGTTCTCAACACTGGCTCTCTAACTACAATATTGGCAACCAGAAAGTGATTAACAAAACGCGAAGCCTGTAATTAGAATTCCTAGTGCCCACTTCATCTGAGAAATACATTTATAGCTCAGAGGAATTAGGAGATTGTCTGGGATTCATAAAAAAAAACGATTCTCTCTAAAATGTTCACTATATTCTAAAATTCACAGACCAAAAAGAATCTACATAATCTAACTAACAGAGCAGTTCAGAGTCTAATGCGCTGATACAACTATAACTGTTCAAATTAAATGTTTAAGTGAATGCTCGCCATAATTTGATGATAATGTCCATCAAACGCCACGCTAAATAATGGTAGAATGTCTGTCCCGCAACGGCACGTGAAAATACGACATACGAAAACTGAAGATAGATCATTAAAGTCATCCCAGAATTAACACTTCAGTCGAAAACGATTTCATGGTTACGCGTATCCCGAGTAACTTATTACGGCATCCGAGGCTGTTTATAGCAATGATACCGACGCGACGCGACTCCTGGCACAGGTGGTGTGCTATTCAGCGTCTGGAGAGAACTGGGGCCTTGCTTCCTCGCGCAGCGTTCTTATATATAAAGCCGCTGTGCGGACGGCTAAGGGAACGCCTGATCAAATCGGCTCTCCCAACTAGCCGCTGGGCTAGTAATGCACCACTTTAAGTTACTGAATAAATCATCGCTTCCTTTGCTGATAGCCGATGAAGGTCTCAATTTAAATGTGCATTCAGCACACAGGTAAGTAATCATAATAAAAGTCTGACGTGGCTAAGTCAATTATTTTGGGCGAGAGAATTAATTTAGTTACACCACACGCAGTAGACGAGCTCTGAACTTGCCCTTAGGACATACGCTATCGCTATAGTTTTATAGTTATTCAATTGAAACTTCTCACATCTCTATGATTATAGCGGATCTCCCTTCTACTTAAATTTTAACATCCTAGCCTTATTTATTCGCCTACTTAATCTATCTTGCTTCCTTAATTTTTAAGACAAAAACCAGAAAATCATGAGTTTTAACTAAAATTTTAATTTGTGGGATCCAGAATACTGTTTCTACTAAATTATTATGAGAAAGGAATCTAAATATAAATTTTTAAGTTTCTAGCTCTTTTCTGTTGCGCCAATGATTTTTACAGAAAAACGTCCAAATTTCGAAAATGGTTAAAGTTATTGAACTGATATTCAACACATATGATTTAGTATTACTCCTGACATGCTAGAAACGTTTTAGGTTATTTACTTGATTTTTAAAGTATTGCGCAACATTTATGACGTCAGAGCTAGTTACAGCGGACTAGGCCGGCACACAATGGAAAGACTGATGTGAATTTTATACGGCGTGAGTAGGCTGCTTCCCTACAAATAGAAGAAAGTAATAGTGTATGTCTATGGAGAGTTCACAGAAGTATCGGTTTTGTTGCGATTATCACCATATGAATAGCAAATCTACAACAGATACATACCTTATTTCGAATATCATGGAGACCGTAGATAACCTGGGCAAAAGCAAGTATTTCTCAACGTTGTACTTAAAGAGCGGATACCATCAGTTAGAAATAGCCCCTGAAGATAAACCAAAAATAGCTTTTGAAGCAAATGGGGGACACTACCAATATAGGAACGTCGGCGACATTCCAACGGTTGCTGGACGGAGTATTGAAACCACGCCAGTGCTTAGTATGTCTTAATGACAGAATAGTTCATTCACAGGATATGCAGGAACATAGACAACGTCTAAAAGAAGTATTCAGCAGACTACGGGCAGCACATCTCACACTCACCGCTGAAAAATGTCACTCTGCGCTGGAGGAATTAACAATTTGGGTCTTGTCATAAGTAGGAATGGTGTAAATGCTGATCCGAGGTTAGTGCAAGAAGTACAAGATTTTTCAGTACCACAAACTACTATGGACTTACAATCTTTACTCAGTCTCGCGAATTAATATAGGAGGCTCGTGACAGGATTTGCAGATATTGCAAGACCGCTTACACAATTGTTGAAGAAAGAGGTTAAGTCTGTATTGTCAGAGAAATGTCAGGGAGCATTTGAAGAGTTAAAGAAGGTGTTGACATCCAGTAAAGTTTTTGTGTTTCCAGACTTTCAGAAAATAAATTGTATTGTCGTGAAATGTATCAAACTAGGCCTCTGGCTGCGTTTTGAACCAGGAGGTCGATGGTCAAGAATATCCTGTTGCCTTTGTATCAAGACAATTGAAGGCCGCAGAAAGAAATTATTCTACAGTGGAGAGAGAGATGATTAGTCTGGTATACGGAACAACGTATTTTCGACGTTATTTGTACAGGAAGAAGTTTAAGGTGACAACGGATCATGCAGCTTTAAAATTGTTACTAGGCTTAAAGGGCGCATCCAGTAGATTAACGAGATGGACATTGACAGTGAATTTGAGTACAGAGTAATCCACAAGCTGGGTAGGAAACACGGAAATGTGGACGGGTTAAGCAGAAAGACAGCTGTAATACAAGCTCTGGATCGCGACCTTGTGGAATGGCGAGCAACACAGAACACCGACGAGGAAACTAGGCAGTATTAGAGACAGCAGTAATATGGTATGTATGACGGATTATTGTACAGGGAGACAAAATTAGACCACCAGTGGTGTAGCGGGCCAAGTTAAAACTGGAAGCGTTACGTGAGATGCATGAACACATTTTGTCAGGCCATGGTGGATGCAGGGCGATGAATAGAAGGGTGGCAGAGAAGTATTGATGGAAAGGATAGAAGGATGATGTGAATCGATACATCAAGAATTGTGTGAATTGTGAACAGAGTGCCAATTTGAATTAGAAGCAGGAATTGTTACAAAGATTGCCAGAAGCAATAGAACTCTAGTTTCAATGGGATGTATGTGTTAGGACCACTCAACCAAACACTAGTGAGTAATCGTTTTATGCTGACCATAACATATAATTTTTTTCGTTAAGTCGAGTGTTGCCAATACCAGACCAACAGGCAATCACAGGCGCATACACATTAGTTAGTACATGGATAATGAAGTTTGGAGTGCCACAGACGATGATAACGGACCAGGAGACGAACTTCATGTCAGACCTGAAGAAGGAGTTGTGTCGGTTGCCGAGAGTGAGGAAGTTGAGGACTAGCCCACTACACCAGCAAGCTAGTGGACGGGCAGAAAGTTCATAGAACAGTTGGGAAACTGTTTAGTTACTACTGGGATACATACCTAGCTTTTATCGTTAATGCATATGGATCTAAAGGACATACTAGCACTGGGTTATCATCATTCGAGGTAGCGTATGGCCAAAAGATGCCGTCACCTGTCGACATGACTGACCAGAAGAGTGGCAGAAAGGGGGAAGCACTTTGCGATTTTTCAAGAAAAGTAAAGGAGGTGTGGAACAGAGCACAAAGAGCAAATACAGAGGTTTTGGAGAAGCAGGAAGAGGAAGTGAGGTGTGTGGGGACGTTACTGCAGTATAAGGTAAGCCAATGGATGATGTTGTCAAATCCGTATATGTCGAAGGAAAAGACAAAGAAGTTGTTAACAGGGTACTAGGGCCTATACCAAGTAGTCAAAACTACGTCACTGGTGAATGTGAAGCTGCAGTTGCCAACAAAGACGACGATTGTGCATGTGAGACGTCTGCTACCATTTAAAGATGCCCCAGGGGCGACTCCACGAGAAATTCTAGTAAAGGCAAGGAAGGATATTAAGAGGAAAAAGCGAAACGATGCGCAACAGGAGAGGAAAGTCGGTATACCCCAGAGGTACATTAAGAGAGTAGTTATGTGTATCGATTTTGTGCAGTTTATTTTTATGTGTAGTGTAGGACATAATGTTGTTAGTAGTAGGGGTAGACATATATATTTATTTCTGGTATTCTGATCAGTAGAAGAAAAAATGATCGCTGTCAAGAGACAGCAGACTTCTTGTGTGAGGGGAGGTGATGCAGCCGGCCAGAGTGGCCGTGCGGTTCTAGGCGCTACAGTCTGGAACCGAGCGACCGCTGCGGTCGCAGGTTCGAATCCTGCCTCGGGCATGGATGTGTGTGATGTCCTTAGGTTAGTTAGGTTTAATTAGTTCTAAGTTCTAGGCGACTGATGACCTCAGAAGTTAAGTCGCATAGTGCTCAGAGCCATTTGAACCTTTTTTTTTTTTTTTTTTTGGAGGTGATGCAGATCGCTGTCCTCAGGTTGCCAGGCAAGGGAGAAAAATAATGCTAGCACAGTACTTCTTCACTGGAGGTGAAGTAATGGGACTGCAAGAGCGTCAGCTGCACTGTCGAGTTTTGTTTTCCAGACATTCAGATGTGGTATTTTATAGCCATAAATGGTTTAATAAGTTTAGTACGCAGTGTGTGGGGGTTACGAAATCGAATATGGAGGCTGGAAGAAGTATTTTCAGGGGTGCGAGAATTGGTGATTAGTAGTGGGAAGCAGAGAGAGGTCTCGAAGGACTATAGGAACTTGCATGATTGAAGGAGCAGATGCAAGAGGTGTTTGAAGAAGTTCCAAACGAGCTTAGGAGAGTAAAAATGGGAAGCATACATAGCGGAATATTTAAGACAACCTTCCGGACAGCAGACGCAAGTGAAGTGAGCAAATTGAATGAAATGGCAGGAGCTGCAAGGGGTTTAGCAGAAGCGAATAAGGTGACTGTAGAGTGGCATTCCACTCAAATAATGAATTTGTAGAGTGGTATGTTGAACAACACATGCATGCTCCATCTGGTGACTAAGAAATCAAGGATTATGCCAGGACATCAGCCAGTACCCTGAATTTGCATGTGGAGGCAGTGCAAGCATTTATGCAAGTATTAGATGCAAGGTTAACCTTGACAAGATTATTGTTCTCGGCAGGTGATGGTATCTGGGATGCAAGGGTTGAGCTAACAAATTTGCAGGAAGTAGCCCATCAGGCGCTACATGATCAATTACGTCCTGTATTGTTATCTGCTGAGCAATTCCTGGAGGGATTGAGCAAGGTGCAAGAAGAGTTGCCATAATAATTACACCTTTTGGTGGAACCAAGTAGTGAGAATTTACCATTTTACTACCATAGTGCAGCTGTGATTGTAATAACAGATAGCATGCCATTGTACATGTCGGTAAAAATATCTGTAGCAGGAAAAGACGCATTATTTAGGTATTGCAAAGTGCACACTTATTGGGTGAAACAAGGGGCAGCTGGGAAATTTATGGCAATAAGGGAAGAAATGGTGTCACTACTAGCAGAACATAGGGATCAACATGTGGAGAGGAGTGTGCATGAATTCCAGGAATGTCAGAACGGGATGGTCACCACATGCCCAAATTGGGAGGTTATAATGAGTAGGGGCACAAGCGTCCTGCAACTAGTTAAGAAGAAAACAGGAGAACATCTTTGCCAAGAGCAGGGCTCCACTGAGTCTGTTCAGTGCACAATGACACAGTGGTGGTCGCTAGTTGTTATCAGCAAGGGAAACTCACGGGTTAAAACATTTGGAGTTGCGAGGCAGCAGACTACTAATTAACAGGACTAGGTGTGATATAGTAGGATCTATGTTTCATATGCCTGCGATTATGACAAGAGTTAATCTGTTTTATGTGACACAGACACATCTTTACTGGCCAGACGATCCAGTAGAGATCTTGAAACGTCCCCTTAGAACAATTATACACGACTGTGCTTAAACTGACACACAATATTTTTTAGCGCAACGCAATCTGACTTTCAAAAATCCCTACAAAAGAATGGCCCTGACTAACATTAACCTATACCTTTCACAAATCACTTACCTCACAAAAATCTTCGTTACTCGAACTACTGCAATACGGCGAGCGCCACTACTGCCAGCTAAATAAAAGATTCAAACTACTGAAGGCACTAACTACTGATAGGCATAGTTAGCAAATGAAAGATTTTAATAGAGAACAAACAATGTATTTACCTTAATAGTCATCAAAAGTCATAATATATACAGCAGCTCATGACATCCATTTTTACAAATTTCAAAACTCCGCCATTTCTCTCCCCACATCCACCACTGCTGGCGGCTCACCTCCAACTGCGCAACGCTACGCGCTGTTCACATCCAGCTGCCGCTGCCCAACACTACAATGGCAGACAACAATGCAAACTAGCCGCAGACTGCACACAGCACAGCCAGTGATTTTCATACAGAGCGCTATGTAACGTTGCCAATAAGAAAACATAAACAGCCTACTTACAATCTTACCCAAACAGAATCTTAACTTTCTGAACAATATTTGGCAGCCAGGTCTGGACAACTCCTTAAGCCAGATGACAGAAGCCCAAGAAGTGCAAAGAGCTGTGGAACAAATGCTATAGCATGTAGAGCAGTATCAGAATAGGAGACGTCAAGTAATAGTGACTTCAAAGTGTCGCAATTCCTAGCACCATGGTAATTCTGATTTTGCTCTGCCTAGTTTTTTTTTATATATTTGACGCAACAAAGCGTAAAGAAACCCGATCCAGGCTTAATACAGGTTCTGGTAGATTGCATTCCAGGATAAGAGATGACAGATAGATCGACTTATCTGATATAGTGCTTACATAATAGTTTGGAATAGACAAGTTGGGGAAACTGTACAGATAAAGAGTACAGTTTTATCAGAGTAGAGGAATGGATCAGAGTAAGGCCTGAGGGACTGGGTCTTCTCCATAGAGGGAGGCAGAGAAGTGACACTATCCAGTAATTTAGGTAAAGGTATTAAATCTTTAGAGTAAGTGACTGAAAGTAGCATGGAGGCCGCCGAAGAACATTGCGGTAACAGTGCTGACTGTCAGCCATGTCATGTCGACATGTATGGCACAATAACAGGTGCACAAGAGAGCTGCAAACCGAGGATAGCTGAGCGTAGCAGTAAACTGTCCCATACAGGAAAGAACGGTGTAGTAAGCAGGCTGTTGCCACCACACTCGAGCGAGAATCTTTGTTATGGGCGACGTGGCTAGACACCAGGTTTTAGAGAAACAAATTAGCAGTAATGGAGTATAAATGTGTTTGAATTTGAGGACAGGACGTCATTTACTCGGCGACTTGATCATAACTGAGTAGCCATACCACGGCACCGGAGCACTGCTGGACTGCGAGACGATTGGGCAACGCCAGCAGCAGCCTCTGGTTCGAGACCAGGCTGCATCTGCCGCCACACTGGGTCCTTCATGGGACTTGGTGCACAGCCCTGCTGGCCTGCTGTCCATGCCTGCTGCCACCGACTCTGAGGCCCAGGGACGGACTCAGCATGACAACGCCAGCAGCTGTTCACTGATTGTCAGAGGGACATGGGTGGGGACCTGCTCGCAGCCAACTCCCAACTCCGCGGAGCAAAGAGACGTGGGGCCACCACCTGGTGTGTCGCTCCGCCGGACAACGCTGCTGTCGCAACTGGCCGTGGCCTTGCCTTGGCTGCTGGGCCAGAGTTCTGATGCAGCACTGGCAGACGCTGTCTCACTAGCCGACGCCAGCTGCCCCGTCTGGAGCTCACGAGGAGAGGCATGCCTGTTTTCTATAGAATTGAAGATATAATAAAATTATATTGTCAGATTGTCCACAGCATTGCCACTGATTACCCATCATCTACGGCATTACCACATACGCTCCACCCCCTACAGAGGTTCCACTACAGAGTGGTTCATAGAAGTTGTATTCTAGCTGAGCAGTAAAGTGTTTGCCCTTCAAGAGGAGGATTGCATTAGATTTAGGTTCTAACATCACTGGAGATAAGATTTTTACTTATTCTGTGAAGGAGTCGCTAGCAGGCAGATCGGCAATCAGTAAAGAAATATTGAAGGTACTCCTCAAGTTTTGTTCCATCATCGTTCGGGCGTGCACTCGGGACAGCGACAATTCTTCTTGCGATATTTCGGCTAGAAATAAAAAATAAAAAGTTTGAGGATGATATAACAGCTTTGTTTAAGCATGCATTAATCTCCACTTATTTTTTATTTGATGAACAATATTGCGAACAAATTGACGGTGTCGCTATGGGGAGCCCTCTCTCTCCCCTGGTGGCTAATTTGTTTATGGAGGATTTTGAAGAGAAAGCCCTCAACTCAGCAGTATTAAAACCGACGGTCTTCTGGAGATACGTGGATGACACTTTTATAGTGTGGCCCCACGGAGAGGATAAACTGATAGAGTTTTTGGAACATCTCAATTCCATTCACGGAAACATCAAGTTCACTATGGAGCGAGAGAAGAATGGCTGTTTACTGTTTCTGGATGTGCTGGTTCGCCGGAAAGAAGATGGATCCCTAGGTCATTGCGTATACCGTAAGCCCACACACACAGACCTGTATCTGCAGGCGTCTAGCTGCCACCATCCGTCGCAAATTATGAGTGTTCTGAAAACGTTGGTCCACAGGGCTCATGTAGTGTCTGATGTTGACAGCCTGCAGGATGTGCTTGTTCACCTGGAGGCAGTTTTTAGGAGAAATGGCTATTCGCAACAGCAGATTAAGAAAGCCCTGCAAATAAAAACTGCAGAAAAATCACAGGAAAAGGATGAGGAAGTGAAAAGGGAAGTGAAATCTACAGCCTTTCTCCCATACGTGGGTAATGTTACTTCTAAAATCGCTAGAATCTTGAAGAAACATAAAGTGGGTGTGATATTCCGCCCACCAGCTAAGACTGCAGCCTTGTTGGGATCCGTTAAGGATGATCTGCTCTTGCGAAAGGCGGGAGTTTATGAAATCCCTAGTGAGTGTGGCAAACGTTACATAGGGCAAACCACGCGCAATGTACAGGAACGATGCGTCGAACACCAGCGGTACACACGTCTTCTTCAGTCCAACAAATCAGCAGTTGCCGAACATTGCATTTCTACTGGCCATGTGATGGATTATAAAGATGTTAAGATTTTAACTACTGCTTCATCTCTCTGGGACTCAGCTGTTAAGGAAGCTGTAGAAATACAACTAGCCGACAACCTGCTAAACCGTGACGAAGGATTTAATCTTGAAATGCTTGGAAACCGCTTATTTCACACCTTCGTTCGGAAAGAATTTCTGCATCTTCACTTCCGACAGATGTTACCACTTTTAAAGATTAATTATTTATTCACAAGCACTGTGGATTCGCAGCAGCACTATTTTGTTTGCACTCTGCGCTTATATGTTTATCTTTGCTATATACATCTTATTTATGACTAGTGCAGTAGTGGCGACTTTGATATCTTTGACGCATGCGCTTTCAATTGTCAGCAGCTTTGTATCACGTGACTCTCCGTATAAATAGGTACGAGCAAACGCTATGAACTCAGTCTGCAACTGTCCCATCCCAGGCGGCCGATTCCAGCATGGCTGAAATGAAGCTCCTCCTGCAAGAACTTCGGGAGCTTCTCAAAGATATCCCACGGCAACTCATTGCCGCTGTCAGTGCAGCCGTTCAGGCAATCTCCACCGGACCACAGACATCACAGCATGGCCCGTAGTCAACAAGGCGTCACTGTCTGCGTGTGGAATGCCCAGGGCATCCGCACCCAAGATGGCGAATTTCGACAGCTGCTGCGGGATGAGGCCGTCGACATTTGCCTGGTTTCCGAGACTTTCCTCAAGCCTGGTGTCCATGTCCGGGTGCCAACTACGTATGTTACCGGACCGACAGGCCAACTCATGGCGGTGGCACCGCAGTCTACGTTCGGACTTCTCTGGTGCACCATCAAGTTCCTCTTCCGCAGCTCCAAGCGATGGAGGCCACTGCTGTCGCTGTCAACACCTCGCATGGGCGCATCACGTTTGTTGCAATCTACCGTCCGCCTGGCCGACAGTTACTCCTCCCGGACATTGAAGCTTTGCTGGCATTACCTGGAAGGACCTTTGCTGGTGGTGACTTTAATGCCAAGCACACCGAATGGCATTCCCGTGTCACCAACAACCACGGACGCAAACTTCTCCGAGCGGCCCAGCGGTGGAACGCCGTCATTCTTGGGCCTCACGAACCCACCCACTTTCCCAACAATGGTGGGCCTCCGGACGTGCTCGACATTGCGGTGGCCAAGGGTGTGCCCTATGTTATCTCCGCCAGCACCCGCACTGCCTTATCCTCGGACCACGTCCCAGTGATGTTTGACATTGACGTCGATGCCCAGCCAGTGACGCGGAGATGCATCCCGACCAGGAGCACCAACTGGAACCAGTATCAGGCGCTGTTGGAAGAAGGTCTCGGTGACACACCTGACGCAGACGATGTTGGGGTTGATGGCTGTGCCCGATTCCTCCACGACTGTACTCTACATGCGGTACTCCGAGCCACGCCGCGGTCGCGATCTGACCCCCCTGACCGGTCTCGGCAACTACCACCGCATCTCATGGAGGCGATAACTGCCAAAAACCGCCTCTTTCGCAAATGGCAGCTGACGCGCAACGCCGCGACGAAGCGGGCTCTCAACAGGATGAGGAGGGACATAAAAGTCGCCGTTGCAAACCACCGCTATCAGGAATGATCCAACCGCCTGGCCACTCTTCGGGTTGATGATGGTACCGGCTGGAAAGCCACGCAGCTCTTCCTCCGCCGGCGTCAGACGATTCCGCCGCTACAAGTTGGTCGCAACGTCGCCAGCAGCCCCGTGGACAAAGCCAACGCCATTGCTGACGTGTTTGAACAAAATTTCCAGCCAGTCATGGACCCAATGGATCCGGATCACGTTCGCCTGGTTGCTCAACGTCTCCCGGTGTTTCTCGCTGCCCCTATGGGTGACGACCATATCGACGAGGTGGATGGTGCTGAAGTCTCCGATCAACTTCGACGGCTCAACATGCGCAAGGCAGGCGGCCCTGACCAGATTACAAATGAAATGCTACGAAGAATGCCACCGGCAGCCGCTGAACACCTGGCTCGCCTTTTCAACAGCATCCTCCGCACTGGCTGCTATCCTCAGGAGTGGAAACACGCCGAGGTCATCCCCATGTGCAAGCCTGGGAAGGACCCTCGTCTCCCAAGCAGCTACAGGCCCATCAGTTTGCTGACAGCTGTCAGCAAAGTCTTTGAAAGGCTGTATCTATGCCGCCTCCCGCGCCACATCAGGGAAGAACGTCTTATACCGGACGAACAATGTGGTTTTCGCCCTGGACACGCAACGACGCACCAACTGCTTCGCCTAGTTGAAGAGGCCCTTGATGCCATCGAACGGCGGGAATATTTCGGAGCCATCTTTCTGGATGTTTCACGGGCGTTCGATTCTGTATGGCATGAGGGGCTTCTCTTCAAGCTCCTGGACCTCGGTGTGCCCCTACCGCATGTCCATCTATTACAATCTTACCTCGCCGACAGAAGCTTTCATGTCTGCATGGAGGACCTGTCGGTGCGCCGCAGGATTAGGGCTGGAGTTCCCCAAGGCTCTATCTTTGGCCCCATACTATACATCCTGTATACCGCAGACATGCCCCGAATGGACAGGGTCCACCTTGCCCTCTATGTGGATGATACAGCAATGTACACACGCAGCATGAATGCAGCACTGCTCCAACGACGCATGCAGGCAGCGGCCGACACACTTAGTCAGTGGGCCAGGAGGTGGCGCCTCAGCTTCAATGGGGCTAAGACACAAGCCCTCCTCATCACCAAGAAGCACATCCCAGCCGACCTACCACAGATCACCATCAGGGGAACCGCCGTACCTTGGGGCACTACCGCCAAGTATCTGGGTGTGACACTGGATAGAGGGCTCACGTGGAGACATCATATCGACGACATCGTCAAAAAGGTCAGGGGTAGACTGACTCAACTCTACCCCTTTCTCAATCCGACACTTGCGCTCCCGCCAGAACTGGGTGTTGCGCTCTACCTTACGCTTATACGTCCGATTAACGACTACGCCGCTGTGGTTTGGGGCAATGCTGCAGCGACCCACGTCGATCGCCTACAACGCCTTCAGAACCGGATTCTACGTCTGGCATTGCACCTCCCTCGGGACTTCCCGTCGGACGACCTCAACCGAATCTCCAACATCCCTACTGTTCGAGAACGGTTTCATCAGGCTGCTCGGCTTCTTTACGAGAAGTCCGCGCAGTCAGAAAACCCGCACCTTCGAGCCCTGGGCCACCGGGTGCAGCGTCCTAACGCAACCAGATGGCCCCACCTGCTTCGCAACCACTGAGTTGCCAGCACATCCAGACCACCATCTCCGCAGACTGACAGGACCACACACATGACGTCAGGCCACATCACACGCACTGTCAGCTTAGACTCCACCGGTCCACAGGGGCTCCATTGTCCCTGTCAGGCGGCAGCAGCAGCAGCTATGAACTCAGTCTCCGACTCGCCTTGAAGATGGCTGGGAGGTTTCTAGCCGAAATATCGCAAGAAGAACTGTCGCTGTCCCGAGTGCACGCCCGAAAGATGATGGAACATTATGTCCGCCGGGAAAACTTCAAGAATCACATCCTCAAGTTTTGTCACTACTTGCAAATCCAAAGGCGAAAAACTTAGAAAATTGCACACTTGTTAATGACTGTTTTTTCTGCTTCTACCAATCTTATTGACTTAATTGTGGCACTGAATGATGTGTTAACTGGATTTCTTTATGCAGCTGTACCTACTGCTACATTTGCATACTTTCGTGGTAGTTCTTCCTGCAATGCTACTTCAATATGAATGTGGACTGAATGTAACACAGACCGTTTTGAAGGCGAACGTTTGTACTATGCTGATAACCTGTAACGGTTTGGGAGTCTTTGAGTTACTTAAAAAGACATTTTTAACGTTATTATAATAAGTTATAAGTCATTTGTATTAGTACAGCTCATACTAAATAGTGTTTTCCTTAGTTAATGAACACAACAGATAAACATAAGAACTAAATTAGTCATGAGTAATATAGTGTCCCACATTAAACACTTTGAGGATGTTTGGGTAGTTTTCTGACTTCACTGTTGTTGACAATATGTTGATAGCACATTGTCTCCTTGCATGTTACTTTGTATCAGAGACAGTGAGGTTGTGCAGTTCTTCGTAACAATAAGGCGAGGGTTATTATGAATTCTGTCACCGATTGTATATCGCATAAGGCAGAGATACATCAGTTCAGCAGGCCCTCTTCACAGCATTACCACTTCTCTTAACTGCAGCTTGTGGAATAACTTGACTTGTCACTATCTTAAAAGTCACGAAGTAGCATTTCTAACTTTGGCTTGTGGGAATGCTAACTTGATGTAAGAATAGTGAAGGGGAGCTTCACCTGTAATAAGCAATTCATGCCTGTGGAAATCTTTCTTAAGGCACCCACCACTATGCTGTCATACAAGTTAGCATTTTCATGCGCTGTAGCCAGAAACGCTAGTTACGTATCTTTCAAGAGGGTGGCAAGTATTTGTGTGATAGTTGCGCAGCTTTTAGCTAAAGGACATGTAATGCCACTGAAGCAAACAAAGTGTTTTCTATGTTGGTTCAGCTACTGTCGAGCTTATGTTAAATGTAAATGACTATAGATAATTTATATCACCATCTTTGAGCCTATTGTATTTTAGAAATCAGTATCGAAGTCACCACATATATTTTTCTTGGGAGAGTGAATTTCTGCTAGACGTTCCTCCACATGAGTATTAAACACTTTTTTGTCTCCTGGCAGGTGACTTGTATACACAAATAATAATTCCATTGTGCCTCGGTAATTCAACTATTGTGAGTTCTATATCTTTTTACTGGACAGATTATTGTATTTAATTACGATGTTGAATTCAATATTTTTAACCAATGTGCAGGAACCACCGTAACTCGATATTTTTCTACAAAACATGTTTGGAAATTTGAACCAACAGAGGAATTTTAGCTCTAACGTATCTTTTTTAATCCAGTGTTTGGTAATGCATAGGACAGAAACATCATTCAGATTACTTAACATTCTTTCTATTTCCTTAAATGTATTGAACAGTCACTGAATATTCTGATGGAGCGATTTAAAATTAGGTACAGGGAATATATCGTTTCATGCTTGACCACTTACCTCACTTCCTGCAGTAATGTGTCTAGTAAAAAAAAATTCTCATTTTTTTGCAGGGATGGTATTCTTGGTGTTTGACTTGTGGCTTGTTGGTCCACTGGATGTGGGATTCTGCCTTCTTTTGTTGAGGTGCTTCCACTGGGTACTTTATTACAGCCCTTTTACATCCATCTACCCATTAATGACTGTCTTGGTGCCATATTGGTGTTTTGAAGTTCAGCCCGGTGTGTTGCTCCTTCTTTCTTCTTGTTTTTTTTTCTGTTTACATACTGGTCCATAATTGCCTGTCTTTTCTTGTTTGCTACTTTTACTTTAAGACAGTCGCTTTTTACGTGTTTGTCTGTTTGTGTGTGCTTTATTTCTCAACTGGGTTTTCTAATTTTCTCGTGTGTATGAAGGAATGAGGCATAGTGCCTTCACGACTTGCCTGTTTAGATAAGACATTACAGCAGTGATCAGACTTGCAGTATGAGTCATGCACAGGACAGGTGGCGTCAGCTTGCTCAAGCGTATGTGGTTTCTATGTGATCTGGTAGCGATCACTAGCTGACAAACACTGTTTAAGCTGCATTTAAAATATGGTCGACTATAATTTGCACTTCTGTTTGTTTAATTTTCTAATTGTTTATTAATTACTACTCTTATTGTGTTTAGTTATGCGAGTGAATGAAGGTGTGAATATGAAATATTGTTTTCTGTAAAGTGTTTATACTATACAGTGAAGTAATTAGTTATGTGAGGAATGCTCGAGAATGACAAGTGTGTTAGGCATTTGTACTGGGGAATTTATTAGAAACTAGTTCCTCAGTTTATGCTACTGGGAAAATAAGATCATGATTTCGCAAAAATTGGTTTTGCTAAGAGGATATGGAATTTCAAAATCTGACTATGTTAATTTACTGTTCTAATTTAGTGAAAAATTTGGATTGGTTCTGTATATAGGTGCGGGATTGAATGGCTTGATGCTGCTTTCCCATTGGCTGTGATGTCTCTGCCAGTCAGAAATTAACATATTCACGCATCTTGTGGTAACTAGAAACTTCTTTTGTGTGGGGAGATGAGTAGAGTCGGGGCTTGGATTTCATAGTGACCAGACCTATTGATATGTGCTCCATTGAAAATTATTAACATTTTGATATTTCGGTATTAAAATGTTTGGGAAGTGCCGTAAAGTGTGGAAGGGATTTCGATTTAAAGCACAGTGTGAAATTTGGAGCATTTTGTGACATTTAAATAATTAAATTTTTCGCGGCATGTTGCTTACTCACGAAAATGAACATTTTGTTCTGTGTGACTGATTATAGCAACATTTGAGCGAGCTATTCTAAAAAGATGGAGTCCATTTGTAAAGTCTTGATGGAAGACATTTCATTGTGTTCTTGTTGTTGTGGTCTTCAGTCCTGAGACTGGTTTGATGCAGCTCCCCATGCTGCTCTATCCTGTGCAAGCTTCTTCATCTCCCAGTACCTACTGCAGCCTACATCCTACTGAATCTGCTTCGTGTATTCATCTCTTGGTCTCCCTCTACGATTTTTACCCTCCACGCTGCCCTCCAATACTAAAATGGTGATCCCTCGATGTCTCAGAACATGTCCTACCAACTGATCCCTTCTTCTAGTCAAGTTGTGCCACAAGCTCCTCTTCGCCCCAATTCTATTCAGTACCTCCTCATTAGTTATGTGATCTATCCATCTAATCTTCACCATTCTTCTGTAGCACCACATTTCGAAAGCTTCTATTCTCTTCTTATCTAAAATATTTATCGTCCACGTTTCACTTCCATACATGGCTACACTCCATACAAATACTTTCAGAAACGACTTCATGACATTTAAATCTATACTCGATGTTAACAAATTTTTCTTCTTCAGAAACGCTTTCCTTGCCATTGCCAGTCTACATTTTATATCCTCTCTACTTCGAACATCGTCAGTTATTTTGCTGCCCAAATAGCAAACCTCCTTTACTACACTCCTGGAAATGGAAAAAAGAACACATTGACACCGGTGTGTCAGACCCACCATACTTGCTCCGGACACTGTGAGAGGGCTGTACAAGCAATGATCACACGCACGGCACAGCAGACACACCAGAACCGCGGTGTTGGCCGTCGAATGGCGCTAGCTGCGCAGCATTTGTGCACCGCCGCCGTCAGTGTCAGCCAGTTTGCCGTGGCATACGGAGCTCCATCGCAGTCTTTAACACTGGTAGCATGCCGCGACAGCGTGGACGTGAACCGTATGTGCAGTTGACGGACTTTGAGCGAGGGCGTATAGTGGGCATGTGGGAGGCCGGGTGGACGTACCGCCGAATTGCTCAACACGTGGGGCGTGAGGTCTCCACAGTACATCGATGTTGTCGCCAGTGGTCGGCGGAAGGTGCACGTGCCCGTCGAGCTGGGACCGGACTGCAGCGACGCACGGATGGACGCCAAGACCGTAGGATCCTACGCAGTGCCGTAGGGGACCGCACCGCCACTTCCCAGCAAATTAGGGACACTGTTGCTCCTGGGGTATCGGCGAGGACCATCCGCAACCGTCTCCATGAAGCTGGGCTACGGTCCCGCACACCGTTAGGCCGTCTTCCGCTCACGCCCCAACATCGTGCAGCCCGCCTCCAGTGGTGTCGCGACAGGCGTGAATGGAGGGACGAATGGAGACGTGTCGTCTTCAGCGATGAGAGTCGCTTCTGCCTTGGTGCCAATGATGGTCGTATGCGTGTTTGGCGCCGTGCAGGTGAGCGCCACAATCAGGACTGCATACGACCGAGGCACACAGGGCCAACACCCAGCATCATGGTGTGGGGAGCGATCTCCTACACTGGCCGTACACCACTGGTGATCGTCGAGGGGACACTGAATAGTGCATGGTACATCCAAACCGTCATCGAACCCATCGTTCTACCATTCCTAGACCAGCAAGGGTACTTGCTGTTCCAACAGGACAATGCACGTCCGCATGTATCCCGTGCCACCCAACGTGCTCTAGAAGGTGTAAGTCAACTACCCTGGCCAGCAAGATCTCCGGATCTGTCCCTCATTGAGCATGTTTGGGGCTGGATGAAGCGTCGTCTCACGCGGTCTGCACGTCCAGCACGAACGCTGGTCCAACTGAGGCGCCAGGTGGAAATAGCATGGCAAGCCATTCCACAGGACTACATCCAGCATCTCTACGACCGTCTCCATGGGAGAATAGCAGCCTGCATTGCTGCGAAAGGTGGATATACACTGTACTAGTGGCGACATTGTGCATGCTCTGTTGCCTGTGTCTATGTGCCTGTGGTTCTGTCAGTGTGATCATGTGATGTATCTGACCCCAGGAATGTGTCAATAAAGTTTCCCCTTCCTGGGACAATGAATTCATGGTGTTCTTATTTCAATTTCCAGGAGTGTACTTTAAGTGTCTCATTTCCCAATCTAATTCCCTCAGCATCACCCGACTTAGTTCGACTACATTCCATTATCCTCGTTTTGCTTTTGTTGATGTTCATCTTATATCCTCCTTTCAAGACACTGTCCATTCCGTTCAACTGCTCTTCCAAGTCCTTTGCTGTCTCTGACAGAATTACAATGTCATCGGCAAAGCTCAGTTTTTATTCCTTCTCCATGAATTTTAATACCTACTCTGAACTTTTCTTTTGTTTCCTTGATTTATTGTTCAATATAAAGATTGAATAACATCGGGGATAGGCTACAACCCTCTCTCACTCCCTTCCCAACCACTGCTTCCCTTTTATACCCCTCGACTCTTATAACTGCCACCTGGTTCCTGTACAAATTGTAAATAGCCTTTCGCTCCCTGTATTTTATCCCTGCCACCTTCGGAATTTGAAAGGGAGTATTCCAATCAACATTTCTCTAAGTCTACAAATACTAGAAATGTAGGTTTGCCTTTCCTTAATCTTTCTTCTAAGTTAAGTCGTAGGGTCAGTATTGCCTCACGTGTTCCAACATTTCTACGGAATCCAAACTGATCTTCCCCGAGGTCAGCTTCTATCAGTTTTTCCATTCGTCTGTAAAGAATTCGCGTTAGTATTTTGCAGCTGTGACTTATTAAACTGATAGTTCGGTAATTTTCACATCTGTCAACACCTGCTTTCTTTGGGATTGGAATTATTATATTCTTCTTGAAGTCTGAGGGTATTTCGCCTGTCTCTTGCATCTTGCTCACCAGATGGTAGAGTTTTGTCAGGACTGGCTCTCCCAAGGCTGTCAGTAGTTCTAATGGAATGTTGTCTACTCCGGGGGCCTTGTTCCGACTCAGGTCTTTCAGTGATCTTTCAAACTCTTCACGCAGTATCATATCTCCCATTTCATCTTCATCTACATCCTCTTCCATTCCCATAATATTATCCTCAAGTACATCGCCCTTGTATAGACCCTCTACATACTCTTTCCACCTTTCTGCTTTCCCTTCTTTGCTTAGAACTGGGTTTCCATCAAAGCTCTTGATATTCATGCAAGTGGTTCTCCTTTCTCCAAAGGTCTCTGTAATTTTCCTGTAGGCAGTATCTATCTTACCCCTAGTGAGATAAGCCTCTACATCCTTACATTTGTCCTCTAGCCATGCCTGCTTAGCCATTTTGCACTTACTGTCGATCTCATTTTTGAGACGTTTGTATTCCTTTTTGCCTGCTTCATTTACTGCATTTTTATATTTTCTCCTTTCATCAATTAAATTCAATATTTCTTCTGTTACCCAAGGGTTTCTACTAGCCCTCGACTTTTTACCTATTTGATCCTCTGCTGCCTTTACTATTGCATCCCTCAAAGCTACCCATTCTTCTTCTACTGTATTTCTTTCCCCCATTCTTGTCAATTGTTCCCTTATGCTCTCCCTGAAACTTTGTACAACCTCTGGTTTAGTCAGTTTATCCAGGACCCATCTCCTTAAATTCCCACCTTTTTGCAATTTCTTCAGTTTTAATCTACAGCTCATAACCAATAGATTGTGGTCAGATTCCACATCTGCCCCTGGAAATGTCTTACAATTTAAAACCTGGTTCCTAAATCTCTGTCTTACAATTATATAATATATCTGATACCTTTTAGTATCTCCAGGGTTCTTACATGTATACAACCTTCTTTCATGATTCTTGAACCAAGTGTCAGCTATGATTAAGTTATGTTCTGCGCAAAATTCTAACAGGTGGCTTCCTCTTTCATTTCTTAGCCCCAATCCATATTCACCTACTATGCTTCCTTCTCTTCCTTTTCCTACCCCCGAATTGCAGTCACCCATGACTATTAAATTTTCGTCTCCCTTCACTACCTGAATAATTTCTTTTATCTCATCATACATTTCATCAATTTCTTCGTCATCTGTGGAGCTAGTTGGCATATAAACTTGTACTACTGTAGTAGGTGTGGGCTTCGTGTCTATCTTGGCCACAATAATGTGTTCACTATGCTGTTTGTAGTAGCTTACCCGTACTCCTATTTTTTTATTCATTATTAAACCTACTCCTGCATTACCCCTATTTGATTTTGTATTTATAACTCTGGATTCACCTGAGCAAAAGTCTTGTTCCTCCTGCCACTGAACTTCACTAATTCCCACCATATCTAACTTTAACCTATCAATTTCCCTTTTTAAATTTTCTAACCTACCTGCCCGATTAAGGGATCTGACATTCCACACTCCAACCCGTAGAACGCCAGTTTTCTTTCTCCTGATAATTACCATAAACTGGCTACAGTTATGAATGACGTATGCATGTGGACTTATCAGACTTTGTATAGTTTAGAATAAGGCTTGGTAGTAACTGGTGTATACAAGCTTACTGTAATAGAGTGAAATTTTATGCACATATATAGTTTCATTTAACTATTCCTTCCACCAATAAAACAACTTTGACTGCGACTTGTGGTTACAATGTGGACAGCTGTTTTTTCTATAGCTTTTTCCGCTGAGAATTTCGTATCAATAACTTCAAGGAGGCATGCAGCAGCAATCCAATGCAACACACCAACTGCCGCAAGAGACAAGTCTATTCCAGAGGTGAATCTTTCCTCGATTGTTTAGACAGAGTCCATGAGCTGTACATTCGTTTCATTGCTATCGTTCGATTTCGAAATTCACAGAGAGTCTCTTCCTGAATACACTTGCAGCAGTATTGATTTTATCTAACATGAAGCGATTCACAAACTTGATTTTTCCGCTCAGGCCTTGGGTGTTGTCTCTAAGAGGTACCGGATGAATAATTACGTTCAGTTTGTGTGCAACTTTCAGTATGCAGTGCAGATAATTCATTATATTCTTCTGCAATTCTTCCAAAGGGGTTTCAATGTCATTTCAGCCAGCAATAGCGATTAATGGATCGTTTACTGAGAATCTGTTAGTTAATTTGTCCAAATTTTTTACACCTTCCTTGATTGGAGTACCAGTTTTTATAACAATTTGCACACTGAAATTAATATTTCATTTGTTCTTTAATATATTCTCACAGTTCTTACCTTGACTATCACTTACAATAAGAATTTTATGTCCTTTACTAACAGTTGTTTTAGGCCTAAAATATCACGTGTTTTCACATGAAACATAACTCGAGTTTTGTACTTCTTCTTGGTCATAGCGAGTTATTTGTGTTTCTGAATCCCTGATTTTTAACCTCATAACACTGGTTTTTTCTTGCAGCACTTTTTAATCTTCGTCCTTGATAACTATAGGCCACTTATCAGAGAAGTACACCGTTTCTGACGAAATTTTCGGCGCATTTTGCTTCATCGGCGATTCATTTTGGTGCTTGAAGTTAGTAATTTCCATTTTTAGTGCACTGACAATAAATTATAGGCTGGATAAAAGTTCATTTAGTTTAGATATCTCGACCTTACAATTTGCACATGGTTTATTTTTACCGGAAATATTCACATATTTTGTACGAGATGCATGAAATATTTTTACATTGGCTACCATCTTATTTAGGGAGCAATGTTTATGCCCTGTTCTACTTTGTATAGTGTTGCATGTTGTCTTTGATTATGTTATGCGTTGTGTTTCGAATACAGACTGCACAGGAAACAATATATACGAACTTGTCACAGACTGTCAGGCAGAGGGGTGCCCCTGGAATGTACAAAATGCCACTTAGAAAACTACTAAAATGGAAGATTGTTCTCTACAGAAAATCACCACATTGGAGAAAATACTGAAGTTTCTCCATAGCTCAGTACAGACGTGAGACAAAAAATTGAAGGTTGCAAGAAATCTGGAAGTGGTATAAATTCTTTGTATAAACCAAAGTAGTTTGGTTTTGACTGTTTATGGTTCCTGGTAGACATTCAGGAGCCAAATGAAATAAAAATAAAATCGAAGAAGTAAAGAAGGTTACACTTGCTTATGTTTATTTATATTCTATACTGAACAACACTATTCAGCTGTAATTATTTTCGCATGATACAAATCCTAGCGGGCTTAAAAGTAATTTGCAGATTCGTCACGAATATATTTGCCTGTGTTTGAAGATCTCGCTGGTATATTTGGGAGTGCAGTAAACGATGATGCAGTAATATCTTGTTCCTATGCCCCAGGCATCACTTCACCAGCTTGCAGGCATTAATAATCGAAGCTGTAATAATCGATACTGTAATAGTTCCTTGATTCGACATTTCTCTTTGAAACAGGGCAAGCAACTTTTCATGCAGTTTTCATTCAGTTTGAGGTTGATTAGGTAATTAGAGGAAGACAATAGTTGGATTCCTTCGCAATGTTTTTATTTAAAATATATCGAGTGACAGAGACTGGACATACTGTGCTCTTTCTATGTTCATTTTCTTTCATTTAACATCATGCTGGGATGGCTTGTTCCCTGGATAATTTTTATGTGCATGGGAAAGCATGGCTCATTGTATTTGAGGCAGATTGGGCAAATAATTGTTCAAAAAAAGGGGTCCTTTGTCATCAGCGCAGCCTAGAACCTCAAGTGTCTGTATTCGCAGCAGCTAGAATGCCTGCGGCGAACCAGAGGATTGCTACTTATTGTGTATTTACAACCTTGGCTCAGTCCAGTGGCCAAACTGTATCTGGGATGCCACACTAGCAGCAGGAGAGCGCCGCTGTCCCATGTTTTACTGGGAATTTTTTGCAGATAAACATCACTCGCTTACCAAAAGAATTACAGCTTGCAGAAAATAATAGCCTAGCCTTGTGAGCTGCTTTCCACATTCAGAGGTCCTCTGATGTGAGGCAAGTGCTGGGCGTGAAAATACGCCATTGCTAAATTAGTCGGTAACGTCAGGGAGATGGAGCTGCGGCGGCCGCTTTTTAGATGTTGAAAGATGTTTTGTCATGTGACTCTCATGGTAAGATGTGCGTTGTCTTGGCAGGGTTTTGTGTGCTGGAAGTATCCACACTACTGGGTCAGCATCTATGCATTTCTCGCTATTGGCAGGTATGCAGTGTTTGGCGGAAAATTATACCAGGGCGTCGGAATCAGTGAAAATTTGGGCAGTCGGTGGTTAGATGCCTAGAAGTGTGAATTGGAACAGATATGGAGCTGTACACATCTTGGTGATGGAAATCAATGTGCATCCCAGGAGATCAATGGGGTCATAGTTGTGGCAGCAGGAATGCGTCCTTGGCTTCTCTACGTCAGAACCCTTTGCACATAGTGGCAATCACCACTGTTGTTCCTGCAGATTTGCAGCCACTGTTTTCGTTTGGTGTTAGTGAACTGTGAGATTCATGTTTAGATCGATAATGTGTGAGAAGGACATACTTTTATATTCAGTCGAGTAACTGCAAATTGATGGAAATTCACTAAGTAGAATTTATATGCATAGAGTTTGTAAACCAATTGATTGCCTTTCATATTCTGCTCCATATGAATGAGTTTATTGAGTAAATTAATGTATTAACTGAAAGAGTGTTTCTGTTGGACTCATTCCAATCACATTCAGATGTACTCTGTGTGAATATACGCTTTAGAATCTACATCTAGGGCCTTAAAAATCACGTTATCCATTAGAGTCGTGCGTATTAAAATTTATGACCTAGATCTTAAAGGTGTGTCTGGCTCAGAATTAGATATCTGCATCTGGGTAACTTTATAGATGCAGTCAGTTCCACATTTTTAAAAAATTATGAAGACACACAGCTCTCTTGGTGGTAGTTCATGCCTTCTAAGGTTGCAACAACATTGGTTTACAAAAGACATAAAACACTGTGGCCACAATACCGAATGTATTCTTCACAACCATCCTAGCCCTAGAGAATCATTAGTTAAAAATTCTTTCATTTGAGCCTTTTTTGTGCCTTCCTGGACACAGCTTCGTGATGTTTTCCTGTAATACAGAAGCATGACCTACCACGAGTATATAAGGTAGCAGCTTTGTCCCTCCATGTAAACATTCATGAGGTGGTAAGTTAGACACCTCCATGTGAAATCCTTCTTTGGCAGCCAAAATCAGCATACAAAAATTTGTAATTAGTGTCAACAACAGCAAGCAGCGTAGTACGTAATGACTCTTTGTAAATAGAAAATTCGCTCTCACAGCAACAAGGCACTTTAGGGCAATAACCTTCCATTTCAGTATTGCTCTGACACAAAGGAGGAAGTGGAGTATCTGTCTCAATACATTTTCTTTCTCATACAATTCATTTTAATTCTCTGGCATCTGAAACAAATTTGACTTCATGTATCACAAGAGATACCAGCAGACAATATGAAAGATCTGTGATTCCAGATGAATCGGCAAGTACACTTCCTTCACAAAAAAGGAGTTGGATTGGGGGGGGGGGGGCAAGTGGGAGTAGAGATCTTTTAAACCAGGATACTATAATGTTGTAGAATAATCTGTAGCAACAAGAACAATGATAATACGATTCAACAGCTCACTTACAACAAAACTAATAGGTGAATTTGTATAGGAGGGAGAAGTCCATAGTGAACAAGGATGTGTCACAGATATCATCAGGTACAGATTCCCTTGTCACATTTGTGTGAACTGCACTTAACACTGAAATGGAAGAAGTTCTATTTGTTGATGACAATGGTGGCGATGATTTGGAATAAACTGGAATAGTTTTAATGCATGCACCAAAAATAAATTATGATCAATAAAATATATATTTTAGTACTACTTACATAACTAAATTGCCTTATTGCCTTCACAGGATCCTTCAGTGCTTCAACCAAAGCTTCACAAAGTGCAGGAATTATTTGAGCTATGTCTGGCTTTGTAACGTGGAATAAATATACAAAACTTCAACAGATATCTTCTGTTGCCAAAATGTCGAAAAGTAACAGCAAGTCTTTGCTTCACAGGAATTGCTTTTCTGAAATTTGTGTCTTTCTTTACAATAACTGTCTTTATAGCATAAATTAGAATTTCAAAATCAGATGGTGGCATCCTAGTGTGGTCCCTAAAACCAGAACCATCTTCCAAGTTCAGCTCACACAGTATGTCATTTCCAGGATATCTTCCATAGTTTGTAAGACAACTACATCTTCCTCTTTGCCTGCTTATTTCGTCAAGTATTATTAATGCTGCATCATATCTCATTAATTCATCCTCTTCACTTGTTATAGCGTAGCTCTTGATGTAAATGCACAATGTGAAATGTTTCGTGCTAGTTTAGCATAGCAGATGATAAGAATACATATGTAGAAATGCTTCTTGCTAGTACTGATAGGGACACAAGTAATGAGAATTGTTGCCAACATGTTGCAGACTTTGATAGAACACTGTTGCTGACAGATAAATGTTTTTGTACTCAATGTAAACACGGGCTAAGTAATTCATGCATGTCAAAACCCGGCCTTACAGAGTGAAAGTCAATTACATATCAATTCGCATAGCCCAGTACCAGAGTGCGATGGTGAGACTGAGGTACCATCCATGATGCAAAAAGTTGGATTAATATTCTCACACTATGGCGTCTGGATCGAGAAACTAGCAACGATAACATTTATCAGTTTTGTATGATAAACTACTGAGAAGCATAGCAACATTTCAAATAATCGACATTTACTATCTGTGGAAATTATATACATACAAACACATTAGACAGTATTGATAAGGGAATATATAGAGCCTTTTTATCTTATATTTAGAGATTTCTTTCCTACCTAGCAAATAACATCAGAAAGAAATGTATTTTTCGACTTCCACAGAGTTGACATTTTTACTTAAAAAGATTATTTAATGAAAATAGCTTCATCAATTTAGTTCTTATTTAGGCACAGTGTATTTATCAACTCTGTTTGGTTATCATAAAACATACTTAAGTTTTCACTATCAGATATCTGGCTTCTCTTGTGGAAGAACATTCAAAGTAAAACAATATCCAAGTCACCATGCAACATTCGCAATGTGTCACGAAAATAAAGCAAAGTAATAAGTACTAAGAAGACATAAAAACACTAAATCTACTATTAAAAGATGAGTGAACTGGTGAAGACAGGTTAACTTTCTCAGTTAGAAGAGGCGACACTGTTCGTACCACCAGTGTCAACAGCTAAACTTCTTCCCTAGACATAGTGACCCTGAGGTCCCAATCTGTCTCATCTTGTTCTGTTTGGGCGTTAATGGCCTTTGTGAATTCCACCATTTGAAATACACTGTGGAATATTTTGATGTAGCTTTCTGTCAGGTACATAATTAGCATGCAGTGTGTTTTTACCATCTAAGCATCTATTATTGTAAGGAGTAGTGGTGAACCTTTGAACCAGAATACTTGTACTTGTTAAGGCCCCTACACAAGCACCAATTGATTGGCTGACTGAAGGACTGACCATTTTTGTGGCAGCCTACACACATCCTGACCAACTGCACTCAGCGTTTACAGCGCCCACATGTTGTTGGGATTTATGTATCTAAAATTCATTTAGTTTATATTTGACATGATTCCCTTTGGTTTTACACAGAAACAGAAACTGGGGTTTGTCCAGGCTATTATGGAGGTACAGAGGCCGTGGAGGTTATGAGTGGCTCACGTCTGACAGCTAGCGATCAGCTGATTGCAAAACGACAGCTGAACTCGTGTGTTGCTCGCAAGGAGCGCTGGCAATTGACTGCTCTTTGTGGAGTCGCAGACGCTCTGTGCAGTGAAATTTTCTTTGCTTGTTACTTTTTTCTCTTTTACTCAGTTGTTAATAGAGACAGTTTGGTTATTACTGATTATGCTTCACTGAACTTTCTTTTTTTACTTTGTTAGATGTGTATCACTCTACATGTCGTTAAAAATAAAGTGTTGAGCCTAATTGTGCGTGCAGTCTTCTTCTGTGTATGGACATGATGCTGGTTTGCCGTTCTCACACTTCAGCTCTGCAGCTCTGGTGAACCCGACGTGATTACAGCCAAGGAAACATTTAAACACACCTGCATGTTTCAAGACAGGATATTTCAGAAGTGGAACTGTGAAACAGGCAGAAGGGCCAGCCGTCTCCAGGCTAGCAGTATGTCTCCCGCTGTTATGGCTGCATAATCTGGCACTTTGGTTTGCTCAAGTAGAAGCGAGCTATCTGAGTGCTGGAGTAACGGTGGATGCTATAAAATCTGCTTTTGTGGGTAGCCAGCTTGACCATAGATATGTCGGTGAGGCAGAGGATATCATTACATCGCCACCCAAAGAAGTATCGGAACCGAGACTCAAAGGTATGTGGTAAGTTCTCAAACAAGAGGATACAGGGGACTGCAGGCCCTCACGGTATCTCTAATATCTGAGAAGCAAGGCCGACGCACTCGTCATACCTGATACATACTCAGCACCTTACAGACTAGCAGGCTACCAGCGCAGGTGAAGACTATCATAGCATCTCAGACAGAGATGTCTCTCAACACTGTTGCAGAATTAGCTGTTCACATAGACGATACGATTGTGCCTGCCTCCTGTCCAGATACAGCCGCATCGTACAGCAGTTCTATAATACAAGCCAAGTAGGATTACAAGAGCCTACAGAGAAAAACTCAATTCCTGGACAAGCGAATGAATGAGAATATCTTGGAAAAGGTAGACTCCCTGGCCAGACAGATGAATGATCTGCTCGATGGCACAAGGGAGAGATTCCACCATAGATCATACTGTCAATCTTCATCAGACCAGTCCTCTGACGACTCAAAACCGACGGGAATGTGCTGCTGGCACCACCAGTTTGGTGAGCAAGCACAGAGCTGCAACCTGTCCTGCTTATACATCCACCAAAAGCATCAGTCGGAGGTAGAAGTTTTGGGCATTCATCCTAACACCATTTCATAATTGCCTGGAAGACTGGGCACAAATTTCTCGTTGACACCAGCTCAGACCTCAGTATTTGCCACAAGTATCGACCAACTACTACGTTCAACTTGTCGGCAGCCAATAATTTCACTACCGCTACATATGAATTGTAACACATGGAGTCCTGGCTTGGAATTTTACGGTTGCTGACATGAGAGAACCGATTTTTGGTGAGAATCTTTTGGCTCATTATCACCTACTGTTTGACGTCCCGCATGCCCGCCTGCTAGACACCATCACTGAGCTGTCTATTGTCAGCTTTCGACAATGTGTTGCCATTTTCGACGCCAGAGTGGTCCAGTTTACTGCAGGCAGGTACACATACACCAACTCGAGCAGTTTCTGTCAGTCAAGTGTCCCCCTGGGCCCCATAGAAGGTATGTCATAATACGGTACGCTATATTAATACTACTTCTGACCCACCTCTTTTCCTGTCGATCTAGGCGACTTGCACTCAGCCAATATGCCATAGCTTGATCAGAGTTTGACATGATGTTGAAGGAAGGCATCATCTATCTCTCAAGTCGGCATGGTCATCACCATTATATTTGGTGCCTGAAAAGAATGGTATGTGGTTTCCATACGAGGATTACTGCGCCGTGATTGCATGTACGATCCTGGACAGGTATCCAATCCTGCTGCTAAAAGGTAATAATCGTGCCCTGTCCGGCAAAATGGTTTTCAGAGTTTTAGATTGTGCAAAAGCATATACTCAGATCCCTTTTGCTGAAGAAGATATTCCATAAACAGTCATCATTACAGCCTTAGATTTACTGAAAAGTTTGTATATGACCTTTGGACTTAGAAATACTGCACAGACATGACAGCGATTTATAAACGCTGCATTGAGAAGATTGCATCTCTGCTGCGTTTCCTACCTTTACGACAGCCTCATCTATTCAGATACTCTGGAAGAGCATGAATGTCACCTTTTAGAAGGTCTTAATGACTCAACGAGTCTGGAATCGTTTTGAATACAGTATGTATCTAGCAATGCAGCAATTACATTCTTGAGAAACCTTATTTGCTCTAGCAATGCAGCAGTTACATTCTTGGGACACCTTATTTCGTCTGAGTGGTCATGCCCGCTACCAGATGCTATCCTCAGTATATCTCGACCAGAAATGGGTGAGCAATTTGGTCGGTTCTAGGGGTTCTCAGGTTTTATCATTGCTATTTGCCCAATGTGGCAAATAGCAATGTAGCAGCAACACTAGCCTAAAGGCAAAGTTCCCATGACATGGGCCCAGGCAGAGTTAGACGCTTTTGAGGAGGCCAAACAAAGCATAGCTGAGGGGGCACTACTAGCACAGCCTGCATTGGACTCTACTCTCGCACTTGTTGACATGAGCCAATCAGCCATTGGCGTCGCACTACAATAATATGTGAACAGTGGCTGGCAGCTGTTCGCCTTTTTCTCCCAAAAGCTGACGCCAATGCAGCCACAATACAGTGTGGTCGAGCGAGATGGCACAGTGGTTACCACACTGGATTCACATTCAGGAGGATAGCAGTTCAAACCAGCATCTGGCCATCCTGATTTAGATTTTCTCTGATTTCCCTAGATGGCTTCAGGCAAACGCCGGAATGGTTCCTTTGACAAAGCGTGGTCTGTTTCCTTCCTCATCCTTCCCACAACCTAGTTTCTGCTCTGTCTGTAATGACCTCGTTGTTGATGGACATTAAGCACTACTCTCCTCCACCTCCAATACAGTGCTTATGATAGAGAATTGTTAGCCATCTACATCGCTATAAAATACTTGTGTTCGCAACTCAAGGCCAGATTCTAAACAATATGTGCAGCTGATAAGCCTGTAACATCAACAGTCCAGCAAAATAATGATAAATGTTCTCCACGAAAGTATAACCAGCCAGAGTTTACCTCATAGTTTTCTACAGACATTTGGCATGTTTTGGGTCTGATGATGTGGTGACAGACCGTTTATCCCGCTGTTACACAGACAGTTGACTTCATGCACCTGGCCAGAGCTCAAGGATCTGGCAAGGAGCTTTGTGATTGCCTGGATGACACTGTGCCAGACTTACAGCTTAAGCTTGTTGAAGCTCCAGCCTCAGATACTGAAGTCAATTGTGAGGTATCTTATCCCAAAACCAGGCCGTTCGTGCCAGCACCACTTTGTAGATAAGTATTTCAAATTCTACATAGTCTGTGCCACCCAGGAGTTAAGGCAACGGTGAAAATAGTCTGCAACTGTCACCTCCAGCCAGGAGTGGAGAAGGATGGTTGACAGGAGGTCGACACATGTACACAATGTCAATGTAGCAAAATAGTACAGTATGGGCACTCACCAGTAGCCAGCTTCCCAGATACAACAGAAAGATTTGCACATATGCACACTGATGTCGGGCCACTGTCCCACTCTGAAAGGCAACGTTGCTTACTAAACATCATGAGCAGATTTACAACTCTAGCGACTGCATTTATGTCACAGTGGGTTGCAAGTTCTGGATGCCCAATCCCTATAACTGTGGACAACGGATGACAATTCAAATCTGACTTATTTACCAAACTGAGAAGCTTCTGTGGAGCAGTCCACCATTCTACTATGATCTACCACCCTGCCAGCAATAGCATGGTGGAACAGTGGTATGGTTCCCTTAAGCAAGCCCTAATGTGCCATGAGACTAACTGTATGTCAGCCTTGCAACTAGTTCTGCTGGGGCTTTGGACAAAGTGCAAGCCAGAACTGAATGCATCACCAACTGAGTTTGTGTACGGTGAAACCTTATGCCTACTGTTAAGTTTGTTGATTTGAGAGCCTTACCAAAATACAGCACAGACTCTCTACATTTCATTGATGACCTAAGAGACAGAATCTCACAAATCCGCCCACAACCAACATCCTGACGTGGTGAGCACCAAACTTTTGTGCATAAGGAATTAAACAGTGAAAGGTCTCTGTTGGATTCCTTTCATATTTAATTTCTTAAATCTGTTGCCATTTATGGAATAAATTCCTCTTCTAAATGTACTGTGGCGTTTCTGACTATCTGGGAGGAGACTGAGCAGTGGAACGTGTTACTTTTACACATAAACAAGAACGATCTGTCACACTACTACACTTTAAAGCACAGTTTATATGTAATTCTTATATGTAATTCATGTCACACAGTCTCATACGGAACCTACATCCGCTTTCTTTTATATACTGTATATGATAAGATACTGTCATCCCCCTTCCCTTTTGTGTGAGAGGATGAATGAGCATATGTATTTCTAGTTGCATGCTTGAGGGTAGCAGACAAGGCTGTCTGCTAGAGAACAGTAGGACCAACGTCGGAACAGATAGCTACGCTTCCTAAAAGCAAAGAGGTTTCTATCCTTAGTATGGTCCTGTCCGTCCGTTGTCATGTTGGTATAGGAAGCTGCCCCTCTGGCCACTTCCGTTGGTCTTTGTGAGCCACCCTCAGGAAGCACGCTGGGCAGTAGGGCAGTTGCAGTGTGGCCGTGGCGAGCGTCTGAAGTGGTAAGATCTCTGGCTAAGCGCGTGTCTGTTAAGTCCGTAGGACAATGGATTTCTTAAGTTCAGCCAAACTGAAAATTTAATCACCTTTATTTCGGGTTTAGGTCTAAAATATCCGATGTTATCTTAAATTGCAGCGCAGTGTAATTATCGTGTGAAGTTCAGATTATTTTCCGGTAGTTGCTTTGTTACTACTTTGTGAGTAAAGTGGAACCACGTGTTGATCAGTAACTCTAACTAAGTTCATCAATCTTAAATCCGAATGTGCGTGAGATTATAACGTCTCGTCCTGAGAATATTTTTTTAATATAGCAACTTTTCTTTATGCTTTTCTTTATGTTCAACCCACGTGGGGTGTACTTTGCGAGACCAGTACCACGTGCTTATATAACTGTTTGACCCATCAGGTTAATAGTAAGACGTTAGTAACCAGTTCAAGGTTTTTCTTTTGTCAATTGCTTTTCGATCTAATTTATTTTAATTATCAAAATTATTGTGGAGTTGTACGCTTTGTGTAAACCAAGTTGACGACGTGAAGCATATGGTGTAATCATCAAAGTAGCCCTCAGCTATTCTTTTTGCGAAGTCTTCACAAAGAGTTAATATGAATTTAGTATACCAGTGTGTGGTAATTACATGACGGACAGGATTGTGGTATGAACGTAATTTCTTTGGGTAAAAACTGAATCTGTTGGTTGTGGTTAATTTCTTCTTGCTTATGTTTCAATGTTCTTCGTCTGTTATTTTATGAATGCAGTGTTGTATGCAGTGTCCCAATCTTGGCTCCATATTTTATGTGTTCCGTAAGATTACAATCTCACATTTTTTCAATCGTAAATAAGGCACCAGCTCAGTTATAACTCACGTATAATATGCTGAAATTTCAATGAACAATCTTAAAATAAATTTCCAAATATAAACTGATTTCTTTCTTTTTATTTAAATTCTCCTTTTTATATATATATATATTACCGGTTTTGTATGACTATTAAAAGATTATCATTAATGTTAGTCTGCTTGGTAAACCTAGACTAAATATCTGATGAAACAGTTGCCCAGTAATCCACGGTTAACGTCCCCAGACAGATCACGGCTTTTAACCCACTTTCATTGTCAATTAGCACCGATATCAGCATACCAAATTAAAGTTACAATATTACACATGGCGACCCTGTTCTGTGATTCCGCTAGACTCTGGAATCTCTGAAACGTTAGATTGCGAGCGTGTTATAATCTTAATTTTTTTTCCTACAGCGCTCAAACAACTTCTGTGTTGTTTCCGAGCAGACTTTCAAAAGATTCACGGCGTTGTTGATCGGCGTTGCGTTGTTTGTCTTGTTTTGTTTTTTATACTTGTGTGTTTTATATGTCTGTGTGTTTTTTATTCTCGCTTGTAAATTCCACTGTTTCGATCTAAGATAAAAATTTGTTTTGCGTGTGAAAAAGTGCGTACTAGGTTGTGTATCTTTCGTGTGACTGTCGTAATTTTTGGGGGACACATTTATCGTGATTAGTGTGTTGCGTACTGAGTATAAATTGCGCTGATGCAAACACGTAACCAAGCTAAAAGTAAGCGGTCCAACAACTTAAGCAACATGGACCAAGGGGATAATTTGATTTCCAATATTAACGCGTCGGGCGGTTCCGAAAATGCAATGGGGAATACTTCAGACGAAATGCAAAACAGCACGAACGGGCTCACATCAGAGCCAGAAATTAATTTGCCTCTAACTAACCAAATTGATGTAGCAGAACTCATGAAAGCCTTATTGCAACAAAATAAAGAAAACGCAGAGAAATCCGAGAAATCGATCCGCGAGCTAGGCGAACAAATGACGCAGAAATCAGAAAAATCGTTCCGAGAACAAAAAGAATCATCCGAAAAACCGATCAGCGAGCTAGGCGAACAAATGACACAAAAATCTGAAAAATCGATCCGAGAGCTAGGCGAACAAATAGACGAAAAACTAATCCAGCAGACAAATAAAGTCGACAAGTCGATGCAGAGAGTGTCCGATGATATCTCACAAAGAATAAACAATCTAGCAAGTGAGATAAAAAGTGATATTATGAAAGAATTAGGCCGTACATTTGAACAAATCAATGATCGTCTGCAAGCCTTAGAACAGAGCAAGCGGAGGGGCGATGCCGAATCTAAAGAAAGCGAAGAACGGCTACTTAGGAATTTCCAAGAGCTGAGGGAAGAATGCCAAAGGGAGCACCAGCAGGTACTCTCGAGTGTCCAAGAGGCGGAAACGCATTGTCCCACGTCCGTTAGCAACACAATAGCGGACAACAGTTTAGCGATCCACGCGTTGGAACAGCAAGTAGAACAATTGAAGCAGACTGGGGCGGAGGACAAGAGACAAATTGATGATAAGATTGCGGCATTAGCGGACATTGTAGGCACGATGAAGCTGACGGAAAGCGAGAACAATACTACACCGGTAGCGGCCGCAGAGACCGAAGAAGTGCGTTCGCTTCTGAGATTTCAGAAGGGACAGTTCGAAGTGAACAGGCAAAACAGAGCTGTAACAGGCGAATTACAAGAATGCGTGGCGCATCTGGAAAACCGCATGGCGTGTGATTCCGAACTCGTCAATAGCATTAAAAATAGCCGTGCGAACAGTGCAGAGAGGGACTCCGGCCACGAGGGAGATTTTGACGACAGGGAAGAATGTAATTTGAGGGGCAGACATGAGAATAATAGAAACATTCAAGGGCCTCGCCAGGAGGAAATGCGGGGATTTGATTTCAAACATTTCCTTACAGTGAGAAAGTTTGAGATATTCCGAAATTCGCAAAAAGGAATACATCCACGAGCATGGCTCGAGCAATTTGAGATCTGTCTTCCTCCCGACTGGGCAAGTTCACATAAGATAGAATATATGTGTGGCTATTTGGAAGGCGAACCGGCGATTCGCATGAGGTCGGCAGCGCGTCACTGCAACTCCACTCAGGGGTTTCGACAAGCCTTTCTGTCCGCCTATTGGTCGGAAGCGGCACAAGATAGGGTCAAACATGGCATAATTATGCTGCCAAATTTGAACCAGTCTGGTTTCGGCAGCCCTGCACGCCTATTCGACCACATGCTGCAGGCAAATCAATTCCTATACGACCCATACGGGCCTGCGGAACTAATTAGGATATGCATCACCAAATTGCCGATGCACTTGCGGCACGTCATTCTTGCGGGACGATGCAAAGAGGACGTGGAAACGTTTAAGACGCTTCTCCAAGAGTTGGAATACAATACAGGAGAATGCCCGCCTAATCAGGCACAAAGTTATTACGGGGCACAGCAGCGCGACCGCAGTCGTGGCCGTATTACTAATCAACGGCGTGACTGGTCGTCGCGACGCGAACGGAACAATAATCGGGACCGGCCGTATAGAAACTGGGGTGACAGTCGCGAACACAGGTGGAACAACAGAAATGATCGAGGACGTAGACAGGATCGTGAACGCTACAGGTACGGCAACCAGAATCGACACTATGATGAATACGGTGGGAATAGGACTATAGGCGGAGCACCTCATGATGTGGAAATTCGGCCGGCTAATCCTAGACATAATCCAGCAAATGGAAATGAACGAAACCGGCAATGACAAACGATCAGCGCAGAAGGCGCCCAATCGGAACAAATGAGCGACATGGCAAATGAGTAGAAAGGACAGTGAGAAGTAGAGAGGACGGTGAGGAGAAAGAATTGATTAGTTTAAATTTGTGACGTATGCATTTTGAAAAGCTGTTTCTATGTGACTGATTGAAGTGACGTTTTTAGTTATTTTTCTTTCCTTGTGCAATTAGGATTTAGTTTGATTCAAACGTGAAGATAAAAGGTTTCTTTGTGAACGAGTAAAATGCTGTTTATGTTTTTTTGTGTAAATTGAAAAGAGTCGCTCCTGACAGAAGCAAGATCTGTGCTGAATTAGTGCAAGAAACTCAGGGGAATATCCGATCTGTGGGTATTATGGGTCTGGCAAACCCAGGTCCCCAGCTGTTAGTAGCCTTGTTTCCGATTTTCTGCTTTCAGTGCTACTATCTATCTATTACTATTCTATATCTGTCAGTATAAATGAGGATCTCTTACTATAGTATGCGTGCTGTATGAATATTTTAAGATAGGAGAACTCTGAGAAAGGAATGAGTAAGTTTGGAGTCTTGAAAACAGGATGCGATAATACGGTTGTTGAACATTGGCTTCCAATATGCGATGATATGTTAATATTGATGATATATCTCTTTTTTTTGTTCTTTATAGCTGAGTACGTAAAGTGCTGTCTGTGGATTTCGTAAGTATATTGATTCCCTTCAAGGTGAAAGAAGAATTGTGGTTTGCGTAATTTACGTGGCTCTGAAATATTATTGTGGTAGTCAAATACGAGCAGCTTTTCAGCAAATGGAGAATGGAACGGAAATATGGATCCTTTTTGTAGTCTTGATTGATGTTGAGCCAAAGCCTAAAAAAAAAATTATTCTGCGTTAATACTTGTCCTAGAAAAGCGACGTTTATGTGTTTTGCTGATGCTGTGAGCATTACAGCTTACTGTTTTCGCTGGTGCGGGATGCACTGCAGCCTATATGATTTGTACTGAGGAAATTTCCCTCTTGAAGGTAGAGGATGATTAAATAATTTTGATTATGGGAACGAAGGAAAGCTTGGTTTAAGGTAATAAGGATAAAGCAAAACATTTGTCATTTAAACTACAGGAGGATTCGGATCTTTTGTGTCTGTTGTAAGTTCAATATGTTAAGATGATACTGTTTTACAGAATAGAGGTGACCACAATTTTGCCATTCATGAGAAATGAATCCAGAATAACCACCACAGGCGAAATAACTAATTTGGAAGCGAAAGGTAACGTAAAGAAGGAACGAAATCGCAGCAAAATGGGTAAGAAAATGTAATATAACCTGTATAATGCAAATATTTTTAACCTTCTCAGAGTCATCTGCGTGATTAATTGTTGTGATAACGTAATTTTAGGTGAAATTTTCTTACTGTTTTATGTGTGAATATATGAGTATGATAAATGTATAATTGCGAGTCTCTTTTCAGGTGTGCGAACTGGTATAAATGTTTTGGCGTGTAAATAACCATTGTTCTTTTTAATGTGTATGTTTAAGGAAAGTTCTCCATATTTATCATGTGACAAGACATATGCCGTGAGCGTCAAGAAGAGGACGAATTAGAACAATGTTGTAGTGGTATATACACGGTGTTGAAATAGCATTGAAGTAGCTTATTGGCTTAACTAGTAGTGGATAGAAGTAGAATATTGAGTAATGCATGTTTATGGGTAGTTAGTTTGTAGAATAGACAACAGGTGTGCATGTATGTGTGTGTAAATAACATGTGAACCCTATGCTGTCCTGACCTATACTTGCACAAGGCATAATCCTATTCATTTTAGTGAATTAATAAATAGCATTTGATTTATTAAAACGTAAGTGAACCACATTAGTGATGTGGATTTAAATATTATATTGTCAGTTCATTTAAATTTTTATTTTTATACTGTCAAGTCATTTCACTTTTATTTTTTTTACATTGTCAAGTCATTTAAATTTTATTTTATATTGTCGATTCGTCTAATTTTTTTTATTTAAAAAAAATATTAAGTCTCACTTTGTTCTTAAAAATTGTGAAAGACAGTACTAAGTGGTATTATGTATGACATTGTGTAATCACATAAGGATGATGAAAAATTTCTGTGAATGCAGTTGAGAACGTGAAAGCGAACTGGCAAAACTCTTAAGAGACAGCGGGAGCAGCCGGACTAGTTGTAAACTGGTGGGTTTCCCAGCAGGACACGCTGTCAGCCAGGTTACTTTGGGAGCGCGGCCGACAACAAAAGAAGGTACGCGGCAAACACTTTCCCTTGTACCTGGAGCTAATGGGCGGCCGCCCCGGGCGACCCTTCCTCGAGGCGATGACCTGAGATGGGCGAGCGGTCCACCGCGCGGAAATCCATCTGCTGGCAACGCACCACACGCACGCGACCGTGACGAGACGGCCGCGGTGAAACAACACAAGGGGCGTGGAGCCTTTTGACAGGTACTGCCCAGAGAAACTTGCAGACGTCAACGACGCCTATCGACATTTCCTGATGGATGCCTACTGTCAAGCGACAGTAAATCATGGTTCGATGTTCTCTGGTCGCTAAGGGTGGCACAAAGGAAGAGCCATTAAGTGTCATCCTTGCCCAGGAATATCAAACCGGCGAGCCAATTGAGGATAACCCAAGAATGTAACAACACAAAGGGCGTGGAGCCTTTTGACACATACTGTCCAGAGTAACTGGCAGACTTCAATGACGCCTATCAACATCTCCTGACGGATGCCCACTGTCAAGCGACAGTAAATCATGGTTCGATGTTCTCTGGTCGCTAAGGGTGGCACAAAAGAAGAGCCATTAAGTGTCATCCTTGCCCAGGAATATCAACCTGGCGTGTCAAACGAGGATACCGCACGAATTTGACAACACAAAAATGGAACCAAATCGAGATGACGTGACACGGGAGAAACTTCATGAGAGGGCAGAGACGGCGGGATCGCACGCAACAGATGGACAAAAAAAATCCCTGCTGACAGCTGCGGCGACGAACCCCCCCTCTTTCCCCTATATTGTGCCTCGGAACAGTGGAAGTACTGAGTGTGTCAGTGAACAGTGATTATACGGTTCTTAGTCCAGTGCATATACGTGTGTTTCTGTCAGGGAAACTCTGACTCGTGTGTTTTGCAGGAGTTCGATTTATTGGTGTTTATTAGACTGACTCTTGTATTTTGCAGGTGTTCTATTTATCTTTTTTAGACTTTGACTCTTGTATTTTGCAGGTGTTTTATATATAGGTGTTTTTTGTTTTGTTTTAGATGTTGACTATTGTACTGTTTTATTAATCAATGTTTGTTTTTGTGTGATGTATTAGATTTGTGATATTTTGTTTCGTAAATTCATTGCTGTGGCATTGCTTCGTTTATCTGTCAGATAGCTTTTTATTCTCATTGAACTGTGATCGATTAGCCTTTGCATGGGGCATATTTACTGTGAGGAACCACTTAAGGGTAAAAATCACATAATTATTGTAGTTTCAGTATAATGACACAGTGCTCATTGTTTGCTAGCTAATTGAAATATAGTAGAGTGATTAAATGAGTGCCACATAGTTATTTTAATTCTACAAATTATTAGTTTTATACGATATAGAATTTTTTTGCAATAACCACTTTGTAAAACATGTTTTTTCTCTTATCATTTTGTTGCTTTTGCAGATTGTGCATTGTTATGTTCTGCTTTTTAATACCGATGTTATTTGATGTTCTTTTTTTAATTGCTGTGGCACCTTTGCTATTTTCATAAATTTTGCTTGTTAATAAACAGTCATAAATTTTCCTGTGATCAGTTGGCTCTTGCAATGAGCAAATACTGGTGAACTCCATAAGGGTAACAACCAGAAATTGTTTTCATATTAATGACACAGGAACCATTGTTTTTACTTGCTGACCGAATTAGGTCTACACTACCTTTTAAATAGGTGTCACAGATTGTGTCTTTTTTTTCTGTTTGAAATTGGTAGATTCTAAAGATGTGTTGAAATTATGGTGTTTTAGCAAGTAGCTGGTGTCCTTTTGCCTTTTCTTTTACACTTTTGGTTTAAGTAGGGTGTGAGAAGCCTGCTTGGGAATGTCCTAGCATGGCCAGAAAATTCCCTGCACAGTCTTTTCCCGGAGCGTTGGGGTTATGAAAGGTCTCTGTTGGAGTCCTTTCATGTTTAATTTCTTAAATCTGTTGCCATTTATGGAATAAATTCCTCTTCTAAATGTACTGTGGCGTTTCTGACTATCTGGGAGGAGACTGAGCAGTGGAACGTGTTACTTTTACACATAAACAAGAACGATCTGTCACACTACTACACTTTAAAGCACAGTTTATATGTAATTCTTATATGTAATTCATGTCACACAGTCTCATACGGAACCTACATCCGCTTTCTTTTATATACTGTATATGATAAGATACTGTCATCCCCCTTCCCTTTTGTGTGAGAGGATGAATGAGCATATGTATTTCTAGTTGCATGCTTGAGGGTAGCAGACAAGGCTGTCTGCTAGAGAACAGTAGGACCAACGTCGGAACAGATAGCTACGCTTCCTAAAAGCAAAGAGGTTTCTATCCTTAGTATGGTCCTGTCCGTCCGTTGTCATGTTGGTATAGGAAGCTGCCCCTCTGGCCACTTCCGTTGGTCTTTGTGAGCCACCCTCAGGAAGCACGCTGGGCAGTAGGGCAGTTGCAGTGTGGCCGTGGCGAGCGTCTGAAGTGGTAAGATCTCTGGCTAAGCGCGTGTCTGTTAAGTCCGTAGGACAATGGATTTCTTAAGTTCAGCCAAACTGAAAATTTAATCACCTTTATTTCGGGTTTAGGTCTAAAATATCCGATGTTATCTTAAATTGCAGCGCAGTGTAATTATCGTGTGAAGTTCAGATTATTTTCCGGTAGTTGCTTTGTTACTACTTTGTGAGTAAAGTGGAACCACGTGTTGATCAGTAACTCTAACTAAGTTCATCAATCTTAAATCCGAATGTGCGTGAGATTATAACGTCTCGTCCTGAGAATATTTTTTTAATATAGCAACTTTTCTTTATGCTTTTCTTTATGTTCAACCCACGTGGGGTGTACTTTGCGAGACCAGTACCACGTGCTTATATAACTGTTTGACCCATCAGGTTAATAGTAAGACGTTAGTAACCAGTTCAAGGTTTTTCTTTTGTCAATTGCTTTTCGATCTAATTTATTTTAATTATCAAAATTATTGTGGAGTTGTACGCTTTGTGTAAACCAAGTTGACGACGTGAAGCATATGGTGTAATCATCAAAATAGCCCTCAGCTATTCTTTTTGTGAAGTCTTCACAAAGATTTAATATGAATTTAGTATACCAGTGTGTGGTAATTACATGACGGACAGGATTGTGGTATGAACGTAATTTCTTTGGGTAAAAACTGAATCTGTTGGTTGTGGTTAATTTCTTCTTGCTTATGTTTCAATGTTCTTTGTCTGTTATTTTATGAATGCAGTGTTGTATGCAGTGTCCCAATCTTGGCTCCATATTTTATGTGTTTCATAAGATTACAATCTCACATTTTTTCAATCGTAAATAAGGCACCAGCTCAGTTATAACTCACGTATAATATGCTGAAATTTCAATGAACAATCTTAAAATAAATTTCCAAATATAAACTGATTTCTTTCTTTTTATTTAAATTCTCCTTTATATATATATATATATATATATATATATATATATATATATATATATATTACCGGTTTTGTATGACTATTAAAAGATTATCATTAATGTTAGTCTGCTTGGTAAACCTAGACTAAATATCTGATGAAACAGTTGCCCAGTAATCCACGGTTAACGTCCCCAGACAGATCACGGCTTTTAACCCACTTTCATTGTCAATTAGCACCGATATCAGCATACCAAATTAAAGTTACAATATTACAACAGATGTACACAGGTCATGCTATGGAGGGATGGGCTTAAGCCAGTGTTAACGCTTCTGTATACAGGCCCACACTGAGTTGTCACCATAGGTGACAAAACATTGAAGATCATGGTCAATGGAAAACAAAATACCGCCTCCATCGGCCATTGCAAGCCTGTATTTGTCATATAAGAACCTGCTAGTATCCACCCCCGTCCTACCATGCTACATGCCTCAACTGTCGAAGACTGTTGAAGACCAGACAGAACCCTCGACAATGACGCCAGCTCATAAGACATGCTCTGGTTGCAGTATGCACTTCCTGGCGAAGTACATGTATAACGCCTACGGTAACACACAGGACGACACTCCGCTCTCCTGTGGGGGGGGGGGGGGGGGCTGTGTAGAGGTAGAGACTGTGGGAGGTCACAATCGGCTCTCGCCTTACAGCTAGCAATCAGATGATTGCAAAACGTCAGCTGAGTTTTTACGCCAGCCGTAAGGAGCGCTGGCAAGTGATTGTTCTGTACTGAGGCACAGACTTTCCGTACAGCGACCTTTCTTTGCTTCTTACTTATAATCTGTTGCTTATGGAGACTGTATGGTTAATACTGACTGCGCTTAATTGAACATTATTTTTCTTTTTTTACTGTGTCAGACGTACACCACAATACGAGTCATTAGAAATAAAGTGTTGAGTTTAACTGTGCACACAGTCTTCTTCATTATATGGATGCGATGTTTGTTCACTGATTTCGCACTTCAAACCAGCACCAGTGACAGAGGTAACAAGGCCAAAAGAATCCAAGGGAAAGTTGTGGGCAGAGAAGTGGCTAATGCACAGCAACAAATTCACCCACACTCTGTTAATAAGGAGCTGGGAGAAAATGATTTTCGTAAGTAACTAAGAATGGATGAAACATGCATTTCGGAGCAGCTAAACATCATCAAACGGAAAGGAATTCAATCGTGAGAGAGGCTGTAAGCTATGAGAAGAGGATGTCAGCTGCATTACGGTTTCCAGCCACTGGTAGAAGTTAAGAGAACCTCAACTTTAGTGTTGTTTTATTCCCGCAATTCATATCTAAAATAATTCCTGAAACCTGCAATACGGTTTATAGTTCCATGAGGAAATACGTCGTGGTAAAGCAAACTAATTAAAACAAACGATGTGCATGAACAATTTATAAATTTATTTACATATCTAGCATGAAAGGTGCCCCTGTACTTTTAATAAACTAATTTCAGATGAGAAGAAGGAAGATTGGAAATGGTAGAGGTGCAAGTCATCTAATAAGATATCTAAGAAATGAAGCATTTAGCAACTGTTAGAACTGTAAATAAGATCCCACACGTTTCTTTTCATGGCAGAAGGCTTGGACAAAGGCTGGGCAAGTATATTTTACAGATAAATGTCTACTGACTGTCTATATTTCGGTTTTACTTCCGATAAGCATCGTAAATGAAATCTAGCGTCTAATCTGTCTATATTTTTGTTTTTTTTTATTTAATTTCCGATAAGTATCGGAACTAACACCTTAACATTGAAATACAGGAGGTCGACGGACTTTTATTCATAAAATGTATAACGTTTACTCTCTGTACTTGTCACATAACCATTATGGATTCGTTAAAAAATGAAAAAAGTGCTTCGTTTCTTGCGTCTCATTGCTGTAATCCTCGCATAACGTTCTCTACAAAAATCTCGAGTCTTTAAATTTCTCCACAAACTCTCTCAAAGTTTTGTCCTCCTCTCACTCTCTAGCACAGTATTTAATCCCACACGCAGTGACAAAAAACGAACTTTTGTGGGGCGGTTGGCACGACAGCGTTACCTGCGACTCAATTTGGCGGTGTTCGTGTGCCGGTGGGGGAGGGGGGGGGCGGGAGAGGGGAGGAGGGGTTGACTGTCGTGTGCTCCCAACCGACCGACATCCCAATAAGGAATTTCGTCTATCGGTTGGTCAGAATGCCTCCATATGTCATTTTATCGGTCGGTCTGTCGCTCTGTTGTTGCATGTGCAGGCCCTTTATTTTCACTTGCTGACTAACAAAAAAATGTTCCAGGGCAACAGACTTCGAGAGATCGATATTGTTAGTGAGAAATGGAAAGCACCTCCTGTTTCCGGCTGGCACCGGACAACAAAGCCGGAAGTCTTTCTCGTCATTCAGTCGATAGAAGAGTCTACCAGTAAGTAGCGTGGAATCGTGATTCTGTTGATTTTTGTGTTATTTCGTGTTTTTTTGTTGTCAAATTGTGTTTATGATGATAATTATAGTAGCTCTTCAATACTTATAATTCAAAACATGTGTTTTAGTAATATAATAAGATGATTTGAGTTTGTGTTTAATCATACAAACTCGGATAACAGATCATCATATTACGTTATAAGCCTATCCCACATAATTCCCCTTGTGTGTGAGACGTGCATTTCTTGCCAGTTCCGTCGTTTTATAGATATTGTGTAAATTTTATTTTGTTGTTGCTTAAAACGGGCTGAATACATGCCAGAATGGCCACGTGCATCCGTAGTTATGTTACCAGTCACGTAACTGGATAGGAATTTTCTCTCTGTATTTGCATGCATACCGTCTACTGCATAATATGTCTTCATTAGAAAGAAAAAAAAAGTTGTCAGCAAACCGAAGATATTCCGTATTTGATATTTATTTCAGTGAATATTGCATGGTGGTGCCAGTTCGTTGTGAACGAGATAAGTTGAACGTGTAATTCACTAAGCCGTCGTGATTTTGGGATGGCAATAGGAATCATATTTTTAATTATATTCATAACACGTTTCAGAATCCGCCTTTCCCCATTGTATTCTGTAAGCGGTCGTATCCTTTCTTAACATCTCATTATAACATCAACGAAATTAATAAAGTTTCGAATCGTCATCGCAGTTGATGACCTACTAACTTACAAGTAAGGGGGGGGGGGTTAGAAGGTACAACAAACTGCTGTTAAAATTTGTGGATCAGATTATTAAAGCATAAGGGTGTGACTCCAAAAAAATTAATAAAGAGGAAGAACAATCAGAGAATAGAGCATATTGCACTAAAAACTGAACTTTGGCCTTGATATCAGTTAAAGGTAGGGAATGAACTTTGTTCCTGGAGTAAGATTACGTGTTTGTAGTTCTAATGCGGTCCTACAATCCTGTGAAAAAGGATTTTTGTTACTGATCTTAGATGCTGCAGTGCATTTGAAGTAGTAGGCGTGCATAGTGCTAGGCCCGTACACCTCTCTCCCGTTTGCCTATATATCAGTCATAAGTATTTTGTTTTTGTGCTGTATGCTTTGCAGGTGGTTCTAATTTTTTAGTTACATTCTTTTCACATTCTAAGCTCAGTGGCTGATGGGAGCATATGTAACGGCATTTTACATGTGCAGTCACTCCCATCAACCACTGTGCCGAGTGTCGGCACGAATTGTGATAATTTTCTCTCCGTAATTGTCACTTTTCTTAAAAATTATTAAATTGCAATATAAATTCAGTTTTCTATTATATTGCTGCTGTGTGTACGAAAAATACAAGGATTTCACAAGCTGTGACATGGTCCCGAATCTTAAGTGTCCTGAATATAGAATAGATTTAGTTTACTTCATGTCGACGGTCACAAATTTTTTGTCATCAGATTACAAGTTTTGGTCTATAATGACGATTTCAGATGTGCAGCAAAATATGGGGAAAACACAAATACATTAGCATATTGTCTATGGCTTAAAGTAATAAAATACACCATAATGAAAAGTATTACTGACACATATGTGCATTTATGCTCTTTAACTGTGGAGAGGGAGACCTGTTTTATAAAAAACGTGCCGTAATATATTGGAGCCATAGTGGCATCACGAAATCAGCACCAGCATTGTCAGATACATACGAATAACAGCATAAGTAAGTCATCTTATCAGCAGCAGCACTATTCAAAACTGCCGCACAGTAGCCACAAAATGTTGTGTAGCATTTTCAACAGATTTCACTACTGTAGGCATACACATAGTCTTCAGTGATTAATTGTTAAATGTAAAATAAAGGGGGATACAATCAGGAAATTCTCTAAAGGGCTTATAAGGTGGAAGAGGCGTTACAGTTATAAAAAGCAATGAAATAAATTAAGATTAAAGTTAGATTGTTAAATAGGAAAATGTTAAGAGACAATTATGGACATATGCTCAAGTGGTAATATTAAAGATAATGATGTAATTAATAAACAGCTTTTTCAGAGTGCACAGAACAATATAAAAATGTCAGTAATACTTTTCATTGTGGTCAATTTTATTGTTTTAAGCCTTTGATAATCTGCTAGTGTGTTTGTGTTTACCCATATTTTGCTGCAGATTTGAAGATGTCATTATTAACCAAAACTGGTAGTCTGATGACAAAAAAAATTGTGACCATAGATGTGATGCAAAAGAAATTTATAACACAAGGGTTGGCCATGACATGACTTACGTCAAAATCTGTTCATGGCCATAGACAGAAAACACTTAGTACATTATTCTTGAGATAGATTACTTGTTATTAGTGATAGAACTAAGTCTCCAACACAATAACTATTGTTTAAATTTCCACCAATGCAAACTTTGTGTTGATTGTTCTTCTTATTACAGAACATGGCGGACGCTGCTCCAGCCGGTGGACGAGGGGGTTTTCGTGGTGGTTTTGGTTCCAGAGGTGGTCGTGGAGGCCCAAGGGGTCGTGGTCGTGGTAGAGGACGTGGCAGGGGCCGTGGAGGCAAAGAAACTGAGAAGGAATGGGTGCCTGTTACCAAGCTGGGTCGATTGGTGAAGGATGGGAAAATACGCTCACTTGAGGAAATATACCTGTTCTCACTGCCGATTAAGGTATATAGCTTTCCCATGTAATGCTGATAAGAAATGACATAAGAAGAATCTCAATAAATTTTCTCTCTTTCTAGGAGTTTGAAATAATTGATTTCTTCCTTGGCACCTCTTTGAAAGATGAAGTTCTTAAAATCATGCCAGTACAGAAGCAGACTCGTGCTGGTCAGAGGACAAGATTCAAAGCATTTGTTGGTAAGGAATTAAGCTTTTATTCATCTCTTGATATATATTATCCTTAATTTCACAAGATATTGTAGTGAGAATACCTGTGCCTTTCCCTATTTGTTTTGAAAGTAGCACCGAAAAACCCCATCATGTCTAGATGACTTGTTATGGCAGTTCAGGTGCAAGAGAATCATTTGGCCCTGAACCATTGGGCAGTCCTGATTTGGAGTCTCCACACTGATGTGGGCCATACAGATGATTTTATGTTACATTATTTCATGTGCTTTTCATTAACAGTTGTAGATGTAGTGTTCAAAGTATTTGTTCCCATACTTCCAATTGGATTCTAATGCCTTTGTTTTTCTAAAATTATTTTAATTGTGGATCTCAACCCTGTATTGGGAGTAATTGTATTTAGTCTTGGCAGATTGTTTATTTTTGGCAAGTGGTTTAATAGTTCACTAATTAACTTGCAAATCTTATGTAGCATGTCTTTCCCAATTGACATTATAATTGCACTTCTTTGCAGCTATTGGTGACTCTAATGGGCACATTGGGCTTGGTGTGAAGTGTTCCAAGGAAGTTGCTACAGCTATTCGTGGAGCAATTGTTCTTGCAAAGCTGTCTGTTGTGCCAGTTCGAAGAGGTTACTGGGGTAACAAGATTGGAAAACCACACACAGTGCCTTGCAAGGTTGGTTTTGGAAATTTAATAATTGACTAAATTTTAGTATTAGACAGGAATCTTTCAATCATTTGCCAGATTAGAATGTCAGCAGAGTTATGCTTTGGGAGCCATATGGAGATGACTTATATGTATTAGTAAACTATTTCTACATTGGAGATGATGTGAATGTTGTTCGGGGTGTATACAATCCGGGAAATCCGGCTAAATTCTGGGAATTTTTCGTGTGATTTTGGCTGGTAAGACCTGATAAATAGCAAAATGCATCAAAGGCTTTACGTCGAAGACTGTGGAATGCTTAATAACAGCAGATGTCTTCTGATGAATGTGAGCAGTGCCTTCTCCCGCTTCTTGCTACTTGAAGTGTGGCTGCAGCAGTAGCAAGAAGCGGTCATGACACACAGAAAAATTTTTCTGGTGCACCCAAGCTGCCAGATTCACACGTGTGGGTAGAGCAGTCTGGGTTTTAGTGGGGAGTATAGTGACCCGTGTTTGTTTGGTGATTTTGCTGTTTCCTGATGTCCTATTTCGTCTTCGTTTACAGTTCACACGCCAAATGAATACAAATTGATTTCTATGGTTGGGAGCTATCAAGCCAATTTAAAAAAAATGCATGTAATTATGGAAGGCTGTTATTTTCAGTTTTCTGATTTTATTTTATTTTCACTTTTCTGGCTGTCATGCATTAATCACCTTGCACAACAGTGGAGTAATTTTTGTCTGTCTGCTAAATTAATATGGCTTTTATTAATCTTTTACGCAGATGCAGTCAATTTACAAGAAACGAAGTGTTTCATGCTACATTATTGGCTAGTTTCGATTGTTCACTGAATTCCAAGGGCACGTTTCTTATCTTCTGGCACGTATGGCATTATGCCACAATAAAGAATCAAATGTGAGACTATTCAATACTGGTACTCCAAGAAAATTTTCATCCCAAAAAGTGCACTGAAAAGCTTGATACCAGGTTAGGGCCTACTTCATTGTGAATCTGGACATAATGAATGTGTCCTTCAAAGCGAATTATGCATTTTATGAAAGTCCTGTGCTCTTTGAGTATCCTCTGATGTCCTGTTTCTTTTGTGGCATCATAAAAGATCTCTTAACGCTGTATGTGTATGAGCATATTGGCTTTCTACATCATCATAGCTGCCCATGTGCAGTGACACCTGTTTTTGGCACTCTCTGGTGGCTGCTTAAAAGAACCCATGTCTAAGAGGTCATAGGAAAATACTGCAAATGGTTTGGTTCTTCGAAAAGTGTTATTTTCAAGGGAAATTTTCTTTTAATCAAGATGGAGTATGTTACGTGTGAGAATGTGCAATGAATTTCTTAAATCACAAGAGCATTTGGCTCTCATTTAAAACTTAAAACTTTCAGGATCAGCCACTTAGAATAATATCAAGCCCAGAAGACCAGACATTGATGTCATTGTTCAAAATTTTACTGGCACATTTGTGTGATGTATCTTAAAGTGCAACTCACGCTAAAAAGATCAATGCTATATATGAAAGCTTAACTTTCCTTGTTACTTATTAATCATCAAGACAAGTATTACATGTGAAAGCTACATGTGGTAGCTACACTAGGTACATTAATTAAACCATTAACTTTGGCTATTTGTGCATTCACACTACTTAACAGTGATAGTGTTGCTGTTGGCTAACTACATCATCATATGTCCTATATTCTGAATATCTGCTGTGACTCGCTGACTTGATCATGTGATGTGAGCTATATGATTGGCTACAATAGCACATTGCAGTCTCTATTTCAATGCTTTGGAAACTTAGGTGCTGTGTTTAATGGAATTCGAATTCATACTATGAAAAAGTGCAGTGCACATATTGCTGCACATCAAAGATCTTTCCAAAACACTTCCCTGTCCCCTTCCCCCCTGCCAAGTCTCATTTTCTAAAGTGGTGGGAAGTTCTCGCTGGTGTGTAAAACCTTTACCATTCAATGGATTGATGGTTTTATAGCTCTGAGAGAAAGTACACTGTCACTTACCGTTGAAAAAGTTTTTCACTATTGAAGTGTATTTTCACATGAGAAAAAGTGATTTTTTAACTGGGAGACCTGGGAATTTTTTCTTGTCTGTGTATACATCCTGGTTATTTTAGTGTAATTTGTAAAACTCTTTTAAGTTTCGTGTTATATATAAATATGGAAACACTATTAGTCATTTGTACTTTAAATGTTAACTGGAGATAGTCGGCATTGAGGCTGATAGGTATCATTTCTGGATGACTAATGAATTTCAGGTTTTTCTTTTTGCGTATTGGGTGGCAGCTGTCGTGGAATAGGAGTAAAAAAATAACTGTAAGCAAGAGACAGAATATAGTAATTGTAAAGCATGCCACACTGTTCACATATACCATTTAATCAGTTGTCCCTACTGTCAAGGGACAAAGCTTTTTTATAGATTTTTAATACCAGCCAAACTGAAGAAGTTCTGTGTTAAAGGGAAGCCCTTATCCACTGTTGGTCCATCTTTGATAGTGCAATGAAACAACTGCCAGGGTAGCATACAGTGTCCTTCATTTAATTCGTATGAAGTCCAGACTCTGAGTGATGAAATCTGCAGAGCAATGAAATATGCATTCGCTGTTCAGGTCTTTGCCAAGGACGTTCTCCAAATATTGTGAAAGTAAAATAACTAACTTTGGTGCAGACCTAGAAAATTAAAAATCATGCCAAGAAGGAATGTGGAATGGGTTGAACACAACACTGGCAGTAGGAAGGTGAATGGAATATTTGGTGCATCTGTAAAGATCATGTAAGATGTAATTCGCCTATCTCCATTGTGTATTTTGGGTAGGTGTTGCAATAGTTTGGGAGAATAGACAGGAATTGATCTCTATTTGTGATGGAGTAATGTATGGTGTGACTAATATTGGTACCAAGTATGTGTCTATTATGTATTGTCTAGTGGCTTGTGGAGAATATATGTAGATGTAGAAGCCTCTGATTTGTATAGATCTTGTAGAAGCCTCTGATCTGCATAGATCTTTTGGCCATCACTTTGGAGTGTATGTTTGATCTTAACCATTTTTGTTCTGTGATGTAATTTCTTTTGACAGCAGTTTATATAACTTTTTCAAATGTGTAGAAATATGTTATCAAGTTATCCACATAACATTTCTTGCAGATTTCCATTTCCTATTGTGCACTTAAAAATTAATCTACTGTTTTCAGGTCACAGGAAAATGTGGCTCTGTTCAGGTGCGTCTCATTCCAGCACCTCGTGGTACAGGTATTGTGTCAGCACCAGTACCAAAGAAGCTCTTGCAGATGGCAGGTATTGAAGATTGCTATACATCAGCTCGTGGTTCAACTGGAACCCTAGGAAACTTCGGTATGTTCACTTTGTATTGATGCTTAACATTTATTGTAACTTTCATGCTGCAGTACATTGTAAGGGTTACCATTTTTATGGGAATATGCCAATTATTTCATTAATTTCTTTTCAGCTAAGGCAACGTATGCTGCTATTGCAAAAACGTACGCATACCTGACTCCAGATTTGTGGAAAGAGGAGCCACTCACGAAGACACCCTACGAGGAATTTGCAGATTACTTATACAAGAATAATCGCCCTGTTGCAGGTTCCAATCCTCAGCGTGATGTATAAGGACTCTGTAAATTCAAGATGGATGAGATTCCTTGTACAAATGTTGCATTTTATAATTTGAATAAATGATACTTGAAAGAAGTTTTCTCCCTGTACTTCTTATCACATGTGTTATACATAAGTGGTGCTGGAAATGGAATCTCGAAAAAGTAAGAAACGGCTAAAGAAACTGCTTTGGTTGTCTTGCCTCTCTTTGTTTTTATGTTGGAGATGCAGGTTCACTTCCAAAAAAATGAAGTAGGTTACTTTCTAAACATCAGTTTTCTTCAGTTTCTTTTTTAAGAGAAACTATTCCCATACTAGGTTTGAAAAGGGTGGATGACATAACTTATAATTTCATTACAACTTATACTCAGCATAACACGTCGTGAGAAGAAAAACAAAAAACAGTAGTTTTTGCTGTGTGCTCAGTGAAATTAAATAGTAAAGAGTTGATGTTTTATTATCTCTTAATGGAGTTTAATTTTGTAGATTTCACTTCAGTTATCTTTACACCTAACATAGTTGCAACACATACATGTATAATACTTCCAACCATATTAAGGAGGCAGGCAGGTCTTACTTTTTTAGGAGGTTAATGAGGAGGGCTGGAGTTGGAAAGTGCATTTCATTGAAGCAATAATAGATAACTTGGTGTAATTATACAAAGTAATGATAAATAGGTATGAAAAATTGTTTTTGGAATAATACACAGTGCATTATATAAGTAGATGAAAATTTTATATTGCAACAAGACAGTGCTACTACGTACACAGCCTCAAGTACTATGCTGTTCCTGTGTAACACTTAAGGCAGCTAGCAGACTGCATGTTTTCCTGATATACTGTATGTTGAAAATAGATTCAAATCTTGCACTAAAAGCAGTCATTACAAAAGTGATTTGAGGAAGACGCTTCCCCAAGTATGTGACAAAATGTATGCAGTATATCACTGAAAGTTTTTTTTGGCATTTGTTGATACTTTCACAGTAATTCATCCTTGCACAACATTAAATGACAAATTGCCCTTGTGCAGGTTTTTATTTTTCTAGATATATTCAGTCCATGTTACCATGAAAACTGCAGGAACAAACAAAAATCTGTTCTAAGAGTGTCCATTTCAGATGGTGCAGTGAGTGGTTAAAATTTTCACGATATTGCATTTTTAATATTTTACACGTCATACATAATATACTACAGCATATTGTTAGTACAGTGACTTCTCAACTAAGTAAGTTTCAAAGCTGAAATACATAGATGATGTATACAATTTACACTTAGTGAATGTGAAGTTAGAAGTAATCACATAAGGCTGCTGGAAAGAAAACTAATAAAATACATACTGTTAGGTTTATGGTGACACAATAAACTTTTCTTTTTTGTGTGGGGGGTGAGAGGTGTCTTCGAAATGTATGCAGGTGCACAATTTCATGTTTCCATTAGTTACAGTACTCATATCATTTCCACTCATCCAAAATGAATTGTACAGCTCAACTGAAATGAATTTTTCCTTGTGTGTTGGCTGTTAGGTCCACCTAATTGCACTTATCATTTGCTGTAAATAGGCCACACAACCATTTTAAATATTTTCTTTTTCAAGGTAAATGTTATCTGCCTTGGAGTTTTGGTGTCAAACGTGATTACGTTCTCTATACTCTTGCAAGGAATGCTTTGAGGAATACATAGAGAAGTTTTTGAAACATTCACCCTTTCACATCCCTCACAAAAAGTATGTATTGTGTAACATTATAGGTTTTTAACTTTGCTGTCTGGGATGAGGCATTAGATAGTGTATTAATATAAGGTATTTGTGCCCTACAGCACAATCCATCAAAAATGTTATGTTAAGAAATATATTCTGACTTTAAGGGCAGACAGTGAAGGATATATTTTCTAGTAATGCTTACTACCAGTAGAAATCAAACAATGGGAAAGTACAGGATGGAATGTAACAATATTATGAAAAGGAATGTTGCTACTCACTGTATAGTGGAGATGAGTTGCAGATGGGCACAACAAAAAATACTGTCACGAATAAAGCTTTCAGCCATTAAGGCCTTTGTCAACAATACATACACACACACACACACACACACACACACACACACACACACACACACACACACACACACGACTTCTGTTTCAAGCAACTGGCAGTAGTGTGGTTATCAGTTGCTGAGACTTGTGTGTGACACAAGCTCTGCTGTCTTGCTTTCCAAAGGTGGGTTGACAAGCTATTAAGTAGTTATAATGATTCGCCTCTATATATATTCTATGTTAACAGTAGTCCAATGTTAAAAAAGCCTGAACGAATGAGTTTTCTCAGTGGAAAATATTTAAAAAAATTTGCACCGAACTTGTGACAAGTCTAAAACTGATTTTTTTTTTTTTTTTTTTTTTTCTCTTAACAATAAGTCTTCAATTTTGTGTGTGTCTTGTTTTCAGTCCTAGATGGATTTTGTAAAGCAAGACGTAACACACATACAACAGTCTGTTACAGGAAATTTAGAAATTCAGTGGGGAAATACAGTGTACATAAAGTCTTGGAACAATTTCAAATATTTATTGCACAAGAACCAAACATACATATATCATTTTGAAGAGAAACCATGACAATTTTTTTTTCCATGTATACTGCCACAGCGTATTTGGTAATTTGCTGATAGTGCTTGTCATAAACATGGTGAGTTCAGGTGCGGGGCGAGCTTTGTGTGTTGGAGTTTGTGATATGGCCTCCCTGATCACCAGATCTCACTCTGTGTGACTTTTTTCTGTGGGGACACATTAAAGATTTGGTGTATGTACCATCTCTACCACATGATGTAGCAGAGCTCCGGGAGAGAATACGGGAAGTGAGTGCCACAGTTGACGATGCCATGCTGGGACAGGTATGGCAAGAATTCAGTTACCGTAGTGACACCTGGCTGGTCACTCATGGTTTGCATATCAAATGTTTGTAAAAAAACTTTCAGTTTCTCTTCAAAATGCAATATGTATTACATCAGTAAAATGTTAAGTTCTTGTGCAATAATTGAAACTGGGCTGGGCACATGCAAATGTAAGTTAGGTGTTCTTTCTTATAAACTGGTTGATTTGATAGTATAGTAAAACCAAGCTCACCATTAACTGTAGTCATGGTATTTATTATCCCCAGTTGGAGATTTTATTTTATTTGTTTATTTTTTGGAGGGGGGGGGGTGTTATTGCTCTGAGGGTACAGGGTTTGAAAACTACACTGGCACTCGGGCTGATATTGAAGTTAGCGTGGCTAGTCAATATAGCGTTAGGAGTCAGAAACTCATTGAGATTTTGGTTTTGTTAAGATTTACATGTAAACATTTTGTTCAATGATTTATTATTATACCTATGATCTGGAAACAGATTACTTTCTGAGATTGATTACACACAAAATGCAGCTCACTTCAATACAGATATTGTCTTCAGTACTAGTCAAAGATAAACTGGTTCATCTACTTTGCAAGAAGATAGACCTGGAGTTATTTTTTTATCAATTTTAATTTAGAAAAAGAACTGTTACTGTTGTCCACTGACAGTGAAGTTAGTTTGTACATGTTTTCAAAAAAATTGAGAAATACTAGTATTAAATTATTTGAAGTTGAATAATTCAGCATGTCTTCACACTGTGGTGCGATCATCAGAGAAGGCTGGCAAAAGTCTTGCACTGAGGTGACAGAAGTCAAAGGATAGAGATATACAGTTGGTGGTAGTATCGCATACCCAAGATATAAAAGGGCAGTGCAGTCATTTGCACTCGGGTGGTTCATGTGAATAGGTGTCCGGTGTGATCATGGCTGCATAATGAGAATTAACAGACTTTGTATGTGGAATAGTAGTTGGAGCTAGATGCATGGGACATTCCATTTCGGAAATTGTTAGGAAGTTCAATATACTGAGACCCCTACTGTAAAGAATGTGTCAACAGTACCAAATTTTAGGCATTACATCTCAACATAGACAACGGAGTGGCTGACAGCATTCGCTTAATGACCGAGAGTAGCGGCGTTTGCGTAGAGTTGGCAGGCATACGACGAATGTATCTACTAGTGAAATCTGGTGTTGATTGGCTATGGCAGTAAAAGACCAATGTGAGTGCCTTTGCTAACAGCACGACATCGCCTGCAGCACCTCTCCTGGGCTTGTGATCAGTCAGGTGAGTCCCCATTTCAGTTGATAAAGAGCTGAAGGTATGGTTAAAGTGTGGTGCAGACCCCATAAAGTGTGGACACCTGTTTTCAGTAAGGTACTGTGCAAGTTGGTATTGGCTCCATAATGGTGTGCACCGTGACGAAATTGATTATGTTAAGCTACTTAGAGACAATTTGAGCCATTCATGGACTTTGTTTCCAGACAATGATGGAATTTTTATGGATGAAAATGCACCACAATTGTTTGCGATTGGTTCGAAGAACATTCTGGACAATTTGAGTGAACTATTTTGCTGCCCAGATTGCCTGACATGAATCTCATCAAACATTTATGGGACATGACAGGAAAGGCAGTTTGTGCACACTTCTGCAATTTTTGATGGCTACAGAGGCAGCATGGCTTTATATTTCTGCAGGAGACTTCCAGTGACTATTTGAGTCCATACTATGTCGAGTTGCTGCACTACGCCAGGCAAAAGGTGGTCTGACACAATATTAGGAGGTATCCCATGACTTTTGTCAACTCAGTGTATTTATATATGTGTGGCCATTCTGTCTGCGAGAACAGACACCACACATAACAACAGCAATGATGACCAGTGATCCCTTCAGTGCAGATGCCCACCAAGCTTGAACTTCTGCAGGAATTGGCGTACTGCCACGAGTAATGAGCCTAATGAGTGTGGGAACTACTGATGTAGTGTGATATAGGTTGAGAATTTGGGTTGGATGAGAAGTGTGCTATGGTAGTCCATGCAGTTATGGTGACCACTTTATCCAGATGGGATAGTGGTCAGAGCATTTGCCTTGTAAACAGAAGACCTGGGTCCAAATCCCGGTCTGGCACTAATGTTCAACTTCCCTCATTGATATATATCAATGCCCACTGGCAGTTAATCTCTTTAATTCCTTTGTGTAATGGTTCTGTTTCATTAAAGAGATGGTTTTGATCAAAATCCTACTTAGCTGCTGCTCAGTTTATTTCTGTGTCTAGTTTTTCCCAATGATACAGTGTGTATCATAACACCAGACAACTAACACAGAAGAATAAGATACATACTAGTAAACATGAGTCCACAAATAAGCCATTTGTGAAATAATTGCTAATAATGCGTGGTTACGAGTCACGAGTAACTTCAGCATGAAATAGTGTCCTATTTAGTGGAAATGTACTTCAAGTCTAAACATTTCCATCGAGTTCCCATTTAATTGCCTTCAAATTTCAGTCAACATGAATTACAATATTACACTTCAGCACATTTCAAGTTAAAATTTACTGTATGCTTGCACTTGATATCAAATGGTATATCAGATATCACTTGACACAATACTCTGTATTAAGGTATTTTCTTTGGTATTCTGATGATGGGTCATTCCCAAAATGCATACATAAAAAGTTTTAACAAGTGGATTGTTGTTATCAGCCAATAAATGGTGATAAGAACATGTTCAATAGGTGTGAGAAATACGACAACACAGGCACAATACATCTTTACACAACTGTATTCTGCACATGAGCTACACATCTGCTTCAGAGTCACTCAAGCAAAAAAAGGTCTTTGTAATCAAGATGAGTAATCTTGACTCTTCTTCAGCTCGGTTGGTGAAACTAAGTTGGCTGGTGGTGCTCAAGTGAGCTGTGAATGATGCAGTGGCAATACTGTCTGGAATTACACCACCCAGGTATACTGCATTAGGGAAACACTATATTTAAAAAAAAATCTTTTTCAGATTTAGGTAACTGAAATATCATTAATATGAAGAAAGGGGTAGATTGCTACTCACCCTAAAATTGAAATGTTGAGTTACATAGAGGCACAACAAAAAGACTGTTACCCACTTAGCTTTTGGCCAAAGCTTGCTTCAGAAAAAGACACACACGCACGTGTATGTTTATTTACACAAACTAGTAAACATCACGCACGTGACTATTATCTCCAGCAGCTCGGTCTGGAATGCAGCTGTCATGTGGAACAAAAGCAGCAATCTGGAGCGAACAGCAGGGTACGTGTGTGGGGGAAGAAGACAGCTGTCTGGTGAAGTGTGTAGGTACTAAATGGAGGCATGAGAAGACTGCTACCAGGCACAGTGCTGAAGCCATGGGGGAAGGGGGGGGGCGGGAGCAGAAAAGGAGAGAAGCTTGGTAGGGGAAGGAGAGCCAGGTGTATTGGCAAAGTACAGTACACGATCAGGATGATGGAACAAGAATAGGGAGGAGGTGGAGCAGAGGGGGGGCCGAAACTGTTGGTTGGAAGGTTATCCTGGATTGAGGCTGGGATAATTTCAGGAGTGGATTGGTAGGTTTAAAAGAGGGGGGAAGGGGCCAAACAGCTAGGTCATTGGTCCCTTGTTCCGAATAAAACAATGGCACAAGGGTGAGAATAAAACAAGCAAGACTGACAACACAAAATGGAGAGAAAGGAAAAACCACAAGAACGACGGAAGGGCAACAAACACTTAAATGGAAAAAAGAGGAGAAGACTACAGAAATGCAAGAAACAGGTAGAAGAGGTTAAAACGACAAAACAGATTACCATGGCTGGCTGACCATGAGAATAAAAAGGAGAAGCCAGCCACTCTGCAACACATTAAAACCTCCAACCTAAAAGCACAAGTGTGGAGGACACACAGGGACAAAGGACATGCACTAAAATTTAGACCAAATGATAAAAACCACCAACACAATTAAAACGTAAAACTAAATCAGCTGATGAGGCGTTGTCAGATAAAATTAGCAGCAACGAGTGCAGTAACCGAAGATTTCGTTGCTGGGCAGTTAATGTTGGACAGTACACCAGAATATGAGCTACTGTCGACTGGACACTGCATCGACACAGGTGGGTCTTCCATGACGCAGGAGGTAGCCGTGGGTCGCTCAAGCATGGCCAATGCGGAGCTGGCAGAGAACCACTGAGGCCCACATGGAAGACTGACACACATTCATAGCCTCCTTAATGGCATGCAATTTGGCGTGTGTACTGAGACTATGGCATTCTGTCTCCCAAAGCCGAAAAACCTGGCGATGTAGAAACGAACACAGGTCAGTTATTGGAAAGCCAATCTCCAAACGTGGTTTCTGGGTAGCCTGTTTGGCCACTGTCAGCAAGTTCGTTGCCTGGGATTCCGACATGTCCTGGGGTCCAAATAAACACCACTGAATGACCGGACCGTTCCAAGGCATAGGTTACTCCTGGATGATCACTACCAAAGGATAACGAGGGTAGCACTGGTTGATAGCTTGTAGGCTACCCAAGGAGTCAGTACACGGATGTGCTCAAGAGCATGAGATATAGCCACCAGGTCTGCAGTGAAAACACTGCAGCCATCGGGCAAGGAATGCTGTTCAATACACTTTTCCATGGACATATGTGAAACCGACATGACCATCAGCTACCGAGCGTCAGTGTAAATCACTTCATGACCTCAGTACATGTCAAGAATTGGGATGAAGTGACAGCAGAGAGCTGTGGGGTGAACTGAGTCCTTTGGGCCATGTGAAAGGTCCAGGCAAAGCCGTGGCCTAGGTGTACACCATGGAGGTGTACGCAATTGGACTTCGAGTATAGGTGGTAAAGGCAAGGACTCCAGTTCAGATACTAGGGATCGGACGTGAACTGCTATTGTATGCCGTGACCTGGGCCGCTGATGTGGGGGAGATAAACTATTGTGGGTGGAAAAAGGAGACAGTAATTAGGATGCGCAGGAGAACTATGAACATGTGCAACGTAACTGGTGACCTGCAAATGGAGGAACTCCAGCCTACACAAGGACACTGATATCCGGACTTGTCCTAAGAGCTTCCGTCGCTAGTCGACTGCCACAGTGGTGCACTGGGTCGAGTAAATGCAACACTGAAGGTGCCACTGAACCATAAACCAGACTCCCATAGTCATGGCGGGATTAAACAAAGGCTCTGTATAGCTACAGCAGTGTAGGGCGATCTGCACCCCAGTTTGTGTTGCTCAGGCAGTGGAGGGCTTGCTTCAGAAAAAGACATACACGCACGTGTATGTTTATTTACACAAACTAGTAAACATCACGCACGTGACTATTATCTCCAGCAGCTCGGTCTGGAATGCAGCTGTCATGTGGAACAAAAGCAGCAATCTGGAGCGAACAGCAGGGTACGTGTGTGGGGGAAGAAGACAGCTGTCTGGTGAAGTGTGTAGGTACTAAATGGAGGCATGAGAAGACTGCTACCAGGCACAGTGCTGAAGCCATGGGGGAAGGGGGGGGGCGGGAGCAGAAAAGGAGAGAAGCTTGGTAGGGGAAGGAGAGCCAGGTGTATTGGCAAAGTACAGTACACGATCAGGATGATGGAACAAGAATAGGGAGGAGGTGATGCAGAGGGGGGGCAGAAACTGTTGGTTGGAAGGTTATCCTGGATTGAGGCTGGGATAATTTCAGGAGTGGATTGGTAGGTTTAAAAGAGGGGGGAAGGGGCCAAACAGCTAGGTCATTGGTCCCTTGTTCCGAATAAAACAATGGCACAAGGGTGAGAATAAAACAAGCAAGACTGACAACACAAAATGGAGAGAAAGGAAAAACCACAAGAACGACGGAAGGGCAACAAACACTTAAATGGAAAAAAGAGGAGAAGACTACAGAAATGCAAGAAACAGGTAGAAGAGGTTAAAACGACAAAACAGATTACCATGGCTGGCTGACCATGAGAATAAAAAGGAGAAGCCAGCCACTCTGCAACACATTAAAACCTCCAACCTAAAAGCACAAGTGTGGAGGACACACAGGGACAAAGGACATGCACTAAAATTTAGACCAAATGATAAAAACCACCAACACAATTAAAACGTAAAACTAAATCAGCTGATGAGGCGTTGTCAGATAAAATTAGCAGCAACGAGTGCAGTAACCGAAGATTTCGTTGCTGGGCAGTTAATGTTGGACAGTACACCAGAATATGAGCTACTGTCGACTGGACACTGCATCGACACAGGTGGGTCTTCCATGACGCAGGAGGTAGCCGTGGGTCGCTCAAGCATGGCCAATGCGGAGCTGGCAGAGAACCACTGAGGCCCACATGGAAGACTGACACACATTCATAGCCTCCTTAATGGCATGCAATTTGGCGTGTGTACTGAGACTATGGCATTCTGTCTCCCAAAGCCGAAAAACCTGGCGATGTAGAAACGAACACAGGTCAGTTATTGGAAAGCCAATCTCCAAACGTGGTTTCTGGGTAGCCTGTTTGGCCACTGTCAGCAAGTTCGTTGCCTGGGATTCCGACATGTCCTGGGGTCCAAATAAACACCACTGAATGACCGGACCGTTCCAAGGCATAGGTTACTCCTGGATGATCACTACCAAAGGATAACGAGGGTAGCACTGGTTGATAGCTTGTAGGCTACCCAAGGAGTCAGTACACGGATGTGCTCAAGAGCATGAGATATAGCCACCAGGTCTGCAGTGAAAACACTGCAGCCATCGGGCAAGGAATGCTGTTCAATACACTTTTCCATGGACATATGTGAAACCGACATGACCATCAGCTACCGAGCGTCAGTGTAAATCACTTCATGACCTCAGTACATGTCAAGAATTGGGATGAAGTGACAGCAGAGAGCTGTGGGGTGAACTGAGTCCTTTGGGCCATGTGAAAGGTCCAGGCAAAGCCGTGGCCTAGGTGTACACCATGGAGGTGTACGCAATTGGACTTCGAGTATAGGTGGTAAAGGCAAGGACTCCAGTTCAGATACTAGGGATCGGACGTGAACTGCTATTGTATGCCGTGACCTGGGCCGCTGATGTGGGGGAGATAAACTATTGTGGGTGGAAAAAGGAGACAGTAATTAGGATGCGCAGGAGAACTATGAACATGTGCAACGTAACTGGTGACCTGCAAATGGAGGAACTCCAGCCTACACAAGGACACTGATATCCGGACTTGTCCTAAGAGCTTCCGTCGCTAGTCGACTGCCACAGTGGTGCACTGGGTCGAGTAAATGCAACACTGAAGGTGCCACTGAACCATAAACCAGACTCCCATAGTCATGGCGGGATTAAACAAAGGCTCTGTATAGCTACAGCAGTGTAGGGCGATCTGCACCCCAGTTTGTGTTGCTCAGGCAGTGGAGGGCTTGCTTCAGAAAAAGACATACACGCACGTGTATGTTTATTTACACAAACTAGTAAACATCACGCACGTGACTATTATCTCCAGCAGCTCGGTCTGGAATGCAGCTGTCATGTGGAACAAAAGCAGCAATCTGGAGCGAACAGCAGGGTACGTGTGTGGGGGAAGAAGACAGCTGTCTGGTGAAGTGTGTAGGTACTAAATGGAGGCATGAGAAGACTGCTACCAGGCACAGTGCTGAAGCCATGGGGGAAGGGGGGGGCGGGAGCAGAAAAGGAGAGAAGCTTGGTAGGGGAAGGAGAGCCAGGTGTATTGGCAAAGTACAGTACACGATCAGGATGATGGAACAAGAATAGGGAGGAGGTGATGCAGAGGGGGGGCAGAAACTGTTGGTTGGAAGGTTATCCTGGATTGAGGCTGGGATAATTTCAGGAGTGGATTGGTAGGTTTAAAAGAGGGGGGAAGGGGCCAAACAGCTAGGTCATTGGTCCCTTGTTCCGAATAAAACAATGGCACAAGGGTGAGAATAAAACAAGCAAGACTGACAACACAAAATGGAGAGAAAGGAAAAACCACAAGAACGACGGAAGGGCAACAAACACTTAAATGGAAAAAAGAGGAGAAGACTACAGAAATGCAAGAAACAGGTAGAAGAGGTTAAAACGACAAAACAGATTACCATGGCTGGCTGACCATGAGAATAAAAAGGAGAAGCCAGCCACTCTGCAACACATTAAAACCTCCAACCTAAAAGCACAAGTGTGGAGGACACACAGGGACAAAGGACATGCACTAAAATTTAGACCAAATGATAAAAACCACCAACACAATTAAAACGTAAAACTAAATCAGCTGATGAGGCGTTGTCAGATAAAATTAGCAGCAACGAGTGCAGTAACCGAAGATTTCGTTGCTGGGCAGTTAATGTTGGACAGTACACCAGAATATGAGCTACTGTCGACTGGGCACTGCATCGACACAGGTGGGTCTTCCATGACGCAGGAGGTAGCCGTGGGTCGCTCAAGCATGGCCAATGCGGAGCTGGCAGAGAACCACTGAGGCCCACATGGAAGACTGACACACATTCATAGCCTCCTTAATGGCATGCAATTTGGCGTGTGTACTGAGACTATGGCATTCTGTCTCCCAAAGCCGAAAAACCTGGCGATGTAGAAACGAACACAGGTCAGTTATTGGAAAGCCAATCTCCAAACGTGGTTTCTGGGTAGCCTGTTTGGCCACTGTCAGCAAGTTCGTTGCCTGGGATTCCGACATGTCCTGGGGTCCAAATAAACACCACTGAATGACCGGACCGTTCCAAGGCATAGGTTACTCCTGGATGATCACTACCAAAGGATAACGAGGGTAGCACTGGTTGATAGCTTGTAGGCTACCCAAGGAGTCAGTACACGGATGTGCTCAAGAGCATGAGATATAGCCACCAGGTCTGCAGTGAAAACACTGCAGCCATCGGGCAAGGAATGCTGTTCAATACACTTTTCCATGGACATATGTGAAACCGACATGACCATCAGCTACCGAGCGTCAGTGTAAATCACTTCATGACCTCAGTACATGTCAAGAATTGGGATGAAGTGACAGCAGAGAGCTGTGGGGTGAACTGAGTCCTTTGGGCCATGTGAAAGGTCCAGGCAAAGCCGTGGCCTAGGTGTACACCATGGAGGTGTACGCAATTGGACTTCGAGTATAGGTGGTAAAGGCAAGGACTCCAGTTCAGATACTAGGGATCGGACGTGAACTGCTATTGTATGCCGTGACCTGGGCCGCTGATGTGGGGGAGATAAACTATTGTGGGTGGAAAAAGGAGACAGTAATTAGGATGCGCAGGAGAACTATGAACATGTGCAACATAACTGGTGACCTGCAAATGGAGGAACTCCAGCCTACACAAGGACACTGATATCCGGACTTGTCCTAAGAGCTTCCGTCGCTAGTCGACTGCCACAGTGGTGCACTGGGTCGAGTAAATGCAACACTGAAGGTGCCACTGAACCATAAACCAGACTCCCATAGTCATGGCGGGATTAAACAAAGGCTCTGTATAGCTACAGCAGTGTAGGGCGATCTGCACCCCAGTTTGTGTTGCTCAGGCAGTGGAGGGCTTGCTTCAGAAAAAGACATACACGCACGTGTATGTTTATTTACACAAACTAGTAAACATCACGCACGTGACTATTATCTCCAGCAGCTCGGTCTGGAATGCAGCTGTCATGTGGAACAAAAGCAGCAATCTGGAGCGAACAGCAGGGTACGTGTGTGGGGGAAGAAGACAGCTGTCTGGTGAAGTGTGTAGGTACTAAATGGAGGCATGAGAAGACTGCTACCAGGCACAGTGCTGAAGCCATGGGGGAAGGGGGGGGGCGGGAGCAGAAAAGGAGAGAAGCTTGGTAGGGGAAGGAGAGCCAGGTGTATTGGCAAAGTACAGTACACGATCAGGATGATGGAACAAGAATAGGGAGGAGGTGATGCAGAGGGGGGGCAGAAACTGTTGGTTGGAAGGTTATCCTGGATTGAGGCTGGGATAATTTCAGGAGTGGATTGGTAGGTTTAAAAGAGGGGGGAAGGGGCCAAACAGCTAGGTCATTGGTCCCTTGTTCCGAATAAAACAATGGCACAAGGGTGAGAATAAAACAAGCAAGACTGACAACACAAAATGGAGAGAAAGGAAAAACCACAAGAACGACGGAAGGGCAACAAACACTTAAATGGAAAAAAGAGGAGAAGACTACAGAAATGCAAGAAACAGGTAGAAGAGGTTAAAACGACAAAACAGATTACCATGGCTGGCTGACCATGAGAATAAAAAGGAGAAGCCAGCCACTCTGCAACACATTAAAACCTCCAACCTAAAAGCACAAGTGTGGAGGACACACAGGGACAAAGGACATGCACTAAAATTTAGACCAAATGATAAAAACCACCAACACAATTAAAACGTAAAACTAAATCAACTGATGAGGAGTTGTCAGATAAAATTAGCAGCAACGAGTGCAGTAACCGAAGATTTCGTTGCTGGGCAGTTAATGTGGACAGTACACCAGAATATGAGCTACTGTCGACTGGGCACTGCATCGACGCAGGTGGGTCTTCCACGACGCAGGAGGTAGCCGTGGGTCGCTCAAGCATGGCCAATGCGGAGCTGGCAGAGAACCACTGAGGCCCACATGGAAGACTGACACACATTCATAGTCTCCTTAATGGCATGCAATTTGGCGTGTGTACTGAGACTATGGCATTCTGTCTCCCAAAGCCGAAAAACCTGGCGATGTAGAAACGAACGCAGGTCAGTTATTGGAAAGCCAATCTCCAAACGTGGTTTCTGGGTAGCCTGTTTGGCCACTGTCAGCAAGTTCGTTGCCTGGGATTCCGACATGTCCTGGGGTCCAAATAAACACCACTGAATGGCCGGACCGTTCCAAGGCATAGGTTACTCCTGGATGATCACTACCAAAGGATAACGAGGGTAGCACTGGTTGATAGCTTGTAGGCTACCCAAGGAGTCAGTACACGGATGTGCTCAAGAGCATGAGATATAGCCACCAGCTCTGCAGTGAAAACACTGCAGCCATCAGGCAAGGAATGCTGTTCAATACACTTTTCTATGGACATACGTGAAACCGACATGACCATCAGCTACCGAGCGTCAGTGTAAATCACTTCATGACCTCAGTACATGTCAAGAATTGGGATGAAGTGACAGCAGAGAGCTGTGGGGTGAACTGAGTCCTTTGGGCCATGTGAAAGGTCCAGGCAAAGCCGTGGCCTAGGTGTACACCATGGAGGTGTACGCAATTGGACTTCGAGTATAGGTGGTAAAGGCAAGGACTCCAGTTCAGACACTAGGGATCGGACGTGAACTGCTATTGTACGCCGTGACCTGGGCCGCTGATGTGGGGGAGATAAACTATTGTGGGTGGAAAAAGGAGACAGTAATTAGGATGCGCAGGAGAACTATGAACATGTGCAACGTAACTGGTGAGCAGTTGTGCACGCCTGACCTGCCAGTGGAGGAACTCCAGCCTACACAAGGACACTGATATCCGGACTTGTCCTAAGAGCTTCCGTCGCTAGTCGAATGCCACAGTGGTGCACTGTGTCGAGTAAATGCAACACTGAAGGTGCCACTGAACCATAAACCAGACTCCCATAGTCATGGCGGGATTGAACAAAGGCTCTGTATAGCTACAGCAGTGTAGGGCGATCTGCACCCCAGTTTGTGTTGCTCAGGCAGTGGAGGGCATTGACTTGCTGCCAGCACTTCCGCTTAAGCTGACGAAGGTGAGGAAGCCAAGTCAATCGGATGTCAAAAACCAGTCCTAAAAATCTCCACTACAGTGAGCTGATCATCAGTAAGGTAAAGTTCTGGTTCTCGATGAACGGTACGACACCGACAGAAGTGCATAACACACAACTTTGCGGCTGAAAACTGAAAGCTGTGGGCTAGAAGCCACAAATGCGCCTTGTGGATGGCTCCCTGTAGGTGCCGCTCAGCAACACCAGTACTGGTGGAGCTGTACAAAATGCAGAATTCGTCTGCATACAGAGAGGGTGAGCCGGACAGCCCTACAGCTGCTGCGTGATCGTTAATGGCCACTAAAAATAGAGATACACTCAATACAGAGCCCTGCGGGACCCCATTCTGGATATGGGGGAAACTGTGGGAGGCACCAACTTGGACATGGAAAGTACGAAGCGACAGGAAATTCTGGATAAAAATCGGGAGCAGGCCTCGGATAACCCACTTGTATAATGTGCCAAGGATATGATGTCGCCAGGTAGTGTTATACGCTTTTCATAAATCAAAAAAGACGGCAACAAGGTGTTGGCATCTGGAAAAGGCTGTTCGGATGGCAGACTCGAGGGACACAAGATTATCAGTGGTAGAGCGATGCAGGCGGAAGCCGCCCCAGCACACAGCCAGTAGGCCACGTGACTCTAGTATCCAACCCAACTGCAGCCACACAATATGTTCCAGCAGCTTACAAAGAATGTTGGTGAGGCTGATGGGCCGATAGCTATCCACATCAAGAGGGTTTTTGCCGGGTCTGAGCACAGGTATAATGGTGCTCTCCAACCAGTGCAATGGAAAGATGGCATCGCACCAGATCCAGTTGAAGATCATCAGGAGATGTCACTTGTAGTCAGATGAGAGATGTTTAATCATCTGACTGTGGATCCGATAGGGCCGACGAGCTGTGTTGGGGCAATGTCCAAGGGCACTGAGGAACTCCCACTCTGTAAATGGGGCGTTATAGGGTTTGCTGTGGTGTGTAGTGTACGAGAGGACTTTCTCTTCCATCCGCCATTTGAGAGTGCGAAAGGCTGGGGGGGTAATTCTCTGTTGCAGAGGCGCGAGCATAGTGCTCAGCAAAGTGCTCAGCAATCGCCTCTGCGTCGGTAGATAACACGCCATTTATGCTAACACCACAAACACCTGTTGGGTCCTGGTACCCAAAAACTCGTTTGATCTTTGCCCAGACTCGGGAAGGTGACGTATGGCACCTAATGGTCGACACGTACCTCTCCCAACACTCATGCTTTCGTCTTTTGATAAGCTGGCGAACGGAGGGCACGGAGCCGTTTAAAGGCTACGAGATGCTCCAGGGAAGGGTGCCGCTTATGCCACTGTAGAGCTCGCTACGCTCGTTATTGCCTCAGCAACTTCGGGTGCCCACCAAAGGACTGTCTTTCGCCGGGGGCACCCTAAAGAATGAGGGATCGCATCTGCCGCTGCAGGAACGATCGTTGTAGTTACCTGCTCAACCACCACATCGATGTTACCGTGTGGGGGAGATTCAACAGTGACAGCAGAGCTGAAGTTTCCCAGTCCGCCTTGTTTAAAGCCCATCTGGACAGGCATCCATGGGCCTGATACCGGGCCAGTGACAGGAAGATGGGGAAGTGGTCACTACCATACAGGTTGTCATGTGCTCTCCAGTGCATAGATGGGAGAAGGCCAGGACTGCAAACCGAGGGGTCAATGGCCGAATATGTGTCATGTGCCACACTAAAATGTGTGGCGGCCCCAGTATTTAAGAGGCAGAGGTCAAGTTGAGACAGGAAAGTTTTGACATCTCTACCTCAACTAGTAAGCACAGTGCTACCCCCACAAGGGGTTATGGCATTAAAATCTCCCAAAAGTAGGAAAGGTTTAGGGAGTTGATGAATCAGTGCAGCCAATGCGTTCAGGGGTACTGCACCATCTGGAGGAAGATAAAAATTGCAGACAGTTATTTCCTGCGTTGTCCTTATCCTGACAGCCACAGTTACAAGAGGGATTTGAAGAGGCACACGTTCACTGCATACTGAGTTCAGGACATAGACACAAACTCCACCTGACACTGTACTATAGTTGCTGCAGTTCCAGTAATATCCCTTATAGCCACAGAGGACAGGGGTCTGCATTGCTGGGAACCAGGTTTCCTGGAGGGCAATGCAGAAAGCAGGTGTAAAGCTTAACAGTTGCTGTAGCTCAGCTAGGTGGTGGAAAAACTGCCGCAGTTCCACTGGAGGATAACGTTATTGTGAGGCTGGGACAGCATCAGGTGCGCAAGGAGGCAGGTTATGTCTCAGTGTCACCTGCTGCCTATGACTGAGTATTTGTAGCAATTTCTATGGTGGATGAGACATCAGTGAGATCCAGGTCCGCAGGGACGCAAAGATCTCCACTGCAGGCTCATATGCAAAATTGATAGGGAGTGGCGGTGTTGGGGCCACCAGAGGGTTCTGTCTCTTAGCAGGCTTCTTCTAGTTTGCTTGCTCTCTCTCGCTTCTCTTTAGGGGCTTGCTGGGAAGATTTCTCTGAAGCAGCTTCAGGTATGGAGGAAGACCGTGAAGCTCTTTGTCCAGCAGCCTTTGGCTCCTTGAGCCACTGGCGTGTGTCTGCCGTGGAACTAGTGGAGACCTTGGAAGAGAGGGCCCCAAGGAATGTTGCTTCTCCAGCAGTGGGGAGGGGACTGATGTCCCCTGCGTTTGGGGGCGGGGGCAGGGGGCTTGCTCCCAAAGCACCTACTTTGGAGGAAGATTTGCCCCCTACCACCAAGGGGGCAGATGTATTCTGGTGGCCTGGAGGGCCCACTGTTGGTAACACAGAGAGAGGAACCACTGACACTTGGGATGGTGATGGTGATGTATCTGCAGCGTGTTGACATCAACCGAGTGGGATTTAATCTTTCGAATTTACATTTAGCCTCTGTGTCAACCGGATCAGGGTCTTGTACTCCATAATTTTCTACCCCTTTTGGAGTACTGGGCAGTCTGGCGAGCAGGGGGAGTGATGCTCTCCACAGTTGATGCAGGTGGGAGGTGGCACTCATGGAGTATCTGGGTGCTGTGGACGTCCGCAGTCTCAACATGTGGCACTGGAAGTGCAGTGGGAAGACATGTGCCTAAACTTCCAGCACTTAAAGCACCACATAGGGGGAGGAACATATGGTTTAACATCACAGCGGTAAACCATCACCTTGACCTTTTCAGGCAATGAATCACCCTCAAACGTCAAGATGAAGGCACCGGTAGCAACCATGTTGTCTTTGGGTCCCCTGTAAATCATGGAAAATAATCCCCTGGACCATGTTGGGGCTTTTATGAGGACTGACGGAAATAGGAATATCACCCAGTTTGCCACAGGCGAGTAACACTCGAGATTGGGCTGGGGATGCTTTCTGAATCAAGACTGCCTCATTTCGCACCTTGGACAGTGCTGTCACTTCTACAAACTTATCCTCAAGGTGTTCAACGAAAACTTGAGGCTTTGTCAGTAGAAAAGAGTCCCCATCGGTTCTGCTACAGACTAAAAACTGAGGTGAATATGGGTCTCTCCGTTCTGTATCTCTACATTCCTCCCATGGTGTAGCGAGGGAGGGAAACGATTTAGGGACATACAGGTCGGCATTGTATTGTATCTCCCCCTTCTTAGAGGCTGCTCGTTCAAATGGCTCTGAGCACAATGGGACTTAACATCTGAGGTCATCAGTCCCCTAGAACTTAGAACTACTTAACCCTAACTAACCTAAGGACATCACACACATCCATGCCTGAGGCAGGATTCGAACCTGCAACTGTAGCAGTCGCGTGGTTCCAGACTGAGCGTCTAGAACCGCTAGACCACCGCGGCCGGCTAGGCTGCTGGTGTGGTACGGCCACCAGCAAGAGATGACTTAGTCTGCTGCATTGCGGGTCATCCGCCCTGATGCCACCCACTTCGATCAGGGACTCTCCCCATGGGAGCCACCCAGCCACAGCAAAGGCCTACTGGCATGATGGCCATTGCTGGGAGTCCTGATGCCCTACGAAGACAGGCGTCTACTCCTTGGCATATGTGGGGAGTTTACAGCTCAGGCATCAGTAGTGCAACCCCTGTGTTAACAGGGGGCTACCACCAAATCAGTACATGAGAGCCCCACCTCAGCAGACTGGCTACCATGCTGGATATTGGGTGCAAAGAAATCCAATATTGTCATGGGGGTGAAAGGGGACAGGAGACAACAGAAGAAGATGACATACCCCAGAAAGTGTCCTCGCCTAAACAGTTGAATCGCAGGTGGAGATGCAAAGCCATGACAAGAGATTCAGGAGATCGAATCTAAGGGCACTCGGGCACCACGTAAGGTATCCTTCCCCACATGGGCTGCTCTTCTGTAGAATTTTGAAAGTGGCAGATCAAACGATAGAATGGGACCTGAACTCATGGGGCTGAAAAGTGTGAGACTCCTTTTAGTCACCTCTTACAACAGAGAGGAATACCTCAGGCCTATTCTAACCCTTGGACCTGCAGGGGGTGGGGGGGTCAGGAGTGGAGAATGTGATGTAAGGATAACTCGCATCTGCGCAATTCAGGAAAGCTGGTGGTGGAGGGGAGGATACAGATTGCTCAGGTTGTGATACAGCCATTGAAATCAAGCATTTTATGTTCAGCTGAATGTTGTGCTGCAGGGTGGTCTACTGACAACAGTTTGGCAGTAGCCATTCTTCCTGATGGACATGTAATTAGTACTTCTGATACCAACTGTCGCTAACTCTTCTTGTGTGGTATCTCAGCACACCATACCTGCTTTCACAGATCGTCTGGCCTCTGATGGGGTAGGATAATCCTGTGACAGGACTAGAGTAGGAAGTACTGGGTGGGTGGATTGGGCAGATCTTGCATAGGGATATGACCCCTGTGGCAAATGCTTGGGATTGAGAGTGGCATAGGTATGGACAAGGATGTTATGGAGGTTGGGTGAGCAGTGGAACACCACTTTATGAGGGGTGGGAAGTATCTTGGGTAGGATGTCCCTCATCTCAGAGCATGATTATAGGTAATCAAAGCCCTGACCAACAATGTGGTTCATTTGTTCCAGTTCAGGGTGGTATTAGGTGACGAAGAGGGCACTCCTTTGTACTTGGTTCTTGTGGATGGGTGGGGAAATGGCACAGAGATCTGTTTACGGACTAGGTCTGGGTGTAGTGCCTTTCTGTGAAAGCCTCGGTGAGACCTTCAGCATAATGGGCAAGGGGGTTCTTGTCACCACAGATATGCTGTCCCTAGGAGGCCAGGCTGTATGGGAGGAATTTTTTGGTGTGCAGGGGATGACAGCTGTTGAAATGCAGGTACTGTTGGTGGCTGATGGGTTTAATGTGGACAGAGGTGTGGATGGAGCCATCAGAGAGGAGGAGGTCAACGTCCAAGAAGGTGGCATACTGTGCTTAGGAGGACCAGCCATTGCAGATGGGAGAGAAGGTGTTGAAGTTGCGAAGGAATGGGGATAGGGTGTGTTGGCCCTGCATCCAGATCATGAAGATATTATCAATGAACCTGAACTAAACTAGGGATTTGGCGTTCTGGGAGGCTAAGGTCTCCTCTAGATGGCCCATAAACGGGTAGGCATAGGATGGTGCTAAGCATGTGCCCACAGCTGTGATGCAGATTTCTTGTATACTTCACCTTCAAAGAAGAAGAAGTTGTGAGTTAGTAAGGAGAATGAGGTAATGGCTTTGGAGTCTGAAGGACTTGGGAAAGTTAGTGTCCAACAGCGACAAGACTATATACATGAGGGATGTTGATGTATAGGGAAGTGGTGTCCAAAGTGACAAGTAGGGAATCAGGAGGTAAAAGGATAGGGATGATGGAGAGATGAGAAGGAACCAGTTGGTATCTTTGACATGGGAGACTAGACTACGGGCAGCTGGTTGTAGGTATCTGTCAATTTGGGCTGAAATTCTTTCAGTGGGAGTGCATAACAAGCTACAATGGAGCATCCAGGATTGTTGGGTTTGAGGATTTTGGGAGCATGTACAAGTGGGTGCACGGGGTATCATCAGGGTGAGGAGGGAAATAAATTCAGGGGAGAGGATCTGGGAAGGACCTAAGGCTTTAAGCAGAGACTGGAGGTTATGTTTCGACTTCTGGGATGTGATCACTCTGTCACATTTTATAGTTCGACGAGTCAGATCATTAGCACAGGCCTTCTGCCAGGTAGTGACTGTGATTAGTTATTACAGTGGTGGAACCTTTGCAGGTGGGTTGGTGGAACCTTTGCAGGTGAGACGATTAGGTCAGGATTTGTTTTGAGGTTAAGTAGCACACACCTTCCACCAGATAGTCATTCTGATTAATAACAACAGTGGTGGAACCATTGTCTGCAGGTAGGATGATTAGGTCATGATTTGTTTTGAGGCTGTTTGTGCCTTTCCTTTCATCTACCAAAAGACTGGTGTTCTTAGGAAGTGCCCTGGCGAAGGATGGTGCTCTCCCATTGCTTCTCCTCTCTGGTAGCTTCATCCACTCCCCTGTCCACATAAAATTCACCAACTACCAACAGTACCTGGCATAGGGATGGACTAGGATGTTGTGGAGATTGGGTGGGTGATGGACCATCACTTTAGGAGGGATGGGAAGGATCTTGGGTAAGATGTCCCTCATTTCAGGGCATGATGATAGTTTATCAAAGAAATGATGTGGTTCAGTTGTTCTAGTCTGGGGTGGTATTAGGTGATGGAGGGGGCACACCTTTGTAGCTAGTTTTTGGGGGCATGTGGTGAAATGGCACAGAGAGGAGGGACAGTGCCTGTCTGTGAAGGCCTTGGTGAGATCTTCAGCATGAAGGGCAAGACAGTTCTTGTCACTGCAGATACACCGTCCCCGGGTGGGCAGGCTATATGCGAATGTTTTTTTGGTGTGGAAGAGATGATAGCTGTTGAGATACTTCCCACCCATCCTAAACTGGTGTTCTGTCACTCACACAACCTACACTAAATCCTAGTCAATCCCTATGCCACTTCCAATCCCCTGCCACAAGGATAATATCCCTATGGATGACCCAGGAGCAGGACTTGCCCACCCAGCACTTCCTATTCCAGGCCTGTCACAAGCAGATCCTGTCCCCACCAGATCCTGGCCACCTGCAGCTCTGCTGCAATGATTGCACTGCTTTTTATGTTGGTATGACTACCAAGCAGCAGTCCACCAGGATGAAAAGCCACTGTCAGACTGTGGTCAACAGCACAGTACACCATCCTATGGCACAACATTCAGCTGAACATAAAATGTTTGATTTAAGTGGCATTTTCACAATCTGAGCCATCTGGATCCTCCTGTTCACCACCAGCTTTTCTGAACTGCACAGATGGGAGTTATCCTGATATCACATTTTCTGCTCCTGAAATTAACCCGGTCTCTACCTGAGGTAACCTACTGCCTCCACCCCACCATCCAACGTTTCCCCATTCCTACTCCCTATTCACACTTCACCCGCATTGTGTGCTGTACTCTGCCAATGCATCTGCCCATCTTTCCCCTTCCCTGTGCCTCTCCTTTACCACTCCCCCTTCCCTCACCCTGCCCAACAGTTTCCCAATGCTGTAGCTGGTGGCAGTCTTGTCATGCCTCCATTTAGTCCCTCTGCACCCTCCACCAGACAGCATTCTCCCCCCACCCACTATCCCTTTCTTGCACCCTCCAGAGAGCTGCCTTTGTTCCACATGACAATTGCATTCCAGTCAAAGCTACCAGAGATGGTCATGTATGCAAGAGGTGTGCTTGCTTGAGTAAATGTGTGCATTTTTTCTTTTCTGAAGAAGGCTTTGGCCAAATGCTGAATGTGTAATGGCCTTTATTTGCACCTGTCAATGGGTCAACTTCACAGTAAGTGGCAATTTATCCTTTTCCTTATATTGTTGATATTCCTACCTGGGGTTGCCATTGTTTGAAGTGGTATCATTAACAGCTTTGACTTATTACTAAATCATCATCAGATCATCTTTTTAAACAGGAGGAAAATGCGGTGTAGTAAAATACCAGAAACAATTGCAAACCATACTACTGTCTTTTTCTCAGCTATACACACTTGCTGATCAACTGAACAGGCCTGGAGAGGCATTCAGTGTAACCAGATCTGCGAGCTGATTAATGGATCTGAAGCCTACAGTTAGCCATGTAATAGGATGAATCTGGTAACTCTTAAATTGCAGATCTAAGATTAAATACACTCCTGGAAATTGAAATAAGAACACCGTGAATTCATTGTCCCAGGAAGGGGAAACTTTATTGACACATTCCTGGGGTCAGATACATCACATGATCACACTGACAGAACCACAGGCACATAGACACAGGCAACAGAGCATGCACAATGTCGGCACTAGTACAGTGTATATCCACCTTTCGCAGCAATGCAGGCTGCTATTCTCCCATGGAGACGATCGTAGAGATGCTGGATGTAGTCCTGTGGAACGGCTTGCCATGCCATTTCCACCTGGCGCCTCAGTTGGACCAGCGTTCGTGCTGGACGTGCAGACCGCGTAGGACGACGCTTCATCCAGTCCCAAACATGCTCAATGGGGGACAGATCCGGAGATCTTGCTGGCCAGGGTAGTTGACTTACACCTTCTAGAGCACATTGGGTGGCACTGGATACATGCGGACGTGCATTGTCCTGTTGGAACAGCAACTTCCCTTGCCGGTCTAGGAATGGTAGAACGATGGGTTCGATGACGGTTTGGATGTACCGTGCACTATTCAGTGTCCCCTCGAAGATCACCAGTGGTGTACGGCCAGTGTAGGAGATCGCTCCCCACACCATGATGCCGGGTGTTGGCCCTGTGTGCCTCGGTCGTATGCAGTCCTGATTGTGGCGCTCACCTGCATGGCGCCAAACACGCATACGACCATCATTGGCACCAAGGCAGAAGCGACTCTCATCGCTGAAGACGACACGTCTCCATTCGTCCCTCCATTCACGCCTGTCGCGACACCACTGGAGGCGGGCTGCACGATGTTGGGGCGTGAGCGAAAGACGGCCTAACGGTGTGCGGGACCGTAGCCCAGCTTCATGGAGACGGTTGCGAATGGTCCTCGCCGATACCCCAGGAGCAACAGTGTCCCTAATTTGCTGGGAAGTGGCGGTGCGGTCCCCTACAGCACTCCGTAGGATCCTACGGTCTTGGCGTGCATCCGTGCGTCGCTGCGGTCCGGTCCCAGGTCGACGGGCACGTGCACCTTCCGCCGACCACTGGCGACAACATCGATGTACTGTGGAGACCTCAAGCCCCACGTGTTGAGCAATTCGGCGGTACGTCCACCCGGCCTCCCGCATGCCCACTATACGCCCTCACTCAAAGTCCGTCAACTGCACATACGGTTTACGTCCACGCTGTCGCAGCATGCTACCAGTGTTAAAGACTGCAATGGAGCTCTGTATGCCACGGCAAACTGGCTGACACTGACGGCGGCGGTGCACAAATGCTGCGCAGCTAGCGCCATTCGACGGCCAACACCGCGGTTCCTGGTGTGTCCGCTGTGCCGTGCGTGTGATCATTGCTTGTATAGCCCTCTCGCAGTGTCCGGAGCAAGTATGGTGGGTCTGACACACTGGTGTCAATGTGTTCTTTTTTCCATTTCCGGGAGTGTATATTTTCAGTATAATACTAATTCAGGGGTGCCGTAAGTTTCCCCAAGTGAAATTCCCTGATTTCCAGATGAGTTTTGGCATTTTTCCCTGACGAATTTTGAGATCTCAAGGGTAAATTAAGACGCAAGTTGACAATTTGTCTTGGCAGCTACAGAAAAAGAAACAATAGTGCAGATGAGGGAATATCTAAAAAAAAACTTGCAACCAGGTGGCATTTCCTGATGTGAGAAAAAATCTTAACTACTAACATCAACATCTTTTGTAATGAACTGTTCTTAGACGGAGAAAGCAAGCCAAATGGTATGTGTATTTCATTAAGACCACTGACGTTATTTTTATTTCAATACAACGAAACACATTTGGTGACAAATATACACATTTCCTTGGAGTCACAAGATGGATTTAAAATACCTTCACTGATTTAAGAAAACACCACAGAAAAAAGTAGGCCCCTTGGAAGTCATGTATAAGGTGGGGAAGAATTATGTATGCTAGCACTGTATATTGGTTCTACTATGTTCGTTATTGTCCGGTATTACCCACTGTGTTATATCTATTATCTTACAGGTATTGTGACATTTTTCTTTCGAGAAATGTACGAGTACATGTGTACAAACCGCCACAAATTTCTTTTTCTTATCATCCACACTTTCTAACATATAAACTACCTTTGAAGTGCCAAAATGTACTAGAACAAGTAAAATATCTATAAAACGCCACGCTGTACAAAATACTTGTGGCGAGGCAGTTGCAGTTCCTGAAATCCATTGCCTGTGGTCTCTGACCTGCTGAGGGCCACCAGTTTTGTGTCCATGGAGAAAACATGAAAATCTGCTGCATTATGCCACACACAAACAGATCTGGCCTGCAGTCAGATCGGTGAGACTCGATACGACAAGCAGGGCCTGCACATTAGTGGGAACGGAATGGCTTCAGATCGGCAGGCCTGATCCATTACAGATACCCGCAGAAACAGCCTCTGGTTTTGGTCCATTGCGGAAATCCACTCATATGGCCGGCTGTTCACGAGCCGCAGACAGCACGCTTGTGAACTGAGACCATGGTGATCAATTCAAGCAACAGGTGACTAGTTCAAATACTCGGAGAATCAATAATGGGAATAGGTAGAAACTCACCATAAAGATAATTGCTGAGCCACAAAGGCACGTAGAAAAGACAATCACACACTCAACTACATTTACAGCCATAGTGTGAGAAAACGATAGTGCGCACACGCACACACACATTCACTGACATGACCGCCATCTCCAGCGGCTGCACCTACACACTCTGAGAATAAGATCCAAAGAAATCACTCCTCACTGCCTCTCGCCGGCGCTGCTAGGCTTGCTGCAGGAAGTGGTGGCATCGCTGACTGCAAACTGAGGGGAATGGTAGGAAGGGGAGAAGGGAAGCGGCACAGGTGATCAGCTGCACCCAGCCAACGACAATGGATGACACCTCAGTAAACAAACCATTTCATCTACTGAGACAAAAATGATATTTTTCCAATGTATTTTTTTTTCTTTTTCTTACAAATTTCCCTGATAAATCCCTGAGGTGTTTGAAATTCTCTGATTTCCAGAGCCTGGGGCAACCCCTCAATTGCAAGAGAGAGACTTTTCGGGGCATAAACTATGAAGACACTACTTACCTACTGGTGCAGACACATTAGACGTACCCTAGAAGCAGTCTAGATGACATCCAGCTGCAGATGTGAACCAGAACTAACAAACTAGTATCTGGCATAGTTAACTGTAGCATTCAATTCCTACAATCAGAGCACATCTCCGGTTTATGAGTTGCTGTGTAGCCCATTGAAATATGTATAATTGTGTATGGAAGTTAGTTTGATTTATAATTTAATTTCCTGCTGTTTTACTACAATCATTTTTCTTTCTGTTTAAACACGTCATCTGATGACTTGCTAATAAGTCAAAACCAGTTACAATGCCATGTATGTGACCTTAGGCTGAAATATACAGGATGTATCAAAAAGAATCATCCGATTAAAAAAAAAACCATAACTGTTATGTTATTTGAGATACGTGGGTGAACAATGTACAGTTGGTAAGAGCAAACTCTTGAGTCCGAGAAACAGGTTGTTTGTGAAAAGGGAAATTGCTGGGCTGTCCCCAAGTGTCTGACGCAGATGTGAAACTCATCTGCCACACTTTCACAAGGAGTCCGCAGAAATCTGTTCACCATGCAGCTCAACAGCTTAACATGCCCCCGATGTCTGTCCAGAGTGTTGTGTTGATGTTTACAAATGAAACGACACAAAATTCAGTTACTGCTAGTTCATCGTGAAGGTGAAAACAACAATGTGTAGATTTCTGTAATTTCGTTCTTGGCAAGGAGGAGGATGACAGTTTTCTTCCATGCTTAGTGTTTAGTGATGAGGCAATATTCCATTTAAATGGAAAGGTGAACCATCACAATGTGAGAATATGGGGTATAGAACAACCGAATGAAGTTGTACAACACGAGAGGGACTCTAGACGTGTTCGCTGCAGTGTGAGGACAATTTGAACACCACATTGACATACGCTGCATCTGTGCATCTCATATTGAACACCTATGCAAAGGTATGGGGAGGGAGAGGGGGAGGGGGGAGGGGGGGAGGGGGGGAGGGAGAGAGAGAGAGAGAGAGAGAGAGAGAGAGAGGGGGGGGGGGGTCAAGTTTTCCGTTCATCAAATTACAAAATTCATTGTATATGTTTATTAATATCAGAAATATAGATGGTCCAAATTGGATGATTCTTTTTTATACTACCTATCAATTAAAAAAACTTAAGTATTAGTTTAAATAATCTCAGCTACAGCTATTATCAGACTTAAGTGATGACAACTAGTCTAATAACAATAGAGTAGTTGTGTGCAGCAGTTTCTCCTTTGCTACTGTGGCATTTCATTCCCTTGTTCCTGTTGTAAGTTTCAGTCCATGAAGTGGAAATGTAATGCGTCTTCTCAGATAAATACAATCACTTTTAGAGAAACATGCAGGTTTCTAATTTTGTCACTTCCACTGATAGCTCAAGATCCAATGAATATGTTGCGAACAGTGTACACACAACATGTTTGTAAATGGATTCATCATGGTCATTCATCTTTCACAAAACATTTTTAATTTATTAAGAAAGTTAGATTATTTATTCGACCTAAGAAAATCGAATATCATTAATGATGGGCCTATGCTCCATGTGCTAACTCAGTTTCTGCCTATGACACTATTGTACTCACTCGCATGTGTAACACATGGTATATTTCCTTTTAGTTTCCCACATTGAACACTACATAAAAAATGATAATCATAAAATATGGCCCTAACAGAAATTCCAGAATGGTCCTACTGGATCACGAGTCATAATAAATTTTTACCTTCTGATTATGAGGATAGAGCCAGTGAGAAGATTTTAATGACTACTTTGTAGCATGTGCCACCTTTCCACCAACACCAGCTTTTCTGAGTTGCGCAGGTGGGAACTCTCCCTGCAACATATTCTACATTCCTATAACCCTTCTGGCCTCAACCTTTGTTAATCCGTCTATCCTCTTCCCTGTTCTCACTCCAGCATCAACAATACACAGCCCTCTATTCCACCAACACACCCACTGTCTTCTCTCCTTTTCTGCTGCCCTCCCACCCTCCGTCTAACCTCCTAACTGCACCTAGATCCTCTACCCTCTCCAACTAATCCCTGTGTGCTCCCACAAGCAGCACTTTACTGTGCATCACCCCTTCCCTGCTATCGCTCCACTTCCCCAACCCAGCCTCCTCTTTATCCCGACCACCCAGACTGCTTCTGTCATCATGCACAACTGCTTGAAGTCTGGCCTCAGCAGCCAGACAGTGGTTTTTGCTTCTGCTTTGATAATTTAACATTGCCATTCTGAGAAATGTGTTTCACGTGCTAATAACATCTGACTACACTCTGACTCAGCGGACCAGTTATGTGATAAATAAGAGTAACAGACAGCCAACTCCCAATTATCCACGTGGATTATCCGTCCACAGACTGGCATTGTTTGAATGCATAAAAAAAAAAGCAAGCCTGAAATATTCTATTAAAATTAAAACAAATATTTTCATTTAGAATATAAATTTCTGGTTGTGAAGACACAGATGATGAAAACATATCTGAATGGTTAACTAGCAATGCCTATGAACAGAGATTTGAACAGCTAGGAGATGCAGATACAGTGAAATGAATGTGTTTGCTAGCAAAAGAGAGCAAAAATAAGAAGATAGAGGAACTCATTATCACACACACCAACTTACTGAAATGTTTTGATCTTTCACTGAAGCACGCAAGACAAAATTAGTCCGACTATATCGATGACTTGGGTACCCAGAAAATGAGAATGTGAGGAAAAAGAAAACCAAAAGAATGTTGACAGATATTTCTTGAAAATTAACAGTAATAGGGTGTGTTTTAAGTGTAATTTTGCAAGTAACACATAAGCAACACAGTTGGCTTTCAAATGTTACATGTAGTATGTTTTGTAAATGCAGTTTCTGGTTAAAACATATATACTGCTCAGAGTCTGCTGACGATTAACCCACTTCGAACTATGAAAGCAAACCTGTTCAGAAGTAAAGTAGATAACATTCTTTTCATTGTTCAAAATGAAAAATACCTATAAAACTTTTAAATTCAAACCCTGATTTGCAACAACACAATTACATTAATTTGATTCCTGACTGTGTCTAAGAAAACCTAACAAATTTGTTACAAAAGGTGTTTTTAGTTTTTTTTTTTTATCTGAATATAGTATGACAAATGCTGTTATCCTGGTGCCCCTCTCATCTGCTTGAGATACTTGTTACCTATAAGTTGCTAGTGAACACTGCATAATTTGTGACTCACTCTGCTCCCATTTGTCAAATACTGTTCAGTCATGCAATATTAGCATTGCAAGTTGGGTGTATTTTGTCAACAAATTTGATAATCTATCTGGATATGTCAGGTCCCAATAATAAGCTGTTTAACACTATGTTCCGAGTTACATGTCTTATTCCAGCACAGCACCTTTAATTTATGTTAGGAGGAGGAGGAGGAGGAGACTAAGAAAGGTTATGACTATTCACTTTTTGAATTTGTATATACTTTCTTTGAGGATAGTGTTACAGTTCAACCCTTTGATAATTTTAATTATTTATCTGTTTTTCAGTAAAATACAAATGATAAGAACTAAAATTATCTGCTTATTTGCTCCCACTTCAGTGCAAACCAACTGATTTACTTATCTATCGTCTTTGCACATCAAGTGATCCCTCTCATGAATTCAAGCCTTCACGTTCACGCCAAAGTTTCTTTAGAAGTTCTCGTTTGCTTCGACGTTGCTCTTCCTTCTTTTGCTTCTGCTGTTGAAGACACTTCCGCTGTGCTTGCAAGCTGTGTTCCCCATTTATGAGGGCATCCAGTTTCTCTACTAGCAAATCACGTGCTAGCTTCCGATTCTCACTCTGCAGTCTTGAATGATGAACTTTTACGACTAAACCTGTAAATAACAAGCAGTTTAATATTATGCAGTGTTTGATGTAAAAGGTAAAGAACTGATATATGGAAAACTAGTAATGTATAAATACAGACTTTGTTGTAATAGAAAGTCCTTGGTGGAATACAAATAATTTAAAGACCAAAGGTAACAACCCTTCTAGGAATTAAGGCACAGAGACGTTGATAGGCAAATAAACACGACACAGAACATCACTACTTCTCATATGACTACTACACGCTGAGTTGTTAACCTGATTCCTTAAATTATGCATATGACTGTCAACTTAATTAAGGTACCACAAATGCATTCTACGTAGAATGAAAATAAAAAAAAAAAAAATGTATATATTGTTGTGTGCATAGTTTACCTACTTTATACTGCTGACATATGGGAACACTATTTTTGAGGCCTCTATGAAAATAATGGAAGACATTCATTCCTACATAAAAACATTATGATAAATAATACACAGGAAGAGTTCTACTGAGATCATTCATAATTAGAGATGAACAAACTTTAAATAATCTCTACCTATGAGCATCAGTGATGATGGACTGAAAGAAACTGAGATCATGATGAAGTTAATATAAACAGCTGACAAACTTTCAGTTACATATATCAGTGAAGAACAAGTTGAACATACTACAACAAAGTAAGTCTGCAAGTAATCTAATCATTACATACTTCGGTACCTGTGACATATGGAATAAAAGAAAAAGATAAATTACGCAGCTAGTACATACAGAAAACACAACATAAATAATTGTAATGAGCACTATGATAAGCAATTCATCTTTACATAGCTTATTTGTATTTCGTCTGCCACATTATGCTGCTTTGGCAGTGAGAATAAAACAATTTCTGTTTGCCTCTATGTGCTTGGTCTATACCAACCTTACCTGTGAAGAAATAAATTCTTTCTGGTAGAAGTTTACAGCCACGACAAAGCCATATTTACATGTTATGTGTAGGAATATTGTCAGTGCTTGCTATGAGGGATCACAGCAATCAAAGTGGGTGTGTCAGCTGCTGGTTCTATGCAGCCAATGAAAGAGGGAGAGATGACGTGTTTCATACCAAGAGATGAAGGAATAATGTATTGAATATCAACACGAATTCAATACATGTGTCTCACATTCGTGTCATACCACATTAGTTGGCTTTGCCAACTCACAACAAAATAATCACCTTCCAACCTAACCTAGGCCTTGGGCTACCCTACAGATTAGTGTCCCTACAGCCTTGACTTTGAGAGAAAACATCTTTTTACACAATTCATTGGTTGGTTTTGCCAACTCACAATCCAATTATCACCTTCTGTGGGGTTTGATATTACTATCTGATGCTACATAAGATTCCACTGAATCCTTTTCTTGCTTGGACTGGTTATCTGCCTCGAAGAGCCACCATCATGAATTTTGCAACAGATCTTACCAGCAAATACAGTGTTTTTTTGTCCTATGTGTATTTTGTACTCAGCCCACTGCAGGACTTCTCTTAAACAAAATATAGGTGAACTCAAATGATACAAGTTCAAATTGCAATGGTTTGTAAGCAAACAACTTAAAAATAACAGTACTAAAATCAAAAGTGGCAGATTTCCAAGTTTAATGTTCTACCCAATCAAAGATAGTTATCAATGACACGCTTTCTTTGCAAATGTCACCATTTTCCACTTGTGGGTTGATTTAATTCACTAAGTTACCACAAAGATAGCCTTTTAGAAACAAAGATATGTTGCTTGAAATGTATGTTTGGGACTAATGGCAGCTAATGCTTAATAACAGGTTTACGAAACATATAAGATTTATTTTTAAATTAGCTAATGGGATAATCAATTTTGACACATGAGGCCTGTGTCTCCTTATAGAAAAATGACAGTATTCAAACAGCAAAAATGAGATTCCAAAGAAAAGAAGGATGTTCTAGGTTGTATAGGATACACAATCATGAAATAAGAACCAAATGAAATATTGTAACTGCAACAAAAATTGAAGAAAATATGAATAAATGGAAAGGTGATACCTAGAGAATGAATGAGGGAGTACTTCTGGACAAACAGAATATGGCAGACGTAAAGAATGAAATTTTGGACAACATCTGAAAAGATGAGAGGAAGTGTCTGGATCAAGCCAGAACAGGCATTCTATCTATTCCATGAACGGAATAAATATGTCACATTTTCAAGCATCCACCAGTCAAAGTAATGCATCCCTGCTCTTTATCAGATACTCATAAGAATATGTTTTCCCACTTTAAAATAACTATGATCTAATGCGATTTTGGGGAAAGAAAATGAAGCAAAAATCTGCAGCAGAACCTTATAACTGGGCAGCATAAATACATTATGTGAACTTCTTGCACATTACATAAACACACATGTAAATATATATTGTTACCTGTTGGTTTATGGGTGAGCACAACACAATTATTTGTCTTGTTAACAGCCTGGCCACCAGGTCCACTACCCCTGACAAATACTTCTTCGAGGTCTTCTTCTTGTAGTGTAGGGACACGTGAGTAATCCAATGTATGTTTGTGTCTTAAAAATGTTAGGACAGAAGCCAATTCAGTGCTTGTGTGTTCACTCTGGAAAATGGGTCTACTTCTTGAAATAATTTGCCTTATTCCAGTAACAGACATCATTCACTTCAATATTTACCCTTCTAGACAATACGACGATTTTGCAAAAGTCTCAGACCTTTCTGTAAGGAAAAAAAAGAGTAAACAACTTACATATTACTGGACCTCTATCAGCAGGAAAATTTTTCAGTCTAACTGTAACACATTAACAGTGATCACAGCAAAACAAAAATAACTTTGCAAAATGCTTGAGGATCGATGAATCAAATAATTCTATGATGATGTATAATGTACTTCGTTACGTTTTTGTAATTACACAAATTTGAACTTGAAATAAAAGCATGTACGAAGTGAATTACTGCAGCGACGTACTTCATACTGAAATTTTACTTCGCCGTCTTCTACGAGTCTTTTGTTTGCCTTGAACTCTGCAGTAATCCTATCACGAAAGTACTTTTTATCCGTTAGTTTTAACTCTTTCCCATACTGAAGTAAACTTTTATATAGCCTTAGAATGTCACGCCCACTTGGTGCTGCCATTATCTGTAACGTTTGAGAAATGGTCCACAGTCATACACATATCAAATCAATTGACTAATAAATGACGAATATTTCTCGAAATTGTGTTATAATTAAGCACTGGTATGCATCTTTGAAAGTTGAAAACGACAGAGCTGAGAGTAGAATGTTTACGGCTTACGAACGATCCTAGCGCCTCTTCCGGAATCTGCACAAACTACAAACTAGTGCAAGACTGCAAGTAGTCTACCTGCGACATGCATTTGTCTTAAGCCGGGTACATACAGGCAACAAAAGTATCGCCACTGCTAATGGCGCACTGCAGTTGCTTTGTAGTTGCATGTGTGAATGCCTAGTTTTCGGCGGCGCCATCTAAGAAGCGCAACTTTTGTCACGCCACAAAAAGTTGAACTTGGTTCTACTTTGTTGCGCCATTTTGCCTTCTCCACAATCGAGTAACGTCATTTGATTGCTACCTCGCGGCTGGATTCAAACCTTTCTAGTGAGTATTCGTTCGCAGGTAGAGCTTTTGTTTGTGCGTTTGCTATTAATATTTCGAAAACGGGTCAACAGCGACAATTATGAGATTCTTGGAGGTGTATAAAGAACGAGAATGCCTTTGGAACAGCAAAAGCGAATCATACAAAGACAGAAATTTGAGAGATGCTGCATTAATTGAAATAGTAAACAGTATGCGTGAATATGTACCTGGAATTGTTGTAGCTACAACAAAATTAAAAATTCGAAACATTCGAAATGCTTACATGAATGAATATAAAAAAAGTACTGAAATCACTTAAGAGTGGTGCGTCTACAGATGGTATTTATAAACCGAGCCTTGCTTGGTTTGAAGTTGCAGACAGGATCTTAAAATATGTAGTCGAGACAAGAGAGACGAGAAACACTTTGGTAAATAATATTTTACATTTATTATGTTTCCAAAACATCTTATTTAGTAATATGTACAGCCGTTTAATCAGCTGAGACAGGTGACGCCATTTTGCAAACTGCGCAATTACGAAGAATTTGTGGCGTCCTGTGTGAACGGTAGCTCACAGCGCCACTCCAGAATGACTTGATTTGTGGAGATACTTTCGTTGCGTGTGTGAACCCGGCTTTACTGCGGGTAGCTTTCGAGCGCGGAAACATATGCTACTGACTGACAATTTTATCTTTAGCTTCGAAACAATTTTTTGAAACATAGGTTGTGCGGATAGACTCGACTGTAGAGTACCCCGACTGCTATATTGGGTCGAAATGTGTTTTGTTATGAGTTGGGGATGGGGAAGTCAACAAATGTGATCCCATGAGAAGCAACTCAGATAGTAAAAATCAAATACTCATTTAGAAAACAGTAAGTTACTAGAATTTACATTCAATCGTACCTTCCCAGATAGCACAGTAAGCCGGTTTCAAACTTGTTTCCAGATGTAAAGTTCAAGTATATAAGCTTGATCAAAGCTGGAATATTCAGGCCTGTTAGTTGGATTCAAGCTTGAAACAAACATCAAAGTTGGCAGAGTTCAAGCTATATTTCAAGCTTGACTTATCAAGTTTGGCTCCAGCTGTATCTACACATGTGGAATACAGCCTGATATTTACAGCTTGTTTTAAGCTATATGATTATTAATCTGAATTTATTGAACCTAATTAATTAAATAAACATCAGAATGGAAATGGTGTGAAAAAAATTATCAAGACATGTATGTTTAAAATTTTTTATTTTCAAAGTGTTTAAAATTGTTTTATTTTAAAATTTAATTATTCTGAAGCCCCTCCGGCCCTAGCACACAGACCAGAGCAGGATCAAATATCGCTGACTTCTGCAGGTATAATGATCCTGTAACAGGTAAAAGAAAATGTTAGCCATACCTAAACATAAAAAAATGTAAAAAGTTGAAACTGATCAACCTAAATATGCCCCAGATTAGCAAAATAACTTCAAACTCACTGATGTAGTAAGAATCATTAACTAGTATAAATGTCACTGAGTAAGCAGCTGCTTCTGGTGACTTCATTCCAAAGAGTTTTAAAGTAATTTGAAATAACTTTTTGTTTGAAATTTTTAAAGTAAAGATGACATATGGGTAATTTTGCGATGACTTCATGAAGAAGCCACACATCACTATTTCTAACAGTTTCAGGGCCATTTAATCTGAATTTGAATTATAAAGAAACAGTTACTTGAAGTCGTATACATCTCATACTGTAAGCTTATAAGGAAATTACCATTTAGAAAAATGTAGACGTTTTATTCTACCCACAATTATTTTTTGGCGAGTGAAACGGAATCAAAATGAAATAAAAGATGAAATCGAAATGAATTTCAGAAATTACCAGTTCAGTGGAACTGAAATGTAAAAGAACAAAAAAGAGCGACATTTTAAAAAGGTAAAATAACATTAAGTTTTAATTTATTGGTGCCACGTACTAGAGAGCTAGTTTAAAATGACCTCTTTTTGCTGAACATATTGTAATATGTATTATTAGCTGGTAATCCATTTCAATTTCATCCAGGCTCAATTTTTCTATGTAAAAGAATATGATATTTCTTTACATTACGTAATAATGTTTAACATTTCTAATATTAACGTACCACCAGAGAAAAATGCACCAACGTACCTGTAATACACTATATATCCTCTTCAGACCCAGTGTAGCAGTAAGGCAGGAGACGCCACACACTTACCGAACTATTTTCCAGTATAAAACAAACTTCACAACAGTCAACAATCATTAACATGTGTCACAAAGGTAAAATGGCCGTAAACCTAGCAGAGTCAGTGCAAGGCTTATAAACGCTTGTGGCGCTTCCCGTGGACGTCTATGGAAGCTATGCTGCGCGCGCATCTGAGTACAACCTTCCAGGGAAATTACAGTTTATTTCAAGCTTGAGAAAATTATTTTAATTCAAGCAAAATTTTTACAGCTTGATATAAACTGTGTAACAGGTTGATTTTTCAATCTCGAATTTTCAACTGAACCTAAACTCAATATCCACCTTGAAATAAGCTGTGTAACAGGCTGATTTTTCAATCCTGAATTTTCAGCTGAACCTAAACTCAAATCCACCTTGAAATAAGCTTGAGTGCTAGCTGGGCTCTGTTCTACAGAATCATATTTCTTGTTTTGTCACAAATTTCGAACTTTTAAGATTACGGCTCCCTTGACGTTTCGTATTTAGATATTATGAACGTCACGATGAAAAATATCTTTTGTGAAGGTAAGAATGTAATGAGAGGAAGTGGACTAGAACAGAGAGGCGCGTCAGGACGCTGCTCCGTTTACTGGTACCGCATTTACTGCGGCGGAGGGACAACATGCAGCAAATTTTGTACGTAAGTCGTTCAGCAACCTCCAAGCAAACTGGACGACAGTTGTATCTATGCGATGATGTCTTTGTTATGTCAGGAAGAAGAAAGTTTAAAGCAAAAGCAAGCAAGAAAAATGCGAAGAATATGGTTGCATAATATTTCGAATTCACTATATGAAGAAGGAGAATATTATACGCTTTTGTTGCGGTGTAAAAAGGCACTTGCCGTTGGGTTCTTAAAAAGACTCCAAGAAGTTTTTCATACGTACTTTGGAATGCCTCAAGATAAATGCAGCAAGTTAAATCAGAATATGAAGTCCCACATAGCAAAAACGGATGCGCTGTTCCGAAAACCGATAGACGTGGAAGAAAAACTGGTGATAACTATTAGATAAGCATTTATAACTTATTACGCTGATGCAACATATGTAACATTTTGCCGCTACAAAGCCATCCGAGGTAATGGATATGTGGTTTGTCTGTTCAGATTTACCTCAGAAATGCTTTGAGAAACGTTTTAGTATGTATGTAGTAAAAAAATAAAAAGCTAATCCTCTGTTTCACAAAAAAACAAAAAATGTAATTTATAGGTATTTGTACGTTATGTTTGACTAAAAATAAATGTCTTGCACCAACACAGAAACAATGTGAAGTATACTTACCCTTTATTCCTAGATGGTAATTTCCTTCCAAATGTTGCTTTTTCTGGTACTATTCATACACAGTTTATTTTGAAGGTCATATAACTCTGGATATTCACTTACACATACAATGAACTTTTCCTCTTGTAACGCCATTTTGGTAAATAAACTTACGTTCTGCGCGTCAACAGAGTTATGATTTGAATGGAGTGCAGTGTCGTGACGCTTGCTGTACCGTACTATACGAACTATATTCCGACAACAGAACTGCGCGACGGTTCACGGCACCTCATAGTTGGCCAGTTGGTGAACTTTCCCTCGTAGTGCTGCGACGCGCAGTTCCGCTGTACAGGTGAGGCATTTTATTTGAAAGTCGCTTGCAGTGCCTGTATTAAGCCCGGTCCACACGCAACGATCTGTCTGCGCAGACATCGGCGCAGATGTCTGTACATGCAAAAGATCGCTGCAAATGTGGTGTGTTCACACGACACAAACCCCAATCTACTACTCGCCCGCCATCTGTCGGTGTAGAAAAGAAATATCAGTGGCAAACGATTACCCTCACCGTAAACGTCAAAAATTTAATTCAGTTATTTTGAAATATAGAAATGTAGGAAGTTCTATTGTGGTCTGTGTTCGCAGCTTGTGTTGCAAAAAACATTCAGACCAACCGCAGGAAACAGAGAAAGTGGTCAAAATGGTGTAGACAGTGGCTGCTAAAGCGAAAGCAGTTTTCTCACGTACATTTAGTGCGAGAGTTGCAGGGCGAACCTGTTTTGTTTTACATTACTTCGTGTTCCATTTCCTGGCACATTGACACTCCAATTTCATCTTCAATTGTACTCCTGCTTGGTCTTGGCGTTTCTTGATCACCAAGAAAGCCAAGCAGATCAAAATACCATAACATTGGCTGGTATACTTGATCTACTCTTACACCAGATCTTCTAGATTTCTGAACTTTGGATAACTCTTTTCGGTAAACAGTCCGCTGACAGACTTAATTTACTTTACTTGCCTTCATGAATCATCCTTCAGGAGAGCGTAAATAGCTTCAAATGTGTTGGGTATTATTTTACTCGACGCTTGTTTCGATATTGCAGTTTAAAATTCCAAATCCTTGTAGCTCCTTCCTGTTGCTAGGAATCTTAATGTTACCGCCAGCCGTTCATGAGGAGAAATTGCCCTTCTCATACAAGTATTTTTTCTCATAATATGAGGGATTACAAGCTTTAAGAGATAATTATAAGTTTCGACATCCATCCGCAAATAAGTTCGCCAGTTCGCGACGAATTTTTTTTTAAATTACCGTTTCTCTGTTTGCCGAGGCGTCAACTGCCCGCAATATTTCAATTAGAGCATTGTATGCTGCTGTCTTTTTGTCTCGGTCATTATATTCTTTACTCTTAATCTTCCACAAACATGGGTGGTTTCTATATATTTCAATGAATTCACTTACCAACTCTCGAGAACACTGACGAGTATCAGCCATTTTAATGCCCTGTACGCACAAATACAAACACTAGACTGAGTAAACAGCTGTTTCGCGCCAGATTTGCGGCGATCTCCTGTACACACGCTCCAACTTGTCTGTGCAGATGTGGTTTGAACCCACAGATTTGAGAGGTTTCGCTTAAACCTCCAACTCCAACTTCCAGGTTTGCACACACCTTTGGTTGCTGCAAATCTTCTGTCCACACGCAACGATCTGTCTGCGCAGATGTGATGTGCGCAGGCATTTGCGCAGACAGATCGTTGCGTGTGGACGGGCCTTTATTCTGAATTACAATGCAAAGTTCCTTTGGATATGCGTGCAGTATCGTAATATTTGTCGCGTCGTGCTATGCCGCTCTGCTGCAGTGCAGTGTCGCTCAGGGCTTTCTTTACGTTTAATTCTGCCGTTGGTTCCGCCATTATGTACATAATACACGAATACACACGCGGATAGATAGGAACAGTCGATAGAGTGGGTACCTTAATTCGGCTCACACCTGACGGGACGGAATGGGACGAAACGTCAATAAGATTGCACAGTACATTTTGTATGCTGACGTAAACTTGTCAAGCACAAGCGACATACTAAACAAAGGAGCTTGACAAGTTGGCCATAGCTGAGCTTTGTCTGGAAAATGGACACAACACACAATCTGAAAAGACGAGTGTCTTGGCTCAAGCATCAATATATTGGGATTCCATTACAAAGGAGCAGCCGAACTTAGAATAAACAGCAACGGCCAGGAATAAACACATAGTAGGACGTGGGCATGGAATTTGGATATCGAAAAAAAGGCAAGACGGATACTTGACGCATATAGAGAGTGGGGGGGGGGAGGGGGGGGGGTTGGAAGTTCCAAACGTGGCGTCGGCCTCTCGCACCACCTGACGTCAGTCAGTCACGAGCGTTGCCGACGAAAAAGGCAGGTCCTGGCGTCACGTGACCAGGATAGCCTTAGCTCGCTGGCTCACCTCAGCAGACGAATGACTTTCTAAATCTATTGACTCATCATTAGCTGTTTATGTACACAGAGAAATGCATCTTCTACTGGTTTCCGCTATTTTGGACTCTTGCAGATTACTATATTTTAGTACCGTACTGCAACAGAACATAACTTGGCAATATAGTGTAGTTTAACATACACACTCAACATAAATAATATAACTGCATGTTCTTAGTTCCCAATTCTGTGTTTGTCTGCAGCTCGTGGTCTTGCGGTAGCGTTCTTGCTTCCCGTGCACGGGCTCCAGGGTTCGATTCCCAGCGGGGTCAGGGATTTTCTCTGCCTCGTGATGACTGGGTGGTGTGTGTTCATCATCATCGTTGACGCATGCAAGTCGCCGAAGTGGCGTCAACTTAATAGAACTTTCAATACGGCGTCCGAACTTCCCCGCATGGGGCCTCCCGGCCAACAATGCCATACGATCGTTTCATTTATTTCAGTTCTGCGTTTGTTCGTCTGTATTTAGTTATTAGTTCGTGCACCGAAATCTCTATTTCATTTCCATTTCTTACGCTTTCTTATACATTCACGTAGTAATATCGAACCGTTTTTTTTTTTTTTTTTGTACCTTCTACACATTTAAGTTATTAGATCGTAAAACGATAGTTTAATTTTAATTTTGAACGCATCTCTGTAAAAGTGCGTATTTATTTCTAATGTAAGAGACGTTCGCTTCAATTTTTGGATTGTAACACAACTTTTTTGTTTTCATTTTCAACGGTTTAGTGAAAAAGAACGTATTAAGTGAATGTATAACAAAAATCCGTTGTCGCCTACACGCTCTGCTGAATATTTAGGCCATAAAAGAAAAGTTATTTTCATTGTGTTCGTTTCTGTTGTCTTTCAACAGAAGAATGTGTTAACACAATGCAGTTTTAAGTTTGTTTTATCCGCTGCTGTACACCAAGTACAGTTCAGGAACCATATAAAATTTGGGCTCTCATTAAACTTTGACAAAACACAATATATACAGTTCCACACAGTAAATGGAATGACACCATTAATAAATATAGACTTCAGTCACAAATCGGTAGCTAAGGTAGAATATTCAAAATTTCTAGGTGTACGCATTGATGAGAGGTTGAACTGGAAAAAACACACTGAAGATCTGCTGAAACGTTTGAGTTCAGCTACTTATGCTATAGGGTCATTGCAAATTTTGTCGATATAGATCTCAGTAAATTAGCTTACCACGCCTATTTTCATTCTCTGCTTTCATATGGCATCATATTCTGGGGTAACTCATCATTGAGTGAAGAGTATTCATTGCACAAAAGCGTGTAATCAGAATAATTGCTGGAGCTCATCCCAGATTATCCTGCAGACACTTATTTGAAGAGCTAGAGATCTTCACTGTAGCCTCACAATATATTAACAATCCGAACGAATTCAAAAGTAATAGCAGTGTACATGGCTACAACACTAGCGGAAAGGATGATCTTCACTACTCAAAGTTAAATCTAACTTTGGCTCAGAAGGGGGTAAATTATGCTGCCACCAAAGTCTTTAGTCACTTATCTAATAGCTTCTAAAGTCTGACAGATAGCCATATAGCATTTAAAAGGAAATTAAAAGAATTTCTTAATGGCAACTCCTTCTACTCATTAGATGAATTTTTGGATACACACTCCTGGAAATTGAAATAAGAACACCGTGAATTCATTGTCCCAGGAAGGGGAAACTTTATTGACACATTCCTGGGGTCAGATACATCACATGATCACACTGACAGAACCACAGGCACATAGACACAGGAAACAGAGCATGCACAATGTCAGCACTAGTACAGTGTATATCCACCTTTCGCAGCAATGCAGGCTGCTATTCTCCCATGGAGACGATCGTAGAGATGCTGGATGTAGTCCTGTGGAACGGCTTGCCATGCCATTTCCACCTGGCGCCTCAGTTGGACCAGCGTTCGTGCTGGACGTGCAGACCGCGTGAGATGACGCTTCATCCAGTCCCAAACATGCTCAATGGGGGACAGATCCGGAGATCTTGCTGGCCAGGGTAGTTGACTTACACCTTCTAGAGCACGTTGGGTGGCACGGGATACATGCGGACGTGCATTGTCCTGTTGCAACAGCAAGTTCCCTTGCCGGTCTAGGAATGGTAGAACGATGGGTTCGATGACGGTTTGGATGTACCGTGCACTATTCAGTGTCCCCTCGAAGATCACCAGTGGTGTACGGCCAGTGTAGGAGATCGCTCCCCACACCATGATGCCGGGTGTTGGCCCTGTGTGCCTCGGTCGTATGCAGTCCTGATTGTGGCGCTCACCTGCACGGCGCCAAACACGCATACGACCATCATTGGCACCAAGGCAGAAGCGACTCTCATCGCTGAAGACGACACGTCTCCATTCGTCCCTCCATTCACGCCTGTCGCGACACCACTGGAGGCGGGCTGCACGATGTTGGGGCGTGAGCGGAAGACGGCCTAACGGTGTGCGGGACCGTAGCCCAGCTTCATGGAGACGGTTGCGAATGGTCCTCGCCGATATCCCAGGAGCAACAGTGTCCCTAATTTGCTGGGAAGTGGCGGTGCGGTCCCCTACGGCACTGCGTAGGATCCTACGGTCATGGCGTGCATCCGTGCGTCGCTGCGGTCCGGTCCCAGGTCGACGGGCACTTGCACCTTCCGCCGACCACTGGCGACAACATCGATGTACTGTGGAGACCTCACGCCCCACGTGTTGAGCAATTCGGCGGTACGTCCACCCGGCCTCCCGCATGCCCACTATACGCCCTCGCTCAAAGTCCATCAACTGCACATACGGTTCACGTCCACGCTGTCGCGGCATGCTACCAGTGTTAAAGACTGCGATGGAGCTCCGTATGCCACGGCAAACTGGCTGACACTGACGGCGGCGGTTCACAAATGCTGCGCAGCTAGCGCCATTCGACGGCCAACACCGCGGTTCCTGGTGTGTCCGCTGTGCCGTGCGTGTGATCATTGCTTGTACAGCCCTCTCGCAGTGTCCGGAGCAAGTATGGTGGGTCTGACACACCGGTGTCAATGTGTTCTTTTTTCCATTTCCAGGAGTGTAGTAAGTGGGTAATTTCCGCAACCCCCACAGAAAAAGAAAAGAAAAGAAATGAAGTGTCATATAACATTTTGCGTAATGTAATATCTTGTATAGACTCCTTTTGTTAACCTGACACGTTCCACATCATTACGAAGTGTCGTATTCATGATATATGGAACAATTACTAATGTAATCTAATCTTTTGACTGAGCGTGACACGACCGCTGACGCGTCCTTCAGAACAACAAATAGCAGAGTACGGAAACAGCTCACAGCGCTCCCACCCAAAACGGCAATTGTGAAGTAATCGGGTAGCAGTTATTATGTAAAACATTTTGGGGGGAAGGGGGGGGAGTGGCTCATATAATATGGTGTGCCCATTGTTAAATCCGCCGCTGCACATCGTCGCCTATGCTCATTTCTCCCGCCGCAGCTTGCCACTATGGCGCTTCGAATCGTGTGACATTTGAAAACTATGGACCGTTTGCATCGTTGCCAGCACAACTGCTCAGCAGACAGTGAACTTTGCTGCACATGTTTCTATGCCCCATGGACAATTCCCGTGAAATTTTACTCATTAAGTCTCTTTGTCAAGTGGCTTTTCTGTGCTTGAACATTCTGTACTGCCGCGTGATCCGTTTGTTACACTTGCTGAGCCTAACCTACAACCCAGGCCACTGGCCGTCCACTAAGATGCCATATTGCCGACATATACAAATAACCTCGTCCAATTTGACGACAACCCACAGGTGTTCAACCCAGTGCAACAGCAGCAGTACATGAACAGTGAATTTTTATCAATGAACAATATGACTTTAGCCGTTTCCGCCTCGTCTGGCGCTTCTACATCGAGCATTTTTAGTGCCCCTGAACCCGTAAACAATACACAGTGCAATAAGTCGTGCATTCCGAGTTTTAAGATGGTCACGGCAGTTTCTGCTGCGCCGCTTGTGTCTGATGGAGCACCTGCTGCGCCAATTTATATGCATGTATCTCAAGGATAGGGTAAATTCAAGTACCCAGATATGGCGCCAGCCTCTGCTGTCTTAACGCCTTCATCATTTTTCTCACCGTCTGTTCTGCTGTCTTTCTCAGGACGTTTACCACAACTGCCACCACTTACTAAGGACAGTCCGAAGATATGGTTTTATCTAGTGGACAGGATTCTGAACGTTCACAGCGTCGTGTCAGACAAAGCGTGGTTCACTGATTGCTTATAGCTCAGCACGAGCATACGGATCTGACGTCCAATCTCATCCTCATGGCACCAACGAGAGACAGCTACGAGCCGGCCGCTGTGGTCTAGTGGTTCTGGCGCTGCAGTCCGGAACCGCGGGACTGCTACGGTCGCAGGTTCGAATCCTGCCTCGGGCATGGGTGTGTGTGATGTTCTTAGGTTAGTTAGGTTTAAGTAGTTCTAAGTTCTAGGGGACTTATGACCTAAGATGTTGAGTCCCATAGTGCTCAGAGCCATTTGAACCATTTTAGAGACCGCTACGAACATGCTAAATCCACAATTTTCAAACGATTGTCGAGAACCCCGCAAGGGCTGTGGTCGCTCTGGGTGGTTAAAATACCTTCACCACTCCGACTACAGCTCTAATTCCATTCTAATGACAAACTAGAAACCCATTTACAGCTGGCAGACGACGCCTACAAAATCATTAGACTTGATCAGCTCATCTCTGTGCCCATTTTATCGACACTGCCGACCGTTGGCAATCCCATAAACACTTCAATGTGCAGTTTCCCGAGATTCCACGGGGATTCACGCCAGTCGACGACCTTGTTCGAAGAGCTACCTGGTGTTGGTGGTAGCAAGTCTGCTGAAGCCACCACTCCTGCTCGCCCAGCCTCCAAAAGGCCTCAACCGTGTCCACCACCACAATGACAGATGTCACCCCCAGTTAGCAAACAGACTCCATGTATCCACTGTGTTGGCATCACATCATCCACGGGGATGTGGCTCAGAAGTGCCGTCCACCTTGCTTGCGGGACCCAAACTTGCATCATGGGATCAATTAGGCACATCATCTCATGGGCATTCTACAGGACACCTACGTCAGCATCAGTCATCATATAGTGAACAACTACTAACAGGCAGACTGTGCGTTCATGACCTCATCAATGACACACCTTTCCTTGTCGATACTGGTGCAGATACTAACTAGTGTTAGACCCACAACACTGTCTACTACACCACTGGTACCTTCCGCCGTGACTCTGCGAGTGGCTAATAATTTGTTGGTCGTAGCCTATAGCTTTACTCACCTTAAACTTAAATTTCAACCAGCATTTTGTTTTTACTGGACATTTAACGTGGCTGACATCGATGAACCTGTGTTAGACACAGACATTTTGCAACACTACGGACTCTCTCCAGAACTTTTGACGGCCACGCTGTTATGACATTCTTCTGGTGAATGCGTCGTGGATTCCTTCATCTCAACACCTATACGTTTTGAGAGTGTCAACTGCTGCCTCCCCACCACAGTTAGATGAACTACATGTCTTACTTCTGACTCGGTAAATTCATTGCAAACTGCTCAACCAGCAACGTGACATTGCAGCTCTACGTGTGACAAATGAATCACTGCAAGCACTCATCAACAACACATCAGCAGATCTAGTACATGCACAGACAAACGTCGCTGCACTAGCGTCAAGGACACCAATTGCTACCAAACATGTGCATCCAAATAATGCAACTACAGTCACGGCAGTCTCTGAAGGTTCACGTCGAACTGGCATCTTGCTCACATGACGAGCAAATTTCTTTCTTCACAACAGAACTTGAACAAAATGTTTGCCACTCAGGCAGACAATGCCCCCTTCGCAATGGTCGAGCCAGCGAGGTATGCAGCTAGTGATGGGGAGCCCGTGAATGAGTCGTTCAAATGAACGCTTCACTCCAGTGAAGTGTGAACTAACCACTCAATTTCAATGAACTGGTACTTCAAACTCGTCACAGGTAACACACTCCACACTTTCTTCTAGTTCGCTCACTCTCTTTCCCTCTCCCTCATCCCATTACATCGGCGCTACGTCACTCATTCTCCCTTCACTTCAGTCTCCCCTCTACTGCCTGTCGACGAATCAAATTCAAATGGTTCTGAGCACTATGGGACTTAACAGCTATGGTCATCAGTCCCCTAGAACTTAGAACTACTTAAACCTAACTAACCTAAGGACAGCACACAACACCCAGCCATCACAAGGCAGAGAAAATCCCTGACCCCGCCGGGAGTCGACGAATCGCGCGGCGTTTGTGGGAAACGATAGGTTTGCGCGTGGTTGGGGGAGGTGAGGGGCGAGGGGAAGGCAGCGTCAGCTGCTTCCTGCAGTACTGACATCATTATCCGTGACTATTTGTGCAGTTGTTATACTTCGCGTCTACCGGTAGCCTACCGTTGGCAGCGCTTTCGGACAAATTAATATTACAGATACAAACGAAGAGGCTGGCTGTGTGAGCACGCTCAGCCAACATGAAAATAAAAGTTTTGTTAATAACACTGAAAGAGGGATTTTACCTAAAAACGTACCAATGACTACAGGTGACAGTTTACGTTTTGAATCTGGAGGGTTATATTATTCTCAACAAAAATAAAGTCTACAGGAAAACTTCTGAATAATTACTTAACGTAGATATATAGACTTTGTGACAGTGATAAACATACTTACTCTATTTTGGATTAAATTTTAAAAGGAACATGAAATTGGACTGCATTTTGTTGGTAGCCCTAGTTTTCAGTCCATGAATACAACAAATAATGTTTCACTTGGCAGATAAAGACTTTTTTGGGCGCTTCATGAGAAAATGTCGAACAAGATTAAATGCAATACCTTCTTTATATGTGACAGGCTTCTCTGTTTATCTTTCCTTTGTCCCCTTCGACCACGCTCTATTTAAGTTAGCTCAGACGCTGTAAGAGCGTAAAACGTTGCGTGCACGTTACTGCATAGTTGGCCATCTGTTGGTAAAATTATGAAGTATTAAGAAGCTTTATTGTACGAGCGAGGCGAAGCGAGCGTAGCCGCGGCTGAGCGGCGAACTGGGCAACTTCGCCAGGCTTCCGTACTTCATGAATGAACTACTTCATTTGAACGCTTCACGGCAAAGAGTGAAATGAATGAAGTAGTTCACGGGAATGAACGAGTTCGACCCATCTCTATATGTAGCTAGCTTTACTGCTCCTGCCGAGCCTGTACAAGCCTGTGCCACGACACCCACTGCTGAGGCAGACCACTTTTCCCTCGCTGAGTCACGGCGCCATATGGCAACCAATCCAGCCTCTGCAACTGCAGCTGACACCCAACACATCCTTGCTGCACTCAACACGAGGCAGTCTTTGCAGCCTTCGCCACTTACACTTCAGGTCAGTCCTTCTCTGTTTAACATTGCTGCGTGTGATGTCACTTGGCCCAGAATGCCTAATGCTGTGCAAATCTGGCATCCATTAAGGTTAATGGCTCAAATGGCTCTGTGCACTATGGGACTTAACTTCTGAGGTCATCAGACCCCTAGAACTTAGAATTACTAAAACCTAACTAATCTAAGGACATCACACACATCCATGCCCGAGGCAGGACTCGAACTTGCGACCGTAGCGGTCGCGCGCTTCCAGACTGAAGCGCCCAGAACTGCTCGGCCACTCTGGCCGGACATTAAGATTATTAGATACGATACCTGTCATACGCTTCATACTGCCGAAAGTCCTGCTGTCCTGTCCGCACAATAGCACGCCACCTGTTGGCTGAGAAACGTCGCTCTGCAAAGAGTGCATTCAGGAATTGTTAAGCTTAGGGATCGTATGTCCTTCTGACAGCAACTGGTCTTCACCTTTTCATCTCATACCCAAAAACAATTTAACTTTCAGGCTTTATGGGGATTATCGTAGGCTCAATGCTGGCACTTAAGGTTGCCATACGTCGCGGATTTCACGGACAATCCGCGATTTTATGCTCGAAGACGGGTGTCCTGGACGAAGACGAAAATGTCCGCGAAAAAAGTGGCTAGTAAGCAAAAAAAAAAAAAAAAAAAAAAAAATTACCCAAGTTTTGCCACTTGCCACCGATCAAGTGTTTCATAACTCCTGCAAACTTGACGATAGCCGTTGAAACCTGTGCTGATATTCCGTGTCAGTTCAGAATCGCTCGGCTATTTTCAGAACAGACTGTGGAAGCAGTGCAATAATCGATTCTTTGCGATTGTGTCAGTTTTCCGTTGTTGGTTTACAATGAAACCTCCAGTACAGTGTCTGAGTGTGTGCATAAAATAACTGAAATGCAAACCAATGGTCACTTGCACAACATACCGATCCGTGTTTCAACCACATCTTTATAATCACCAAATTTTGTCCTTGATTTTCGTCCTTGGATTATGGCAACCATACTCGCACCATTTTAGACGATTACCACATCCCTCAGATTCAATTTCTAAATTGCAGTTACATGGTGCTCGGCATTCCAGCGTCATTGACTGTCGTAAGGAGTATCCCCAGGTTCCAATATACAAAGATGACATTCCAAAAACTGCCATTATAACTCCCTTTGCCTTGTTCGAATATTGCTTTATACCTCATAGACTTAACAATACAGCTCGGACGTGGCAATGTTTTGTGGACTCTTTATTTCTCCAATTTCCGTTTTGTCATGGTTATCTTGATGAAATTCTAATTTTGTTCGCCTCCACTGTTGAACATAAGCAGCACCTTTCCCAGATATTTGTGTACTCCTGGATAACGGCGTTGAGATAAATGACGACATATCAAAGCTGTATCTAACAGAAGTTACTTTCCTAGGTCACACCATGAACTCTAAAGACGTATGTCCCATCTCTAAACGTGTGGCTCATTTTTCGAGCTTACCACAGTCCGTCACTTTTCGTGGTCTATGGCGTTTCTTGGGCGTGATAAATTTTTTCAGGCGCCATATTCCTCATGCCGCCTCCCTTCAGACGCCTCTAACTGGCGCCTTACAATACAAGCATACCTCAGGCGATCGCAAGTCTACATCTACATCTACATTTATACTCCGCAAGCCACCCAAAGGTGTGTGGCGGAGGGCACTTTACGTGCCACTGTCATTACCTTCCTTTTCTGTTCCAGTCATGTATGGTTCGCGGGAAGAACGACTGTCTGAAAGCCTCCGTGCGCGCTCGAATCTCTCTAATTTTACATTCGTGATCTCCTCGGGAGGTATAAGTAGGGGGAAGCAATATATTCGATACCTCATCCAGAAACGCACCCTCTCGAAACCTGGCGAGCAAGCTACACCGCGATGCACAGCGCCTCTCTTGCAGTCTGCCACTTGAGTTTGCTAAACATCTCCGTAACGCTATCACGGTTACCAAATAACCCTGTGACGAAGCGCGCCTCTCTTCTTTGGATCTTCTCTATCTCCTCCGTCAACCCGATCTGGTACGGATCCCACACTGGTGAGCAATACTCAAGTATAGGTCGAACGAATGTTTTGTAAGCCACCTCCTTTGTTGATGGACTACATTTTCTAAGGACTCTCCCAACGAATCTCAACTTGGTACCCGCCTTACCAACAATTAATTTTATATGATCATATAACTTCAAATCGTTCCACACGCATACGCCCAGATATTTTACAGAAGTAACTGCTACCAGTGTTTGTTCCGCTATCATATAATCATACAATAAAGGATCCTTCTTTCTATGTATTCGCAATACATTACATATGGTCAGTTGCCACTGCCTGCACCAAGTGCCTATCCGCTGCAGATCTTCCTGCATTTCGCTACAATTTTCTAATGCTGCAACTTCTCTGTATACTACAGCATCATCTGCGAAACGCCGCATGGAACTTCCAACACTATCTACTAGGTCATTTATATATATTGTGAAAAGCATAGGTCCATAACACTCGCCTGTGGCACGCCAAAGGTTTCTTTAACGTCTGTAGACGTCTCTCCATTGATAACAACATGCTGTGTTCTGTTTGCTAAAAACTCTTCAATCCAGCCACACAGCTAGTCTGATGTTCCGTAGGCTCTTACTTTGTTTATCAGGCGACAGTGCGGAACTGTATCGTACGCCTTCCGGAAGTCAAGGAAAATAGCATCTACCTGGGAGCCTGTATCTAATATTTTGTGGGTCTCATGAACAAATAAAGCGAGTTGGGTCTCACACGATCGCTGTTTCCGGAATCCATGTTGATTCCTACAGAGTAGATTCTGGGTTTCCAAAAACAACATGATACTCGAGCAAAAAACATGTTCTAAAATTCTACAACAGATCGACGTCAAAGATATAGATCTATAGTTTTGCGCATCTGCTCGACGACCCTTCTTGAAGACTGGGACTACCTGTGCTCTTTTCCAATCATTTGGAACCTTCCGTTCCTCTAGAGACTTGCGGTACACGGCTGTTAGAGGGGGGGGGGGGGGGGCAAGTTCTTTCGCGTACTCTGTGTAGAATCGAATTGGTATCCCATCAGGTCCAGTGGACTTTCCTCTGTTGAGTGATTCCAGTTGCTTTTCTATTCCTTGAACACTTATTTCGATGTCAGTCATTTTTTCGTTTGTGCGAGGATTTAGAGAAGGAACTGCAGTGCGGTCTTCCTCTGTGAAACAGCTTTGGACAAGGTGTTTAGTATTTCAGCTTTACGCGTGTCATCCTCTGTTTCAATGCCATCATCATCCCGGAGTGTCTGGGTATGCTGTTTCGAGCCACTTACTGATTTAACGTAAGACCAGAACTTCCTAGGATTTTCTGTCAAGTCGGTACATAGAATTTTACTTTCTAATTCACTGAACGCTTCACGCATAGACTTCCTTACGCTAGCTTTGACATCGTTTAGCTTCTGTTTGTCTGAGAGGTTTTGACTGCGTTTAAACTTGGAGTGAAGCTCTCTTTGCTTTCGCAGTAGTTTCCTAACTTTGTTGTTGAACCACGGTGGGTTTTTCCCGTCCCTCACAGTTTTACTCGGCACGTACCTGTCTAAAACGCATTTTACGATTACGTTGAACTTTTTCCATAAACACTCAACATTGTCAGTGTCGGAACAGAAATTTTCGTTTGATTTGTTAGGTAGTCTGAAATCTGCCTTCTATTACTCTTCCTAAACAGATAAACCTTCCCCCCTTTTTTTATATTCCTATCAACTTCCATATTCAGGGATGCTGCAACGGCCTTATGATCACGTGGTCCCAAGACATGACTCGAGCCTTTAATGACCTAGCTCTAGCTGATGCAGTCACGCTAGCTCATCCCAGCGCCAACTAATCAATTTCACGCACTACTGTCGCTTGCGATACCGCGATCGGCGCTGTGCTGCGACGACAATAGACAAGACGTCTTAGCCACTTTACTTCTTTTTAAAAATACTGTCTGCTTCTCATAAGTGGGCTGCCTTTAATAGGGGACTTCTTGCTATGTATGAAGCCATACGCTATCTTCGTGAGTACATGAGGGCATGTGACGTCACTATTCACTTGGACCACCATTCCATTGTCGACATGCTCCGTAATCCTGCCAGTGATTGCCCTCCACAGCGCTTTCGACACATGGACTTCATCAGCCAATATATGACAGACATCCATTTTATCAAAGGCGTGGATAACACTGTAGCAGACTACATGTCATGCAGTCATACTATCACAAACCTCTTCAACCTGGCAGAACTCGAGCATTTACAAACTACAGATCCTCAGGGCCAGTCACTAACTACTAACAACTCCACCTCCCTGACATCCGACCATGCTCTTTCCCTGGCGTCGCACAACTGATCCTTTGTAATACATCGACAAACACACCACGGCCAATTGTACCTCTTCTCCTTCACGAGACCATCTTTTCTTCACAACATGGACTAACTCACTTGAACACCAGCTCGTCACTGAATATTTCGTTTGATCAAACATTAAGAAATACTGCCATGAGTGGACTCAAGCATGCAGTGCCAGTGTGCTGAAGTTGGTCGGCATGTTCAGCCATCTCTTGGACACTTTGACATTTTGAAGCGACATTTTAAACACGTATTTATGGACCTCATCAGCACCCTACCCCTTCTAATGCCCAACACTAATTTCTGTCCATCACTGACTGCATAACGAAATGGGTAGAGTCGGTCCCTTTGAACGATGTATTGGCATATACTGTGACTCGAGCATTCATTGCCTGCTGGGTATCCCATTTTGGTTGCCCTTAATCCATCACCAAGAATCAGGGATGCCAGTTCCAATCTTTGCTCTTTGACCGCTTGCATATTCTATGCGGTGCCAAGTGATTTCGTAGGACAGCTTATCACCTACAGAGTAACAGGTTGGTCGAACACTGGCACCGAATGCTGAAAGCGAGCTATGTGTCACTCATACTCTTGGTGTGATCCACTTCAATGGGTTCTGTTGGGCATACACACAGCCTATAAAGACGATTTGAAAGCCTGACGGGGAGAAATCCTTTGCAGCGAGCCCCTTGTACTACCTGTTGAATTTGTCGAGGACTGCAATACTACTCATGACGAGTTACTGTCCTCTCTAGTCATGCAAGTTGGCTCTCATATCGCGCGCATGCGCATACCACAACCCGCAGCACACATGCCCACATGCTTTACTCCCTAAAGATTTTGCAAGCAGTGACTTTGTCATGCTACGAGATGACATCGTTCGTCTCTCTTAGAACTTCCATTGGTGAGGACAGTCTGCTTACAGTTCATATCCAATACGATCAGCTACAGCTCTTGCAACCTTCCCCTGTCCCAGGTCCCTCTCCCTCTGTGCCAACCAGCATGGTTACAAGATTAAGTCGTGTCTTCACTTTCCTCCACCCTGATCCATCTCCCTTTCTCTCACTGCCATATTCAGGGCCTCATCGGGTTCTCTGTCAGTCGGAAAATACAATGACTGTCATGCTAAACACCGAACCACAAACAGTCTCCCTACGGCAGGTTAAGCCAGTGTGGGCTTTTGCAAGCCACACCTCAGACGATGAGGACTCAGAGCTCTCCCCAAATGCAGCCACAACGAGCGACTCGATTCCTGGCAAGTGTTCACTCCCACCTCGCACTCCCTTCCTGCTTGTCAGGGCAGTGCTAGTGATAGTGTTCCTAGCAGTTAAAGTGTTGCACGTGATGAATCAGCCATACCTTTCTTCTCACTGGACACACCTTCTGGTGTTATGGCTACATTCATTGTCAACGTCTCTGCATACCCCAGCGAGGATATTTTCTTGCAGCATCATAAAGACTATTTGTTTATTATTCAAGCACCACCTCGCTCCCTTGGAGACTCTGATTGTAACCTAACACTCATCTAACCTTTCCAATTACATACTAACTTTGTAGACAGCTCTTAGAATTCCATTGGTGAGGATGGTCTGTTTACAGTTCACATCCAATGTGATCAGCTACAGCCCTTGCAACCTACACCTATCCAGGTCTCACTCCCCTGTGCAGGCTGATCTCTGCGCCAACCAGCATGGTTACAAGATTAAGTCGTGTCTTCACTTTCCTCCACCCTGATCCATCTCCCTTTCTCTCACTGCTACTACTCTGTGCTCCACACTCTGAGGGGGTGGTGGTGGTGGGGGGGGGGAGGGGGGAGAGGCCTCTGTGGTGGATCGATGTATCAAGTAATGTGAAATATCTGTACCGAGATCTTCTTTGACCTGTACCGAGGAGTCTGGCAGTCTCAGTGAGTCTATTGTTTACTGTAGAACTATACAGTTAAGTCTGTAAATGTGTTACTTATAATAAAGCATTACGAAATCCTCCTGCACCCACAGACAATTCAATAATCGTTCACTTTGTTGACATGAACAATATACGATAGAGTGCAATGCTTCTTTCCAGTAAGCAAACAAGCAATGGTTTCAGAATTAAAGCTTCATTTGCTATCGATACAAATACAGTAAATGTGGAATTAAATGGATTAGGAAAACGTCCTTTCCACATCACATACTTCTCTTCTTAGTTATTGTAAATAAAGCCTATCAACCGGAAATAAGTAACATTAATGAGGCCAAATGTGTCATATTGCTAGAGAAAATACACATGCAAGCGAACCCAGAATAACGTTACCAGGGAATAAACTCGGGCTGACTTAACCGGTGATTTTTGGTCTGTCTCCGAGTTTAAGTGGGGAATAACTTTTAAAGATGGTAGGCATAGTGACACATGCCGACCATGGTGACAAGATTTCGACTGAACTGTTTGCGAGAACGAAGAAGGTGAGACGATACAGATTCCGAGTTTATATTCAGATTTCGCTTATCAAGTTTCTGCTGTAGTGGAAATATTGTAATATCTTAACCAAATCTAAAAACCACACAAGTTATGCGTACTGTTCGTATAAACACTTTTTCTGTCTTATACAAAACAGCGATTTTTCATGTTGCAAAACGTTTTGATAACAGTAGTGTCACAGTTTCACTCAGCCACATTACGTCAACAGCAGAAATATTGTTCCACTCGGTTTTTATTTATTTATTTATTGGGAATGCTCCTTTTTGTAACCATTACAGCAGTGTCAGAATAACTTTCCGCCTTTTAGTGAAACTATTAGGAATACAGGCCCATTAATGCTTCAGAGTGACAATATTACCTCCCACCCATCGTTATTCACTGAAGCCTGTGAACTGTTTGTGATTACACAGGCTAAGCTTAACACAGTAGGATTAAGAGGGAATTAGCATTTTTTCTTTTTTTAAAACAATGGTGATGCTTCCCAAGCTATAAAACATAGCTGTTGTGTTTCTCAGTTATTACTATTATTGACATAAACCCATCTATATTTATCATAAATAATAGTTAAATGTTGTTTGTTGTTGTGGTCTTCAGTCCTGAGACTGGTTAAATATGTATGTAATAAGAGCATAACAGGAATCTAGTTATTGAATCTCCATGATTGGTCGGCCGCTGTGGCCGAGCGGTTCTAGGCGCTTCAGTCCAGAACCGCACTGCTGCTGCGATCGCAGGTTCGAATCCTGCCTCGGGCATGGATGTGTATGATGTCCTTAGGTTAGTTTGGTTTAAGTATTAGTAAGTCTAGGGGACTGATGACCTCAGATGTTAAGTCCCATAGTGCTTAGAGCCATTTGAACCATTTGCATGGTTGTAGAAGGTGTGACTGGAATGCTATGTTTTTAAGTTTCGTTGAATATCAAGTGATTTTCAGTGTCCTTTTTTTATGTCAAACTGTTGCTAGTTGAGGATAATTTAAATCGAAATATCTTATAGGGCATTTGTGTGAAGAACGATTTTTCTGAAATTGATGGCTTATTATAATTGTTTAATGTAACAAAACGTTTGATAATGCTGAGTTCACTCAACCACATCTATAGCACAAGATACTGTTGATTCTTATCCCCCACATTCCATATTTTAGAGGATGCTTCAGACTGACAAAATTATCCACAACCTAGCATTATTCCCAGAAACACGTAAACAGTAAAATGAATAAGAAAGTCAATTTTTTTAAGGAAGTTATAGCAGACAGCTGTTGATAGCTGTTGTATTTTTCAGCTATTAGTACTATCCAGATAACCGCATCCATAAAGTAATTGTTATCTTTGTGTTGTAAGAAGCTAACATGAATCTTTACTTATTGAATCTACATAATCATAGGAGTGGAAGGAGTAGCTGGCAAGTTATGTTTTTAAATTTCCCTTGAACTGTCTCATGTAATTTTTTTTTCTTTCTTTCAGAAATGACACTGTTCCACCAATGGATAAGCTATTGTGCGCGCAAAATGCCGTGGCCGCTAGATGCGCAGTTGGCTGGGGAAGCGTGGGGAGAGTGGCAGGCGTGGGGGATCGCTCAGAGCACTGTAGGAGGGGGGGGGGGGAAGTGCCGTTCTAAACTGAAGCCTACACTCACAGTTTTGGTAAACATTAAGCGGAGCCCCTTCCACACCCACACTTACATGGTGACCAAAAAGATATGCACCTCTTCTTTGGTTAGTATCTAAAAAGAATTCCACCAAAAACACAGCGATTTATTTTCGCTTAGTTTGTTAACCATTTGTAACTTTCAGAGAAGAGTCACGAGTGGGGAATTTCGAGTAAAACCTACACATTTCTCTTCTTGCCATGTTAAAATTTGCGTCTTTTGCCAGAACTCACCGGAGATCATTCAGTCTCACCTCACTAACACGTTGTGCATACGCAATCGTGACAGAATTCTGAAACAATGGTTGTTAAGTTTGTTAGGTGAGGAACTGAGTCAAGTAAAGTCAGCATCTTATGAGAAAGCGCATCCTCTGTACAAAATAAAAGTGTAATGACTTCACTTATGTTGTCCCAAAACCCATAGAATTTCTCGTTTCACTAGCTATCGTTGGACCTTGGAAATTTCATCATAAAAGTCTGGAATTAGTGGGATAACACGGTAGATAATGAAATTTTGCATAACAAACATACTGCAAAATACTCTCCCCTATGTGTGCTTCCATTTGCCAAACTTTCATTTCGATATCTCAAACCGTTTATGAAGTATAAGGAATGTTGTGGATATTTCACTCTGGCTTTATCGCTGGCGCGGCACGATAACAAATGAGTGCACTACTTCAGATCAGTTTTCTTGAGACAGAGACCTCCAACCAAGTCCAAACAAGCATTCAATATGTTAGCTAAATTTCACACGCAGCAGTATATTATGTAACATGTACCAGACGCAAAATCATAGCGATCCCATTTTTTCACTGCAAACATTTTCGAATTTCGCTCAGTGTCTTACTTCCACGTAAATATCCTAATAACTATGACCATTAACGAAATGATGGGCACATCATAATGAACCTGACATATAAAGCTACAAGTAAAGCAAAATTTTTTTTTATCGAATAGTTTCTGAAAAATCTCTTGAGAAAGACTGCATTGCATGCGTGTCGACTCTGTCGTCGTCGACCGGTCGCAAGGTGGCAAAGGTTTGTCGACCTCCCCTTCTGGACAAACGAATTAACTCACCCAGCACTTTGGACGAAAAATGGTCACTGCACGTCGGCCTAGTATCCTACGTGACCCGTACTACTGATATTCGATTATTTTTCCCGCTGGTGATTCCCGTCTGTCCATTGGAGACTTCATTGATATTAGTAAGGAAACAGGCAGCAGGATTATTAAAAGGATGTGTATAACAGTGGTCAACATGCACAAGAGACAGTTTTTTAATTATTTCATTTCTATGGTGTAACTAAATGAAAATGAGGTAAACAAGTGTACATGGATAAATATATTTTTATTCTGAAACATTTGTTTTAATTTTTATTTTTTGATCCTAATTTTCAGCTTTATGGTCCTCTTTTTTAACGAGTACAGTTCTTCCTACCTTCTCTGTTCTTGTCAAGCTCCTACAACTCTACTAATTATTTCTCAATTGAAAACAGGTATTTTTATTCTGAAAAAAGAACTGACAGATCTGAGATGAGATGACTGTACAAAAGAAGGAAAAACACAGTGAAGGTGTCATCCCTCCACTTACTTCCTCTTCCCTCCCAGATCACATATGGAGATGATTGCACAAGCGAAAATTATGTATCAAATAGTTACTGTTCTTCAAACATTTATATTGAGATACAATAACAACAGCCTCCAGTTTGATATGTGCCATAGTTACATTATTACCTAGGATTATAAAAAAGATAACGGTTTCTTATTGTGAAATCGGCGTATTATTTTTCATATATACTCTCAATATAATTAACAATCATCACATCATAGAAACAGAATTTATGTATCCCCAGGAACTGCAAAAGTGGATGCACAAATAGTATTCAATAATTCAGCAAGGGTATTTTCTGTAGAACTTGAATTGCTACTGCAATGATTTAATCATTCTAAAGTGTAAAAACAACAGCAAGCTAGCCAGTAATACCTCTCAGAATTTTCGATCAAATTAATCTGCAAGATGTCTGTGTTGTCACAGTTTGTTGGAGAGACTGAAAAGACCAGCTATTTCACAAAACAGACAGCATTTCATAGTTTCTTGTATATTAGGTACCTACTTACAATTCGCCATCTACTATGCAGCTGCATTTGATGGAATACTATTGTGTATAGAAACGTTGCATCTGAATCGACTGGCTGTGGTGTCCTGTTGACAACTTTATCAAATCGTGTATTTCATAACACATAATTTGGAACTAACATTCCACATATGGGGTGCCACCAATATATAGCCTCTGCTACCTTTTCTAGGCATAATTGTTATGTGTTTCTTTATTTTTCGTTTTTTAATAGTACTTCTGCTGTAGCTGCTCTGTCGGTCTATGTGAGGTTATTTGTGAATAGAAACTGCTGCATATATTTTCTCATACTTTATTCAGAAATCTAGACAGATCTCTTACTGGTCAAACGACATATACCTGACCCTTTAACTGATTTCAAGATGGATTTTTATATTTTTACATGCATAAGTATCCTAACAATTTACTTAAAAGTTTTGCCCTAATACTTTCATGGAATGAGACCACAGTAGTTTTCGTGTTTTCTGCTACACTCTTGATCTCATTTACGGTATCTATGAGCCTCAAAGTATCCTCAAGCAAATACGTTTGCGATCTGGAACGCTTATTACTCATGTTTGACACGCTATTTCTGCAGATGACAACTAACAAGGGAAACTCCCCACCACACCCTCCTCAGATTTGGTGGTAACAGGGCCCAGTGGACAGTCTGTCGAAAACAACTCAGATCAAGCACGAAAACAGGAAGAAGGTGTACTGAACTGTGGAAGAAAAAGGAAAATAGAAGCAGTGAATGGTCCAAGATCAACAAGTGCAAGATCGAGCGACTTTAAGTAAACGAGGTGTCGTGGTCATGTGGTCACGATGTTGGACTGGAACGGAAGAACCAGGTTCAAATCTCCCTCATGCCCCACTTTTTTTCACAAAATTATGAACTGTCCATCTGGTCATTGACGTCTTTTCGCTTTATTCAAATTTGTGTCAATATCGTGGTGTAACGTACGTTTGTAACAGCGACATGTAACGAAGTGACCACCACACGAGCATACCTTCTATCTGTTCTACAGGAGTACCACATGTTTTACCTCTTGCCTTCGATTGTGGAGGTTTTGACTCTTCAATTCCAATTGTTGTTTTCATTTTTGTGAGAGGTCTATGAGGTACTCACCTGCTGCCACTATTCATCACATTTACTTGGTAACATATTTTTACACATGACTCATATGCTAAACCAGTATATAGTATGACGATTGCCAAGGCAACAGAAAGAGAACAGACACACCACTGACCGGACGGACAGTTCATAAATTTGTGAAAAAAAAGGGGGCATGGGGGAGGTTTGAACACGATCTCCAGCTTTACAGTCCAACACTGTGACGATACAACAACCACGTTGCCGTCGTTATTGCGAGTCGCTCGATGTTGCACATCTTGAACTTCGCCCGCTCACCATTTCTATTTTGCTTCTTTTTTTCAAAGTTCAGTGCACCTTCCTCTTGTTTTCATGCTTGGTCTGTGTTCAGTTGTTGACAGACTATACACTGGGTCTTTTTACCATTAAATCTGAGGGAGTGAGACTGGAAGTTTCCCTTGTAAGTAAATATGAAATGAAGCGGACACAATACCCAGTGAGCTCTTCAGTTGTTCCCAACTTAAGTAGACATGAACGATATTCCGGGAATAACTGGGGAATAAAATGTCATTGTATAACATGCAGTCCAAGTTAACCCATGGTTAGCCTATTCCTCGGTTAGCTATCTCTGGACTTCTCCTGAGAGTGTACAAATGGCCCAATATGTTATTCACTTAAGGGGAGCCGCATGTGCCTATGCTGCCCATGTTAAAACCACTAAGTTTGAGGAACATTTATGAATAAACTACCAAATAGAAAAATTTGAATTTTTTTTACATATAGAATGGTTTAGTATTGCAGTTATGACAGAGAGATTTTGGAGTATCTTTTCTAGTTTCCTTCCAATTATTCTTTTATTAATGAGCCAAATTTTTTTACAAATAATTGCTTTATAATTAAACTGAAATGAAACTACTGAACATATTGCCAAATGGCTGTGTTACAATGTAAGTTTGACCACTAGGAGTGCTGTATAAAAATTTCATCTCTCTAGCTTGAGTGGATTTTGAGAAAATGTTCCTTATATTCGAAAAATTCTAATTTATGGGAAATGGCTATCAAAGTTTCTCAATACATTCCTGCACTATAGGATGGATTATCAGGGTCTTCTTCTTCATCCTCCAAAAGCTTCCTCTTCTGTCTTCTTTTCTGGCCTGTTGTTCCATCATACTTCATACGCCTTTCTCTTCTCTCTGCTCCTCTTATCCTTTCTCTGTCAATATTTCTTAGTGCTCGTACAGTGTTCACCCCAGCTGTAAATCCTACTGCCTTCAGAACTTCCACTGTTCCCTTGGTTGTAGGTTGCTATTGCATCATAAATGCCAAAGTGCAGTGTTTTTATGCTTACAAACACCCTTTTAGGAATCACTTTCCAAATCAAATTGTTTACGCTCTCATTAGGATTCTGCATCTTTCCGTGTAGACATTTGTGTAACAATTCTGGCTGTGCTAAGTCATGAAAAATTGGTTTTATTGCATTTATCACAGCTGCTGGCAAACCATGTTTGTGATCATAGTCCTTTTTTGCATTATATTTGCACCAGGAATCTTTTGGGCACAGGGTATTCATTGGAAGAGGCAGTATGAAGGAACAATGCCCACACTGCTTTTCGCATGTCACTAACATTACTAGTATTTTGCCTTATAGGATACCCATAGTATCTCTGTAGACGTTCAATCACCTCATCAGTAAGCCTGCCTCTCCCTCCTATTGTCTTTCCATCACTGAGCTTACTTGAACCCAAAGTTTGTTTGAGCCTTCGAAGCCTTGCACCCATACGCTTTTGCACATGCCCAATGCATTCCAACTCTTAACAACTACAAATTCATTTCCATATGGTTTCAGTTCCTCTATAGTCTTGAAACCTTTGGAGTCACCTTCCCCAAGGTAGTATTTGTACCTAACATTGTATCTGGGAACTGAATGTTCGAAAATTTGTTTCACTCCATCCACTTTCATTACTCCACTTGATCCACTAAAATTTGCCTCACAGGTTCCACTGTGCTCTCCTTTGATTTTATTTTTGCACCTACAATGTTTTGATAATATTGCAACATCTATCATTTTTGCACTATCACCACAAGTAGCAGTTACAACCCCATTCAGGGATTTATGACCCCTCTTTTGCCAGGAACCATCTAATGCCACTACCAAATCCCTAGAACCACCGTTCATTTCTACAGATTCCTCCACAGCTTCCTTCATGGTTTTCAAAGCCACATCTTCAACAGAGGATCCTACCAGTTCACAGTAGTACCCAAATTTGCTTGGAGGCGATGGCAAGTTCATAATACCACAAAACAGTTTACCAGCAGCAGATCCTTTTCCAAAGGATCGAAGACCATACACAAGTCGAACATTCACATCAAACACTCTAGATCGTCCATTTTCACCAAAGAGACTGGCATGGGAATTGTAGAAAGTCACTTGATACTTGCAACATGCGCAGATTATATTCATCTCACAAGCTAAACCAAAGTGCTTTGTTATCTCTAGTCCCACTCCTACACTTGAACACATTTTGCACACAACACTTTCTTTCAGCACAGAAGATAATAATCCTATATTCAGTACTTCGTTAATATCATCACTGTCACTAACATATTCACGAAATCTGTCACTTCCACCAGTCAGCTTCTTGCTAGAAGATGTCACACGGCTATGGCCGGCCATGTGTTGCTTAGCAGAAGAACGCACTGTTTCAGTAATTGTAGTATCGCAACTTGGTATTAGTGTTAATTTTCTTTTCCCTGCGTTCTTCCTCTTCTTATATACATGGTTACTAAAACGTGGCATCGTAACCAGAACAACGCTTTACACAAGAAGTATAATACTACCAACAACAGGTGCAACACTGAACTAATTCGAAACGGTAAACAGCAAAGAGACGATGTTCCGCGCTCTTAGCGCTTCATTTGTCACAGAAAACAATGTAACCAACCCTTGCACACTCACTGTATGCGTAACATAAGGCGCTGTATGCGTAACAGACCGAGAAAATTCCAAGCAGTTCGCCAGGAACTCACGATAGGGTGTTAGATGCATTCAGAGGCCGCCCATTTCCTCTGCAGGCGTGGGAGAAAATGGTAATAACTCCACTTCTAGGGCGAGTAGAACAATAATTCAAAGTTTACATTAAAGAGGAATGTTCCAATTAATGTTCGGTAGCAAAAAAAATCGTAATTTTTTGGATTTGACCACTTCCGGCTCCCCTTAAGCATTACAGTTTACAGCTGTCGCGCATACAGGTTAGAAATAATGAACAAGAAGCATTCGTAAACAGTAGTCTGCTAATATTTTGGGCTATTTAACATGGCGGCAAGTACCACCCACTCTGGCTTCAAAACAAAGTCTACAGCCCCATCTCCCTTCTTCTTTTTACCCTCATGGTTTTCAACACAGTCTGCTGTGATTTCCGCGCTCTGTTGGTAGCATTGTCGCTGTAGTGCAGTCTGCGATGTGTAATTGCTTAGGAAGCGCCATGTTTGAAATGAAGAGAGTGGCTGCTGGAATTAACAAACACTTTGAGCACTTTGCTGTTAACAAAATCAGAATCATTTCTTGGAGTAAGTCAAACATGGGATAGTAAAATAAGCAAGGATTATTTCATAAAGATTTTCTATTCTGGTGCAAAAGAACGAGCTAGTGAGTGCAGAAGAAAACGAACATTAACCAGGAAATTACTGTTTTTATGTTTCTTCTGATGGTAGCAGGTACTTTTCCAAAAAATAGTTCAGTTAGGCCTTGAAAATCTACTGTTGTTGTTTCTTGCTTATTGGGGAATAATTAAATATAGAAACATGTAATTTTCGAAGACACACTAGAAACATAAATGCAGGTTTATATATTGTGGTATGACAGGGTAAATCAAAAATCTCTTTTGACGAGATATACACGTGCCCTTTTTGTAAGTTGTATACGATGTCACTACGTCATGACCAATGGTACGTCATTGATAAGTTAGGACTAAATTGACTTCGTCATATGACAATAGACAATAACAACAACAATAGTGGACATTACTGTAATCTTAGTACGACCAGAATCTGACATATGTCGTAGGCTGTGGTGGGCATCTCTGGCAAGCAGTCTTGTGTCTTGATTACTGGTGTTGTGGTGGTAACTTCGATGTCTCTTCCTGTATGTGCTGTAGTTAAGCATCACATGAATGATGCAGTTGAACAGACATTGACCGTTAACAATCGTAACTCCATGTTGACGTGGGTTTACAAGGTCAATTTTTTTGCCAGAATTGTGAAAGGTTGCTGATGACCATGTTATTTAGCACCCATTTTCGCCAGAAGTAATTATCCACACTGCTTTCATCTGTAGCTGCAGCACATTCATGCATCCTGCAGAGTAGACCTCTAGAATGAGACCATAGCTGGTGCAACTGTGAAATGAGGCATAGTAGATTGTTAGTAGGTATTGTTCTGTTACAGTGCCTTTAGGTTTCCTCAGAAAGTAGAAGATTTATGGCTTTTGCAAACACTACACACAAGGTAATATTTTCACTTTCACCATTCACAATAAGCCTGGTTTTCAACGGCTGACACATTTGTTCGTTTGGTGTAATCACTGTTATTTGATAACATAGCGCTTACACAGTCAAACTTACCCAAGATTTCCGGCATGATTTCTCACTGTAGATGCATATTTTTCTAACTTTAAAACTGAAACAATCATTGTGTCTTGCTTCCTGTTCATCACTGTATTTTGAGTCATCACTGTGTTAATTATCTTAACTTTTTGCATATTGTTTTTTGTGTTCATGCTCCATATGGCTGATAAGACCATGTTATGATGTCTCGTAGTATGGATTATGAAATTGCTTTAAAGCTGCAAAGACTATCTAAACGCCACCTTTGTAGTTGTTTTAATGTTTCGCAATGACACTGCCTACCACCATAAAGCATTTTATTCAAATACAGATGAGACGTAACTTCCTTTGATAACTGTGTACTGTTTATTAGTAAGTCTTATGTACCAAATCTTCTGATGGGTGTGAATGAAAAACCTCAAATATGTTGATACAGTCAAGTGCCTAAGGAAAATGACCAAGATATCTGATACATTATTCATGTTGCACTTTTATTGGGCCTCTACTCATTTCCAATTTGACCATGGGTGCACCTTTATTATTCAGAATCACCTGTGCCACCAAATACTGCATTTCAAAATTAGTCTGGGTTGAGGTAGGTATGGAAAAAAGCAGCTCCTATGTTCAGTGCAGAGGGTGTTGAGCCCCACTTTCTGCCTGGATGCAGCCTTTGGCATTGGGCATGCATTAGTCATGTCTGTGTCACAGATGCCAATACTCCATGCTTTTGGTCCACCTACACTGGATTCTAACATGCATCTTAATAACATGCAAGATGTATGGAGATTTTAGGTCAAGGATATAGCTAGTTGTCGTGAACAAAATTTAACATTATGTGATGGTACTGAATCACACTACATTACTCTGCTTATAGAAGGAAATTAAAATATTTAGAATTTTTTATTATAATAATTCTACACCTTCAGTTTTAGTAGACAGATTATTTGATATTTTAAGTGACTTGATATGCCAAACCATGCAATGCTAGAAGCTTTATCTGGACAGAGACATGGTGAGTTTTGGTTATCATTTAAGATGTTGAAATTTCGCTCTGTGTATTTCAAGCCCTTGGTTTGTGCAGTGATAACCATTTACATATAAATAAAAGGTAGGTGTGCAAAGTCTTTTAGTTGATTTATTATTGAGAATGTATAAAGTACATTACTTGTCTCTCTATTAAAGAAAGGAATGCAGAAAATGTTAAAAACTAAATTAAAAATAGTAGGACCAGTTATGAAAGACACACTAATGAGATACCGGAATGAATAGCCTACCTACAACCTTCTTAATGAAGCACAGTTGATTTCTAAAATAGCACAAGTACAGTATCAGCCGTAACAGACTTTACATAAGAAGTACTGTACTTGAAGCTCTTGACAAGGAATACTGTGCTACAGGCAAATTTTTAAACCTGTCTCAAGTTTCTGACACTGTTGACCACAAAATACTACTAAACAAATTAGGAACATTAAAGCTGACAGTCGCAGTGGGCTGGTCACAGCAGTTTCGCATGCCTACTGTAATCAGTCGCACTATGTGATTTTGTAAACATCTCTGTGGCAACGTCTCAGTGTTGCCGGAGTTCTGTAAGCAGCTATTATTTTATTCGCCTGCAGCTGTTTGTGCTCAGTACTTGAAAGCGCTGCCAGCTGTTATAGTTCAGTTTACACCAACTCGACTATAGGTATGATGAGAGAGAGCGCTAACAGGGGGGCCAGTCATATCTGGAAAATAGAGTCAAAAGATAAGAGATGGCCAATACTTCCATTGCTGTTAAATGCTTAGTGAAATAATTATCAGAGCCAAAATTGTATCAACATACCTGTTCCACAGGACAATATTTTGTGATTATTTTTAGTCATAATAAAAGTAAATAGCTTTCCAGATAGTGTAAGACGTGGAGAAAAATTCTCTTTGCTGATTAAAGCAACAATATAGTCACTGCTTTCCTAGTAGGAAACTGGAAACTTCAAGGATGTTCACAGTTGGGTAGAATGTAATGAACTGATGTTGAACCCAAGGAAAAGGATAGCATAAACTTCAGCTTTAAGAGGGTAAACAACTCTGTCACATTAAACACAAGTGATAAATCTTTAAGCTCATTTCTTGACGGTGTGGTTGTTCTCTTTGGATCAAGTGCACAAAATGTTGACATAATTTTCAAAATGCTGAAATGGCCCTTAAGAATAAAAACCAAAAGTAGCAGTCAGGCTCATTATAAAAAATGTTAAATAAGTTGGTATCCTTACGATAGTAAATGAATGCATCTGTCACACAGTGTGCACATCAGGAGAAACATTAGTCAGTTCTACATATGATTGTGGAGGAAGATTCATTTGGACTCACATATACTAAGGAAGAATAAATGAAAAATTGAAATACCTCAACTAAAGAAATGCAGTCAAAACTTACCTCTTCAGTGATGCATACTACACAGATAAAGATTGCTTAGAAAACTAAGACCATGGGTTGATTAAAAAAAGGTAACAACTAAAATACCCTTGCTACATTGTAATTTATATTCATTTGTAGTCTCCAATTTAGATCATAAAAGTTATTTATTAACACTTGTTGATTATACTGATACAGAAAATAAATGATGTATTCTTTGTAAGTGTGCAGATCCTATGATTGTCCAGAACTACAAATGACGTAATCGGCAGTAGCATAACTTGAATTATTGTAGTGGAAACCACTTGTAGGAGAGGCTGAAAATAATCAGTTTGCTGAATGGTATCACAGTCCACCAAAATAGAAGTTAGTGGATGCAACTACACACAACTCCCAAGCAAGCTCACTCATGTGTAATAGGGTAAAACTATAGGAGTGCCTGATGCAGAAATCAGATCCTGCTACGAGGTCACAGCCAGACAGCAGGTGCTGATCATTGAACTGCATGATCAGCTCCTGTGTGATCAAACTACAATTGCCAAAACCAGGCCATGGCCCAGCACCACATAATCAGTGCGGTTTGGCTGACCTACTGCCGCTTATGCCACACCTTCTGGGTACTGATGCACACCAGACGCTTGGAAAAGACCCAGAAACACTGATATTACTGTGGAATCAGCAGGGGGAAGCTGTATTTAACTACGGCGCAACCAGTTCATCATCATTTGACTAGCTGAGCAGAAACTGACGTCCAGTCTGTAGCAGTTGGAGCCATAGCTTAACTCTGCTGCCACTGGGTCACAAACAAGGGATCTCTGCCTGTCTGTCCAGCCTGGGCAGACAACACTGTGCCAGCCTTCTCCATTTGGCAGCTACAGGTTGACCCCGGCCAGTTCCCTGGCAGTGCCACTGGCCTTGGTTGCTGCCCTTGGCTGCATCCTGTTGTATCAGCTCACCTCACATACTGGAGGCACTAGCGCCATTTGTCATACATAATTGCCTGCAGCTGCAGTGCTGGAATATTATGAAAAGAATGAAATGCCCTTGAATGGCAGTACTAGCTGGATGGAATAATTAAAGACTTGTTCATGTTCAGGGAAGAATCAGGTTGAATGAATAAAGTACTGTGTATATGTCCACTGCTGATTCATCTGCCACTTCCCAAAATGTTTCCCGTGACGCTCAAATCATCTACGGACCTTACCACACCTGCAGGAAGACTCAGACCCATCATGACGAGCAAAAACTGCTCATGTTTCACTCTTGCTCCTCGACAACTATCCCTGGCCTTCTGCTCGGAAAACAATAAGACCAGGAATAACCAGCGTAGTGCAAATTTGTTGCTCATAGTTCAGTTGGCTATGGAGGGGAATACGTCAGCTAGTGAACAGAAGTCAGGCTGGACCTACGGCTGCTTGGCCTTAAAAGGCCAGCTGGTGGGCCCATGTGACTTCCTAACTGGAGATGCGACCCCACTGGATGCAGGTGTAGTGAGGTGTATCGATAGTGTGGCATCATCTATTGATATGTCCAGACAGATAAGAGGGGAGACATGGGGAAGCACGGGGCAGCAGGGTTATTGGCGTGAAGTTATCTGCAAATATAAACCGAATGAGGCAGTGTATTTGTTAAGACGCTAGTCTCTGATTTGGGAAGACAGAAGTTCAAGCCCTGTCTGGTCATCGCGTGTTTGGTTTTCCTAAATTATTTCAAGCAAATCCCATCAGCATTCCTTCAGCAAGATCATGGCTGAAGACTGTCTTGTACTTGGTCAGGGTTGTCATCTCTGTTTGGGAAAAAGGCATGATTGTTGGATTCACCCAGCTTGCAAAGATCCTGGGATAATGGAAACTGTTCATATATTCCTCTGTGACTACTAAAAGTCAAAGTTATTTTTGTCTGAACATACCTTTTCATACCATTCCATACAAAATTACTTGTGTTATGAACATGCTACTTGGTGGATCAGCAACTTAATCTCTAAAATTATGAGATAGCATTGTTAGCCAGTAATTATCTTCAGTAGCCAGAATTCTTAGTACTGCTGATAGACATGTACAGAAGTACAAGAAAGTGTCCTAATTTTTGCAACTGTTAATGTCCTTCTCAAACTGAAAGAAGTATTGGTTGGGGAAGGTTAAAAAGGAAGGGCGGATCACTCGGATCATAAGATGAGTGGAAGAAACCTGCTGTGAGGATGAGAGAGACAAAGTTAATCTCGAGATCCCCGCATCATCACAACGGTAGTTTCGAAAGCTAGGATAATTTTGTCGTATTTTTCTTATTTGCCTATCAGCGGTACTAAGTATTCCATTTCTGGACAGTAGTTACTGGGTAGCTGTACATTCTTATAATTTTATACTTTTCTCAGTTGACTTTTCCTTTTTATATATTAGTTAATCTGTTACTACATCTCTGTCAATACTCCGCAAGCCACCTTACAGTGTGTAGGTTCTCTCTTCTCTGTTTCATTTCTGAATAGTGTGTGATCAAATGAGTGTCGATAATCTTTTGTATGAGTTCTAATTTCTCTGGCTTTTCATCACAATAATTGTGTGAGACACGTGTGGGGCACTGATGCGTGTGATTTCAGAGGTCGTGTGTCCATACAGTTCACCGGCCACCTGGATCGGACCCCTGGTGTGCTCTGTTGAGCCACTAAAGAAACATTATTATTTAAGTGATCACAATTAAGTGCTCGGCCTATTCTTTACCCTTTATTGCTGTTGCCCAGTCAATGTATTCAGTACTGTGCGCAACCTGTATCTTACGTGTTGCTCCATAAATCGTTTTTGTTCTTTGTATAGCAAACTTGGTGATGAGTGGCGGTTATGTTTTCTCTGCATGCTAGTGTCAGTGCTAAGTCACGTGACGAATGTCTCAATGGAAGGAATACTCCAATGTATCATTGCTCAGTAGCACACTTTTTCAGAACAACAGCAGAATCTCGCCACTGCTCTACAAGTGGCATTAGTGTGTTCATGACAGGCTACTCTCCCATCAGTGCAAGCATCACCCTTTCTGGCATGCAATCAATCAGCTGAAGATTGGGACTCCTACGAGCCATGGTCACGCCAACATCCACAGGTTTTTCATGTGGACGATGCAAAGCTGAGTAGGGCTTTCTTTCTTTCCTAGATTTCGCCACGCACTTATCAGTTGTGCCAACTTGTGCCTTTGCAAGAACCAGCCAGCTTATCATTTTATGAAATGTGCAAGCTCCTCTCAACATATTGCTGTGCAGAATGCATTTCATTGTGATGTGTGTAGAATTTTACTGTTGTCATAAATGCTCAGACCAATCTTACAAAGGCTGGGCTGCAGAATTACCTGGGTTGAGCCCTCAGGTAAATGTTTCACTAGTACCCATCACGAATCCTACGTTGATCACATGGAGCATGATTTATTATTCCTCTGGCCGTGGATAGGGAAGTCTGAAAAAGCAATTCAGCGTGAGAATCCAATGCTTACAGATATGCTCAATATATCACTGTCCTTTGATGTGGCACAGGCCGCAGGCGATCGGGATGCTGCATGTCAGGAGGTATCAGAAGTTGTGAACTCAACCCCTGTTAGGCACGCTGCAAGTGTTCAAGATGACAGGGTAGCTTTTGCAGCAGTACAACCTTGCACTCAGCGTCACATGCGGCAGCCGCAGTTACGGCCACAGCACATACTACCTCATCCAACATGCTGTGTGCCCTAAGCATTGTGCGGTGTGCAACAAAGGAAGGCCACATTGCATCGGTGTGTAATTCCTCTTCAAACATGGTGGACACAGTGGTACCGAAGGACAAATATATATCTCAACAATGACTGTGTCCCTGAACAAATTGTGTATTGGCTTGCTTGTGTGTAATGAGCCACTAAAAATGTAAGTGTACATAGGAGCTGCAGTGACTTCATTAAACACATAAATGGGCTTGGGCTCCCCTTGGATCACACAGGTTTTATGGAAGTTGGTTAGCTGCAGTAAACAGCAGATTCTGATCCTAGGTCAGTTCTCTGTCCCTGTCTCTTTCAAGTCTGTTGTTCACTCTGTCACTTTGTTGTAGATCATTACTATACTGCAAATCTGTTTAGGTTAGATATGTTTAACGCTTTCCATTTCTCCATTGCCGATGAGGTACATTTAGTGTCAGATCAAGTTCTGTATCAGCAACTGAAATCTCTCTGCTCTTAGTTTTTGTCTTTGTTTTCCCTTGGGCTCAATTGTGCAACTGGTTTTCAGCTCCACATTACCATGAAAGAGTCCGCTCCCTAATTTTCTTCAGGTGCGAATCACGTTGCATGACTCTGTCAAGGTCAGATTAGTCCATTTGATGATGCTCAATGTCATTCGGCTTATTTCTTCCAGTGAATGGGCTGCACCACTGGTCATCATTAAGAAGCCGACAGGTAAGCTTCGCCTCTGCCGCATTTTCAGTGTTATGATTAATGTACAGTTCATGATAAATACATACCATTTGCTATGCCCTGACAAGTTGCTAGCAAAATTGTCAGGTGGCCACTACTTTTCCAAGACTGATTTTTCGGAAGTGTACCTCCAGCTCCCCATGGATGAGGTCACTAAGTGTCTGTATCAATATCAGTGCTTGCCTTTTGGTGTCATTAGGATGCTCACAATTTTCAGCATTTTTTAAGGACAGCCGATAGTCTCTGTACCTGGCTGCATCAGTTACCATGACAATATCATTATTTCAGGTGTTTCCACTGAATTTGGACCTTAATAAAAAGAACACTCACAATCAGGCTACCAGTGAAAAGGGACAGCTTTACATAAGAGTACTTGAAGGGGCGGGGCCAATGTGCTTCCACCAGGAATAAATTTATAATAGTATGCAATCTTTCCAAGAAAGGCTTGCATCTCTTTGACGTTGGTAGGCAAATCTGTAATGACATTGACATGCTGACATAAAGTGTTGACACCAGCACAGGAGACTTCAAAACTGAGTTAGATGATAGGCGGCTGAAAAATTTATGATTTACCCAAGCTACATTTCAATGCAGCAGCCTGTAGCACGGTGAACAAGGCACAAAGGTTCCACAAACATTCATCAGATGAGGGACCTCAGACCACAATATCATCCAGGTAGTTAATGCAACTCGGCACGCAGGCTGTAAGTTGCACTCAAAATCATTAGAAAATAGGAGTAGTGTTAGCCACACTGAATGAGAGGTACGGGTATTGATATGACCTGAAGGGGGTATTCACTCTGAGGACACATTTGGAATCATCATCCAGAGGCAATTGCAAGTACGCTTCTGAAAAATCTATTTTGGTAAAATATTGGCTTCTGGAAAGCTATGCTAACAGTTCCTCTGGATGGGTTAGGGGATAGATATCAATAATAGACTGTGAATTTACAGACACTTTAAAATCACCACAGAGCCAAAGGTTTGTGTTAGGTTTCTTGACAATTACCAATGGAGTTGTCTGTTTACTAGTGGAGACAGATGTGATAACATCCATAAATGTAAGTTGATCTAGTTCCAATTTGACTTGAACAGGGAGGAATATTGCGAGCTGAGCACATCCAGTTGTTGGTATGGAACTTGATCTGATACCAGGTGCCCTTCATCAGAAATAGAGAACCCAAAAATTCTTAAGGCATCTAACGGAAATAAGTTGTCAGGTCAAAGTCCGAACAACTGGTTTGTACACTATGGAAGTAGGAAAACTGTCCCAATATGGGTATTTGTTGTTTGTTGTAATTCATGAGCTGACAAGAGACGATAAAATGCCAGTGATCCCAGATCGACGTAGGTTTCAGAATTTAATAAAATCACTGCAGCACCTGTGTCCAGTTGCTTCTTTTATCATGTTGTCCATCACATGTACTTTAATGTACAATTTGTTTGGGGCTACTGTCGCTTGGGAGACACTGTTCACATCCATGCTCATGCCTGGTGAAGGAGGTTGAGAGGTGCACACATGCAATGTGCTCTGGTTGTATGCTGCCCAACGCCTTGAGCATGCTGCCTGATCATGTTGAACAAAACAATAAGGGCATATCAGTAGAGGAGCAAACTTCTTGAGCTAACCAACGGCGGCTGAGGAGGAGAGGAGGCGGTGGTGGCTACTTCACACCATGCTTCTATCTGATTTCCTTCTGCCATAGATACCTCAAAAGACTGAGCTTTGTTCAGAACATTTGTGAGAGAGGGATTTTCACATTGTAAAGCAAGATCACAAACTTTCCTGTCAAGGACCAGGTGTATTATAGCATCATAAACCATAGAATCAACATATGAGCCCCAGTGTGCCTCAATAACAAAATGGCAATGACAGCTAAACCCATGAAGTTCCACTGCCCAGTGTCTACATGACTGTTGTGGCTGCTTTTGACAATGGTAGAACTCAACACAAGCAGAAATAACATGAGTACATTTGCAGAGATAATTTGCGAGCAATTGACACTTTTCATCGGGCAGGTTCATGAAAAGGAGCTAGCTGACACAAAAGTTGATGAACACGAGGAGAAATCCAAAACAAAAATAAAGCCTTACACAAGTTGGGGTCAGAGACTCCTAAACTTTGAAATCGTTGCCAAAGTTGTTTTTCATATCTTTCCCAGTCTTCCGCAGACTCTTCATACGGAGGAAACAGTGGGGGTTGTGTCAATGATGGAGAAGCCTTCCACATCAGTGAGGCTGCCACATTGTTTAGTGCCATGGTACCAGCCTACCGCTGATTGCTGAGAGCTCAGTGTTTAACAAGAGAGTGAAGAACTTCCACTGACATCAACAAGAGATTGAAGAATTTCTACTGACATGTTGGCTGTATATAGAACCAGAGAAACAAAACACACAGAGTAGAATATCACACCCGTCGCCAAGTATGTTGTAACATTGTACAGGCACAATATCAGAACTAAAACAAACCAAGTTTTATTCAGCTTACACATGAAGAGAGCCACAATAACACTGAATGAAGTATAGAACACTACAAATTCTCATAACTATAGAACACATCAATATACAGTCTCATAGGTTAGTGCACAATAAGCAAATAAACATAAGTTAGACCGAGGGCCTGGTGCACTGGGCTTGTATTGGGCTGTTGTGTACATGGCACAAAGCTTGCTGTGCCATCTGTCCAGTTTTCAATGTGACCTGTGTAGGTTGGCTGTGGAGGCACTTATATTGTGTACTGTTTGATTACGTGCACTCAGACTGTATGATTACAACATGAATGTTCATCAGTAAAACAGTGTCAGTTTGATGTGTTTGCCAGTGTATGCCAGTTGCCAAAGGTGATCCATTAAAAGAATAAAGATTCTGTAAGTAGTCACATCATTCACAAATGTGCTTTCTAGAATATAGTGCTCACAGAAGTCTTGTACCTTTTGCTGTCCTACACAGTTGCTGCCATTTTGTTTTTCTATATTGACACCAGTCTCATACTTTAATTGTAACAACGTACAGATACTGTAAAGTTGTTACTATTCGTGCTGATAATGTAGAAACACTCCAGATACACAGACTGCACAGTGCCTCACTACCAGTCGTGCTCCAATGCATTGTGGTTTATTTATTATAACTGTCAAGTGGCAGTGCAGTTTGTGGTTGAAAACAGGATCTCATGAAGACTTGAGAATGAAATTTCTCATATGTGATAACTGAAGTGTCAAATATTTGTTCCACTTCTGAAAGTCTAGAATGCCTAAGAAGGAAACAATATATGTTTTACATCAAAAGCTGTAAAATTTCTCTCGTCCATACAAGTAATGTGACACCCCTACCCTTCTACCACTGTCTTTTTTTTGCATATAGAAATAAAAGGGTAGCTTACATAAAATTACAATACATAAATATTTGTAAAGTCAGGGGTTTTGTTTTTACTGTCTTCAGTAAATCAGCTAATTGGAAATAAATGGAGATGATAAAGGCTTTTCAGCAAACAGTATTTTAGAGATGTCTTCTTCATCTGGAATACATAAAAAAGTTCTAGACTCTGTAGGCAGATAACTGTAAAAATCAATAAGTGAAAGGTGAACTTTGTAGAGCAACACCTCCTTCAATACTTCATTTTTTAATCTTTAGCAAAAACTCATGCATTTTGACTAATTATGTCATCGTAACACAACAGACTATTAAATCACCATACATTCTGTTGTAAATGGAAGTTTTTTGTGTGAATGAAGATAATTAATTCGATAACTGCTGTACATCCATTAACACCTTCTTATATGTGGTTGGACACTTAAAAATGCATAATACTTTGAGAGTTGTAAACATTTATTCTAGATGTACAGGATTCTACAGTAGAGACAATAGCTTGCTGTAGTTTTGTAACATTTACATGACATTTGTGCTTGCAGTATTTTCACAGAACTGCAACAACAGAAAGAGATGTAAATAAATCAGAAATATAAAGGGTCCACCACATAACATGTCAAAGAAAAGTTAGTTTAATTATGTATGAAACAAGATATATTACCGTTAACAGTAGTAGTAGTAGTAGTAGTAGTAGTAGTAGTAGTAATAATAATAATACAGCAACAGACAGGGTATCTGTGAAACTTATTGTTCAAAATCCCTGAATGGATCAGAACTTGAAACAGTAATCACATATTACAGAGCTTCTTAAATGTTTGATCTCAGCAACATTTGGTCTATTTAATTGACTTGATTATGGCAATGAAAGCATTAGAAAAATAACTTGTTTGCACACAGTCCATTCATTAATGTCATGTGAAATAATTTCCTGGGGCAATTCTAGTCTTGAATTTCATGCAGGCAACTGTTTACAAAATTTGGCACACTGACAGCCACTTCACAATACCTTTACTTTCTTATAAATTTTATTCTAATGAGACAGGTACAGTTTCAGTATATTTGCAAATATAGCATTGGGGGCAAAAAGAAATAGTCTCCACTATCTACAGCTTAACCTTACACTAATGCTGAAGGAGCAAAGTATGCAGGCATAAAAATGTTTGATCACCTCTCTTGAGTATTAAAGATGCTGGCAGGTAGTCAAAGCTTTAAAAACTAAATGAAATCATTTCCACTTGTAAACTTCTTCTAATACATGGATGAATATCTGAATAGATGCTATTTATGCAGTTGTATTATATTTATCAAATTTTTTGTAGTTTAAGATCATAAACAATACAGTTATGTAAATGGTCAATATATAAACATGTTTTCACAGAGCAAATGTGTCTGATTTGTAAACCTTCTGACAGACTCTGCATCGTAATGAACTGTCACAGATATGGTCCGTGGAACATACAAAAAAAAGGAGAGTTTTTGTATTAATAAATTGTGAGACTGAATTGCTGGCCCTCCAGGAGACAAAATGTGTAGTATAGCAACGGACATGTATAAAAGTAAAAGTTACAATGTGTTGTGACTGACAATTCACAATTTTTCACAAACACAATTTTTATTGATGTAAGTTCACAAGGTTAATGACTGAACAACAAACGAAAGGTAGCAATAACAATGCCAGTAAAAGTCTCATAATTGAGGCAAACAAAAGTTCACTTCTAAATTTCCGCAAAGGTTTGTGGTAACACACACGCACACGCACACGCACACTAGTAAGAGTCCAATTCAGAGATGAAGACGTAATCTTCAGCGCTCGAAGTACACGTGGTCAGCATCCGGAGTGAACTGAACTTCAGGGCTGGTTCTAGTCCCTAAACAGATGTCTCCAGCCAATCAGGCTTTGGTGTAGTGATACTTCCTGCAGGCCGTGGCTCGAGCTCCCCCTGCAGGAAGTAGTGCTTGGAATGTCTGTTTCCATTATCTTCTAAGTAAATAGCCGGTGTTTATCTTTGTGCTTTTGGTATGCCTTGGACATTGACAACCTCATCCTCTGTGATGTAATATGGGTTGCCGGCCCTCGGGGGCTACCTTGGCTCTGGTATAACACACTGTACTTAGCTTTTGGAACTAACAGTTCCTTCTTAAAGGAGGAGAGGGGGATAGGTTGAGAAAGGTTAAAAAGGAAGGGCAGGTCACTCAGAACCCTAGATGAGAGAGACCCATCTGTAGTGAGAATTGTTGAAAATTTGTATTTAGGCTTTCTCAGGATAGTTTGTATGAATCTTCACATTCCTGCTAGTTCAGCTTCTTCAGCATCTCCATGACATTCTCCCATGGACCAAACAAACCTGTGACCATTTGTGCTGTCCTTCTCCATATACATTCAATATTCTCTGTTAGTCCTATTTTGTATGAGTCCGATAAACTTGAGCAATTTTCTGGGACGGGCCACATGAGTGTTTTGTATGCACTCTTCTTTATAGATTGACGGCATTTCCCTACTATTCTACCAATGGACTGAAGTTTGTCACTTGTCTTACCTATGACTGAGCCTATGTAACTGTTCCATTTCATATCTCTGCAAATTGTTACACATGGGTATTTGTGTGAATTTACTGATTCAAGTTGTTATAATCATAGGATAGTATTTTACATTTCTGGGCATGATGAAATTATAATGGAGACTAATTTGGCTTTGGAAGATGTGTACACACATACGCGCGCGAGGCGCGTCACACACACACGCACACACACACACACACACACACACACACACACACACACACACACAAAAGAAGCAATGCTTAGCTTATTATTAATTATTGTGGAGAGCTTCAAGTAATTATTGTGGAGAGGTTCAAGAGACCCATATTTCCTTTGTCTATTTAGAAAAAGCATGTGACAGGATAGACTGGTGACAGCTTTTTAAGGTGCTGACAGTGAGTGATATGAATTATAAGTGCAGAAGAGTAATGCAGAGATCATATAGAGAACAGTGCATAGACTATATAGATAGGAGATAGCTCTGATAAGATGTTGAGAAGATCAAGAAACTACTACTGTATTAAGCAAGGCATATGATGACTGCTCACTCTCTCCTGTCTTGTTCAATGGATATATTCAGAGGGCAATGGATGGAGTTATGGAAAAACTAGGAGCTATAGGTAGAATTAAAGTTTATGGTAAGAAAATAGTTATGTTGGGATTTGCTGATGACATTGCAGTGTTAGGTGAAGAAGCAGAACAATCAGAAGTGATGCTGGCCCAGATGGAAACCACCTTCAGTTTTTCCTATAACATGAAAAGTAAGAAAGCTAAATCAAAAATATTAGTGGGGGGTAGAAAAAACACCATTGCTCAGTGCTCACTTAACAATGTGTGACTGAAGAATGTCGAATTCTTTGTTTAGCAACTCATTCCTGGAGTACAGGTTTAAAAGTATGAATTCAGAAACTGGGAGGAAAACACCATACTGTGTTCTCAACAGTGAGAGTTCTAGCATTCAATGAGCTAAACCAATCAAAATGATACACAATCAAGAAATATCAACAACAAACTCTTTGTCTTTAAATATGTCTGCTTGTGTCTGTATATGTGTGGATGGATATGTGTGTGTGTGCGAGTGTATACCCGTCCTTTTTTCCCCATAAGGTAAGTCTTTCCGCTCCCGGGACTGGAATGACTCCTTACCCTCTCCCTTAAAACCCACATCCTTTCGTCTTTCCCTCTCCTTCCCTCTTTCCTGATGAGGCAACAGTTTGTTGCGAAAGCTTGAATTTTGTGTGTATGTTTGTGTTCGTTTGTGTGTCTGTCGACCTGCCAGCACTTTCATTTGGTAAGTCACATCATCTTTGTTTTTAGGTACAACAACACACTTAATATGACAAGAGAGAACTGAGAAAGAAATAGCCCTAAACAAGTAAAAATCTAAGTGTGGTAGAATATTGGCATGTGAGATTTATGAGCTAGCAAACATGCAAATGACCTGAGTTGGTGGCTGCCTTAACTTTGCACCTCAAAACCCAGAGAGCTGTTGGCTACTGCCATAACCAGTTCACTGGCTTTCAGCACCATTGGTTCCACATCCTTTGTTGACATGGCATTGTCAATAGGTGCGGATACCAGGCTTTACCTACTGAGGGAGTAAAATTACATCAGATGAAAGGTCAAGGAAGGATACTGTAAGCCAAATCCATGAGGCAAAAGCTACTTTTAACAAGAGAAGAAATGCTTTCACAATCATTTTCATTGACAATACATCTCATTAAAGACCTCATAAAGACGTTTGCGTAGAGCATGCTGCTGTACGGAAGTGAAACATGGACACTTAAAAGATGCAGAAAAAACACAAAATAATAGCTCTCAAGATGTGGTGCTATTGCAGAATGCTAAAGATCTCCTGGGTAGGCAAGATATCAAATGAAAAGGTGCTCCACAGAGTGGAAGAAGAGAAACCAATTTATTGAAGCTTTTCCAGCACAGAAGGAACACATGCATCAGCCATCTGCTGAGACATGGTGGTATCATTAAAAGTATCATTGAAGATACAGTAGGAGGGAAGAATACAAAAGGAAGACCGAGGCAACAGTGCATCAGTCAGATCAAGGAGGATGCTGGCTGTGCACAACCTGTAGTAATCTCAAGGGCAAGGCGGAAGACAGGAATACGTGCCAAGCTGCTGCCTACCAACCTAATGGTTGAAGACGTAAGGAGAACATTTAAAACAAGTTACCAGTCTTTGAATCACTTTGAAATCCTATCAAGATCAGACTGAAAATTTGTTCAGCTTCTTTCAGACAGTACTTCACTGTACTTAACTGCATCATCTGTGAAAAATCTGAGGTTACTATTAATATTGTCTGTGAAGTCATTAATAGACAACATAAACAGTGAGGCTCCCAACATGTTTCCCTGGGGCACATCTGGAGTTACTTCTACATAGGTTGATGACTCTCCATCTGAGGTAACATGTTGCATACTCCCCACCAAAAAAATCCTAAGTCCAGTCGCAAATATTCCTTGGTAATCTCGTATTAATGTTCATTTGACAGTAAGTGTATGTTTGGTACTGAGTCAAATGCTTTTTGTAAATCAAGAAAAAATGCCTCTACCTAACTTCTTTGATCCATGGCTTTCAGGTTGTTGTATGAACTGGCATGTCTTATCATGCAGTGTATTTCGATCGCCTGTGAGTTGTCAAACGAGCTGCTCTAGTCAGTTTTCAGAAAATGTGTAGAACTACTTCACAAGACTGTCAGACCTGCTATGAATCCATAGCTTACAGTCGGTACATTAAAGTTGTGTCCAACTGTCATTGCATGATTGGGCTCTTTTGTGCTACTGAGCATAAACTTACTCTGAATGAGTCTGCGGCTGCCATGGTGGAAACTGGTGGCCCATAAAAACAGCTGATGATTAACTTGCGATATTCTAGGCTGGTTACTTACATGCAGATAACTTCACAGACTCGTTTAGACCTTAATAGGCAGTATAATTTTGATGTCTGCAATGAATTCTCCCCCCCCCCCCCCCCGCCCCCCACTCCCCCCTCCTCCCCCCTAGTGCCATTTAACCCATCTTTTTGATATACGTTCCATGCCTTCTGATATAGTTTGGAGTTTTCTACTTTGTCTTTTTTGCAGCACTCTGTCTCAAGTGTAATTTGAACATGACAGCCTTCCTGGAAGGCAGTAAATTCAGCTACTTCGTTTCGAATGACTTGGCACTTAACAGTTAAAATTTTGACATTTGACGTGTTATTAATTTGTACCCAGTTGGATTCTCGTCTCTGTGTATTGTCTGGTGAACATCCTTCAGAGGACCTTAAACTGTTATTACATTCGACCTCAGGATATTTTCCAAGATTCTGGAACAATGAATGTCAAGGATATTGGGGTTAGTTTTGTTGACCGCTTCTGCTAACTTTCTTGTAGACGAGTGTGATCTGTGATGTCTTCTGCTACTTGGCAGTGTGGGAGATTGTGGTTGAAAGAGGGGCTAACTCAGCTGCAAATTTGGTATAGAGTCTGGTAGGGATTCCATTGAGCTCTGGTGCTTAGCTTTAGAGGCCAGAGATGACAAGAATCAAGTGAGAAGTACAGATTATTGGTAAGAGTGAAGAATAGTGCAATTATGAATTTTGACAGAAGAAAAGAGTTTTAATAATTTTTTATAAAAAAATAATAAAAAAGCACGATGTGTTAGCAGAGAGAAAATCCAGGAGGGTGTCGAGAGGTGCAAGAATGTGTTGTAGGGCAAGTTCCCATCTATGGAATTCAGGGAAACTAGTATCATATAGGAGAATCCAAATAGCCTGTAAGATTAGCTAGCACTCAGGTCCCTTGAGTCATGCTGTTGAGCTTGTTCAGCAAATGGGTACTGGGCACCACAAGGTAGACAGTTCTTCTCTGCCCATTCATGCACCATCCAGTTTAGTGGTTGCCATACCTATATAAAATGATGTGTGGTAGGCACAAAAAATGGTTCAAATGGCTCTGAGCACTATGGGACTTCTGAGGTCATCAGTCCCTAGAACTTAGAACTACTTAAACTTAACTAACCTAAGGACATCACACACATCCATGCATGAGGCAGGATTCGAACCTGCGACCATAGCAGTCACGTGATTCCCGACTGTAGTGCCTAGAACCACTCGGCCACCCTGGCCGGCTGTGGTAGGCACAAGTTAGTTGTAACAACATGTCCTTTTTTTGTCCTAATTCTCAGTTGCGTGTATCACAGCACTAAACATTTTGCCACAATTTCTTTCTTATAATTTATTAATTTTCCCAGTTGAAGTTTTATTGATATTATTAACTATATTCGTGCTGTCTTTCTTGGCTAATTTAATGAGTGCTATATTTCTTTTTCCATTTGTCAGTTTATAATTTGAACTGCAAAAGTTTGTCTGAAAAATGTTGTTTTTAAAGGACTTAACATTTTCATCTGTTTTTACTGAAATTTTTATTTATAAGATGACATGATGTTTGTTTTGTTTTAGGGATTATTTTCTCGTGGTATGACAGAAAAAGTAGTGGAACTTAGTAGTGATCTGCAGAGTGTGTTAAATAACTTCATTCATCTGAAGGAGGTAATTACAATTATTTCTTTTTGTGGGCATTCGTTAATCATACAAACATTATATGTTTTTTGCAGAAGACTGTTGTGTTATATTACTATTAAACTGTGAACCACAAAACTGAAATAAAGGGGAAAAAGGGAGCAGCTTGAAATAGCTCAAAAACAGTAACACAAGCATTTTGTGTGTCATAATTAATTAAAAAAAATTCAGAAAAAAGAAGCATCATTCTGTCATGTGTAAAATAATTCTGTTAGTTGCTGGAAATCTCTCTCTGAGCAACAAAGTACACTAAGCTGAAACTGAAGTGAAAACTTTGCCTGAACATGGGAAACATTACTGGAAATACTTGTTGAAATGTTGCTAGCGTGTCTGTTCTTTTACTGTTGTAAACATTATTAAAATAATAATCACTTTGTTACTTTTTACACTTATTTACATTTGTAGTGTGTGGACGGAAGTAAATTCATTTACTTCCATAAATGGAAGATGCTTGAATGACAAATGTTTCTTACTTCAGCAAGTTGTAAGCTTCTAGTTTTATATGTGTTACAACTGTGATCACTGAGGAATGCAACACATATGGGCACATATTTCACTACTGTGTATTAGAATCTTACTGAATCCCAAATTACTGAAATAAATTTAAACTGGGACATTAATTGTAGATGTATGTACATCAGTTACTCTTGTTCTTGGGCATAATCTCCACGTTGCATGTCACAGTGTTTCAATAAATTAAATTGCCTACAGTCTATCTTAAGTAGGATGGCTGAAGATAGTATGAATACCAATATTATTTCTCCACTTCCCTCTTCCATTTGCAAATTCTACATGAAGGGAATAACAGTTGGTAAGCCTCCATATGAGCCTTAATTTCACGAGTTTGTCACCATGATTATTTTGCAAGACATTTGTGGCAGACAGTAAAATTTTCTTTGATTCTTCTTGGACCATGTGTTCTAGGAATTTTCAGAGTAAAACTCTATGTGGTGCAGGATGCCACTCTTGTAGCATCTCCCACTTGAGTTGGATGAGAAACTCTGTGATGACATGTATACTTACTAAACACATGACCATGCTTTTCTTTGCATTCTCTTTGTTAAAATGACCTGTTAGTGGTCACAAAAGCCAGTTCCTGTATGCAACAGTGGTTCTTTGGTGGTCTTCCTGCATTTCACTACAGTTTTCATGTGTTGTGGGTTGCCCAAGTACCACAGCATTATTTGCTGACCCATCGATATTACAAAATTATATTCCATATTGTTAATATACATAGTGAACACACTCTTGTGATATGCCCAAAACTAGTTTTACACCCAGCAAGTTCTCCCTGTTAATGAATTGCTGAATTTTATTGGCTGAGAAGTCCTTAATACAGTAACAAATCTGGTCCCATGTTCCATGATCCCATATTCTGTTCACTATGCAAGAGTACAAAATTGTGTTCAGTGGCTATCGGAAGTCAAGGAAAAGTGCATCAGCCTTGTCACCATTATCTATTACCTCCTTGATTTAATTGTGAACAGATAAATCTCAGTTTCACAAGGTAATGGTTTGTGGAATCCTACACATGAGATTTTTGGTCTACAAAACCATCACAATATGAAAGTATAAAATACGTTTCATAGTCCCACAACAGATTGGCATCAGCAGTATAGACTTACATTTATGTACATTTGTCTGATGGCCCTTTTTGAAAACAGCTATGACATGTCTCTTTTCACAGTTGTTTGAAATCCTTCATTGCCCCGAGTATTCCATCAAGTCCAGTGACCTTTCCTTCACACAAGAATTTTTAGTTGATTGTCTGTTCCACTTATGGAAGTACGTGCAGTTTTGGCATTCATACAATTAAAAGTAAGAACTGTTGTATGGTCTTTCTCAGTGAACAATTTCAGAAATTGAAATTCAGTATTTGGTATTCTTTAGTTATTCTTTGTGCCAGAAAGGTCACTGAATGATTGTGTAAATGCTTTTGATGAGTTTACTGATTTTATGTAAGACTAAAGCCTTTTAGAATAATCATTGGATAGAATATTATTTCTTAATTTATCAAAAACTTTTTATGAGGCTTTGGTTTGGTGGTGAAGGTCTCTTTGTTTTTTAATAGCTTTGAAGTTGGCTATTGAACAATTTGGGGGGGGGGGGGGGGGTCTTTCTCACATTCCACAACCTTGCTTTGCACATACATCTCTAAAGTGTACTGCACAATAGTCTTGAAGGCTGCCCATAGAGATTTCACATTTTCAGCCTCTGTGATGAATGTTTGAAACTTGCTGCTCAGGTAATCAGTAAGCTGTTTGTTGTTGTACTTTAAGCAGTAATGTTTTTATGTCTTTCTGAACATTTCCTTAACACCTGAAGCAATTGATGCTCTAACAGCCTTTTGGCTACATGTATCCTCTGCTTTAACTAAACTGATAAATTCAACCATCCTGAAATATTTTCTTGTTAACGTTTTCACTGAACATACCAAAGGTCCAGTTGCAAAGTGGAGGATACTTTGTACCATAATTTGTTCTTTCCTTTTATTTTCCATTTACAAAGTGACTACAGTAGGGCCTTTGATAGTCATAGATGATCCAGTATCTGTCAGTGCCAGCATATCAAATATGCCAAATTATCAAGCTAATTGAAAGGGCTTCGCTAATCCTGTCCTTAACCTACCTATCCCCTTCCCTGCTCCCACTCCAGCAATACATAATCTTTTATTCTACCACCTTACCCACCAGTCTTTCTTCCTCTCTCCCCCTCTCTTCTGCTCCCCTCCTCTCTCCTCCCCTCTCATACCTCTTGACTGCACCTAGCAGCCCTACCCTGTCCTCATCACATCCTTGCACACTCCCACAAGCAGCATTACACCTTCCCCCACCACTACCCTGCTATCCTTCCTGTACCCCATCCCAGCCTCCTCCTTACCCTCCACCCTATCCATGCCAGATTGTTTCTCCCATGAGGTGCTGTTGCAGTTCACTGTCCGGTCTTAGAGGCCAGAGACAGTGGTCATAGGTGTGTAAGATCTGCTTGTGTGAATTTATGGTTGTTTCCTAATTCAGAAGGAGGCCTTCTGACCAAAAGCTAAATGTATAGCATCTTTTTGTTGTGGATGTCTGCAATGAAATGTTTCCTTTGTATGGTGAGTAGTATTCTATGCTTTCAGAATATTGCCAGATTATCAAGGTTATTTGTAAAAACATGGTCTAAAACTATATTGTATATAGTTGTAGATGGAATATTAAATTCAAACAGTGGAAAGTGCAGATTGGAATAACAACAGTATTATCAAAAGGATAGATTGCTACTTGCCATAAAGATGACACGTTTAACAGCAGGCAAGCGCAGTGAAAGGCTGTTACACACTGAGCTTCTTCAGAAAACAAAATTCACACACATTCACACAAGCAGGCGTAACTCACGCGCATATGTTGTGGCCACCGATAGTGCTCGTGTGTGTGAGGTATGCCTGCTTGTGAGAATGTATGTGTGTTTTTTTTCCTGAAGATGGCTTTGGCTGACAATTCGTTGTGTAACAGCTGTTTTGTTGTGCCTGTTTGCAACTCAGCGTATCATCTTTATGGTGAGTAGCAATCTATCCTTTTCATAATATTGTTTCAGTTGTCACATTGTTCCAATCGTCTTATGATGTGCAGTTTTTGGTGGATTGTCGATGTCATGTGCTCAAGTGTTTGCATTTTCCCATTTAGGTGCTCCTTTGCTCTGTTTGGAAAATATACTCACAGTATGTATGAACTATTTACTGTGCTGTAGTCTATTTGACAGTTGTACAAGTAACTGAGTATTGATACAGTGCACTGACTATATTAAATAACTACACTCCTGGAAATTGAAATAAGAACACCGTGAATTCATTGTCCCAGGAAGGGGAAACTTTATTGACACATTCCTGGGGTCAGATACATCACATGATCACACTGACAGAACCACAGGCACATAGACACAGGCAACAGAGCATGCACAATGTCGGCACTAGTACAGTGTATATCCACCTTTCGCAGCAATGCAGGCTGCTATTCTCCCATGGAGACGATCGTAGAGATGCTGGATGTAGTCCTGTGGAAAGGCTTGCCATGCCATTTCCACCTGGCGCCTCAGTTGGACCAGCGTTCGTGCTGGACGTGCAGACCGCGTGAGACGACGCTTCATCCAGTCCCAAACATGCTCAATGGGGGACAGATCCGGAGATCTTGCTGGCCAGGGTAGTTGACTTACACCTTCTAGAGCACGTTGGGTGGCACGGGATACATGCGAACGTGCATTGTCCTGTTGGAACAGCAAGTTCCCTTGCCGGTCTAGGAATGGTAGAACGATGGGTTCGATGACGGTTTGGATGTACCGTGCACTATTCAGTGTCCCCTCGACGATCACCAGTGGTGTACGGCCAGTGTAGGAGATGGCTCCCCACACCATGATGCCGGGTGTTGGCCCTGTGTGCCTCGGTCGTATGCAGTCCTGATTGTGGCGCTCACCTGCACGGCGCCAAACACGCATATGACCATCATTGGCACCAAGGCAGAAGCGACTCTCATCGCTGAAGACGACACGTCTCCATTCGTCCCTCCATTCACGCCTGTCGCGACACCACTGGAGGCGGGCTGCACGATGTTGGGGCGTGAGCGGAAGACGGCCTAACGGTGTGCGGGACCGTAGCCCAGCTTCATGGAGACGGTTGCGAATGGTCCTCGCCGATACCCCAGGAGCAACAGTGTCCCTAATTTGCTGGGAAGTGGCGGTGCGGTCCCCTACGGCACTGCGTAGGATCCTAGGGGTTCGGCGTGCATCCGTGCGTCGCTGCGGTCCGGTCCCAGGTCGACGGGCACGTGCACCTTCCGCCGACCACTGGCGACAACATCGATGTACTGTGGAGACCTCACGCCCCACGTGTTGAGCAATTCGGCGGTACGTCCACCCGGCCTCCCGCATGCCCACTATACGCCCTCGCTCAAAGTCCGTCAACTGCACATACGGTTCACGTCCATGCTGTCGTGGCATGCTACCAGTGTTGAAGACTGCGATGGAGCTCCGTATGCCACGGCAAACTGGCTGACACTGACGGCGGCGGTGCACAAATGCTGCGCAGCTAGCGCCATTCGACGGCCAACACCGCGGTTCCTGGTGTGTCCGCTGTGCCGTGCGTGTGATCATTGCTTGTACAGCCCTCTCGCAGTGTCCGGAGCAAGTATGGTGGGTCTGACACACCGATGTCAATGTGTTCTTTTTTCCATTTCCAGGAGTGTATTAAATAAAACTCCACAGAACTGATGTAAATTTAGTACTGTAAATTTATATCTAGGGAATGCAGAGTTGTTGATACTAGTGCAAAGCTAGCAAAGCAACTGGCTTATCTTGATGAGCATGTAATTTCTCAGAGAGACAGACTGTTGTCAATGACGAGGTGCCATGTTGAACGATTTCAGTGTTTTTCAAAGGCATTCAACTCTACTGCCAACAGTGCCCAGCTAAAACTATTGGAAAATTTCTTAGGCATGCCAGGCTATTGGATCTGATAGGCTATCAATTGTCAGATTATTGTGGTCTTACTGTATACAAATGACTGTCTATAAATGACAGTCAGTGTACTTTCATATTTGTTGTGATATCTCTTATACTGTACTTATGGACTTTCCATGGGATGTATGATGAAAGCAGTAAAATCTTTTCACTATCTGTCTTGAATATTTGTAGTTCTTGAATAGTGCTTCCTGAGAAGATCATTATCATTCTTCCAGTGCTGAAGAGTTTTTCTGTAGTCTGGACCAACAGGGGAAGACTGCCTTAAATCGCATCTACCGTGTGCAGTGATGAAGATCATCTGCGCACAGTAACTGCATAAACTCATATACGTGCTTAAAAGCCAATGCCCAACAGACCCTCTCCACTGCCGGGTGGTTTCATAATAGACTAAAGGCATTGCAACAGCTATTCAGGTTCGTCAATGGCCTGCAGTGTCTCAAGTGACATTCCTCACAGACAACCCTCATCACTTTTAAGCAGCTCCATACCAAGACTCCTTATCTAATTAAACACCGTAAGAAGGAATGCTGAGAGCACTATGTTTCCTCCGTGAGAATGTATTCCTCTTCATGCCAGGACCAAGTTCCATAGTGTACTGCACGGCCAAAGATCAACAGCTGTTCAGATTCTCTCCCTTCATGATGGTATTTCTACCAAGGTGTCGGTTCTTGCCAAATGCCTTGCAACACACTTTGCAGCAGTGTCAGCATTCTCTCCTTACTTGGCTACCTTTTGAATGTGTAGAAGACAAGTTGAAGACATCTCCTTATTCTTTACCCTCCATCATGCTGAGTTATATAATGTTCCTTTCACTGATTGGAAACTGCTTCTAGCTCTTGACTCATCACACAATACAGCCACAGGCCTTGATTGAATTTGTAATCAGATAATCAAACAAATGAATGTTATTCAGACTCCATCTACCCAGGGTCTTCAACCATATTTAGCTAGAAGGTGTTTCCCTTTGCAGTGGTGAAATAGTATCCTCATTCCAATCCTTAAACCAGGAAAAACGGTATGTCCATAGATAGCTACAGACTGATTAGCCTTACCAGCATACTTTGCAAATGGCTTGAGATGTTGGTAGCTCAACAATTATGCTGGGTTCTTGAATCAGGGGCCCTTTGTCATACCATCATTGTGGCTTCCAGGAGGGACAGTCCACAACTGACCAGCTGGTTAGGTTAGAAACAGCAATCTGTAAGGCATTTTATAAAATCCAACACCTCATTTGTAGTCCTTTTTGACCTCAGTGAGGCATACACCACTTGATTCCATCACATTTTACTTATCCTCAACCCTCCATGAGTGTGGATTTCTATCTTTTATACGAATTTTCATCCTACTGGTTGTTTCGGGTTGGGGTTGTTACATAACTCAGCTGCCCAAAGGTCCAGGGGAACAATGCACAGCAGGGTCTATGCTAAGTGTGATACTTTTCCTCATTGCCACGGCACACTGGTGACCTTTCATCAGGCCAGTAGTCACCCCTGTGCTGCTACATTGATGACTTTAGTGTTTGGTATATCTCTCAATCTGTAGCGTTTTCCCATGGCTTCCAGTTTTCTCCAGCAAAAATGCGAGTCTTGCATTTCTGTCATTGTATACCACATTCCATCCTGACCCAGAACTCTACAAAACTCTACTTGGGTACACAGGCACTTGGAAGTTACTGCACAGTCTTGATTTTTGTGACAACCCTTCTGGAAAAAAGCTGACATAGCTGCACCACATTTGTCAACTAAACATATGCATGTGAAAGCTTAACGCTCTCTGCTTTCTTGCCCACACTACTTGGGGCGCGGATCGCATTACACTATTGCATGCTTACTGGGCCTTGGTTTTGTCTCGATTGGATTAAGTTTGCCAGGTTTTCGGTTGGATTGTGGTTGACAGACTTTTGGCTCAGCATTACCTTAAGTTTTGAAATTATTGGACTCTGTCTGTCATCATGGGGTAAGACTGACCACATGTGCCATCATGACTAGTCCTGTAGATGGTCTCCTTGCCAAAGTGGGGATCTTACCTATTCAGTTCTGACTATACCAACTCTAATTTACTTAACCAACCACTATCTGACTCTTTCCTAATAATGCAAATTATCGAGTCCTTTTTACATACAAGAGGCATCTACTCTCAGGTTGGATTACCTATTCAAATGCACCTTGAGGCCTCCCACCGGAACCTCTTCCTAACTCACTTACAATGTGCTCCTTATGTTTCAATTGCTCCCCGCCCCCTCTCTCCCATGACTTCTTGGCATCTGTTCTAAAGGAGTATCATGTTTCTACCATCACTTACACTGATGGCTCTAAAATCAAGGATAGGATGGGGTATACATGTACATATCCTGCCAGTCAGGAGCAAATTTTCACACTGCAGCAGAGTGTGCACTGATGAAACTTCCTGGAAGATTAAAACTATGGGACTTTTGCATTTCATGGACAAGTGGTCTATCGACTGAGCTACCCAAGCACGACTTACTACCTGCCTTCACAGCTTTACTTCCATCAGTAGAACACTTGCCTGCAAAGGGCAAAGAGCCCGAGTTCGAGTCTTGGACTGGCACACAGTTTTAATGTGCCGGGAAGTTTCAACAAAATTTGTTGCTGGGAACATGTTGTGTTTTTATGGTGGAGCTGATAGCCGTTGAGAGAGTTTTATGTTTTGTTAAAGAGGCTATCCTCAATTAATTTATAGTGGCTCAATGAGCAGTCTCCAAACCACTGATTGATGCTACTCTTGTCATCCTGTGATCTGGCTCCCAAGTCATACTGGTATCCTGGGGAATGAACTGGTAGACCGGTTATTCGCCCGCCATTTGCTTTGACAATCCCAGCTGTGGATTTGTGGGTGTAAATAAGACCTCTCCTCACTCAAAATGGAACAACAGTTGGTAGGCTACTGTCTCCTCCAAAGAACCCAACACTATCAAAGACAATATTGCTGATGGCTCTCCTTCTTCCATTCCTCCTGGAAGGAATCCACCAACCTATGTCACATCCACATCAGTCACCCATAGTTTTATACTATTTAATGAGGCACCTCCACATTGTGGTAGCAGAGCCTAACAGACAGTGGGACACATCATTGTAGAATGCCTCATTCTTCTGAATGTCCATGCTAAGCATGGCTGTAATACTGTGGAAAACCCATGCACATTTGAACTGGTTCTTCACCTTTTCCACGAAAGTGGTTTTTATTCTGAGAAATAAAATTTTAAACTACTTTTGGGGTGGGGACAAGGTGGTTGGGTTTGGATTGTCACCAGCTGCGTGCTGGGTCTCAAGGACCCTTGTTCTTAGCCTTTTTAGCCAGCTGACTGAGCCATCCCTCTTTTACACTGTTGTAATTGCTTTTAGATGTGGTTAGTCCTTTTTTCTGCCACACCATATTTTCTGTTTTAGGGGTAGCACTCGTATGAATAGTGGGTGCTGTTCCCTTCTTTAACACTTTGAGTACAATGGATTGAGGACTAGGTGGCTATGGTAGGGATGCCTCCCATTGCATACAGAGCCCCAAATGACACTCGCCTGGCCCTAACCACTTATGTACCCAATCTCACCTTATTTTATTGGCCCTAGCTGCTTATTTATTTATTTATTTGATTATTTCTCTCATCTTATTTTATTATTGAGAGTCCAACTGATGTCCTTTACATGTTTAGCTTCCTCACTTTTACAATCACCCCGATCTCCTGGCTGAAGGCATTGTTTACTCTGGGACTGGCTTTGCAGGTTGGTGGGAGGTCATATGCTGGCGGGGTTACTCTCACTATAGATTTGCCCTTGGGGAGCCCTGTCTGTTCTCTGTTCTACATACTGGCTTGACCCATATACTTTTACATTCCTTTAAATTATTTCTCAGCTCTGGCATCAGTATTGCTTTCAGTGCCTTGCTTTTACCACTCTTTCATGCTTTTATAATTCCATCAAATTTCTGGCTGACTCGCTGACTCCAGATGAACTGTCTCTTGGCTGGGGAACTGATGGCCTTTAAGCTTAATCCCTCACCAACTAACCAACTTCTTGGTGTAATTCTTGGAATGTTTGCTTTATGCTACCTACAGTGAAAACTGCAGTGGCGAAGTGCCTCCACCATATCTGAGCTAAAAAAAAGGAAATTAGTGCTAAATGCTCTCTATGCACCCAGAAGTGCAAGCTACAGACAGAAGTGGCAGAATGATGCTAAGAGAAGCGGAAAAATGATGCTATTGGCTGAAGTATCAAGTTGTACACTGCCCCTTGCTATTGTGCACTGATCTGCCATCAGTCTTCTTACTGGCACACCACTGACATTAGGAGACAACGTGGCTCAGTGCTGTGAGTGTGCTGTTTATACTGTCAAACATTCTTCATATGTATCGAGAATAACGGCAATCATGTTACACTATCTCGCAGAACTGATATCTTTGTTTCTGAAGATGGCATGGAACTGTTTCATGCTAATGAGATATTTGTAAGGTGTGTAACATGTGCCCATGATGTCAATACTGTTTAAGTGTGGAATAGCCTGAAACATGTTTGGGAGTCATGTGAATAGAGAGTATCTGGCCGTTCACTTGCATGCACAATTTGTAGAATATCATGTATGAAAATTTACAAAATTGCAGTTGTCAACAGGAATACTGAAGGGAGTACAAACTAGTGGATACAAAAATAGTAGTAGTTTCAGGTTAAATTCTCAACTTATGAAACATGTGAAAATGTAGTGGAACTGGCTAAGCTGAACGAAATATATGTGTAGTAATAAAACACCTGGTTAGGCACAATCATCTGTAATTCTATACCATAAATTTTACTGTCTAGAGGAAGTTGATCATATTCAGAACTATGTTAAACCCCACCCCCAGATGTAGACATTGCAGAAGTGATTTGATATTGGTTTTCAGAGCAGACAGTAAACACTTAACATTAAGTAACAAGACAAGTAGTTAGTGTTGGCACATGGCAAAATTGTCTGTGGCCACAAACTAGAATGAAATTACAGCAACAAGTTGCATAAAAGAATTTTATAAAACAAAAACTTACACAACTATAGTTTTCATAAGGCATAAGGGAAAAATGTAAGTTCACATAAGCAGCATAAGTAATATATAAAAACCATTATGTTACTTAGTATGCTGTTTATGTGAACTTACAAAACTGTTAGGTTTATATATATTATTTATAATGCTGCTTATGTGAACTTAAGTTTTTTGTTTAGGCCTAATGATAACTGCAGTTGTTTAAGATTTTGTTTTGTTGCTGTATCTTACATTTACTCCTAGCCATAGACCAAACTTAAGATATATATACCGTTAGCTGATTAATTTCAGTTATGGTATGATGTCTGCATTTGCATGGCTTCTTTATACCATTTTTGTACAGGCACTATGAACCACATGTGAGCATTTGCAAGCTCTTTTTGTATTAATGATTCATTATTGTATTACTTATTACTCTTTTTTAGGACTACAGCAATATGGTGCATGCACCTTATTGTTGACGCTCACAAATATTATGATAGTGACAAGTAATTTTAATATTATTATCTAACTTCTACCTATTTGTGATATATTTTTCTGTACAGCCTTCTGAAGAAGGGCACTAAGTACCCTGACATTGGTTAGGGAAATTAAATTTCTTTTATGCAACTGGTTGCTGATTATTTCAGTATAGAAAGCAAAGATTAAAATGCGTCAGATAAAAGCAGTTTATAGAGCCATGATGATGCAAGAACTCAGAAGAAATGGATCTCCACATACTAGACACACACAAGTTGAGTTCAAGAAATGGGACATTGTCCTACATGTTGGTTAAGTCATAATATCAAACCATCATCCAATGGCCACAATTGTGGTGCTGGATAAGAGCTTGTGTATAACAAATATAAAACAGCCATATGCCAAACCTAGTGGTGATATAAGTAAGGAGTAACTTTGGAAATTTCTTCATAACTAATCAATGTATTCAATACTGTCAAGAGATTCAATAACATAAAGAAAAGTTACTGCAGTAATACTGGGCCAATTTTACAGACACACCTTGATGGCTGCTAATGTGAAATCTGCATTGGAACACAGCAGAGTAACTGATAAGAAGATTCTGCCTTCAGAATGCTATACAAAAACTCTGATTTCACATCATGAATAGACTTCTCAGCCAACCTACTTTCCATAATTACGAAGGCACAGCAACAAAATATAAATACCAATCGTGCAATGTGGAAACTCATTTGAACACTTTGTAGACTGGAAGATCTACAGTAGGTGTTCTAAAACAGATCAGATTCTTGTGTATTTCACAATAATAGACACTGGCACAGGCTTAGATGATAACATTCAGCTGAGGCAAATATGCAGTCTACACAATGTGAATTTGAAATTTTTAAAGGGGGATTCAACACAGCCATTACAAGGTAGTGCATGTGACATTGACAGCAAAGAAAATGAAATTATGCAGGTATTACAGATTATGTTAGTCAGTGTGATTCCAACATCCATCAAAGATTCAAAAGTAATTAGGGTTATATGGACATCTGCCCTGTAGCCTATAAGGTACAAAATGACAGACAACAATATATACGAGAGATTAATGGGAGAAAGAAACTGAGAAAAGAAGTCTGCATCATCACAGAACAAATATGAATATAAAGAGCTGTTACACAAAACAAAAGTTTAAAACTGGGATATATATTTGTTACAGACTAAATGAGAACAGAATGAGATAGAGCTATAGCAGAAGTGTTGCAGCAGTTGGTTCACCACTTTATTCCATATTGGACATCATTATCAAATTAATCACTTTTGCAGCAGCAAGTTTCTCAGAATCTGGAAGACCTAAAATGTCATTGTATTACAAAAACGAGGAAGAAAAATTTTTGAGAGAGCCAAATTGTTGCAGGCCAATTTGCTTGATAAATGTTCTGACTAAAATATAAGAAAAGCTCCTCTCCAGCTGACCAAGGGATCATGGACAGCTAGCAGTCAGCTGGCATCAGTCGCCCTGAGTAAGGAAAGGCCACCAAGGATGTCATGAATCATATGCTGCTTATTGTCAGCACCTCAACTGAGAAATACTTCATTGTTGCAATTATTACATAGGTGATATATCTGATAATTTTGGTGCACTACCATGTCCAGTAGACTGAAACAGTGGATTGTTTCAGGTACCTCTTTAACAGCTTCAAAGATAAACAAAACTGAATTGCACCAGCAAGAAAATAATGAAGAACATCACCAAGGGGTCTCTGTGTAACTTAAGAGTTTTGTGGTGTTGATATACACTGAAGTGCGAAAGAAACTGCTATAGGCATGGGTATTCAAATACAGAGAAATGTAAACAGGCAGAATATAGCACTCTGGTCAGCAATGACTATATAAGACAAAAGTTTCTGGTGCAATTGTGAGATTGGTTACTGCTTCTACAATGCAAGTTATCAAGATTTAAGTGAATTTGAATGTGGCATTATAATCAGTGCATGAGCGATGGGACACAGCATCTATGAAGTAGTGATGAAGTGGGGATTTTCTCGTACAACCATTTCACAAGTGCACCATGAATATCAAGAATCTGATAAAACATCAAATCTCTGACATCACTGTGGCCGGAAAAAGATCCTGCAAGAACAGGACCAGTGACAACTGAAGAGAATAGTTCAGCATGACAGAAGTGCAGCGCTTCTGCAGATTGCTGCACATTTCAATGTTGAGCCATCAACAAGTGTCATCGTGTGAACCATTCAACAAAACATCTCGATATGGGCTTTTGGAGCCGAAGGCACACTTGTGTACCCTTGATGACCGCATGACACAAAGCTTCATGACTTGCCTGGGTCCGTCAACACTGACATTGGACTGCCTGGTCGGACGAGTCTCGTTTCAATTTGTATTGAGTGGATGGACGTGTACGGATATGGAGACCACCTCATGAATCTATGGACCCTGCATGTCAGCAGGGGACTGTTCAAGCTGGTGGAGGCTCTGTAATTGTTTGGGGCATGTGCAGTTGGAATGATATGGGACCCCCTGATACATGTAGACATGACTCTGAAAGGTGACATACATACGCATTATGTCCATTGTGCATTCCAATGGACGTGGGGAATAGGAGGATAATGCAACACCCCACACGTCCAGAATTGCTACAGAGTGGCTCCAGGAACACACTTCTGAGTTTAAACACTTCCTCTGGCCACCAAACTCCCCAGACATAAACATTATTGATCATATCGTGGATGCCATGCAGTGTGCCATTCAGAAGAGATCTACACCCCCTCATACTCTTACAGATTTATGGACAGCCCTGCAGGATTCATGGTGTCAGTTACCTCCAGCACTACTTCAGATATTAGTCGAGTCCTTGCCACGTTGTGTTGTGGCACTTCTGCGTGCTTGTGGGGGCCCTACATGATATTAGGCAGCTGTACTAGCTTCTTTGGGTCTTCAGTGTAGTTTCTCTACTAAACCATCCTCATAGCATAAGAAAGACTTGAGGTTACATGGCTGGTAGTGATAGTAGTTGCCAACAGAGTAGTAGATCAGAAGAAAGTGATAGAAAAAATGTCAACACATTAAATGACTGATACATAGAGAACAATTATATTAACACACAAAACAGCCTGCATGAGTGAGAAACTGCACAATATGAGTAAATAACCACCAGTGAAAAGCATCAGTTTACCAGCAAAATTTTCCTCACCACTAGCGTCGTTCATGGAGTGGGAGGTGGCAGGAAGATACTAGGTGTACAGCAAGCAAGAGTGAGTCTGGAAAGGCGGCAAGGTTATTGTGCACAAGAGCTACATTTAAGAAGGAAATTAATGAGTATGTCAACAGAGAATGGTAGGAAATCTGAATAGGCAGACACAGGGAGAATAACTTATCAGTTTCTGTCTAGAGCCCGTAGTCAAGCCAGAATCCAGTCAGACACTCTGGAGAAATAAGTGGTGGTGGTGAGGGATGGAGAAAGCAAGACTATCCAAAATAGCCAGTTGCAGCAGAGAACAATGTTAGCAGTATTAGACAGCAAAGCACAACACAGTCTGAAATGCCTTTGTCTGCTGATGGTGAGATACATTGTAAATATGACGTGTCCTGCCAGTGGCCACACTCATCTCAGGATTCAAATTTCTCAGTTCCAAGACAGATATAAAGCATCCCTCCCCTTTAATCTGTAATTGGTGACTTGCTTTTCCATAGGCCGTTCGCTCATGACAACCCACCATGCATTCACGGAACACTTTAATACCATGCCTGCAGGTCGTATTCCTGATTGAAAATTGATTGTTACATGAGTGGACACATTTATGGATACCAATAGTGTGCTGAAAAAGAAACAGGGCCTTCAGGATCCACAATTATACCAGAAAACATTGAGAAAGTAAGGCTGGTGATATTGAATTCTCCCTGCGATCTGCCCACAAACATGCAGTTCCTCTTGCAGTTTCTGACTATACACTGCGATGAATTCTTCATTAAATCTTGAAATGTCATCCATAAAAGCTGGCAATGGTGTGAACATTTAATTCACGTGATATTGTTTATGAAAAAAAGGTATTGAAGCCTTGATTGAAAACCTTCCTCGTGATGCCCTGTGTTCTTCACCAATGAGCACATTTTTGTTTGTCTGGATGTGTGAATAAACAAATTAACTTAAAAGACTGGTGAGACTCATATCTGTATCTTGTTGGGACACATAGCCTGGACCCTTTTTGTGAATGTGGGCAAAATTATATGTACTTACTTGTATTATATAGAGAGTACCTTAAATTTTTTTAAAGATATTGTAATCTATACCAGTTCTTTGTTGAAATTATGTAGTTTTGCCATGAAGCACAAAAACAGCAAGCAAAAATGGAGAAGATGGTGGATCAACTGCAAAAGGAGCTGCACGAGTGCCGTGCTGCTGAGAAAGCAGAACGAACAAAACTGGCTGAGAGCAGACATTTGCTAGCAATGCAGCAGGATTCAATCAACAAGCTTCTGTCTGTGAAAGGTTAATTGACTTTGGTGACTATTATTACCTAAGATAAATAAAGTGCTAAATATGTACATGGGTTGTCCATAAATTAAGATCTCCAATGCTTTTCACACAGTAAACATCATTTTATTGCAAAACCAAGTACAGATTATGAAAGCTTGGACTTTTAGCTATTTTTCAATGTTGTCTCCATCATGATTGATTTATTTTTGGAGATGCTCTGCAACCTTTTTCATACCTTGTTGTACCACTCTCCCACTAACTCATGCAGGAAGGAATGGACAGCTGCCTTCGATTTTCATCGTTTGAGAATTTTGTTCCCCCTAAGTGTTGTTTCAAGTTGGGGAAAAAGTAGTAGTCACTTGGCGCCAAATGAGGACTGTATGGAGGATGGTCAGTGATTTCCTATGCGACTTTGGTGATGAGATGGACGTGATGGCGGTGTTGTCATGGTGCAAATGAACTCCCTTTATCAGCCGACCCCTCCTTTTGCTCTGTACAGCCTGGTGTAGCTTTGTTAGTGTCTCACACTACCTTGACGTGTTGACTGTTGTACCTCTTTCCAGGTGGTTGATCAGCAGATGCCTTTCTTATCCCAGAATACTAGCCATCACCCTCCTTGTTGATGGTGTTTGCTTGAACTTCTTGACATTTGGAGAACCAGAACACCGTCATTGTTTTGATAGTTCTTTAGTCTCTGGCATGAAGTAGTGGACCCAAGCCATGTCCCCAGTTACAGTTGAATCCAGAAATTCCTCAGCCTCTTCCCGGTAACAGCACGGCAACTTCTGAGCACTTTCGGTGCACTGACTTCCGTGTTCATCAGTGGGCATCTGCAGCACCCACCTGGCACACACTTTGTGATCCTTCAAATTGTCTGTCAAACTCTTGTCCATGGTACTCATACAGGTGTCCCCTATCAGTTCAGCAATCTCTTGCACAGTCACATGCCAATCTGCAATCAAAACTTCTGTGTCCTGAATGAGGGTCATCTTTAACTTCTGTCCAGCCATTTTTAAACCATATGAACCATTTGTAACACTGAGTAAGGCTTAAGCACTTACGACTGTATGCTTCCTACATAATTTGTTGTGTCTCTGTAAAGGTTTTCTTGAATTTCACGCAAAATCTAATGCGGTTGCATTGCTCCTCTAATTCTGCTATCTCGAAATTCACTAATTGTGCGACACAACATTCTACTCAATACAGCACAGAACAATAGCTAACAGACATATAACAATGAAATTTCCAGCAGTTACATAATAAATGTTGCGGAATTTTTTGAACAGACCTCATATACAGTCCCTGGTCTCGCTAACTCTTACATAACTGCTTTTTCTAGAAAAAGATATGTATCCAGTATCAGTACATGAATTACAGTTTCAGTAGCAGCTCCCTAAATTAAAAAAAAAATGCCTCCACAATGTTTGGTTTTGCTTTTTATTTCTAACTTTCTTTTCTTGTGGAATGCAAAAGCAGGAAAGCCACTCTCACTTGCACTAGTTTAATTTTATCTGTTTTGTGGCAATACTGTGGCCACGGAAACACTTCTTGTTCTCTGTGGCTTTCGCCATACCTCTGATTGTTTTATCTCAGGATAGGTTCAATGGAACATGTGTGAATAATTGTATGAATTAATTAATTTTTGTACTAGACATGTGTAGGTAACCATCCATTTTAAAATTAGGTTTAATGTATACAGATTATAAAGTAACAAGTCAAGCCTCCCTTTTCCCCTTCCAGCCAGTTGCCCACTGATTATCTTTCAGGAATTGCTCACTTGTAACCCGCCTCACCTTCCTTTCCTACATCTCTTCTCAGTGAGACCAACATCACTCCTATGGAACCTACATCTATCTGTAAACTGAAAACATTACCTAGAGAGAAAGGGAGAGGGGTCAGAAAGGAGGGGGTGGGGAGAAAGGGAAGGAGGGCAGAGGAAGGGGGGAAGGGAGAGTGTGTGTGTGAGAGAGAGAGAGAGAGAGAGAGAGAGAGAGAGAGAGAGAGAGAGAGAGAGAATATGGCCACATGATGGGGCAGGGGTGTGTGTGGAGGAGTGGTGGGAGAAGGCAGTACATAATATGGACAGAGAAGGAGTGCTGTTGACCGATAAGAGATGAGAAAAGGCAGGGGGAACCAGGAGAGCGGACGTGAAGGCGGTGTTGTCATGGTGCAAATGAGCTCCCTTTATCAGCCGACCCCTCCTTTTGCTCTGTACAGCCCGGTGTAGCTTTGTTAGTGTCTAAGCTGAGCAGATTGTAAAGGTCTAGGCCAGGTGGATTGAGCGATTGCAGGATATGCTGGAGAGATGATTCCCACCCATATAGTTGAGCAAACTTTTTGCTGGAAGAGAGTATCCAGATGAGCTGTGTAGTGAAGCAGCTATTGAAGCAATTAGTGTTGTGGTGCACATCATTTTGGCAACTGGATGGTCAAGTTTGAGGTTTGCCACAGTTTGGTGGTGGTAGTTCATATGAGTAGACTGTTGCTTACTTGCCATGCTCACATAGAATGCTGTACAGCAATTGCAGCACAGCTGATATGTAACACATTTGCCTCCACACATGGTAACACATTTGCCTCCACACATGGCCATGCCTTTTATTGTAGGAGATGCCAGTGACTGGACTGTGGTAGGAGGTGGTGAATGAGTGGGTGTATGGGACACATCTTGCATATGGGTTGACCTCTAATAAATGACCAATGGGTACCAATGGAAAAGGATATTCCATAGGTTGGGTGGGTAGCATAACACTACTTTGGGTTATGTGTGTAGGATTTTGGGTTGGATATCCCTCATGTCAGGTTACGAGGAAAGGTAGTCAAAGCCCTGGGTAAGTTTATGGTTGAGCTATTCAAAGCTTGAGTAATACTGATCAACAAAGGCGGAGGTTTGTTCTGTGGAGCGTTGTACCCTGCCTCGGTGGGGAGACCTATGGGGTTGGGTTTTGGGAGTAGGTAAAAGGTGGAGTGTGCAACATATTGACAATGTTTCATGACCACTGTGGTGGAGTCTTTGTCTCTGGGAAGGATGATAAGTTCTGGGTTGGTTTTCAGGTTACAGGTAGCTGTGTGTCCCATAGAACTGATGTTAGACTTGCTGGAGAGGGATTAGGACAGCTTACTGTGGAGGGGTTTAGGAAAGGAAGGTGAGGCAGGTTAGAAGTGGTGATCTCCTGAAACATAACAAGGGGATGAATGGATTGAATGGGTGGAAGATCATGGTTGGAGAAAGTTTGGAACTGTTTTAAACAAGGTTCTATGTGGGGTTTTGGTTATCTGTTGTCAGCAGGATGCACGGCAAAAAAATGTTTCCACTGCAGAGAATGAATAAAGGAAAGAAGGTCCTTTACAAGGCCTGCATGGTTTGAACATAGGTTTTGGGCTGAAGGTGAGGTCTTTTAGAGATTATTGAGACTTCTGCAGTGGTCTTACTTTTGTCAGAAAGATTGATAACAGCGTTACGAAATGAATGTTCAGGAGCAATGTGTTTCATGCAGGGTACAGGAAATTTTTGGGGATATGAAAAGTGTAATAATTGAACAGGACATGGCTGGAGAGCTATGAGGGGGCTGACGGGGGGAGCTTGGATCAGAGTGGTAGGCTCTTTCTTGGATGTAGGTAATTCCATGCTGCCATATGGACAAGAGTAGCTGGAACGCCTTCCTTGGATCATGGTGAGAATGCTGTTCCAATTGTTGAAGAGCAAGAGTTTCCGTTGCAGTGATAGTATCAAGGAAGTTACAGTAGAGGCTATCGAGCAAGGTTTGTGCTTGGACTGTATGATTATGAGGGTGAAGGACTGATAATTTGGAAAATGTGAAGGTGCTTGTGGTAGGACGGTTGACAGCTCAAGATCCCAATTTTAATGTTAAGCCAATTAGGAGGGATAACATGTGCCAGACAAAATTTCAGGAAAAGGACGTGCGCTCAGCATTTTGTAATGGCAGAGGAGAGTTTTTGGAATTGGCCGAGGTAGGATGAACAGGAATTTATGGTTGACCAGTTGGGAGGCAACAGGAGTGACTGAAAAAAGTTAACAGAGGTTGATAATGAGAAGGTGAAAAACTATAGTTGAAGTGTAATAATGGACATAAATGGTAGGTACTTTGTAGAGAGCAATGTAGAAAATTAGGAAGAGGTCATAAAATGTTTTAAAGAAGCAGGGGATAGTGGGTGCACTTGTAAATAGATATATTTGATTGATTGACACACTTGATTGTACAATATGATTGTAAATAAATGCTTGCCATCAGCTAACAGTCAAGTTGGACAGCATGAGTCAGTAGTTGAGAATATGTTAAAAACAGAATTGGAATTAAATGTTCAAAAAGGTGATATATCCATGGGAGCAGGGAGTTGTAGTATGGCACTTTTTAGCATTGTGGGCCATTACAAGAGAGGGCATTCAAATTGTGCAACAGAGAGTGGCTGGCATGTGTTTTGAGGACAGATTCTGTAGAGGAGAAAGAAGTATAGTCATTCTAAGGAATAAAGACTGTCCACATGAATTGTGGGTAAGTAAAGAAAAACAGAAACAAAGGTAAAAGGGTGTGGTATGAAAGAGAACTGAATGACAACGTATAACAATAATGGGAATTTTCTATTATTCCTATTATAAATTGAAGTCACCTTTATCTGCATGAAGATAAATCTCAGGAGCTACTGTTTGAGATGGTTCTCACTAATAGTTAGATAATTCATGAGGAAGGTTTTTATGTATAATTTACAAGGGGTTGCTGAAAAGTAATGCCTATGCATTTTTCGTGAAAATTCTTTAAGCTTTTTAAATGAAACATATTTTTTTAACATTCTGCATCATGAGGCTTCATGTTTACATATTTATCTCTCTTTACAGTCACCCTGGTGATGAACAGGAGACTAGTTTGTCACTGTGGAATGTTTGACTTTGTTGATGGAGCCACTACATCACCTCTGCTTGCACTGCTTCATCACTATCAAAGTGAAGTCCTCAAAGGTGTTCTTTAAGTTCGAGAAACAGATGAAAATTGGATGGCACCAAGTCAGGACAGTATGGAGGATGACAGTGAACCCATGATGTAGGGTTTTGCAGATTTTGCAGCACTCAAGTGTGGTATGACATTGTCATGCTAAAGGACAGGGTGCTCCACGTGTAGATGAACTCTTTGAATTCGAAAGTCAGTTACAGCATCTGTTTCTCATGCAATGACACAGTTCCGTCACATATCGTCGTGTTACACACTACTATTCAGAGCCCTCTAGTGCCAGAAGGCTGTGAATATGTAGAAATGAAGAGTAAAGATGTAGAATATTAATGAAGTTTGTTTTATATACAAAGCTATGAGAGTTTTCACATAAAAACAGACATTACTTTTTAGCATGCTCTCATATTACTGCTACGCCAGACAAGCTGTCCAGCTGCAGGTAGTTAGTGCTACCCATGCAAAGTTGAGGCAGGTCGCTAATGTAATTTACATTATACATTCTACACACTCACTGTAAACTAGAGTTGGAAGTCTCATATTCTAATTTGTGTATTGGGTATATTTGTTTGGTATGTTACATGCTGCATAATATTTTTCAGCTGAAAATGCCAAACTGTCGGAAACAGTTAAGAACCAGGAACTGAAACTGCGGCAGCTGAAGTCAGTAAGTTTCAAAGTTGTTCAGTCATAATAGTATGAATAGTTGTGAAATATTTTACAGGCCCCAAGAAGTAACTTCCTGGACATGAAATGACAGAATAATACATTAAGACAAATAGTCACTGTATGATATCATAGTTGTTATACAACATTAATATTGGCGAAGATTTCTTTTTCTTTTTTGTATTTATACACATAGCTTATTTCCATAACTTAAAGTCTGTAAACAACCGAGGAACAATAATAATACGTTATAACAGAAGGATTTCTAGCAGTATTGTAACTGTGTAAAGCATGTGTAAAGTATACTGAAAAATTGTGGTGCAGTGATACTTTTTCACTAATATGAAGGGTGATGCACTCATGCATGAATACAGAGTGCACAAAGTCTCCTGTACTGTGGGTGAGGATTCCCGGTATGGCTTGCAGTACTACTTCACACTCCTGGACAAATGGCCTCTGAAGATCATCAGTGTTCTTAGGGTTGCAATCCATTGGCCTAGAACATTCCATGCATGTTCAATCAGCTTCTAGTCTAGAAGGCATATTGACCACGTTAACACATGAGGCCTTCTTCATGCAAGTAGTTCTCCACTGGGTCAAATCTATGTGTACCATTTAGAAATTGTACATATTGTAGGATGTCATCCCTATAAATTGCAGCTGTGACAGTTCATTAGGAAATGAATGTAGTGGTGTATGTGCTCCAAAGAGGTGGCATCTCACACAAGAACCCTAGTTATATTTGCCACTTTCCACAGTATTGGCAGCACTGTAACATATCCAAGTGCCACCAACGTAAAGGAATGATGCGAAACTCTCTTCAGGTCTTGTTGAGATATATGTAAATGGGTCGCTACCCTACTGTACCTGGGTCCATTCGTGATGAGCTAGACACCATACTTGCCTTTGTGTAAGGGGAATGTGTCTGGTGGGTTATTGACCATAAAGGGTGACCTCGAAGCCAGCAATACATAGGAATCTGGGTGGTGTGGGGCCTAAAGGATGTTGCGTTGTCTCTAGCCAGGGCAGATACTGTGCTAGCTGTATGCTGCACTTACGGAAAAATGATCATCCAGTTTCTGAGGTGTAGCATGTGGTCAGTTTTGTCTGTGCGGAAGTCAAATGTTTTCTTCCCCCTGGAATATTCTGTTTACCAATGAAACAATAAAATTATGGTATGGGAAAAACTCAACTGCTTGTCCACATTGGTAGGTTTGGCCCCAATGGTAGAGCTGTGTCTAACGTCACCCATATGTATTTGCTGTGCCATTAAAATGCCCACATGGACTGTTGTAATGCCCACTTGATGGTCTCATACTGTTGTACTTTGCTGTCATGTGAAGCTTGTCGTAGTTTAAACTGTGCATTTTCACTATGATGCGATGTTCCCCCCCCCCCCCCCCCTCCCCCCCCCCCTGCCCGCCTGTGTGGAAAATAAGGGAAAGGCAATCACTCATATATAGTGGACTGATGTGTGGCTTGTAGACACATGCAACAGAAAGCTGTATTCACACTAGCTTTCAAGCTTTTGAAAGTACACACAGTCAGTCAGTCACACACACAGCCACTCACACACACACTCCTGTGGTCACAGAAAGACTGATTATTGATGTTCGCTGCCTGGGATGATGGAAGTTGAAAGGGGTAGGGAAGGACACATGAGTCGAGGAGGGGCTAACAGGGTAGTGCAAGGCCTGTCTTTCAGCAGATGACTCAGCAGCTGCACCAAAAAACTAGAGGCATTCAGAGGGTAAGGGTATGCTTTGGCTGCAGCCTCATTACTAGCAGCTCATTGCTCACACTTTGCCTCTCGCTGCTTACCAGGAACCTTGTTAAATTTACACTGCAGCCTCACTGCTGTCACATTGCTGCTTGCTGGTCACTCAGTGTCTTGCATTCCCACCAGGAACCTTCTTCCTGTGGCTGTTCATGACTCTAGTTGAGTGGATTACTTTCAGTGTGTGAAGCAAAAACTATCTTCTGTCTATTGTCTTAAGATGGTAATAATGCTTCATTAATGCCAAAAAGGTTGTTATTGGCAATGAGAAAGGAAAAGGGTATAGATGTAGTCTTTCAAAGCAGATCATCCACACTGCAGATACTTTCGTCAGTTCTAACAACAGCTCAAACATTATCCAGAGAACTTTTCCAGACAGTTATGAATGTTAAAACAAATTTTTCAGTTTATTTTAAATATTATTGAACCAGGAAAGTTTAAGATATGAAGATCTGACCCAAAATTATTAACGTAATTCCTATTGAAGAGCAACTCGTAGGCCTGCTCATTGTAATGTAATAGTTAATCAGTTTTTATCCACATTTACTTCATATACTACTGCTAACACTTCTAGGTTTTCGTGCTGGTATTTTAGTGAAAAAAGACAAATTATGTGAAACAGAGGAACCAATTTCCAAAACTTATTATATATAATGTTAACCATTACAAAGCAGCTATGATGATCTGTATACCTTTGGTCACAGATAGCTTTGCATCCAAAAACAGGTGTTTAAAATTGTCACTTGCCCTGACATTATTACTGTCTACGTATGATGGTTTCATTGGTAGGATATTGGAGGTTACAAACAATCTATTTCTCAACAGGCTACTTACAAAGTTTCAAGTGTCAGTATTAAGTGAGGAGTTTAGGATTATACAGAATGATTATAATGAAACTTTCGGTTAAAAAAAAAAAAAAAAAAAAAAAAGAAAGAAAGAAACTGCTCAGAATGACATCAGATTTAAACAGAATGTTTTGAAGAAGCGTGAAATGTTTAAGATGTGGGGTACACGGCTGTTCCTCAGTTTGTACTCCAATGCAGGATCGTGCACTACTGGTAAAGCTCTTTTACAAGAATGGTGGCTGCGTGCCAGCAGCTCTGCAAAAGTCCCAAACACTCAAGGCTATGAAAAAGGACATTGATCCAATGTCTGCCAAGGGTCTGGAGAAAATGATTATGAAATTCAAAAAGACAGGCTAATGTGAAGTTCAATGTGGCACAGGGAAAAAAACAATTGATCTGATGTCAACAGATGATGTGGCCACAACACTGCAAGAGGAGTTGAGTGGTGGTCTACAAACATGCAGTACATGAGGAGTTCCCCGAACTTCAGACACACGTATCAGCATGGTGCTTAAAATTCTGTGAAACATCCTGCATTACTATCCACACAAAATTACCTATGTTCAGGAGTTGCTTCATGCTGACCTACCACTAAGACAAATGTTTTCTAGAACTTCTTGCTCACATGGAAGTGGACAGTGAATGGCTGTGGAACATTCTGTGCACAGACAAAGCCCATTTCCATCACCAAGGACGTGTCAGTACATAGAATTGCAAAATATTGCAGCAGAAAATCTGCTGTCACATCAAGCTGTACTACTTCATTCTGCAAAGGTAACTGTGTTTGTGGATTGACAGCATCATTTATTGTAGAACCTTTTTTTCCCAAGAAAATGGGTCCTGTGGGTCTTTTTACCTGTACCATAATTTGTAAATGATATGAGATTCATTTCTGCACCAACATCATTCCGTCCCTTCAACAGCATGGATATATGGGTAAGATCATTTTTATGCAAGATGATGCTCCTCTGCACATTGCACAACCAGGGAAGTAGCTACACAGAGGCATTTTGAAATTGCTAGAATTATCAGCCACCATTTGCTGCAACCTGGATGTCCAGATCACCCAATTTTAATATGCGACTTCTGGCTGTGGGTTTATCTGAAAGGTGCTGTGTTCAGTGCTGCTCTGATTCCAGACATAGCTGAATTGAAGGCATGCATTCTGAATGTTCTCTCTGAGAGACTCTGATCTGCTGGGGAACATGCCCTTTCTCGATTTCAACTTGTGGCCAAAAACATTCTTGAATTAAAACTGATCTCATTGTTGCCTATTATGTGGTTTTTGGCCTCAGGACAATTAAAAACCAATTTTTCCATCTGATGTGGTACAACCTTGCCTTAGTGGGTGGGCTTCCTAATTAAATATGCCACAACTGATGATGGCGAAACTTGTATGGTCATGTGCATTACACAGTATGGTTGGTTTAATATGCAGCTCACACCGTAGTCATTGTCTGTCATTTGCAGCCGAACCCATTTACATTGTGACATGGCATCATTCTAGTGGGAAAATTTTCATTAATTGTTTTTGGTTCCATAACATTTCCCCCACCTTTGATAATATTCCATCCAAATTTGACATCGTTCTGAGCAGTGGTTCCCCTTTTACAGTGCTTTGAAACTGGAACTTTAATTATAATCACCCTGTACTACAGCTTACGGCAGTTCTTGCAGTGATTTTGAAGATAAAATTAATCTAATTAAAGCTCGCACAGATGTCATTTTCCCCATGTTCCATAGCTTAATGTATGATAATACCCTGTGCTATACACTTCACAGTAGTTTGCAGAGTAAGGCTGAAGATGGGGATGTAGAAGTACATGCTTGCTGTTAATGGATTCTTCCGTTACTTCTGGTAGAACAATTCCATATTTCACGTTGAACAAGTACACTGTCTTTGTTTTACTGAAGTCAGTAGGGTAAAAACAGTGTACTTGTTATTCAACCTTAAATATGTATGCTGTGTGGAAACCCATGCAACGAGGAGCAGTCAAACAGGGCAGTACTTGACTAGCCTTGAAACAACCAATCATGGCTCGTGTTTGAGGACATATGGGGATGGTTGTAGGACAAAACACAAACCAGCCTGATATCATCACCTTATGAAGATCATAGTGAGCAGTGGAGGGGGGGGGGGGTGCAGTGATGGTGCATGTTAAATGGGTGGTAAGACTGTATGGACTTGTTTCATCACTGCCAGACCATGACGACAAGCAGCAAGATGACACCATAAACACACCCTAAAGCATGTAAGAGATGTATACAAGGGGTGATTCAAAAGTTTCGAGACTTAACTCAGAATCAGAAATTTATTGGACATTTAAGTACAGCGGACTAAAATTCTTCAAAATATGATCCTTCAGCATCAACACAGTGCTGCCAGCATGTCTTACACTGTTCGTAGCCCCTCTGAAAGGCCTCGGGCATCATGCTGTCAAGGGCTCTCGTCGAAGCCTGCTGGATGGCGTCGATGCAGTTGAATCGCTTCCCTTTTAGGCCTGCCTTGATTCGGGGGAAGAGGAAAAAGTCACTTGGAGCCAAGTCGGGGCTGTAGGGTGGCTGTGGCAGTGTTGTCACATTGAACTTGACCAAAACTTTGGCGGCAGTGTGCGACGTGTGAGCGGGTGTGTTGTTGTGGTGGAGAACCCAATCGCCCTTGATCGCCGGGCAGACACGGTGAACTCAATCCCTCAAGCGGCGAAGCACTCCAGCGTAAAAGTCACCTGTGACAGCCTGTCCATGAGCAACAAACTCCTTGTGAATCACTCCTTTACCATAAAAAAAAAGAACATTCAGCATGCACTTCACACACGACTTGCTCATTCACTGTAGTCTATCCATTGCTGCTAACTGCCATCTGTCCACATCTATCGACGCTTGGTTTAAATCTTCATGGAGGCCATCCCTCCAACAGCTTCCAAGGCCATCTGTGATCTTCTGTCTGGGCCACATGGCCAACCCACTGCATTCATTTGGCTTTGACAGTTCCTGTTATATTGGGCTGGTGGTATAGTTCCTCAAGCTCTTGGTTGTATCTGATCCTCCATTCCCATGTGTCTGCATCCAGAACTGGAGCAAAGATCTTCTGAAGTACTTTTCTCTAAAAAACGAAGAGCTTATGGAAGTCCTGTTTCTGGATATTCCATGTCTGATAGCCATCTAGAACAACAGGCTGGATCAGGGTTTTGTACAGTTGAATCTTGAACTGTCTGGAGAGATATCTGGACTGAAGCAGTTGTGCTAGGCTGTGGTAAGATTGGTTTCCTGCTTGTATTGTGGCATTGATCTCTGCTTCACATGACGAGTTTTCAGTGAAAATTGCCCCTAGGTATTTGAATTCATGCACTCTCTAGGACTGAGTGATTGTAGATGACCAGCAGTCTGACTCTGACCACACGTCATAACGAGGTACTCTCTCTTGGCTTTGTTTATGTTTAGCCCAAATTTGCTGGCAGCCTTCTTTAGTGCTTTGGTCATTTGCTCCAACTCCTCTTCAGACCTTGAGAGTAAACAGATATCCTCTGCATAGGCTAAGTATGCCAGTCTCTTTCCTTCAATTTCAGTCCCTTCATTCTCTTGGAAGGTCTCGCTTATGATTTTCTCGAGGGCAGAGTTGAACAGGATAGGGGACAACCCATCTCCTTGCCTGAGTCCTATCACAATTTCAAATTCCTCAAAATCCCGAACATAACACAACCCATCATTCCTGATGTAAATGCTCTGGACAGTAACTCTCTCCATGGCTGAGATAAATATGATTCCACAGCCAGCAGTCTATTAGACTGGTATGCGCTTCTGTTGTGTATAGTTTTTGTGACTCCTCTGAATCCAAATTGGCTCTGCTATGTTATCAAGTCATCTTGGTTTCTCACTTGGTCACTCTTTGAAACCAATTTGCTTGTCATTCACCTGTTTGTCTTGTGTTGTCATCATGAATGCCTCATGTAGAACACATGCCATTTGTTCTTTCTGTTGGCCTCCAGATCTGCCCAGGTCTTTCCCGACTTCAGGCTTCAATTGATCCTGCTTACTTTGTCTGAGATTCTGCCACGTTGTGGCTATAGCATTGATGAATAGAAAAAGAAAATTGTCCAGCAACATGGAAGCTACATTGATTTTCCTTCTGGAATGTCATCATCATCATCATCATCATCAACAACAGCAGCAGCAGCAGCAGCAGCAGCAGCAAACAGTTTTTACAGAAGTCACTCCAATCACTGGCAGACAAACCAATAATACAAGAGGGCCAATCACTGTAGCCCTAGTGCATTCGACAGTAGAAATCCACACATGTCTTTCAGCATTTCCACCTTTTAATGACACTAGGGAAGACTGGGACACATACTTGCATTGCCTGAAACAACATTTCACAGCTTTTCAGGTCACCAAAGATGCGTTTATGGAGGCCATTTTTTCTCTCCCACGGGGTTCACCAGATATGTTTTACTACTCAGGAAGCTAGCGCCACTGTCTGCTCCAGTTGCTCTGTCATTCACAGACACACATGCACTATTTCTCATTACTATTCCCTGAGGCTAGAGTTCCATCAGTACCAGAAACAGCCAGGACAGTTGTACCATTCCTGGGTAAAAGATTTGCAAGGACTAAGGTGCAAATGTGATTTCACCTGTGTAAACAAAAGATGCAAGAGTTCTTATGGTGGCTTCTTGATTTGCAGCGTCAGCATTCTGCTGGCTCCACATCGATAGGTATGCACACCACCATTAAAACTTGACAACCTATTGCCAGAGGACATCCTGCACATCATAAACTCGTTTAAAATTGCCCAGGCGGCTAATTAATGCCTCAAGTAAGACCACAAATAACAGTGATCCAAGACACCACAGCAGGCTCTGCCACCACAAAGCATATGCAGGGTGATCTCCAGACAATAGCAGTGTCATGATTCAACAACATTAGCCGTATCTGTAACGCATGAACCACCAGTTGCATCCCATCACCAGGTGTGGAGGCCCCTACCATCATGCCCAAAATAATTTTCCTCTCATTCACAAGCAGACTTTCCAGATTGGTTGGCACACTGCACATACTGGAGAACAGAAGGGCATTTCAGGTTGAAGCGTCAGAATAGAGCACCCTTAGGCAGTCCTGCAGTACACACGCAGCTAGCTCTTACAGGCAATCCTTTCATGCAGAAATTGATGCTAATCCTTAGGATTTCCAATCTGATACTAGTTTCCAAGTAGATACTGGGGCCATGGTTAGACAGATTAATAGGACAATATATGTACCCAGAAGAACATTGTTATAAGGAGAAACAAAACTGGCATTCTACTGATTGGAGCATGGAATGTCAGATCCATTAATTGGGCAGGTAGGTTAGAAAATTTGAAAATGGAAATGGATAGGTTAAAGTTAGATATAGTGGAAGTAATTCTGGAGTAGGTTTAATAATGAATAAAAAAATTGAAACATGGATAAGCTACTACGAACGACATAGTGAACGCATTATTGTAGTTGAGATAGACACGAAGCCTATGCCGACCACAGTAGTACAAGTTTATATGTCAACTAGCTCCACAGATGATGAAGAGATTGAAGAAATGTATGATGAGATAAAAGAAACTATTCAGATATTTAAGGGAGATGAAAATTTAATAATCATGGGGGACTAGAATTCGATAGTAGGAAAGGGAAGAGTAGGAAGAATAGTAGGTGCATATGGACTGGGGGTAGGGAATGAAAGAAGCCACTTGGTAGAATTTTGCACAGAGCATAACTTAATCATAGCTAACACTTGGTTTAAGAATCATGAAAGAAGGTTCTATATGTGGAAGAGACCTGGAGACACCGGAAGGTTTCAGATTGATTACTTAATGGTAAAACAGAGATTTAGGAACCAGATTTTAAATTGTAAGACATTTTCATGTACAGATGTGGACCCTGACCACAATTTATTGGTTATGAACTGTATATTAAAACTAAAGAAACTGCAGAAAGTTAGGGATTTAAGGAGACGGCTCCTGGATAAACTGAAAAATTCAGAGGCTGTAGAGAGTTTCAGAGGGAGTATTAGGGAACAATTGACAAAAATAGGGGAAAGGAATACAGTAGAAGAAGAATTGGTAGCTTTGAGAGATGACATAGTGAAGACAACAGAGGATCAAATAGGTAAAAAGATGAGGGCAAGTAGAAATCCGTAGGTAACACAAGAGATGTTTAATTTAATTGATGAAAGCAGAAAATATAAAAATGCAGTAAATAAAGCAGGTGAAAAGGAATACAAACATCTCAAAAATGAGATCAACAAGAGGTGCAAAATGGCTAAGCAGGAATGGCTAGAGAATAAATGTAAGGATGCAGAAGCATATATCACAAGGGGTAGGATAGATGCTGCCTACAGGAAAATTAGAGACACCTTTGGAGAAGAGAGAACCCTCCTGTATGTATATCAAGAGCTCAGATGAAAAGCCAGTCCTAAGCAAAGAAGGGCAAGCAGAAAGGTGCAAGGAGTATATAAAAGGTCTAGACAAGGGCAGTGTATTTGAGTGCAATATTATGGAAATGGAAGAGGACATAGATGAAGATGAGATGGGAGATATGATACTGTATGAAGGATTTGACATAGCACTGAAAGACCTAAGTTGAAACAAGGCCCCAGGAGTAGACAACATTGTGTTAGAACTACTGATAGCCTCGGGAGAGCCAGCCACGACAAAACTCTTCCATCTGGTGAGCAAGATGTATGAGACAGGCAAAATACCCTCAGACTTCAAGAAGAATATAGTAATTCCAATTCCAAAGAAAGCAGGCCCTGACAGCTGTGAAAATTACTGAACTATCAGTTTAATAACTCACGGTTGCAAAATACTAACATGAATTCTATACAGATGAATGGAAAAACTAGTAGAAGCTGACCTTGGAGAAGATCAGTTTGGATTCCATGGAAAAGGCAGTACTGACTCTATGACTTATCTTAGAAGATAGGTTAAGGAAAGGCAAACCTACGTCAATAGCAATTGTAGCCTTATAGATAGGTTTTGACAGTATTGAGTGGAATATTCTCTTTGAAATTCTGAAGGTGGCAGGGGCAAAATACAGGGAGCGAAAGGCTATTTACAATTTGTACAGAAACCAGATGGCAGTTAATAGCTGAGGGGCATGAAAGGGAAGCAGTGGTTGAGAAGGGAGTGAGACGGGGTTGTAGCCTATTCCGATGTTATTCAATCTGTATATTGAGCAAGCAGTAAAGGAAGCAAAAGAAAAATTCGGAGTAGGAATTAAAATCCAGGGAGAAGAAATAAAAACTTTGAGGTTCGCAAATAACAGTGTAATTCTGTCAGAGACAGCACAAGACTTGGAAGGACAGTTGAATAGAATGGACAGTGTCTTGAAGGAGGATATAAGATGAACATCAGCACAGGCAAAATGAGGATAATGGAATGTAGTCAAATTAAATCAGGTGATGCTGAGGGAATTAGTTTAGCAAATGAGACGCTTAAAGTAGTAAACAAATTTTGCTATTTGGGCAACAAAATAAATGATGATGGTTGAAGTAGAAGGATATGAAATGTAGACTGGTGAAGGGTAGGAAAGCGTTTCTAAAGAAGAGAAATTTGTTAACATTGAGTATAAATTTAAGTGTCAGGAAGTCGTTTCTGAAAGTATATGTATGGAGTGTAGCCATGTATGGAAGTGAAACTTGGATGATAAATAGTTTAGACAAGAAGAGAATAGAAGCTTTTGAAACATGGTTCTACAAAAGAATGCTGAAGATTAGAGGGGTACATCACATAACTAATTAGGAGGTACTGAATAGAATTGAGAGAAGAGGAATTTGTGACACAACTTGACTAGAAAAGGGATTGGTTGGTAGGACATGTCCTGAGACATCAAGGGATGACGAATTTATTATTGGAGGAAAGGGTAAAAGGTAAAAATCTTAGAGGGAGACCAAGAGATGAATGAATACACTAAGCAGATTCATAAGGATGTAGGTTGCAGTATTTACTTGGAGATGAGCAGGCTTGAACAGGATAGAGTTGCATGAAGAGCTGCATTAAACCAATCTTTGAACTGAAGACCACAACAACAACATTAACAACAACAACAAATGTATGGGTAGGCTCTTCTGAGTTGTCCCATCTTCTTGGTGTTTGGTAGCTTACAGTGACAGTTGCAGCACCCTTCAGGGTCAGTTCTCAATCACTGAAACCTACAAACAGGTCACAATGCCAACCATCTTATTTGTCATTTATTTACCCATCAGATACCAACATTTTCGGCTTAGACACATTTACATTATTTTGGTTCTCTATCTCTGATGAGGTCCAGTTCGTATTAGACACAGTCTCATTCTGAAAACTGGATATTTATACTGCATTCACACCTATATTTAAATCAGTTTGGGGTGTGCCTCAGACTTTAAGAATCTCAATTATAGAGATCCATTGTGATGGTCAGCCTGTGCCATTATACATAGTATTTTGCCACTTTACCAATGGTGAATAAACCTTCCAAACTAATGAAAGGTGTGGTAGATACCGTTTATCAGTCAAGCCTTGCAAAGGGTGTCAAGGCAACAGTGGAATGTATCATGTTGTTCAAGCTCATTGGGACAGTACACCAGAAAACAGAAAGTTGAAAGTAGATTGACTAATTTTGGAATGTCATATCTATGGCAGTCATAAAAGACCATTAGGATCTTGTACCCATAATAAATAGACAGTAAGAGAAGAGCTATGGGAGTTAATGACGACTATGAATGTCAAACATAGATGACAGGAGGTAGCATAAAATGTTCAAGAAAATATATTTTGATCTGTGGAACCATTACCTAACACCAGAAAAACCCATTTTAAAAAGTAAATTGGCACCTCTGATTTATGCTGCAGATGTCAAACAGCAGCCAACTTTAGAGCAACTAGTCCCATTGAAAAATCAAATGCAATGGAGAACAACAAGAATTTAGAGGGCAGAGGGCAACACACAGGTTTTTTTCCTCTGTGGGAATCTTGAACATACTGTTTACCACTTTTGATAAAAGTAATAATGGGTCTGTTGAGTTACACACCTCAAAATGTCATCCAGAGGTTCCAGCTGCTCAGGTAACTGCCAAAATTGGGAAAACTATATGCGTCAACAATCTATCTACAAAATTCCAGAACTCATGGAGATCCTTCAAGGACAACAATTGTCTTTGTGATTACAAAGTGCATTGTCATTGGTACTATTTTGATCAATCTGTCGTGGAATGTATTACCTCTGAGACTTTCTTTTCTGTGATATTTAAGGTCTTCTGACACCAGCTAAGGAAAAAATGTAGATATTGTACTGAAGGTTACAAATAGGAAAATACATCCAACAAACTGGTACCCAACCAACTGTTACTTTTACTGTGACTGAACACAGCTCTGTGAATTTATATTTTTCCAGAATGCATACAAAATGAATGTTGTTATCAAATGATATTTCTTGCAGACATCAAAATTTATTATAGAATGTGGAAGATCAGAGTTTCAGATTGACAACCTCGAGTAACAATAGCTGAACTGGCTAGTTGCTCCCCTTTGAAGTCACAGTTGTCTTGCTGTGACAGACTACTATCCTACTGCAAGTGGCCTGGCTTGACCATGGAGTAATGTTGATGTGCATTCTGCATTCCCTATTGTCCAAGTACTGATTGCTTTCAAATGCAGAGTGGTGTTAAAACGTACCATTGTGAATCATCATATAGACTCCAGAATTTGTCTTCTCATTAGCCAGCACTCAAACTGTGCATCTTTAGCTCACAAGAAGACTGTGCCTCCTCGTTGTCACCGATTTCATCCAAATGTATGGTATATGCAGAGCTTGAAAGAAGTGGGAGCTCCAGGTGGGCAAGCATTTAGCATTTTTGGCACAGGTTAGGCAACACACAAGCCTTTTATGTGAGCACAGTTGCCAGGCAGCTGTTGTCATGGGAGAAAGAATACAGGATCTGCGGCTGAAGGGAGCAAGTCCTATTTGGACTTGTGTTTATTAATATTTACATAAAAAAACATGAAAAGGAAAGGCAAAGGAAAATTTGGGATTGCAGATAAATTTCCAGGGAGGTAATGTAAGGAGTGCATGAGAACTTCATATATAAAATTAAATATTTTATTATTTTACAGTTGATTTACACATGCGGGGATAATATTCATTGTAAAAAGAGTGGAAGCATTAAATTTCCCGGCATCTTGCACATATTATGAATGCCATATCTTTACAATTGTGTGGTGGTTGTGAAGTTTCTATCAAAAACAAACTTAGTTTACAGTCAGAAAAGGTTCCCTCTCATTGCACAGTTTGGCAGCAAACCACATACAATGTACCTTGTCCCCAAATATTGGCTAGGGTAGGCTAGGAACAACACATCTGCATTAAATTTTGTATGAAACTCAAGAAATCCTTTACAGAGACAAACCAAATGATACTGGAAGCCATGGTGATGAGTGCTTAAGCCGTACTCAGTGTTACATTTGGTTTACCTGGTTCTAAAATGGCCAGAAGGAAGTTAAAGATGATCCTTGTTCAGGATGCCATTCAACGTCTGCTGATGACACTCATGTCATGAACGTCAAGAAATTCATGCCACAGGGACAAATTGTTAATTGATGATACTATCGGGATGTGTTGTGAAGCCCTTGAGAAAATGTGAGAAGGAAACTGCCTGAAATGTGACGAGGCACTTCATGGCTCTTGCATCACGATAATGCACATCCTTGCTCGTGTGTGACTTTTGCACAGAAAAAAAAATCACTGTCCTCCCTCATCCTCCATACTCACCAGATCTAGCCTCTGTTGTCTTTTTTTTATTTCTAAAATTGAAAAACCCATTCAAAGGACAAAGATTTGTAATGATAGATGAGAGAAAAGAAAATTTGCAGAAGGTGCTTCACGCGATCCAGCAGGAAGCATATCAAGACTGCTTCGGGAAGTGGAAATGGTGTTGGGAGACGTATATCAATTGTGGAGGAGAGTATTTCGAAGGAGATCATGCACAATAACTACAAGATCAAGTACAGAAAAATTCTGTGGCCCATTTTTTGAACAGACCTCATAGAAGTGGCACACATACAAAACTCACAAAAAATATGTTTTTTGCATTTAAAATCTGAGTGAAGCTAGACTTTAGAAGGGAGTTTTCAATTTAATCATAAGAATGATTTTTTTATTGTTTTTGATTTACTTTAAGCTGTTTGTGCACAATCAAAACAACCTTGGCAACATGATGCCAATGTTGTTTTGACTATGTTGCGGAATGTGTCTGGGAAGCTCTTAGATGTCATCCACATAGTTCTGATCTCTTCCCATGTGATTTATATATTTTTGGAGCCCTGAAGAAAGAGTTGTGGCTGTTGATTTGCTTCAGATGAAGAGATGCATGCCTGGGTGCAATCATAGTTTTGCAGGCAACTGCAAACATTTTTCCATGAAGGCATAGACAGTCTCATCTCATAGGGGGATAAATTGATTAACTGTTATGGTGATTACTTTTGAAATAACAAACAGTTTACTTTACAGTCTTGCCTTGGGTGTGGGAGTGTATGTTTGTGTGTGTTTGTGTATGTTTGAGTGTCTGTGTTGTTATTTGTTTTGAATGTGTGTTCTTTATCTAAAAAAAAGAGCTAGTGCTTGAAATCTAGTGTGAATGCTGTTTTCTGTTACGTGTTTCTAGGCTCCATGTATTGATCTGTTCTATGTGAGTGGTTGCCTTTCCCTTATTTTACGTATTGTTCCGTCTAGGAATTTCCATTATTGTTAAACAGTTTACTTACTTTTTTCCATCTTTCTCATTTTATTTGACTGCTTCTTGTACAAAAAAAATCCAGTCAAGCCACTCATAATGTCAAAAGTTCCATGTCAGTCTCTCTTCTGTATTTATTATGTACTGGTTTAAAAGTTATGAAAAAATTGGATTTTTAATTGTGATAAAGATTTTATGTCTCAATAAAATTTTCGTTGTTTCTACAAAGAAACACCCCCTGTTCACAGAATGAGATTTTCACTCTGCAGCGAAGTGTGCACTGATATGAAACTTCATGCCAGATTAAAACTGTGTGCCGGACCGAGACTCGAACTTGGGACCTTTGCCTTTTGGGGGCAAGTGCTCTCTACCAACTGAACTATCTAAGCATGACTCACAGCTTCAATTCTGCCAGTACCTCATAGGAGACGAGGTACTGGCAGAACTGAAGCTGTGAGGATGGGGTGTGAGTCATGCTTGGGTAGTTCAGTCAGTAGAGCACTTGCCCCCGAAAGGCAAAGGTCCCAAGTTTGAGTCTCGGTCTGGCATACAGTTTTAAGCTGCCAGGAAGTTTCACCCCCTGTTCATATTACTCATATAGTACAGTTTCATCTGTGCTTTATGCTTTATTTTCTAATAAATGTGTTTTCTGTACTAAATGGTGCTTTGAACTCTCACTCATATTAGGTACAGGTTTCTGGTCATCAGGTACTAATACTCATATAGAAACAATTTTGTCTGCAGATATCTTTGACCAAAATGTGTAGATTCTAGCTGGTTTCAGGACCTGGAACAAGAGACATTCATGTGGAAGCAGAAAATGGAAGTGACATGTCAGGAACATGCAAGACGTCTTGAAGAACAAAGGGTTGCACTGCAACAGAAGGGTAAAGTATTTACTAGGAAACTGTGGATGAAACATGTAAATTAATTTCATCTTATTGTATATTAAAACTTTCACTGTGTTGACAAAGATTAATTTATGCAGCAAGAAATAAATATTGCTATGTAATTTTATGACTGTTTTTTACGAAAATTTATATTGCATGGTTCATTGGCTGTTCAGATTTAAAAGTACACAAAATTTTACTGTACCATGTCCTGGTCATATATTCATCCAATCTGAACCTACTGTTTTCTTATTTCTTTCATCTACATCTATACTCTGTGAACCACCATGAGGTGCATGGCAGAGGGTACATCCCATTGTACTGTTATTAGGGTTTCTTCCTGTTTCATTCACATGTGGAGCATGGGAAGAATGATTGTTTTAATGCCCCTGTACATGCAATAATTATTCTAATCTTATCCTTACCATCCCTGTGTGAGCGACATGTAGGGGGTTGTAGTATATCCATAGAGTAATCGTTGAAAGCCGTTTCTTGAAACTTTGTTAATAGACTTTCTTGGGATAGTTTATGTCTGTCTGCAATAGTCTGCCATTTCAGTTCCTTCAGTATTTCTGTGACACTGTCCCATGGATTAAACAAACCTGTGACCATTTGTGCTGCCCTTCTCTGTATACTTTCAATATCCACTGGTACGGGTCCTACACACTTAAGCAGTATTCTAGGATGAGTCGCATGAGTAATTTGTAAGCAATCTCTTTAGTAGACGGATTGCACTTCCCCAGTAATCTACCAATAAACTGAAGTCTGCAACCTGCTTTACCCACGACTGAACCCATGTGTTCATTCCATTTCAAATCCCTACAGAGTGTTACACCCAGGTATTTGTATGAATTGGCCAAATCCAACAATGACTCCTGAATCCAACATGACTCATTGATATTATAGTCATAGGACTCTATGTTGTTTTGTTTTGTAAAGTGCATAGTTTTACATTTTTGAACATTTAGAGCAAGTTGCCAATCTCTGCACCATGTTGAAATAGTGTCAAGATCTGACTGAATATTTATGCTGCTTCTCTCAGATAGTACTTCATTATAGATGACTGCGTCATCTGCAAAAACCCTGATTTTGCTATTGATATCGTCTGTAAGGTCATTAATGTACAACATGAACAGCATGGGTCGCAAGACATTTCCCTGGGGCACACCTGAAGTTACTTCTACATCTAGGACTCAATCCAAGATAACATACTGTATCCTCCCTACCAAAAAGTCCTCAGTCCAATCACAAATTTCACTTGATACCCCGTATGATCGTACTTTTGACAATAACCGTCGGTGTGTTACTGAGCCAAATGCTTTTTGGAAATCAAGAAACACTACCATCCTTCTTGTAGACAGGTGCAACCTCTGTCTTTTTCCAAGAACTCGGCATGGTTTTTTGTTCAAGGGATCTGCGTTAGATTATAGTGAGGAGAGGGGCTAACTCAGAATCTGAATCTGACAGGGACTCCATCAGGGCCTGGACTTTGTTCAGTTTTAGCGATTCCAGCTGTTTCTCAACACCACTGATGCTAATACTTATTTCATTCACCTTTTCAGTGGTACAAGGATTAAATAGGGCCAAACACTTTTCATTTGGCATCTCTCTATCTACGGCCCTATGCTTTTGGTCCCTTAGAAATTCACACACACTAAAGATATATATCTTTCTGCTTGTTATAGTTGTCCTTTGTATTTTGGTAATCATTGTTGTCACAACCATGTCATGGTCACTGATACCAGTTTCAATGTGGACATGATCAAAGAGGTCAGTTCTTTTTGTGTCCATTAGATCCAGTATATTTCCATCATGAGTGGGGTTCCTGACTATCTGTTCTAAGCAGTTTTCAGAGGAGGCATTTAGTAAAGTTTCACAGGATGTCTTATTGCACCCACCACTAATGAAATTGTAATTTTCCCAATTAATTGTTGACTGATTAAAGTCTCCACTCATGATTATAATATGATTGGGGAACTTGCGTACAAGCCAATTGAGGTTTTCTCTGAAGTTTCCAGTTGCATCAGGAGAGGAGTCTGGTGGGTGATTTGGGCGTGTATGACCCCAGTTGTTTTTTGTGCCCTAAAGCAAAACAAAACGAAACAAAACTGGCGGGTGATTGAAGGATCCAATTATCATTTTATGCCCATCCCTGATACTGAGTCTTGCCCAAACAATCTCACATGCAGATTCAATTTCTATGGCAGATTTGAGTTTTTTGTCTACTGTCCCAAATACACCACATCCATGTGCCTGTCCTTTCAATATACACTTAAATTTTCCCCAAAAGTATTACTGCTATCAATTTCAGATTTCAACCAGCTTGCTCTACCTAGTATTACGTGAGCTTCACTGCTTTTTGTGAGCACTTCAAACTCCAGCACTTTGTTATGAACGCTTTGACAGTTTACCATTAGGATTTTATACTGTCACCTGTGGGAGGTATTTTTTTTTTTTTTTTCAATCTTACATCGATACTTCCCGGTTTCCTACAGCCATTGTTATTTGGATTGGATGGAGAGTCACCTAATCTAAAAAAAAACTCTTGTGTGCACCCCACACACAGTCAGCTACCTGAGTAGCAGCCTCTGATGTGAAATGCACACACCTGTTTCTTTATTTCAATAAGTATTCTCTCCATTTATTTAATCCCTGTTCTCCTGTCATCAAGTTAGTCCAGTTCTCTTCTTCAGCAGATTATAATTTCTCGTAATGTACTACCACTTGTCCTAGTTGCATAAAAATAAGTTGTCTGTCAATGTATGCAGTTCCATTCAAAATATGGAGGGCATTTAAAATATGCTACAGAATCTGACTCTTTTCCATTCATTTATTTTTTCATTTTTCCATTCATTCATCGCAGGATCAACCCTCACCAACATATGATATGTAACAGTAGTACAATGAGTATAAATAACTCAAAAGCTCAAAATATATATTCACACAGAATATATAAGCATGCTTTTATGAGTGGTTGGCCATGGTCTTGATGAAGGAACTATCCAAGTATTTGCCTGAAATGGTTTTTTTCCCCCACTAGTCTTCTGACTGGTTTGATGCCCATTAGGAACTCCCCTCCTGTGCCAACCTTTCCATCTCAGAGTAGCACTTGCAATGTATGTCCTCATTTATTTGCTGAATGAATACCAATTGCTGTCTTCCTTTACAATTTTAACCCTCTGCAGCTCCCTTGAATACCATGGAAGTTATTCCGTGATGTCTTAACAGATGTCCTATCATCTGTCCCTTCTTCTTGTCAGTGTTTTCTGTGTATTCCTTTCCTTGCTGATTCTGTGGAGAACCTCCTCATTCCTTACCTTATTAGTCCATTTAATTTTCAATATTCTTCTGTTGCGTCACATCTCATACGCTTTGATACTCTTCTGTTCCTGTTCTTGCACAGTCCGTGTTTCACTACTGTACGATGCTGTGTTCCAAACATACATTCTCAGAAATTTCTTCCTCAAGTAAGGCCTATTTTTTATATTAGTAGATTTCTGTTGGCCATGAATGCCCTTTTTGCCAGTGCTAGTCTGCTTTTTATGTTCTCCTTGCTCTGTCCCTCATGTGTTATTTTGCTGCCTAAGTACAGAATTCCTTAAGTTCATCTACTTTGTGATCACCAATCCCTGTGTTAAGTTTCTCACTGTTATCATTTCTCCTACTTCTCATTACTTTAGTATTTCTTGAATTTAGTCTTAATCCACATTCCATTCAGTACATCCTGTAAGTCCTCTTCACATTCACTGAGGACAGCAATATCATCAGCAAATATATCATTGATATCCTTTCAATTTGAATTGTAATTCCACTCTTGAACCTTTCTTTCATTTCCATCATTGCTTCTTTGATGTACAGATTGAACAGTAAGGATGAAAGACTACATCTCTGTCTTACACCCTTTTTAATCTGATAACTTTGTTCTTGGTCTTCCACTTTCATTGTTCCTTCTTGGTTCTAATGAATGTGGTGTATTATGTGTCTTTCCATACAGCTTACCCCTATTTTCCTCAGAATTTCCAACATCTTACACCATTTGACATTGTCGAACACTCTCTCCAGGTTGACGAACCCTGTGAACATGTCTTGATTTTTCCTTAGTCTTGCTTCCAGTATCATTCACAACGTCAGAAGTGCCTCTCTGGTGCCTTTACTTTCCTTAAGCCAAGCTGATTGTCATGTAGCAGATCCTCAATTTTCTTTTCAGTTCTTCTGAATATTACTCTTGTCGGCAACTTGGATACATTGGCTGTTAATATGATTGTGCGATAATTCTCACACTTGTTGGCTCTTGTAATTTTTGGAATTGTAGCAAAGAAGTTTTTCTGGAAGTCGGATGGTATATCACCAGTGTCATACATTCTGCACACCAACATGAATATTCATTTTGTTGCTACTTTCCCCAATGATTTTAGAAATTCCAATGGAATGTGAACTATCCCTTCTAGCTTACTTGATTTTAAATCTTCCAAAGGTATTTTAAATTTTGTATCTAATACTTCATCTCCTCTCTCTTCCCTATTGACTCCTGTTTCTTCCCCTATCACGTCATCAGACATGCCCTCAGCCCCTCAAAGAGACCTTTAGTGTACTCTCTCCACCTGTCTGCTCTCTCTTCTGCATTTAACAGTGGAATTCCCTTTGCATCCTTATTGTTACCACATTTGCTTTTAATTTCACCAAATGTTGTATTGACTTTCTGTATGCCAAGTCACTACTTCCGACAATCATTTCTTTTTCAGTTTGTTCACTTTTTTCATGGAGCCATTTCACCTTAGTTTACGTGCACTTCCTATTTATGTCATTCCTAAGTGACTTGTATTTCTGTATTCCTGAATTTCTCTGAACATTTTTGTACTTACTTCTTTCACTGATCACTTGAAGTATTTCTTCTGTAATCCATAGTTTCTTAGCAGTTACTTTCTTTGTATCTGTGTTTTTCTTTCCAACATCCGTGACTGCCCTATTTAGAGGTGTCTCTTCCTCTTCAACTGTACTGCCTACTGAACTATTAATTATTGTAGTATTATAGCCCGAAATAACTTCAGGAGCATCCCTTCAGTCCTAAATACTTCTGTATCCAATTTCTTTATGCAATGATTCTTCCCGTCTAATCTCTTAAACTCCAACCTACTCTTTATCATTATTAAATTATGATTTGAGCCTATATCTGCTCCTGGAAATATCTTACAATCCAGTATGTGACTTCGGAATCTCTGCCTGAGCATGATGTAGTCTAACTGAAATTTTTCCTTATTTTCTGGCCTTTTCCGAGCATACCTCCTCCTCTTGTGATTCTTGGAGTATTTGCTATTACTAGCTGAAATTTATTGCAGAACTCAATTAGTCGTTCTCCTCTCTCATTCCTAGTACCAAGCCCATATTATTCCATAATTTTTTCTTCCAATCCTTCCAACCTCCAATGAGTATTAGAGTTTCGTCTCTCTTTACGTACTGAATTACCCATTCAATATCCTCATATATTTTGTCTATGTCTTTATCTTCTGCTTGCGACATCAGCATGTATACTGGAACTATCATTTTCAGTGCTGGTTTGTTGTTGATTCTGATGAAAACAGCCCTGTCACTGAACCATTCTAGTAATCCACTTTCTCCTGTCCACAATGAATTCTACTCCTGTTACACTATTTTTTACCATTTTCTGTTGTTGTTAATATTACTCTATACTCATTTGACCAGAAATCCTTCTCTTCTTTTCATTTTTCATTGACTAATTTGGGGCTTAATGTTTCCCTTTTCGAATTTTCTAGCTTTCCTCCCCCCATTCAAACTTCTGACATTCCAGACCTCTTTGTTGGTTATTTAATCTTTTTCTCATTGTCACCTCCCTCTTGGCAATCCACTCCTGGAGATCCGAATGGGGGACTAGTCCAGAATCTTTTGCCAGTGGAGAGAACATCATGACAGATTTTCATTTACAGGTCACATGTCCTGTGGATACACATTTAATGTCTTTAATACAGTGGTTTTTGTTGCCTTCTGCATCCTCATGCTGTTGATCATTGCTGTGCAATAGAGTGCCCTGAACCTCTGTCTGCTCCTGTGCAATCTTTGACAAGACCAGTGGCAGAAGAGGGAGGCTACTTACGTCCACCATTGCTGATGATTTTTATCCAAAGTTTGAGCAGTGGCTGTTCTCAAACTCTGGACAGATGATGTTTTGATTACTAATCAAAGATGCTACACCTAGGCCATAGGCAATGGTTCAGGAAGGTCTAAATCGTGGTGGGTAGACGGAAGAAAATCCATCCACCCGAATACGAGGTCAGTGTCCTAACAACTGCACTGTCTCATGCCGTTGGTCCCTATTGTGTATTGTTCTTTGATTTACACTCAATTTTCTCCAGATTACTTATCATAAAAACTTAGCTTTGCTCTTCATCACCTTGCACAATAAGGATACCTGATGGTGACTCCTAGACCAGGCCCCTTGCATGAACTCTGGTCTTTTCAGAAACCTGACTCCAGGCTCATAAACATGCAACTATGCTCATTACATGTCTTCAAGTCCTCTCATCAGTCCACTTAAAAAAAAATGAGTCGACCTCCATAATGAATAAGATGTTGAACTAAGGAGAATGACATCTCATCACAACATGCATTTTATGTCTTCAATCAAATCTTCTCAGCTTACAAGCCATGTCAGAATGAATGAAACACTCAAGCCTTCAATAGCTATCTTTGCCACTGTCATCGGGAGTTAAAAATCACTGATTTCTGGGGCTGCACAGTATTCCATTTATAGAGATGTAATGGCAGCATCTGAAACCTTCCAGAGTGGGCCGGAGTGATGGGAGGCAAGATGAGGAGCTTCTGACAGCTCTGTCCACCACAGAACTGAGTGATGTCACATGGCATGATGGGCCTGCACCATGTTTAAAACTGATGCTCCCGCATCTCTGCAAGTGTCAAGCTTATGGCTTTGATTTAACTCTGTCCAACACTCATACCCCATGCCCTACTAAGTGTGTACCCCTAGTTTCTGTTAAAATTGTTCCTCTGTATTCTAATTTCAGCAAGTTTTTTGATCACATAATTCCAGTATGATGGTGTTTGAGCCAAAATTCTCATATTGTCCAATGCTTGTTTCCTAGGCAGTGTTCAGCCACTGCTGACCTCTTAATTTCCCTTTGTTTGACATGTCATGAATGCCCTGCACAATGCTCGTCAACATTGTGACCACTTTGACCTATGTAAATGCTGCCACATTCACAGGAGACACCATACATGTCAGGAACTCAAAAACGTACGTTGTCTTTAACAGGCCAGAACACTGGTCTCAGTCCATGTCTCTTCAGCATGTGTCCCATCTTGCTAATAGTTGTTTCACAGTGTGGAAGGAATGCAGCCAACTTGGCCTCTTGCTAGCTTGGGTCTTATGAACTGAGAAGATTTTATTGAAGCATTTGACACATGATTTTCTTGTAAAAGCAGTACATTTTGACCTGTATTGTAATGTGACAGTGTGTTGTAGCTATCTCCTTTCCTTATTAAAACTACTTTGAAACTTATAAGTAATTTTTAATTCAGTAGAATGCATCACTCACAAAGAATGCTTTAGCTACTTTTTTAAACAGACATATTTTAGTAATTTTTTGTTCATTGGACAGTTTATTACACAATTTCATTCCTTGATAGAAAAAATTGTTTTCAGTTTTTTTGCCGGTTTTTCCTTGGTGAATGCAAATCCAAACTGACTTCTGCCCCACGATTACATATAGAAATATTAGTGAAGCACTTAGTAATGTTTTCTATGATACACACAAGAGATTTTAAGTGATCTTTTACAGTGATCCACATTGCTACTTCCAGTTATTATTCTTATGATCCTTTTCTGCAGTTTAAAACTTGTGTCCATGTTTTGTACCTTTGATTCCCAGAAAAGAATCGCATCGATAAGAACTGAATACCGTGGGAATAATGTGTCACCACAAGACATTGGCAGTTATTATAAAACTCAAAGATCATAACATGGTGATGACACTGTTTTAGTCAGTATCTTTGACTGTTCAATCCATGTTAAATGAGTTCGGCCTAAGCCAGTAGGTGAGCGAATCGCTGCTGCCGCACGCACCACTACTAAGGCCAAAGGGGAGAGCTTGCGAAGACGTGTCTTGCTGTGTTAGTGGCAAATATAGCAAATTGTAGCTTTGTTATCACAATTGTCCTGTTTCTCCATGCCACACAGGGGCAAAAAAGTCTGGCAGAAGAAAGTCGACACCACGAAGGAGCCACTGGTCATGCAGCTCACCAAGAATGTTGATTGACCCCAGAAGAACTGTGAAGAAGAGTTGCAGCCTGTCCTCTTGACACAATGTCGAGCTGCTCTAGGCTTGAAATGATTTTCGAGTCTGTTGACTCAGGCTCACTGATCTGCATCCAAGCAGCGAGCATGACCAACCATGGAGCAATCAAGAGGACTGTGGCCGCCCATATCATCAATGCTCTACCGACGTGAGACAAGACAACCAAAGCACTCCTGAGAGAGCTGCCTTGGTGATGTGATGAAGCAGCAGTCCAGGAAGCATTGTTCCACACTGGGTTTGGTAATGCAGCTGTAAACTGCTTAACAGGACCAACAGGAGGAGATCACCACTATTTGCCACAGCGATGCAAATATGCAAGCGATGTCTTCTCTCTATGGAAGCTGCTGGGCTACCGTATGACAATGGAAGCTCTCCTGACCGGCATGGACCCTCAGACCCAGTGCTACAAGTGCCAGGGCAAAGACCACGTGCAAAGTACTGCTGTTTCACAGTGCACTGTGTAAAGTGCTCGGCGTGCATGACAGCCACACCTGCAGCTGTGGCAGAGAAGTTTTGCTGACCTGCACTCAGTGCAGGGAGCCACATGTTGCCAGCTGATGTGGCTGCCCAGCTTTCTCAAGCTACAGCCAGACTGATGGCAGTGCAGCAGCCACAGTGATGTAAAAGCAGAGAAGACGGCTACAATGCTGACTGACAAAGATCAGCCCAGCACACCAGAGGGACATTGCAGAAGCAACCCTTCCCGCCAACAATGGGGAAAACTGGCCGAAGGCAGTCGGTCGGGAAGCATTTCCCGTCCCTGAGAAGAAGATGAGCAACAACCCTGTCAAGTGACAGAGAGGGCCACGTTTGCAGCTGCCCTGGCTGCTGAGGAAGAGAAGGCCTTGAGACGACTGCATGCAGTGCTCGCACAAGGCCTCAGATGGGCCGCAGGGGTGCCAACCCCAATGCCCGCTCTGCACCATCGCAGAAGGCCATCACCAAGAAGATGACAGTTGTAAGGGTGCCTGCCCCTCCGACTGCTCCAGCAGCTCAACAGGAGAAAGATGCCATGAAGACATTCGTCGCCTCATCAGCTATGCTGTGCAAGTCTCTGGGCTGAACTGTGCCAAGGAAGAGAAGAAAAGAAAGACTCATCACGAAAGCATGAGAAGCTGGCATGCAGCTCACCAAATAGGACGCAACACAGCTATCCTACCAGGCAGCCCTGCTTGAAGACCATCTTCAGAAAAACTGCACCATGCAGTAACGGAAGAGGCTGAACAACAGCGAGCTGCCCTGGCTAAAGCTGACGTGGCACAGCTGAAGAGCTCACAGCAACACTGCACTGATACACAGGACCAATCTTACTATGATGAACACTAGCTCTGACATGGTATTGAGATGCATGATACCCACCACTAACATAACCTACTCTTGCATGATCAGTCACCCTCTTACAACCCATCCAGACTTTCGCAGAGGTCTTTTTCCCCTTTGTGCTTGCCTTGGCACTTTTTTCCCTCTGACCTTAAAAACCTCTACTCTTCATCACTTTTCGACCAGTTCTATCACCTTGATGGGGCTGTGTCTGTGGGTAACCCTACCCAGGTATATGGACAACATGGCCCCGCATCTCATGAACTCCTCGATTTGTAAACAGTACAGAGGTGACAGTAGACCTATTGAGATGATCACCACATTGGTGTGGGTGTTGAGAGGCTCCACCATTAAAAAAAATTCATGTTAAGTGACAGTATTCATTCCTAAAACTTTGTGTTTGTTACAAAATTTATAGGTGTGTGGTGTATCTTAATACAAAAAAATTTTGTCGCTCTTTATGCTGAAGTGCATACTGTTTGTTTTCTATAAGTTCAGTGGTAATTTATTAGAAACTGTCAAATCATAAACATCCTTGATGGTTTCATTTGCTTTCTCTAACAGCAGTTATAGTGTTTTATCATGACTGTGCTGTTGCTATCATTAAGGACCGAATTGGACCCAATGCACTATCCTGAGAAACGCCTATGTTTACATATTTCTTGTCAGACGATTGTTTTACTCCAAATTCTTCATCAGCAGATGTGTAAACTATTTCTACCTTTTCTCCTGTTTTCCAGGTAAGACTGGAAACCCTCATTCACTATTCCTCTTACATCTATAACTTCTAGCTTGTTTAGCAGTATTTTATGGTTAGCAGTGTCAAAAGGTTGTGGGCAAAGCTAAGAATATTCCAGTAACAAAACCATTCTTGTCAAGCACTTCAATTATCACTTCCGTAAACTCGGTAATGACCAATTTTGCACTTTTCTCACTTCAGAAACCAAATTGTGCTTCATTAAAAGATTTATTTATTCATATAACTCATTAGTATACATTTCGTGATTAATTCAGTTATTTTTGAGAATGAAGACAGTAGTGAAACTGGCCTGTAGTTTTCAATATTCTCCACGTTACCTGTCTTTGGTAAGGGCAAAACTCGTGTGCGGTTTAGGTACCCTGGAAAAATACCTGAACTAAAGGACCCATTTATGTTTGTTAATAGGGCCTTTATGCTGTCTATGCATGCTTTCAGAACAGAGACTGGAACTTCATCTTGGCTGCTGAGTTCATATTTTTTAATTCCTGTATTGTCTTCCAGACTTCAAGCTCTGTTGTGGGAAACATCACTGTCTTGGTGTGTAAGTTTTGTTGCAAGTTCTCCATAATACTAGATAAATGGTTGTTTACATAAGTAACAATCTCTGATTTGTGTGTTTTTGTACTTGTGTCTGTTTGTGAATCATCATGGAAGTTAGTAATTATTAACATATGGGCAAATGGCATTTAACTGGATTAAAATTATTTTTATCTTAGAGTAGCAAACTGTGTTAGTCATTGATAAAACGTGTTATTAGTTGAACAGAAACCTGAAAATTCATGGTATCCCAGTATTGTAGTATCAGGGCTTGTTTTAGATAAAGGGAGAACAACAAGAAAAACACATCAAGTGCTAAAAAGATATGGATAAGTGATTTTCAACCATGTCAAAAGGCACATAAGTGATAAAGACTGAACAAAAATTGAACAGTGTGGTTCAATATCAGGATTAGGATTTCCCAAAACAGGAAGTTTAAGTAGCAGTTATGATTTTGCAATGGTAATGACAAACAGTTTTAGAAAATCATAAACAGTTAATCTACTAAATTCATATTATTGCTTTAAGCAATAAATAGTAAACTTCCTTGTTTCTCAAATCCAAACCTTCAGATGTCAGACACTCAGATGTATACCAAATGTTGTATGTTGATAGAATATCAACCACAACTCTGATTTAGTTAATACTATGTGCTGTCGTTAAGCAGAACGGGCATAAATGTTAATTAAAGGTAACACCAGAACTACTAGAACACAGGAAAAGCTATCTGTGAGCAATTGATACTGTGGGTTCTGTAGGTAATCTGTTAGAGTGATAGGTCATCATTCTAAGGGTTCTGGGGCACTTGACCCACTTCTACCGAAACTGGCAGCCAGCCTAAATAGTTAGCAAATTTGAACACAAACAGATGCATGGCCTGTGCCAGTGAAGTGGGAATTTTTGTCAACAATGAGAAGGACATTGACGAAATAGAGCCAATCATAAGAACTTTCCAAAACACATCAGGAGCATGGGTGAATCCCAGGAAAACAGTGCTGCTTACCATTGGCAAAGGAAGTGTGACAACCAGCAGGCACGGCATAGAAATACAAAAATGTCTACTAAAGGTTGTGGCACAAAGCTGACGAACAATACTACATACAATAAGAGGGCTTTTCAGGACTCATGTGAATTGATATCTAACACTGGGACAAAGAGTCGAACTCGTCAACACACCAATCATGTTGGAAGCCTGGTATGTGGCACAGATACTATGCACACCACACCAACAGAAACTGCATGAGTTATACAAGGGGGTGTCTATTACCTGTTGTGGAGATGGGAGATATTCAGTGTCACAGGCAATGTGCTCATTGAGAAAGGAGGAAGGAGGGCTGGGATTGGTTGATTTGAAGATGAACTGTGCTGCGGTATTGCTGGACAGAGCAATCCAAGTAGAGAACAAGAATGGAGACAGCATCACAGCCTGCCTAATAAATACCTACAAGCCATGGTCAGAGGAAGTGCCGGTAGATACCAGCCATATCTCCTTCAAGAAACAACACATAAGGTAACTGACACCCAACAAGAGCTACGCACTCCACACTGTGGCTAATCCACCACTATGGACAGTGAAACACATCTGTGGTGCACTAAGAGGGCAAACGAGCAAAACAAGAATCGAGACAAAATTTCCAGAGCATGATTGGCAGGTAGTCTGGAACTCAAAACGAGCAATACCGGGGCAGGCCAGATCTACATGGTACGAGGTTGTCCTCACCATACCAACAAACAAGAGGCTGGCTTTAATCCATATAAAAGCAATGCTGAACTGCAAAATTTGCAATGAAAAGGATACCACAGAATGCCAGTTCCTATGCAGTGCAAGCAGTAATGTATGGGTGACATGCAAAAAAAATGGTAGCCCACATAAACAAGAGCAATCCACACAATGTACAAATCATGGCAATCATGGTTCATGATGTGAAACCATTCCCCAGACCGAAACACATGGCCACAATGTGGATACACATGCAGTCATCACCAAAAAACAATCAGACAGTGTGCAATTCCTAGTGGACTTATGGGAAGAACACAAGAAGGAAAAACTACGTGCCAAATGCCGTGAGACTTTCCAAAACTTTGTAGGTATCCTGCGACTGTTGCTTTCAGGGCTGCCCTGTCTGCTGCCACGTGACATGCCCGCCACTGCCTGCCCTCACAACCCTCATGCCTCGTCACTGCCACCAATGCTCCCCCCCCCCCCCCCCCCCCCCCACACACACACACACAATCATCAAGAATTGATATGTGTGTCCCAAAGTGCAAAAAGTGACAGTGAAAAGTGCTTTCTTTTCTTAAAGTTCTCACATGTAAAGTTTTCTTATAGTATCATCATAATCATTGTTGAGTGTGTTTTATTTCCCTTGTGTGCAAATAATATGTGTGCCAAACAGGGAGTACCACAATATCTTTACAGCTTAGCAGTGAAATCAGCTAGTCTTTGCATGTTTAAATAAGTCCTCTCCTTCACCATGACTGTCCCCCTCTCTCTCCTTTCAGTCTCTCTTACTCTCAGTACCCATCTTTATCAAATCTGATTTATATTTGCTATTCCATTGCTTCTAAGTGTTTGTTTCTCACTTGATCTGTCTAAATTTAACGGGGTCTGTTTCTTGACACAATGTAACTAATTTCTTCCTTCCCATTGCTTAGACATAATATTTAAATAGTTAAAATACCACATCATTTTAAATGCCGAAACAGTTCTTAACATATAGTGAAAACCAGGAAATATCCTTCATTGATGTAAAAGAAAGAACAAGAATTGTTAGCTGCTCCCTCTTCCATTTATGCAGGCCTCAAAATAGAATCCCCCTGCGGGTTCGGGGGTTAGAATAAGCCCGCGGTATTCCTGCCTGTCGTAAGAGGCGACTAAAAGGAACCTCACATGTTTCGGCCTTATGTGATGGTCCCCTCTCGGGTTTGACCTCCATCTTTCTAAATTATTCCGAAGAGCGAGCCAATTGGGGAAGGGCGCCTTACGTGGTGCACTGTATCCGTCGTTGCAATGGTGTCCCGCTCGTTTTCCATCTCTTGGGCGAGGATACGTCCCTGGGTGCAATTCCCACGCTGCACTCTGCAGTGTTTCTTTTAACTGCGACGACGACCTTGGACAGTTTTGCACCTAAGATCCAGCATGGTAGCCAGTCCGTTGTGGTGGGGCCGCCATGTACCCTCTTGGTTGTAGCCCCCTGACAACACAGGGATCACTCTACCGATGCCTGCGCCGTTAACTCCCCACGTATGCCAAGGAGTAGATGCTCGTCTCCCTGGGGCATCAGGACTCCCGGCAATGGACATCCTGCCAGGTGGCTATTGCTGCGGCTGGGTGGCACCCGTGGGGAGGGCCCTTGGTTGGAGTAGGTGGCATCAGGGCGGATGACCCGCAATGAAGCGTGGTACATCATCTCTCGCTGGCGGCCAGCCGCCAGCAATCTCTAAGCGTTCTCGGGCTCAATTTAATGCTGAAAAGTACAATCCGAAAACGTTCCCCTCTCTGGCCACGCCGTGGGAGGAGCGTAAGTCTCAGGATGGAGGTAATAGTTATTCGCCCCAATTCTTAGTTTGTACGAGAGCTGATGGGGAGTCTTTTCTCTCCACAAAGCCTCAGTTCTTCGTCGAGCATTTAGAGAACAAGTTTGGGGAGGTGGAGGGCTTGTCAAAAATGGGTTCTGGATCGGTCCTGATCCAAACGGCATCCTCTGCCCAGTCACGACGGTTGCTTGCTTGTGACAAGTTGGGGGATGTTGCTGTTACGATCACGCCGCATAAGAGTTTAAATATGGTTCAGGGAGTTATTTACCATAAGGACCTTCTTTTGCTGTCTGATGACGAGCTGCGCGCCAACTTAGAGCGCAGGGGTGTACATTTCGTCCGGCGCGTTCATCAGGGTCCGAAGGAAAATCAGATAGCTACCGGTGCCTTCATCTTGGCCTTCAAGGGTGATACGTTACCGGAAAAGGTCAAGGTGATGGTCTACCGATGTGACGTCAGGCCCTATATTCCTCCCCCGATGCGGTGCTTCAAGTGCTGGAAGTTCGGCCATATGTCTTCCCGCTGCACTTCCAGCCTCACATGTCGAGATTGCGGACGCCCGTCTCATCCCGATACTCCATGTGCCCCGCCTCCCATCTGTGTCAACTGCGGGGAGCACCATTCACCTTGCTCGCCTGACTGCAAAGTATTTCAGAAAGAGCGCAAAATTATGGAATATAAGACCCTGGACCGGCTGACCTATACTGAGGCCAAAAGGAAATATGACAGACTCCATCCTGTGAGAATGACATCTTCTTATGCAGCTGCTACGACAACTGTGCTAGCCCCATCAGTTTCGAGACTTACAGCCAGCTCGATAAGCAGTAAGACTCCTCCTGCCCCCTTGCCTGTGGGGGGCTCTACCCAACCAGTTGCTCCTGCACCACCTACCTCAGGAGCAACCTCCTCCCACCCGTCGGGGACGTCCGTCCCCGCTTCTCAGCCGGAGAAGCGTCTAACTTCTTCGGCTACTCTCGCCCGTAAGAGTTCCGTTGGGACCCTCCCTTCCCAGGGTTCCACCAGCGGGAAGGATGACGGCCGCCAGTGGCATAAGTCCTCACCAGCGGCCGGGCGTAGGGCTTCACGATCCTCCTCTGTCCCGGAGACTGAATCGGTGAAGCCTTCCCAGCCGGTGCAACCCAAGGTTCAGCGAGAGAAGTCCAAGAGAAAGACCTCTAAGGCCAAAGACCTTGCGGTGGCACCAAACCCACTGCACCTTTCGCGCTCTGCGTCTGAGGATGAAGTCGAGATTCTAGCGTCCGCTGAGGACCTTGATCTCGCTGGTCCCTCAGACGCCATGGATGCCTCTCGTACGGGTACTGAATCGGTGGCAGTGAGTGAACAAGCGGCGTAAATTGCCTTCCCAGTCCTTTCACGCCTTTCTCAGCCATGGACAATATCATCCTCCAGTGGAACTGCGGCGGTTTTTTCCACCATCTAGCTGAGCTCCAACAACTTATCAGCCTTCACCCTTTCTTCTGCATTGCTCTTCAGGAAACTTGGTTTCCAGCAATGCGAACCCCCGCCCTCCGTGGCTATCGGGGTTATTATAAGAACCGGGCAGCATATGAAAGGGTGTCGGGTGGCATCTGCCTCTATGTCCTTCACACTCTGCACAGCGAGTCTGTCCCTCTCCACACACCTTTAGAGGCTGTCGCTGTTCGGGTGTGGACGCCACAGGCTGTTACCGTCTGCAGTCTTTACCTTCCACCGGATGGTGATGTCTCGCAGCATGTCCTGGCTGCGCTGATAGCCCAATTGCCGCCACCTTTCTTGCTATTGGGCGACTTCAACGCCTATAACCCTCTGTGGGGTGGGTCAGTGGCAACAGGTCGAGGCGCCATCGTTGAGCATTTATTGTCGCAGCTCGATCTCTCGATTTTAAATGATGGTGCCTTCACACACTTCAGTGTGGCGCATGGCACATACTCCGCCATTGACCTTTCAATATGTAGCCCTAGCCTCTTACCGTCTGTCCAATGGAGTGTGCATGATGACCTGTGTGGTAGTGACCACTTTCCGATCTTTCTGTCACTACCACAGCGTCACTCTTCTGGGCGCCCTAGCAGATGGGCTATGTATAAGGCTGACTGGGACTTGTTCTCCTCCACTGCCGCTCTTGAGTCTCTCTCTAATGACGACATTGATGCGGTGGTTCAATCCGTCACCACCGGCATCGTTACTGCCGCCGAATCTGCCATTCCCCGTTCTTCTGGGTCCCCTCGGCAGAAGGCTGTGCCTTGGTGGTCGCCTGAGATCGCTGAAGCGATTAAAGATCGCCGGCGGGCGCTCCAGCATCACAAGCGACATCCCTCCTTAGACCACCTTATCGCCTTCAAACGGCTGCGTGCACGGGCCCGCCTCCTTATCCGCCAAGGCAAGAAGGAGTGCTGGGAGCGGTATGTGTCCACCGTTGGCCTCCATGTCACTCCTTAGCAGGTCTGGGCCAAGATTCGACGCGTCTACGGCTATCGGACCCCTGCCAGCGTCCCTGCGCTCTCACTGAATGGAGCAGTTTGTACTGACTCCGACGTCATTGCCAATCGCTTAGCAGAGCATTTTGCTATGAGTTCCGCTTCTGTGAATTACCCCCAGGCCTTCCGCTCCATTAAAGAGCGGATGGAACGTCGGAGCGTTTTGTTTCGCACCAACCACCCAGAATCTTACAATGCTCCATTCAGTGAGTGGGAATTTCGCAGTGCCCTAGCTGCTTGCCCTGACACCGCTCCTGGGCCAGATGGCATCCACTGTCAGATGCTGAAACACCTTTCAGTGGACTGCCAGCGGCGCCTTCTCGATCTTTACAACCGTCTTTGGGTCGAGGGGGTGTTTCCGTCACAATGGCGGGAAGGCATTGTCATCCCCATTTTGAAACCTGGAAAGACCCCTCTGGAGGTGGACAGCTACTGTCCCATTAGCCTCACCAATGTTCTTTGTAAGTTTCTCGAACGGATGGTGAGCCGGCGCTTAAATTGGGTACTGGAGTCTTGGGGCCTTCTGGCTCCGTCTCAGGGTGGGTTCCGGAAAGGCCGCTCCGCCGCCGACAATCTGGTGAGCCTGGAGTCGGCCATCCGTACTGCCTTTGCCCGCCATCAGCACCTGGTCGCTGTCTTTTTCGACATGCAGAAGGCGTACGATACGACATGGCGTCATCACATCCTTTCTACGCTTCATGGATGGGGTCTTCGGGGCCCTCTGCCGATCTTTATCCGCAATTTCCTGTCGTATCGTACCTTCCGCGTGCAAGTCGCAGCCTCCTATAGTTCCACCCACGTCCAGGAGAACGGTGTGCCACAGGGTTCTGTTTTAAGTGTCTGCCTGTTTTTAATAGCCATTAACGGGCTCACTGCAGCCGTGGGAAATTCTGTCTCTGCTTCCCTGTATGCTGACGACTTCTGCCTTTATTACAGCTCTACTGGCATTGCAGCTGTTGAACGTCAGCTACAGGGTGCTATCCGTAAGGCGCAGTCTTGGGCTGTAGCGCATGGGTTTCAGTTTTCGGCAGCCAAGACCCGCGTTATGCATTTCTGCCGGCGCCGAACAGTCCATCCTGAGCCGCGGCTTTATCTTGCCGACGAACTCCTTGCTGTGGTGGAGACCCACAGGTTTTTGGGGGTGGTTTTCGATGCCCGGTTGACTTGGCTGCCTCATATCCGGCAGCTTAAACAGACGTGTTGGCGGCATCTAAACGCTCTGAGATGCTTGAGCCACACCCGCTGGGGCGCCGACCGCTCTACCCTGTTGCGGCTCTACCAGGCGTTAATCCAGTCCCGTCTGGATTATGGGAGCCTGGCTTATGGCTCAGCATCCCCATCTGCGTTACGGGTGCTGGACCCAATTCTCCACAGCGGGATACGCCTTGCCATTGGTGCTTTCCGCACCAGCCCTGTGGACAGCGTACTAGTGGAGGCAGGTGTACCTCCACTGCGGTTCCGGCGCCAACGTTTGCTGGCCGCTTATGCTGCCCATGTTATAAGCTTGCCCGGGCATCCAAATTATCGTGTCCTGTTCCCGCAGTCAGTCGTCCATCTGCCAGACCGTCGGCCCCGGTCGGGTTGTCCGTTTGCCGTACGCGTCCAGGAGCTTCTCTGCGGGCTTGGGTTTTTCCCTGTTCCACCTCCTTTCTGGGTACCTCTGCGTACACCCCCGTGGTGTGTTCCTCGCCCTTGCCTTCGGCTCGACTTGGCACAGGGCTCGAAGGACTCGGTCCCTCCAGAGGCCTTCCGCCGCCGCTTTTATTCCATCCTGGCCACGTATCAGGGCTCTGGAATTGTTTACACCGACGGTTCGATGGTTGCTGGTCGTGTCGGGTATGCGCTAACTCTAGGGGACCATTCCGAACAACGGTCCTTGGCGGCTGGCTGCAGCGTTTACACTGCTGAGCTAGTCGCCATCTTTCGAGCCCTAGAGTATATCCGCTCCTGCTCAGGTGAGTCCTTCGTTATCTGTAGTGATTCCCTGAGCGGTTTACGAGCTCTCGACCAGTGTTTACCTCGTTCTCGTCTGGTGATGGCTATCCATGAGTCCCTGCATACTCTTGCGCGTTGCGGCCGCTCTGTGGTCTTTGTGTGGACCCCCGGTCATGTCGGTATCCCGGGCAATGAACATGTTGACCGCCTGGCGAAAGAGGCCACGAGTAAACCATCTCTGGATGTTGGCCTCCCAGAGGCTGATTTGCGGGCAGTCCTCCGCCGAAAAGTTTTTGCGCTCTGGGACGCTGAATGGCGCGATCGGATTACACCCAATAAACTCCGTGCCATTAAGGAGACGACAACTGTGTGGCGGTCCTCCATGCGAGCCAACCGCAGGGACTCAGTCGTCCTTTGTCGGCTCCGCATTGGCCACTCCCGGCTAACACACAGTTATTTACTGCGCCGGGAGGACCCTCCTGTATGTCTCTGCGGGGCGGCTTTGACGGTGGCCCACATTCTGTTGGCCTGTCCCCTTTTAGCTGTGGTCAGGCAGACATTTGCGCTGCCTGATACACTCCCTGCCGTTTTATCTGATGACCCTGTTATGGCTGCCTTAGTTTTAAGTTTTATTAGGGCAGGGAGTTTTTATTCTTTCATCTGAGTGTTTCTGTTTTATTTTATTTTTTGTGTTGATTCTGGCCTTTGGCCTATGATTTTAAACTGATCTTTTAATGTGTTTCTAAGTGGTTGGCTTTTCCTTTTTTATTTCTATGGTCGGCCAACCACTGTCACACCCTGTGTGGTTTTAGTTCGTTTTGTCTTGTCCTTGTCTCAGTTTCTCTTGTTCTGTATCGTCTGTGATCTATTCTGTTCCTCATTTTTATTCTCTGTGGGTGTTCTTTGTATTTGGAGAAAGGGACCGATGACCGTAGCAGTCTGGTCCCTTTCATCCCCCAAACCAACCAACCAATCAAAATAGAAATCATACACAACATAAAATATCACTGTGACCAAACTAGTAATAAGTGAAAAGACATTACTATTATAATTATTATTCCACTTTTTTGTGTAATTTAGCTCCTTATTGCATTCAATGTTTTCTGATTTCCTACTGTTTAAATGTATAAATGTAGTGCATCTGTTTTCACAAAAAACTAAATTAATGTACTAAATGGCATAGGCAAGCATTAACAAATTCAGTTTGGAAGGCACTCACAAGATACCCATGAAAACAAAAAATTGTCGTACTGAAAAGTGTTAGATGTAAAGAGTTTTGTTAAACATAATTCTTCATCTTGTAAATGAAAGTGTATACATGTTAAAAAAAAGAAAAAAAATGGTTCAAATCCCGATTATGCATGAAAGTGTTATATGGGACAACATGTTTATCAAATGCAAAAGGGCTGTTTTGAGTTTACAACAATATCACTGTATTCTCTGGAAGTAGTTGGTAAGCACTCACGTGATTTACCAACTGACCTGCCTACACTGTGAAGCTTTCTATGTGGGAATGACCAGCAACAAACTGTCCATTCGTATGAATAGACACAGGTAGACAGTGTTTGTTGGTAATGAGGATCACCCTGTGGCTAAACATGCCTTGGTGCATGGCCAGCACATCTTGGCACAGTGTTACACCGTCCGGGTTATCTGGATACTTCCCACTAACACCAACCTGTCAGAACTCCGGAGATGGGAACTTGCCCTTCAGCATATCCTCTGTTCTCGCTATGCGCCAGGCCTCAATCTCCGCTAATTTCTAATTTCAATTTGCCGCCGCTCGTACCTCACATGTCTTTCAACAACATCTTTGCCTCTGTACTTCTGCCTCGACTGACATCTCTGCCCAAACTCTTTGCCTTTACAAATGTCTGCTTGTGTCTGTGTATATGCGGATGGATATGTGTGTGTGTACGGGTGTATACCTGTCCTTTTTTACCCCTAAGGTAAGTCTTTCCGCTCCCGGGATTGGAATGACTCCTTACCCTCTCCCTTAAAACCCAAATTCTTTCGTCTTTCCCTCTCCTTCCCTCTTTCCTGATGAGGCAACCATTGGTTGCGAAAGCTTGAATTTTGTGTGTATGTTTGTGTTTGTTTGTGTGTCTATCTACCTACCAGCGCTTTTGTTTGGTAAGTCTCATCATCTTTCTTTTTAGATATATAAATATAATAGAGGGAAACATTTCACGTGGGAAAAATATATCTAAAAAGAAAGATGATGAGACTTACCAAACAAAAGCGCTGGTAGGTCGATAGACACACAAACAAACACAAACATACACACAAAATTCAAGCTTTCGCAACCAACGATTGCCTCATCAGGAAAGAGGGAAGAAGAGGGAAAGACGAAAGAATTTGGGTTTTAAGGGAGAAGGTAAGGAGTCATTCCAATCCCGGGAGCGGAAAGACTTACCTTAGGGGTAAAAAAGGACAGGTATACACTCGTACACACACACATATCCATCCGCATATACACAGACACAAGCAGACATTTGTAAAGGCAAAGAGTTTGGGCAGAGATGTCAGTCGAGGCGGAAGAACAGAGGCAAAGATGTTGTTGAAAGACACGTGAGGCATGAGCGGCGGCAAATTGAAATTAGAAATTAGCGGAGATTGAGGCCTGGCGCATAGTGAGAAGAGAGGATATGCTGAAGGGCAAGTTCCCATCTCCGGAGTTCTGACAGGTTGGTGTTAGTGGGAAGTATCCAGATAACCCGGACGGTGTAACACTGTGCCAAGATGTGCTGGCCGTGCACCAAGGCATGTTTAGCCACAGGGTGATCCTCATTACCAACAAACACTGTCTGCCCGTGTCCATTCATGCAAATGGACAGTTTGTTGCTGGTCATTCCCACATAGAACGCTTCACAGTGTAGGCAGGTCAGTTGGTAAATCACGTGGGTGCTTTCACATGTGGCTCTGCCTTTGATTGTGTACACCTTCTGGGTTACAGGACTGGAATAGGTGGTGGTGGGAGGGTGCATGGGACAGGTTTTACACCGGGGGCCAGAGGGTAGGGAAGGTGGTTTGGGGATATCATAGGGATGAACTAAGAGGTTACGAAGGTTAGGTGGACGGCGGAAAGACACTCTAGGTGGAGTGGGGAGGATTTCATGAAGGATGGATCTCATTTCAGGGCAGGATTTGAGGAAGTCGTATCCCTGCTGGAGAGCCACATTCAGAATCTGATCCAGTCCCGGAAAGTATCCTGTCACAAGTGGGGCACTTTTGGGGTTCTTCTGTGGAAGGTTCCGGGTTTGAGGAGATGAGGAAGTGGCTCTGGTTATTTGCTTCTGTACCAGGTCAGGAGGGTAGTTACGGGATGCAAAAGCTGTTTTCAGGTTGTTGGTGTAATGGTTCAAGGATTCCGGACTGGAGCAGATTCGTTTGCCATGAAGACCTAGGCTGTAGGGAAGGGACTGTTTGATGTGGAATGGGTGGCAGCTGTCATAATGGAGGTACTGTTGTTTGTTGGTGGGTTTGATGTGGACGGACGTGTGAAGCTGACCATTGGACAGGTGGAGGTCAACGTCAAGGAAAGTGGCATGGGATTTAGAGTAGGACCAGGTGAATCTGATGGAACCAAAGGAGTTGAGGTTGGAGAGGAAATTCTGGAGTTGTTCTTCACTGTGAGTCCAGATCATGAAAATGTCATCAATAAATCTGTACCAAACTTTGGGTTGGCAGGCCTGGGTAACCAAGAAGGCTTCCTCTAAGCGACCCATGAATAGGTTGGCGTACGAGGCGGCCATCCTGGTATCCATGGCTGTTCCCTTTAATTGTTGGTATGTCTGGCCTTCGAAAGTGAAGAAGTTGTGGGTCAGGATGAAGCTAGCTAAGGTAATGAGGAAAGAGGTTTTAGGTAGGGTGGCAGGTGATCGGCGTGAAAGGAAGTGCTCCATTGCAGCGAGGCCCTGGACATGCTGAATATTTGTGTATAAGGAAGTGGCATCAATGGTTACAAGGATGGTTTCCGGGGGTAACAGACTGGGTAGGGATTCCAGGCTTTCGAGAAAGTGGTTGGAGTCTTTGATGAAGGATGGGAGACTACATGTAATGGGTTGAAGGTGTTGATCTACGTAGGCAGAGATGCGTTCTGTGGGGGCTTGGTAACCAGCTACAATGGGACGCCTGGGATGATTGGGTTTGTGAATTTTAGGAAGAAGGTAGAAGGTAAGGGTGTGGGGTGTTGGTGGGGTCAGGAGGTTGATGGAGTCAGGTGAAAGGTTTTGTAGGGGGCCGAAGGTTCTGAGGATTCCTTGGAGCTCTGCCTGGACATCAGGAATGGGATTATCTTGGCAGGTTTTAACGTAATTATTTCTTCATCAGACAATTGTTAGCCTCATTTCCATAATCTGCCACCACCAAACCACTCCTTTTAATACATCCTCACGTAGTTTTTTCGAAATTTTCCCGAATTTCTCCACCCTTTAACGTGTTTTGACGGCAACACAACCACCTAACCTTTATGCACATCATTATCTACCTACACAAGTTCACCACAGGATCAACATAGCCCAGCTCTAACCAACCCTTTTTCGCCTTTTTCACACCAGATCTCCATTTGCTTTCTAGTTCATTTCAGCCTCGTGTTACACTTTCCACCTTCTAGTATCATGTCACCCTCACAACACCTCCACAACGACCCCATTAAGTTTTATTTATATTCCCTCCGCAAACATGCCTTCGCCCTAGCCAGATTACACTCTCATATTTTATTTTCTCAGGCTTGTCTGACATTTGGCATCACCCCCAAAGGCCTCACACTTAAAGTTCACATCTCTGGCTGCAACCCTTCTTTCCATCAGTCCCTATACCAGTTCCAAACTGAACAATCCATTGCCCTCACCCACCTAATCCTTCACCTACACATCCACTCAGCCAATCAACACACCCATCAACTCCTATCCTTAATAAAAGTCCTCAATCTTTCCTCTCCCACATCCACAGCGACTGTTCAGAGCATCCTCCTACAGGCCAACCGCAAATTAGAACAGCATGCCACCCTCCACCTTAAAAAACTCTCCAATCTCCTGGTTTCCCACCTCCGGAAAGGCAACTCACTCACCCTTCACAACCTTTCCAGCAAACCTCAACCTCCTCTCATTGCACACAAACCCAGTCTCTCCCATCTACTCAATCTCCCACTTCCAGCTCCACTCCCTCCAAAACCTCAAAATTCCAATCAACACAATCTGGAACCACAACACCCCAATTCAGTAGTTAACCTTTCCTCCAAACCTCTCTCCCAATCCGAAACCTCTGTCCTATCCAAAGGCCTCACCTTCAGCCCCACTCCCAGATTTAACCAAACAGCCCTCGTCAAAGATTTACTGTCCTACACCCGTACTCTCTGCTGGAAATATCACTTTGCCACGAATAAAAATGATCCTAATCCTACTCATATTGATCCAACTCCCGAAGACACTATTGAAATTGAACCATGCCTGGAACAGTTCCGTCCTCCGTCACAGCGGGACCCACCTCCTCTTCCTCAAAATCACCCTCTCCTAACCTTCCAGGAATTTCTGACTTCCAGCCTTGCCTCTCAATCCTTCTTAAAAAACCTTAATCCTACTCCCAACATCACCACTACTGAAGCCCAGGCTGTCCGTGATCTGAAAGCTGACCAATCCATCGTCATTCTTCCGGCGGACAAGGGTTCCACGACTGTGGTACTTGATCGTCGGGAGTATGTGGCTGACGGACTGCGTCAGCTTTTAGACTACACTACTTACAAAGTTTGCCAAGGTAATCCCATTCCTGATGTCCAGGCGGAGCTCCAAGGAATCCTCAGAACCTTAGGCCCCCTACAAAACCTTTCACCTAACTCCATCAACCTCCTGACCCCACCAACACCATGCACCCCTACCTTCTACCTTCTTCCTAAAATTCACAAACCCAATCATCCCGACCGTCCCATTGTAGCTGGTTACCAAGCCCCCACAGAACGCATCTCTGCCTACGTAGATCAACACCTTCAACCCATTACATGCAGTCTCCCATCCTTCATCAAAGACTCCAACCACTTTCTCGAACGCCTGGAATCCCTACCCAGTCTGTTACCCCCGGAAACCATCTTTGTAACCATTGATTGCACTTCCTTATACACAAATATTCAGCATGTCCAGGGCCTCGCTGCAGTGGAGCACTTCCTTTCACGCCGATCACCTGCCACCCTACTTAAAACATCTTTCCTCATTACCTTAGCCAGCTTCATCCTGACCCACAACTTCTTCACTTTCAAAGGCCAGACATATCAACAATTAAAGGGAACAGCCATGGGTACCAGGATGGCCCCCTCGTATGCCAACCTATTCATGGGTCGCTTAGAGGAAGCCTTCTTGGTTACCCAGGCCTGCCAATCCAAAGTTTGGTACAGATTTATTGATGACATTTTCATGATCTGGACTCACAGTGAAGAACAACTCCAGAATTTCCTCTCCAACTTCAACTCCTTTGGTTCCATCAGATTCACCTGGTCCTACTCTAAATCCCATGCCACTTTCCTTGACGTTGACCTCCTTCTGTCCAATGGCCAGCTTCACACGTCCGTCCACATCAAACCCACCAACAAACAACAGTACCTCCATTATGACAGCTGCCACCCATTCCACATCAAACGGTCCCTTCCCTACAGCCTAGGTCTTCATGGCAAACGAATCTGCTCCAGTCCGGAACCTTGAACCATTACAACAACCACCTGAAAACAGCTTTTGCATCCCGTAACTACCCTCCCGACCTGGTACAGAAGCAAATAACCAGAGCCACTTCCTCATCTCCTCAAACCCGGAACCTTCCACAGAAGAACCCCAAAAGTGCTCCACTTGTGACAGGATACTTTCCGGGACTGGATCAGATTCTGAATGTGGCTCTCCAGCAGGGATACGACTTCCTCAAATCCTGCCCTGAAATGAGATCCATCCTTCATGAAATCCTCCCCACTCCACCTAGAGTGTCTTTCCACCATCCACCTAACCTTCGTAACCTCTTAGTTCATCCCTATGATATCCCCAAACCACCTTCCCTACCCTCTGGCTCCTACCCTTGTAACCGTCCCCGGTGTAAAACCTGTCCCATGCACCCTCCCACCACCACCTATTCCAGTCCTGTAACCCGGAAGGTGTACATGATCAAAGGCAGAGCCACGTGTGAAAGCACGTTCTATGTGGGAATGACCAGCAACAAACTGTCCATTTGCATGAATGGACACTGGCAGACAGTGTTTGTTGGTAATGAGGATCACCCTGTGGCTAAACATGCCTTGGTGCACGGCCAGCACATCTTGGCACAGTGTTACACCGTCCGGGTTATCTGGATACTTCCCACTAACACCAACCTGTCAGAACTCCAGAGATGGGAACTTGCCCTTCAGCATATCCTCTGTTCTCGCTATGCGCCAGGCCTCAATCTCCGCTAATTTCTAATTTCAATTTGCCTCCGCTCGTACCTCACATGTCTTTCAACAACATCTTTGCCTCTGTGCTTCCGCCTCGACTGACATCTCTGCCCAAACTCTTTGCCTTTACAAATGTCTGCTTGTGTCTGTGTATATGCGGATGGATATGTGTGTGTGTGCGCGAGTGTATACCTGTCCTTTTTTCTCCCTAAGGTAAGTCTTTCCGCTCCCGGGATTGGAATGACTCCTTACCCTCTCCCTTAAAACCCAAATTCTTTCGTCTTTCCCTCTCCTTCCCTCTTTCCTGATGAGGCAACCGTTGGTTGCGAAAGCTTGAATTTTGTGTGTATGTTTGTGTTTGTTTGTGTGTCTATCTACCTACCAGCGCTTTTGTTTGGTAAGTCTCATCATCTTTCTTTTTAGATATATAAATATAACAGAGGGAAACATTCCACGTGTAAAATATATATCTAAAAAGATAGATGATGAGACTTACCAAACAAAACCGCTGGTAGGTCGATAGACACACAAACAAACACAAACATACACACAAAATTCTAGCTTTCGCAACAAACGGTTGCTTCGTCAGGAAAGAGGGAAGGAGAGGGAAAGACGAAAGGATTTGGGTTTTAAGGGAGAGGGTAAGGAGTCATTCCGATCCCGGGAGCGGAAAGACTTACCTTAGGGGTAAAAAAGGACAGGTATACACTCGCGCACACACACACATATCCATCCGCATATACACAGACACAAGCAGACATTTGTAAAGGCCTTTACAAATGTCTGCTTGTGTCTGTGTA